>NC_041397.2:28066442-28666442 GCF_900747795.2 Erpetoichthys calabaricus
CAGACTACGAATGCCGTAAATGTAATTACCCCGATCTATATGCTGTCAAATAAACGAACCACACGGCGTGGCGCAATTTTAGGGGCTTCGCCTCTAGCGCTGACGTCCGAGGTTCGATTCCCGTATTGGAGTGAAGTGAGTGGGTGGTTACCTACCAGGTAACGCTTATGGTTGGCCAGCAAGTCAGGTAACATCAGCCACGGTGCCTTCAGTTGTGAGAAGCAGATCATAGAATGGATGAAAATAGTTTACTGTCAAATAATGCAAAGAGTACACGACACCTGTTTCCCCCTTATTCTTGGCTCATCAGGCGTACACACTCATTGCACTCGCTTACGGTAATCGAACGTCAGACGTCAGCGCTAGAGGGGCTTCGCAGCGGTGAAGTATTGCTTTTAAATTTTAATTAAGAAAAAAAGAAAACCTTTTTAAATTAAGTCTTAAAAAGAGGTGTAAAGATATTGACAATAAGCTACGCAAACCCACCAAGACATGCAATCGTTTAAATCAAGGCGCAAGTCGAAAAACACCATCCCATAATATTAGTTAACGATTAACACATTTGTATATGTATTGTAAGCATACAATACAACTGATAATATGTTGCGCTTATTTATCTGGTGTACTGACATTTTTGCGCGTTTAACGGCTGAAATCTAACGTGGTTTGTGCCCTTCAGAATGAAAAGAGTTTGCATTTACCTTTTTAATAAAAGGCGAGCTTTTAAGCCTGAGAAATCACCCCGTAAATGCACATGTTTAATTGCACATGTGTTAATATGTATGCTTACACAGTATTAAAAGACACTCAACAAGTACACAGTATTAAAAGACAGTCAACAATTAACGTCATTTACCTTCGTTCCCGCCTCCTCCATTAGAGTATATGAACAAAAAATAGGTTCCAGTTATGACCATTACACGTAGAATTTCGAAATGAAACCTGCCTAACTTTTTGTCATTATGGGTTGTTGTGTGTAGAATTCTGAGGAAAAAAAATGAATTTAATCCATTTTGGAATAAGGCAGTAACATAACAAAATGTGGAAAAAGTGATGCACTGTGAATACTTTCCGGATGCATTGTACATCAGCCTTTACCTTCACCAAAATGGCACATCTCTTCAGAAAGCAGAAAATACTAAGGAGCAGTGTGGCAAGCCAGGGAAGCACGTGTTTATGTGATATGGAAGGGAAGCTCCCAGTTGTGTGGTGCACTGCAGAGGTGTGATTGAGATGGGGTGCAAGAACTTTTAGTACCAATCCAGCACTAGTTCACATATTTGAACTGGAAAAATAAAAAGACCAGCATCAAAAGACTGTTGTGTTGTAAGGGTTTATACTGTATGTGTAATTCAGCAATAATACAGGTTGAGTATCCCTAATCCAAAATGCCGGGGTTCAGAAGTATTTAGGATTTTGGATAGTTTAGATTTTTGGAATATTTGCATATACATAATGTGATGTCTTTGGAACACCCTTGAATAAGTAGGGAAATGCAGCCAAACCAGCTAAATGATGACTCACATGTATAATAGTTCATATCATTGAGCCATTATTATAATGTATGTTGACATGACAAACATATTAAACCCCAAAAGTGTTAATTAACAGAGTCTATATGTAATATTTAACTGAAATGTGCATATTCAACTTTCCACAAAACTTTATTTCATATATCTGACCCCTGGGGTGGAATTTTCCACTTGTGGTGTCTTGTTTTTCTTTGAACAGCACTTTTGAACTGCTGTGTAGGTGTTCTTGTTTTGCTCACCAGCCTCCCTCTTGCCCAGCACAGCAGATTGAAGCTGCCATGGATTATCTATTCTACATAGTGGCATTCTGTGGTGGCCCCACCTCCCAATAGTTGATTGAGTGATTGTGCTTCATGGGGGACTTCATCCTTGGTCATCAATTGCTTTTAGTAGTTTCGTGGTGCTTGATGCTTCACAGGGGAATCGGACAACCCCTCCCACCCCATTGGCTCACAATGAATAAATCTGTTTGGGAAATGTATGTATGATGTTCACATTCACACAACAGGAAAAATAATTAGATGGAATGTAGGTGGCATCTTGTTGTCGCTCAAAACGTTTAGGATGTTGGGACAGTTCCTATTTTTTTAATTTTGTATTAGGGATAGTTAACCTGTATGTTTTTATACAGTATGTGTGTGTGTGTGTTTATTTATTTTAGAGACCGCTTTATGCACTTCTTAATACCGGATTAATGCTAAAGCCATGAGAACCTGAATGGCAATGAAATAGTTTAATGTGAAATTAAGACTTACAATTTTTCAGTATAAAATTTTTTGCAGAATGTAATTTTAATTTTTTTAAACTTACAAATATTTATTGTAAGCAGAACATACATATTTTTTATGCTTTTGAAGTTTTCATATTGTCATTCAGCTATTATAGCCTGTTATATTTCTATCAGAGTAATAAGTGATAATTTGTATTGCTTATTTATAGGGTAAGAAGTTAATCTTCAAAAGAAGATGCATGTACTATGCCAGCTTTACTGAACATTTCATCATACATTGTACCCTGTCATCAAATCAAAATGGTAAGTGTATTAAAACAGTATAATTTAAAGTCTGGAGCCGCTTTTGAAAGTTGTTTATTGCAGAATGATTTAAATAAATATAAGTATGTACTCATCACAGTATAATGATTACCAGTGCATATCTGTGGATGTCTTGTCTCTCTTTTGAAAAATTACTCTGCATTATCACTCTTATCAAGACTAGCAGATAGGGCTGTCACTCTCATAGCCAAATTTCAAATATGTTTGAGTGTATATTACAATTTGAATATGTGAATTAAAAGTTATAAAATTCTTCATTCAGTGTCCTGTTACTCTGGATGTTAGTGTTACATTATAGGATTTTTCAGATCATTTCCTATCCACGCACCACTAAGAAAAGCCTGTTCATTGTTTTTGGTTAGTTTGGTTATAGTCTGTAGTACTAGGGTGTTGTACCGTGTTAGCCATTATGAATGTAGAGAAAAGCCAAGCAAAATGACACCTTTAATTGGCTAACTAAATATATTACAGTATTGTAATGTTATTAGTTAGCCAATAAAGGGTGTCATTTTGCTTGGCTTTTCTCTACGTTAGTTAGTTGATTGTTGACATGGACAGCATTTTTACAAGGGACAAAGTGCAGCCTTTTCCATTTCTAATGTGAGCTGGTCTACTGGGATTTTGACTTAAAGGTTTACTTAATATATACATTTGTGAACAGAATGTTAATGGTCTCTTTTAAAGTTGCATTTGGACATATATATTGTTCTTAGAATCTGTTCTAACTCGGGTGTTCCCAAGTAAGCCCCCAAAATGTTGTACCACCTGGTCAGGGCCCACATTAATATAAACCTAATGCTGTTAAGCAGAGAATGGTTGTTGCTTACAGTAACCACACAACATGATTTTAGATAATAGTAGACTTCTTAATCAAAACAAATGCTTAACTATAGGTGCACATGTGATCAAATGTCGCATAATATCGTTAGACTGTAACTACTTTTAATATAGGCTTCATTTTTTTGCAAATTTTATGTTAATTGAAAAACTTTGGGAAGCAATTTAAAGAAAATCTTAAGCCCTTTTAGAGCAGATGTCGACTTTTGTCGACAGGAGGGGTTGAGGGCGCATGTCGACAAAAGTCGACATCCAGGGGTATAGGGCAACAATCAGCTGTTAATGGCGACAAAACTCGCTGTTACATCACAGGCATTCCCTCTCTGCTTGGAGGAATGTTAGACTCATTGACTCAACATCTAATCCTTGCGTGTGCATTGGTTACGGAATGTAAACAAATGTAAACAAAGGCAAGATGGCATCGACATCTCACAAGGGAGAGAAGCGAGTGCAGAAAAGAAAATACTCGGCAGATGATGTTTTGCGCATTATTGCCGAGTCAGACTCTGATTTTTCAGAATCTGATTTTGTTGAGAGTGATCAGGAGATCAAGCAAGAGAGTGAAGAACTGGCATCAGCTGATCAGACACCAACCGATACCTGCCAAGCTGATCGGCTGCCACCTGAGCGCATTCGCGCAGCCGATGCACCTACGGCAAGGTTCGTGTGGGAGGAATACCCAGACATTGATTTGTGGGAGCCAAACTGGCTACCGGACTTCACAAGACAGCATGGCTTGCTGTTGGACATGACAGATATTACCAGCCGAAGGACTACTTCAATTTGCAGAGCAATTTTTTTTTAATTGCGGGCTGTGCTTGCACTGCATTCTCGTTTTTCAAAGTGGAAACCCACAACAAAAGACAAGGTGAAGGGCTTTGTGGCATTACAAATAGATATGGGCCTAGACTGGCGATATAACTTAAGGGAGCATTGGTCCAAACGTGCTTTGTCCCCTGGTGGCTTTGGACGGGTTATGCCGCGTGATAGGTACGTGCTCCTGCAAAGTTTTATTCACTTCTGTGATAACCAGAAGCAAATCCCAAGGGGTGAGCCAGGCTATAACCCCATGTATAAAGTTCAGCCCCTGCTTGACATTGTGAAACCAACATATAAGCAATTTTATCAGCCTGGCCGTGATTTGTCTGTAGTAGTGCTGGGCGGTATACCGGTTCATACCAAAAACTGTTTTTTATTTTTGTTATGATATGGATTTTTCTTGTACCGCAACACCGGTTTAAATAGCCAAAACAATGTTCGGAACGTGGTGCAGCAGGAATCTGTTTAAGGGGGGACCTTTTTCACTGCTGCACTGCTAAACATGCATGCAATGGAGTACATGCGTTAGTGGAGGTATTGAACTGTGAAAATGGACAGAGAACATTCTAAAACTGAAGCTGTAGCAGACGATAAAGTTGAACATGATGACACAGAAGAACTTTTGCCGAAAAAAAGGGGGCCGTGTCTGTTGTCTGGAGATACTTTGGTTTTAAAAGGTCGGATGTGAACCATTATGTTCAAATGTGGGAATACTGTTTCTATACTACTGGATAATACTTCTAGCCAAGTTGTGCTTGTTTTATTTTTTTTCAATGCTGTGTAATGTACCTGGGTACTGTGTAATAGTGTGACAACATGTTTAATTTATTCTCGACATTTCCACTTTAATCTCGATGCTTATGACGAGAATAAAGTCGACATGTTGACTTTATTCTTGTAATTTGTCATTAAAGTAGAACATCGTAAACTAAACTTAATCTTAAAATAAATATTTAATTTACTAGATTTTCTCAAACCCCGTCATAAGTTATGTAGCACATTAAATGCTTTGTGTTAAGTGTTCCTTGAGCCTTGTTCCCTTAAACTGAATTTCCTCTTGCACTAAGAGGAGGCGAAGGCAGCGATCACCACACAGAATACATTAATTTCATGATACTCCTGCTCCCTGAACATTTAGAATGCTAAGATAAATACTTGATATCTTTTTCATGATGAAATGCATTAAAGCATGTACAGTGGTACCTTGAGATACGAGTGCCCCAACGTACGAGTTTCTTGAGATATGAGCCGTCACTATGTCGATTTTTTGCCTTGAGTTACGAGCCAAAATTTGAAATACGAGCCATCAAAGAGCTTGTCATTCCAAGGAACTGACGACGGAGGAGTTGACGGAACTACAGACACGGCAACATACGGAGGTTCTGCAGGAGATCGGTATCGTGGAGGAGGCAGAGGCAGAGGAGGTTACCTCATAAAGTGAGATAAAGGAAGTGTTTGCAATGTGGGAAAAAGTTTCGAACCTTAAAGAAAAGAAACACCCTGAAAAAAACGCAACTGATCGTGCAGCAGCGCTATTTAATGACACTTGCCTAACGCTTGACTTTATTGAAAAGAAACCCTGAAAAAATTGCAACTGATCGTGCAGCAGCATTATTTAATGACACTTGCCTAACGCTTGACTTTATTGAAAAGAAACACCCTGAAAAAGTTAAAACTGATCGCGCAGCGGCTCTATTTAGTGACACTTGCCTAACGCTTGACTTTATTGAAAAGAAATGCCCTGAAAAAATTGCAAGTGATTGTGCAGCAGTGCTATTTAATGACACTTGCCTAACTCATTTCAGAAACATTCTAAAGGGGAGGACTAAACAAAGCTCCTTGGATAGGTTTCTATTGAAACACCTTGAGAAAGAAAGTGAGGAAAGCGTGGCAAAAAAGAAAAAAAACTAGTGAAGAAGAAAATTAAGTTAAGCAAAAGTGAAAGAAAAAACATTACAATACGCTAATCGGCTTCGCCAACATCTGTTTATTTCTTGAGATTCTCTTTTATGTATTAGGTTGTATTTTGTTTGTATACAGTATTTGTTCATTATAAATACATTTTTTTTGTGTTGAAAACATTTAACAAAAAATTGGGGTGGTTTTTTGGGGGCTGGCACAAATTAATCTCATTTCAGTTAATTTCAATGGGGAAAATTAATTTGAGATACGAGCATTTTGACTTATGAGCTCGGTCACGGAACGAATTAAACTTGTATCTCAAGGTACCACTGTAATAATCATGTGGGGGCATGGTGGCGTGGAGGGTACACTGCTTCGTTGCAGCAAGGAGGTCCCAGGTGTTCCCTGCCTTGAATTTGCATGTTTTTCCGGTGGGTTTACTCAGTGTGCTTCAGTTTTTTTCAAAGTCATGTAGGATGTAGGGTTTTATTATGCAATATTGACCCTGATAGTGTATGAATTGCTCGTATTCACCCTGCGATGTGCTGGCGCCCTGTTCAGGATTTGCTCCTGCCTTGCACACAATGCTTGCTGGGATGGGTGCAACCCTGAATGGATGGCATAATTAAACATGTATAACAAAGATTTTTTTTAAATTCTGAACACTCCGTGGTCTAAGTTTATAACTATTTTTAATTTCACAGAGATGTTTATCGTGTGGATGATTGGTTATGAGGAGAAAAAAAAAAGAAAGGATAGGAACTGGGGGTTTGGTACGTCAGACAGAGACGGCACGCAGCAATAAAGAAAGCCCGCTCAGAAGAACATCCATTGAATTCTGTGTTCGTGTTTCCGACCACCAGATCACGAACCCAATATTTACGTTAAACCTGTGCAGTACCCATTCATACATCCAGTTTTTTGGAGCCCCGTCACACCTGCCATAAAGTTCTCTACACTGAACGTACACCTGGGGACCCCCTACTGCAAGGGAGCAGCACTACCGTGCATGTTTAATACCTGCTTTAATGCATTTCATCATGAAAATTTATTTTAGCATTTTACATTTTCAGAGAGCAGGAATATCAACAACAACATTTATTTATGTAGCACATTTTCATACAAATAATGAAGCTAAAAGTGCTTTACATGATGAAGGAAAGAGGAAAAAAAAGACAAAGTAAGAATTAAAATAAGACCACACTTATTAACATAGAATAAGAGTAAGGTCTGATGGCCAGGGAGGACAGAAAAAACAAAAAAACTGAAGGTTGAAGAAAAAAAATGAAATCTGCAGGGGTTCCAGACCATGAGACCGCCCAGCCTCCTCATGAAGTGAATGTATTCTGTGCGGCGATCGCTGCCTGCACCTTGGTGCAAGAGGAAGTCAGTTTAAGTAGAGCGTAGTGATCAACAACTGGGTCAGGGAACACTTAACACAAAGCATTTAATGTTCTACATTAACTAATGACGGGGTTTGAGAAAATCTAGTAAATTAAACATTGATTTTAGGATGAAGTTTAGTTTACGACATTCTACTTTAATAACAAAATAAACTAAGAGAATAAAGTGGAAATGTCAACTTTAATCTTGACTTTATTGTCGACATTTCCACTTTAAAATCAACGCTTATGTCAACATGTTGACTTTATTCTCGACATATACAGTGCATCCGGGAAGTATTCACAGCATATCACTTTTCCACATTTTATTATTTTACAGCCTTATTCCAAAATGGATTAAATTCATTTTTTTTTCCTCAGAATTCTACACACAACACCCCATAACGACAATGTGAAAAAAGTTTACTTGAGGTTTTTGCAAATTTATTAAAAATTTTTTAAAAAACTGAGAAATCACATGTACATAAGTATTCACAGCCTTTGCTCAATACTTTGTCGATGCACCTTTGGCAGCAATTACAGCCTCAAGTCTTTTTGAATATGATGCCACAAGCTTGGCACACCTATCCTTGGCCAGTTTCACCCATTCCTCTTTGCAGCACCTCTCAAGCTCCATCAGGTTGGATGGGAAGCGTCGGTGCACAGCCATTTTAAGATCTCCCCAGAGATGTTCAATCTGATTCAAGTCTGGGCTCTGGCTGGGCCACTCAAGAACATTCACAGAGTTGTCCTGAAGCCTCTCCTTTGATATCTTGGCTGTGTGCTTAGGGTCGTTGTCCTGCTGAAAGATGAACCGTCGCCCGAGTCTGAGGTCAAGAGCGCTCTGGAGCAGGTTTTCATCCAGGATGTCTCTGTACATTGCTGCAGTCATCTTTCCCTTTATCCTGACTAGTCTCCCAGTCCCTGCCGCTGAAAAACATCCCCACAGCATGATTCTGCCACCACCATGCTTCACTGTAGGGATGGTATTGGCCTGGTGATGAGCGGTGCCTGGTTTCCTCCAAACGTGACGCCTGGCATTCACACCAAAGAGTTCAATCTTTGTCTCATCAGACTAGAGAATTTAATTTCTCATGGTCTGAGAGTCCTTCAGGTGCCTTTTGGCAAACTCCAGGCGGGCTGCCATGTGCCTTTTACTAAGGAGTGGCTTCTGTTTGGCCACTCTACCATACAGGCCTGATTGGTGGATTGCTGCAGAGATGGTTGTTCTTCTGGAAGGTTCTTTTCTCTCCACAGAGGACCTCTGGAGCTCTGACAGAGTGACCATCGGGTTCTTGGACACCTCCCTGACTAAGGCCCTTCTCCCCCGATCGCTCAGTTTAGATGGCCGGCCAGCTCTAGGAAGAGACCTGGTGGTTTCGAACTTCTTCCACTTACGGATGATGGAGGCCACTGTGCTCATTGGGACCTCCAAAGCAGCAGAAATTTTTCTGTAACCTTCCCCAGATATGTGCCTCAAGACAATCCTGTCTCGGAGGTCTACAGACAATTCCATTGACTTCATGCTTGGTTTGTGCTCTGACATGAACTGTCAACTGTGGGACCTTATATAGACAGGTGTGTGCCTTTCCAAATCATATCCAATCAATTGAATTTACCAAAGGTGGACTCCAATCAAGCTGCAGAAACATCTCAAGGATGATCAGGGGAAACAGGATGCACCTGAGCTCAATTTTGAGCTTCATGGCAAAGGCTGTGAATACTTATGTACATGTGCTTTCTCAATTTTATTTTTAATAAATTTGCAAAAATCTCAAACTTTTTTCACGTTGTCATTATGAGGTGTTGTGTGCAGAATTCTGAGGAAAAAATGAATTTAATCCATTTTGGAAAAAGGCTGTTAAATAACAAAATGTGGAATAAGTGATGCACTGTGAATACTTTCCGGATGCACTGTAGGTTTTTTATTTATTCACTGTGCCCGTATTTTTTTTTTTCTTCACCGTGGCCATAATACGCTTCCGTAGGGCTATACCACAAATAGCATTATAAATGCATGTTGCAGATTTATTATTTATGTATATAGCTTAGCTTGAAGCAAGGTCCATCTTAATGCAGGTTGCCTTAATGATGGTTCAGTTGGTAAAGATGTCATTGCCAAGTTGCACTTGTTTTATTTTATTTTGTTATAATTTGGTGAATACTGTGTAATGCACCTAGGCTTTTGAAGTCTTGGAAGTAATTGTATTATTACTGGAAGTTGCACTACAGTAATCCCTCGCTATATCGCGCTTCGCCTTTCGCGGCTTCACTCTATTGCGGATTTTATATGTAAGCATATTTAAATATATATCGCAGATTTTTTGCTGGTTCGCGGATTTCTGCGGACAATGGGTCTTTTAATTTCTGGTACATGCTTCCTCAGTTGGTTTGCCCAGTTGATTTCATACAAGTGACGCTATTGGCAGATGGCTGAGAAGCTACCCAACTTACTTTTCTCTCTCTCTCTCTCTTGCGCTGACTTTCTCTGATCCTGACGTGGGGGGATTGAGCAGGGGGGCTGTTCGCACACCTAGAGGATACGGACGCTCGTCTAAAAATGCTGAAAGATTATCTTCACGTTGCTACTTTCTGTGCAGCTGCTTCGTGAAGCGACATGCTGCACGGTGCTTCGCATACTTAAAAGCTCGAAGGGCACGTATTGATTTTTAATTGTTTGTTTTTCTCTGTCTCTCTCTCTCTCTCTCTCTCTCTCTCTCTCTCTCTCTCTCTCTCTCTCTCTCTTTTTCTGCTCCTGACGGAGGGGGTGTGAGCTGCCGCCTTCAACAGCTTTGTGCCGTGGTGCTTCCCATACTTAAAAGCCCAACAGCCCCATTGATTTGTTTGGTTTTCTCTATCTCTCTGACATTATCTGCTCCTGACGCGCACTCCTTTGAAGAGGAAGATATGTTTGCCTTCTTTTAATTGTGAGACGGAACTGTCATCTCTGTCTTGTCATGGAGCACAGTTTAAACTTTTGAAAAAGAGACAAATGTTTGTTTGCAGTGTTTGAATAACGTTCCTGTCTCTCTACAACCTCCTGTGTTTCTGTGCAAATCTGTGACCCAAGCATGATAATATAAAAATAACCATATAAACATATGGTTTCTACTTCGCGGATTTTCTTATTTCGCAGGTGGCTCTGGAACGCAACCCCCGCGATGGAGGAGGGATTACTGTATTATTTATTTTATTATTTATTATTAGTTTTATTTATTTATTTATGAGTAGGCTTCGAAGGTGGGGGAGGATGCCGGTCAGGCCTGGTAGGGCCATCTGTATTGTGAGGGTCTGCTGGGAATGTCTGGCAGAGTCCCCTGTCAGAAGTAGCTTCAACTCCCACCTCTGGCAGAACATTGACCACATCCCGAGGGAGGTGGGGGACATTGAGTCCGAATGGGCCATGTTCCATGCCTCTGTTGTTGAGGTGGCTGACCGGAGCTGTGGCCGTAAGGTGGTCGGTGCCTGTCGTGGCGGCAATCCCCGAACCCATTGGTGGACACCGGTGGTGAGATATGCCGTCAAGCTGAAGGAGTCCTACAGGATCTTTTTGCTGAGGCAAAAACTTGGGCGTGGGAGGAGTTTGGGGAGGCCATGGAGAACGACTTTCGGACGGCTTCGAGGAGATTCTGGTCCACCATCCGGCGTCTCGAGTTGGGGAAACAGTGCAGTGTCAACGCTGTATATGGTGGGGATGGTGCGCTGCTGACCTCGACTCGGGACGTTGTGGGTCGCTGGGGGGAGTGCTTCGAAGACCTCCTCAATCCCACTAACATGCCTTCCAATGAGGAAGCAGAGCCTGGGGACTCGGAGGTGGGCTCCCCCATCTCTGGGACTGAGGTCACCGAGGTGGTCAAAAAACTCCTTGGTGGCAGGGCCCCGGGGGTGGATGAGATACGCCCAGAGTTCCTCAAGGCTCTGGATGTTGTAGGATTGTCTTGGTTGACACACCTCTGCAACATTGCATGGACATCAGGGACAGTGCCTCTAGATTGGCAGACTTGGGTGGTGGTCCCCCCTCTTTAAGAAGGGGGACCGGAGGGTGTGTTCCAACTACAGAGGAATCACACTCCTCAGCCTCCCTGGAAAAGTCTATTCGGGGGTCCTGGAGAGGAGGGTCCATCGGATAGTCGAACCTCGGATTCAGGAGGAACAGTGTGGTTTTCGTCCTGGTTGTGGAACAGTGGACCAGCTCTACACCCTTAGCAGTGTCCTGGTGGGTGCATGAGAGTTTGCCCAACCAGTCTACATGTATTTTGTGGACTTGGAAAAGGCGTTCGACTGTGTCCCTCGGGGAATCCTGTTGGGGGTACTCTGAGAGTATGGGGTACCAGACCCCCTGATAAGGGCTGTTCGGTCCCTGTACAACCGGTGTCAGAGCTTGGTCCGCATTGCCGGCAGTAAGTCGAACCCGTTTCCAGTGAGAGTTGGACTCCGCCAGGGCTGCCCTTTGTCACCGATTCTGTTCATAACTTTTATGGACAGAATTTCTAGGAGCAGCCAGGGTGTTGAGGGGGTCTGGTTTGGTGGACGCAGGATTGGGTCACTGCTTTTTGCAGATGATGTTGTAGGGGTGGGCGGTATGACCAAAATTCTATATCACGGTATTTTTCTAAATTATCCCGGTTTCACAGTATTTTTTTCCCATGCATGAGTGGATGTTAACCACATTTTCCACTGCAATTACTGGCTAAGAATAACCTATTCCACTGTCATGAGCATTGTACATTGTACAAAAAAAACATTTTAATGTGCACACAAGTATTAATACAGGTTTGCATTGCCCCATAAAGTTATAGTTTTCAAGGGGGTGGCACTAATGAAGAGAAGGAAATCACATTGTATGACAGATGCAGTCAAAATATAGAACCTTTTAATTGAACAAATTTTGCAAAAACTTAAACTATAATTTTGACAACATATTTTCAACCATCCAAAGAGGTATTTAAACTTAGTAAAATATCCAGAAGTGCTTCTCAAAAGTTGTATTGTACTGAACATGTCTTAGGGAATAAATAGTAAATATTTTTTGTAAAACAACTACACTTTCTGTTAGTGTTAACAATCTCTGTCCACTGACACGTTAAAGTGACTTTTTAAACAACTTTACCTACCACTTTTGAGCCCCTGAAATGAAGGGATTGTGTTAAACAAATGCTTTAGTTGCCTCACATTATTATGCAATTGTTTTGTTAACCCCACTGAATTAAAGCTGAAAGTCTGCACTTCAATTGCATATGAGTTGTTTCATTTAAAATTCATTGTGGTAATGTACAGAACCAAAATTAGAAAAACGTCTCTGTCCAAATATTTATGGACCTAACTGTATGTGTTTTTTATGTTTCTAAGAAGGATACATTTATATTTTCAGTTTGCAAACATGTGGAACCTTTTCACTTTATTGTTTGTTGTTTTCTAGAATTCTATGTTAAAATTAAAAGAATATTTAAAAATTGTGAATCATTCAAATGTCTTAAAAAGCAAGATTTTTTTTTTTGCCATGTTGCCTAGGTTAACTTTACACATACCACTGACATCACAGCAGTCACTTTTTAGAGCTGCACAGGGGTCAGGGTTACTAGTGTGGACACTTTTTGTGACTGAAGACAGAGAAGAAAATTAAAATTAGTCAAAACCTTTTATTAATACATACCAGGCAAGGGTAAAATGTCAGAGAAACACAGTCCTAGGACACCGCACTTCATCTGCCTCGAGCGCAGATGTCCTTGTTCTTTTATACCTTTCTAATCTCCTGATCGTTGACCACGTAAGCAAAAAATAGCATCCTGACTCATTGTACTTTTCCAATTTTTGTAAAGTCATTACCCTAAAGGTATATTTTCTTGTCACACACATCATCAAAAGAAACTTCCAGAAAGTATACATGCTTTTTGTCACGCACGCCAAACACAAACAAGTTTCATCACTCTGTCCTATTTTCTATACACACATACATTTTGTTCAATTACATCTTTTTATGTTTTCACACTCCTCCCTTTTTGAACAAAAATGATGTGGGCCTATATAATTCTATCTTGAAATGGTTGATGAAGGGGAAGGGGGAGAGAAAATGGAAGAAGCTACACGAGACATGCGCTCCTCATGTAGCATATATGCCCTTTCCATAGAGGCGGTAAAGTACTTAGATATTATATAGCGAAACAAAGGAATAATACAACAACCAACCAGGAGAAGGAGGCAAAATGTTACAACCAAAGAAATGAAAAAATTCATGAGAGGCATGTCCTTTTATGATAGAAAACCGATTTTTCAAACCGTATTTTTGGGCCTCAAAAGGTTGATAACCCCAGTCCTCAGTTCCAGTGTTAGCAAAAACCCATTGCCAGTTGTCGCAGTCACTTCCCCTCATACACACGTATTTGTCAGATCCGGTCCACTGGGCTTGTCGACCAGTCCCACAGTTGATAATAGAGCAGAAATCAAACTGCACTGATGTGGTAATTCCCAACGGGAAAGTCAAGGTGACCAGGGCAGTAGACAAGGGAAAAGAAAAACATCTTAGCACAGCAATCAAGGGTGCCATGTCTTGCAATGTGAGGCGTGAATCCAGGCAGGCAGTCCTTCAACTTTCACGGCGTGTGGTGTGGATAGAAGAATTTTGGAATGATCCTCTCCACCTAGGCTGATGCCAGTGTTTCCTCCGAGTATCTCGAACCAGGATCCAGGTGCCCAAAGGAATTGGTAAATCCTTGGAAAGGGGGCTGGTCCTCCAGGCTTGATTAACCTGCTGGTGGATTTCCTTCAACGAGGTTCGCAAACCTGCAAGACTAGAGAGAAGATCATTGTCCACAGTATGCAAATTCACATTACAACCATGCCAACGGGCATGGGACGTCCGGTCAGAATCTCAAACGGCGATAGTCCCAGTTGTCGGTGTGTCCGTCCCCTTAGTCCCATTAAAGCTAAGGGTAGTGCATCCGGCCATGATAAATTAGTTTGTTCACAAATTTTTGCGAGTTTAGCTTTTAAAGTGCCATTGCATCGTTCTACGATGCCTCCGCTTTGGGGATGGTATTCACAATAGCCAGGTGGTTAATTCATTTATAATGGAGTTCACAAAATGAGTGCCATTATCTGTTTGTAACTTTTGAGGGATACCCCATCTTGGAATAATCTCTTTAATTAGTGCTTTAGCTACTGTTTTGGCATCGCTGTGTTTTGAAGGGAAAGCCTCTATTCATCGGGAGAACACATCGACAATCACAAGACAATATCGGAACCCTTTAGACGGGGTTAGTTCAATGAAATCCATTTGGAGGTGTTCAAACGGACCCATTGGATTAGGGGTAACGGCGGGACTTACCTGAGTACCTTTTCCCACATTAAACTTTTGACATATTGCACAGCATCTGCAAAATTGCTCTGCATATGTAAAGAAACCTACAGCTTCCAATGTTTTTCAACATCTCGAACCATGGCATCTCTACCTGCGTGATTCGAGGCCATGGGCGATTTTTGCCATTCCTGGGAAAGAGGCTTTTGGGAGAAAAGGTTTGTTAGTGTGTTTATGAGTCCAGACTCCATCAGAGAGGGACCCTTCTTTGGACCATTTTCTCCTTTCGATATCCGTGGCTGCACTCTGTAAAGAAATAATTTGATTATCAGGGTCCTGGTCATTTCTCTGTTGGAATAAAGAAATTGGTGTGTTATTATATGCAGCCTCTTTAGCAAAGTGGTCAGCTAATTCATTTTCTTTGCTAACAGGATCCTGTGTGAGCTATCATTTAACAATCGCTAGCTTCGATGGTTTGGTTATGGCTTCTAAAAGGGATTCGATCAATTTCTGATGTTGGATGGGTTTGCCAGTACTGGTCTTAAGTTGTGCTTAAAGGTTATCTATGCCACCATGCTCTTCCTTTATAGTACCTAAAATACACAATTTCCATTCATATCACAATTAGACACATTCCGCTTATCGCCAAAAAACTTGTCTCCCTTCTCATGTAATATTATTAAAAGAGTATTTTTCCTTCAAACTTGATCAGGGTTTAAAAGGAAAAATATTTTGTATATTTACAAGCCTTAAACAAAAGTGGAGACATTCATTTGCGTTAAACCAATTACACAAATCGATAATTATCTTTTTCAGTTTTTAGTTAGAGCTCTCCAGTACTGGTCTTAAATCCCCTTAGTTTCCATAGTGCTCCATGATCATGGCAGACTCCAAAAGCATACCTGGAATCTGTGCTGCTTGTGCACTTAAGCTTGATGAAATTCGATTTGCTTCCAGCAGGCGGTCCCCTTGGACCACTGCGTAACTGGTTGAGGGTGCTCCATTTTTCAATTGTAACATTTGACAAAGTACAGAGTACATTCTGATACTCATAGGGATCCCTTTAATACACTCTATAACACACAAAATCACCCAAACCATTTTCAACACACTTCACCCCAGTATTATTCTATATTTACACTATATTTGGAAACAATGCAGCAAAGGAAACAGAAACAAATGGACTATTAACTCAATGCACACGTCACAAGAAAAAAGAAAAGGACAGAAGAAATTTCATGAGAACTACATCCGTGCTTGCTAATACAGTTTCTGTTGTTGCAGCCACAGCACGAAGACACGGAGGAAGTGCTGCGGCCACTGGATCCAGTTTTTTAGAAAAAATAAGTCACCGGTCTTTGTTTATCTCCATGTTGTTGCGTCAGTACTGCATTCATAAATTGCATTCATAAATCCCTGCTTTTCGTCCACGAACAAAGTGAATGGACGAGAATAATCAGGCAAACCTAGCGCGGGCGCAGATAAAAGAGTAGTTTTGAGGTTACAGAGAGCCTTCTCAGCCAATTGTTGCAACGGCTGTGCTCTTTTAGTAAAATTTAGAACCCACTGTCTGCAGTAGCCCAGAATACCTAAAACAGACATAACCTGTTGTTTTGTTTAGCTGCAGCTTAACCTTAGAAACTTTATGGCCATTTTTCCTCCAGAAACAACAACAATTTCCGAGTATGATTTTTCCTCCAGAAACAGCAACAATTTCCGAGTATGAATTGTACAATTTTCTTCCGTCGCGCTTTCCATCTACATACTGTATCAATGTACTACCTATTTTCCGGCCAAAAGCCGTCCAAATTTTGGGCAAGAGCTTGTCCATAAACACAAAGGGCTTCTCTGTATCCCTGAGGCATGACGGTCCATGTCCATCGGCGGTACCGCGTTTGACGAGATCGGGATGTACGGCGGAGATGCCAGCCTCTGCTTCGGGAGACAAAGGATATTGGGCACGGTGCGGGCGGAAGGAGGATTTCGGGTGGATCACCAGAGGCTCACAGTGGGCTATCCTTTGAAACACTACTTTAGTTATTAAATGGTCAGGAGTATCAAAAATACCTGGAGTAACTTGTAACCAGTCTGTTCTTTTAAGGCATTTTTCCACCCATGGTCCTATTTCCCCCCATTTAACAGTGTGTGTTTTGGCAAGATAATATATGTGCTGTGAGCATGTAAGATGAACAGAAGCAGCTGCCTTTGTGGATGAAATAAAAACACAGTAGATGTGAAGGGTTTCGGGGCAAGTACCAGAAGTAAGGAAAGATTCTAGCCAGGTGGTGTCTACTTCTATAGGGAAGTATTGGGCAGTACAGTGTAAAATGTCAGGGGCCTGTAAATTGGGAAAAAGACAAGGGGAAAAAGAGTGTAGGGCTTTGAGGAGAATGGTGTGTGGGGAAATATCTCATGCTGCAAAAGAGGGTTTGGGATAAGGGGTAATTTGACACAACAACTTGGGGGTTGAACAAGGTATGTCCGCCAGGACGTGACTGGACTTGAAGAGGTTGTGATACTTGAAAAAGGTGAGGTTGTCCAGAAGCAGTAAGCACAGTAACAGTTTTGTTTGAAGCAGGGACCTTTGCCAGCGAGCGAGTGGCACCAGTGTCGATTAAGAAAACAGTCTCAGTGCCATCAACGAACAATGTCAATAAAGGATCAGTCTCTGAATTATGGGTGAGCAAAGGTAGTTGAAAAGAGTGGCTGGAGGTCCCAGCGTTTTCCTATGGCCAGTATTGTTGGTCAGGGGTGTCAGAAAAAACAGGTGGAATAAGGGGAGGTGGGGGCTGTTGCTGTCTGTGAGGGCACTCCCGATGAAAATGTCCAGTTTCTCCACAGATGTAGCAAGAGAAGGAATTAGCATTGGAATTTAAGGGAGAGGGAATAAAAGGATTCTTATTGTGGTCAACAGGAGGAGCTCTAAAACCACCTCGTCCTCTTCCTCGTCCTCGTCCCCTAAAGCCATATCCTCGACCTTGGTCAGGAGTATTCCTGGTATAATAGTTCATCTGTGCTGCCAATAATTTGGCATGAGAGTCCGATTCCTTCTGCTTAGTTTGTTTTTCGGCATGTTCAGCATGTCGTTTGACTTCATCAAACGTGGCACTTTCCCACTCAATACAGGAAGTGCGGACCTTGTTTTGTATATCAAGGCGCAAACCGGAAACAAAAGGTGGAACTGCAGCTCGGGTGCGGTCATCAGCATTTCCCAAGCCCGAGTGATTAGCCATAAGGTCTTGAATCCTATGTGCCCATTCATCAACCGTCTCGTCTCTCTTTTGTTTTGCAGCAGAAATAAGGGACCAGTCCGTTCCTTTTTTATATTTTCTGCAATATTTTGTCTCAACGCCTCCCATTGTGGGTTAAATTCGCCTTCTCCACCCATCCCCTGTCCTCGAGTTAAAGCTGGATTCCATACCCATGGAACGTCATTGCGGACACCCCTGCTAACAGTGGCCCATGTGGTCCCAAGCTTTCGACGAAGTACCTGGGTCCATTCAGCAGCATTAGGCTTATACATGCTATCTAACTGATCAAGTTGTTCAACAAATTTTAGTCCTCCTACTTCCTTTGGATCTGGAAGTGCATTCACGACATCTTTTAGTTCTTGGATGTCCCAATTCCGATTTATCATAACTGTTGTGGGATTTTGGGGTCCGGCTGGATGGGCAGGGTTATAATGGGGATTGGGAACTTCTATTAAAGGGCAAGTAAGTGAAGGTGAAGGATTAGAGGAGAAAAAAGTTGGAGCTGGTTTGTGACTTCGAGTGCATTTGGAGACGGGGGTTTGTCTAGTACAGGGTGAGTCATAGTGATCTGTGCCTGGGGAATCATCGGGAGAAACTTCTGCTAGTTGTAGTGCAGGGGGGGCAGTCGGAATGGGGGATAGAGGAGGGGATAATGGAGGTGCCTGAGGTTGGTACTGAGGAGGGGAAAAAATAATAGGATAAAGGGGGTCTTTATTTGGATTATTCTTCCTTTTCCTCCCATCTGCCTGTGGTTCAGTGCCTGTCTGAACTTTCTGTAATGTAATTAGCAATTCCTCTTTCTCCTTTTTAGCCTTTCCCTCATTTGCCCGCAACAAATCATTCTGTTTCTGTACTGCTTCTAAATTTCTGTCTTTTATTACTAATTCCCATCTATCGAACATATCCATTCGATACGGTCCACTATTATAACAACCCTGCTTATTCCTACACAGGATCTTCCTGACTTCCTGTATTTCACTTACATCTCCTGTCCCCTCTATCGGCCAACGCCCACCACTCTGTCTATTCCATTTCTTACATGCCTTCTTGAAATCTAAACCTGTCTTCTTTTCTATAAATTTTCTAGGAGACCCATTTTTACGGGGCGTCTGTTGATCCTCCGAAAATAATTCTTCCAGCATTAATGATTTTGATCCCCCTGTGCGGCGATTAACAGGCTTACTGTTATAAGTTCCCATTATGTTCCCTTGCCCTCCCGGGTTCTGTATTTAATTTTCCAACTATATACTGATTCGCCTAATCCCTTGTACGTATGAATCAGCGAGGCATTAAGTGTGCCACTCACTAAACCTAACTGTTCCCTTCTTAGTTTCAAGGGGAGACACCTAACTATCGGTACTGATCCAGTTCCCAGGAGAACACGGTTTTGTTGCTTATTCCGTATGTAGATTTATTTATTTTTCCATAGCGCTACATATCTTCCATAGCTACATATCTTCCATAGCGCTACGTGTCATTCCGTTCCTAACAGCAATCCTGCAATCTGTGCTCTTTTCGGTTTATATTTCCATACCACCCCGTTACTCGTCCCGTTAGCCTGTCCGCTCACATCCCCGGATTCCAGCTCAGGTGACTTCGTGTCCGATTCGGTTCAGCAGAATACTACATCAATACGTCCAGCCGAGTCTAGGATATGGGTGAGGCCAGTATCCTTTCGTCAGACCTTTCGTATGCGTCAAACTGCTTGGGTCAAGTCTCCATCACCTTAAGCAACCCGTTGAGATATGAGTATGACTAGACGGTCAACAGGAAACTCGCCCTCCCGTTATTTAGAAAATAAAAAAAAATGTTCGGAAATCCCCCGGTGCTTACCCCAGCCTGGAAGTGTGCAAGCTCTGTCTGGAAATCCGTTCAGTCACCGTGGATGTAGCAAAGAGGAGACCAGGGGCTCCTCACGCAAGAACTGTTTCAGGACAGGGCAGTCCTAACTTTTGCCGGAGCTGCATGCTCTGCTGCCGGAGCTCAAGTTAACGGCAGTCCGCTGGTAAGACGGATCACTGAAATGGTCTCGCTGGAGGAGTCGACCGGCCGTCTCTTGCCCCACGTCCGGGCGCCAAAAACTGTGGACACTTTTTGTGACTGAAGACAGAGAAGAAAATTAAAATTAGTCAAAACCTTTTATTAATACATACCAGGCAAGGGTAAAATGTCAGAGAAACACAGTCCTAGGACACCGCACTTCATCTGCCTCGAGCGCAGATGTCCTTGTTCTTTTATACCTTTCTAATCTCCTGATCGTTGACCACGTAAGCAAAAAATAGCATCCTGACTCATTGTACTTTTCCAATTTTTGTAAAGTCATTACCCTAAAGGTATATTTTCTTGTCACACACATCATCAAAAGAAACTTCCAGAAAGTATACATGCTTTTTGTCACGCACGCCAAACACAAACAAGTTTCATCACTCTGTCCTATTTTCTATACACACATACATTTTGTTCAATTACATCTTTTTATGTTTTCACACTAGCTACCCTTTTTATCACTTACTTGATTGCTATCAATGTCCCACATGAAGCTTTTTTCTTTTTCTGTTGACTTGATTGCTGTATATGGAGAGAAAATCCATTTGCATTTCTGCTCATGTTAAATATGGTCATTACTGGTTGGAACACTCCAGTGCTAAATCCAGAGGATAACCAAGTAACTTCAGTAAATAAGTTATGAGAAAAACAAATGCAGTGACTAAATCTACCTTTTTAACACCACTTTTTTATTTTATTTTCAGAAATATGTAATCATCATTTGTGAAAGGGAGGTAATAGCAGCATACTGTTCTCAGATTTATTTAATTGAATTCGGGGTCAAGGAAGCCAACATCTTATTCCTGTAGCATCTGGCACAAGGCTCACATGGGGCCAATTTGCAATCACTGATTAATTTAACCTGTCTTTAGGGATATTAAACGAAAAGTGAAAGTACCCTGAGAAAGATCCACATAGAGAAAGTTCATACTCTACAGAAAGAACACCAAGGTACTGCATTTTAAAAGTGGATGATGAATCCATGACGCAGCAGAAGTAAATACTGTGTTAAAAGTGCAAAAACAATATCTATATATATAATTCACTAAGCCGCCGACAAGTAGACACCCATGGAAAGCACGCAAGATAGCCACGCCCACCAACTCTTAAGACCATTGGATATGACAACAACTCGCAGAGCCACGCCCACCAACTCGGACACAGCAACTCACAGAGCGGGGCGTCATTCGCGTTCGTCTCTGCTACACTCCACATGCACCTCTGAAGAAGTATGTTTGTTGCGGATGTGAATCGCTGTATGCGATGTGTAGAAAAGTTTGCGAGGGGTATCCCATGGTCTTACAGTTGGTGGGTGGGTCTGTGTTAGTTGCTCTTGCGAGGTTCAGTCTGTCCCTGTGCATTTCCTGTACGACACACACACACACACACAGGCAGCGCGAGAGAGAGCCAGGTACACACACAGGCAGCACGAGAGAGAGACAGACGCACACACACAGGCAGCGCCAGAGAGAGAGCCGCGACAGAGGTACACACACAGGTAGCGCGAGAGAGAGACAGGCACACACACAGGCAGTGAGAGAGAGAGAGCCGCACACACACAGACAGGGCCAGAGAGAGAGAGGGCTGATCTCATAAGGTAGGAAGCCAGTTAAAGAATGCACTGGGCTTGATTTTGTTTTCACTTCTGTTCACAGCGATCGGTTCGTAGTGTGCATTTTTGAAATGTTACTTTTTTTGGTGGTTTATTAAATTACGGATTTTTTCAAATGTTCATTTTTTGTTGCTATAGCGCAAACTATTACAGTGTTAGTTTTCTCTGTTGTTCAAGGTTTTCTCAGTGTTATTCAATGTTTTTACATCCATCCATTTTCCAACCCGCTGAATCCGAACACAGGGTCACGGGGGTCTGCTGGAGCCAATCCCAGCCAACACAGGGCACAAGGCAGGAACCAATCCCGGGCAGGGTGCCAACCCACCGCAGGACCCACACATCAAGCACACACTAGGGCCAATTTAGAATCACCAATCCACCTAACCTGCATGTCTTTGGACTGTGGGAGGAAACCAGAGTACCCGGAGGAAACCCACGCAGACACAGGGAGAACATGCAAACTCCACGCAGTGAGGACCCGGGAAGTGAACCCAGGTCCCCAGGTCTCCCAACTGTGAGACAGCAGCGCTACCCACTGCGCCACCGTGCCACCCATGTTTTTACATTTAGTTTACTATTACACAGT
Organism: Erpetoichthys calabaricus; assembly: GCF_900747795.2. Taxonomy (NCBI): domain Eukaryota; kingdom Metazoa; phylum Chordata; class Cladistia; order Polypteriformes; family Polypteridae; genus Erpetoichthys; species Erpetoichthys calabaricus. The sequence goes on from NC_041397.2 coordinate 28,088,758, forward strand.
GCATTCTATGGTTTAATTAACTATATTTGTGCTTAAAAACTTACAAAAATATATATTTACATACAGTTCGTATGGTCTGGAACGGATTAATTGTATTTCCATACAATCCTATGGGAGAAATTGCTTCGGTTTACGACCAGAGTTTTGGAACAAATTATGGTCGTGAACCGAGGTTCCACTGCATTCTTTTCGGTTATGACGCACGACCGCGTCCACCATCGCAAACTGTTTTACACGCCATGGTCTTAGAGTTGGTGGGCAGGTCTCTGTTAGTTGCTCTTGCAAGCGGGCACATGACCAGGCAGTGTGTTTGCTTCGAGAGCAAGGGTGGACGCGACAGCACCATCTAAGAAGAATCATATTTGTCGCGGATATGAATCGCTGTATGCAGCCTGTAAAACAGTTTGCGAGGGGTATCCCATGGTCTTAGCAGTGTCTATGCTTCGATGTGAATCATTGTATGCAGCATGTAAAACGCTGTATTGTATGTTGCCCTCTCCAGAGTAACATCTTTTCATTCACCTACAGTCGTATCCTCAAAATAATCCCATTTGGGCAACTGTGTCTTTCAGGAAGTGTTCACCCATCAGTACATAATTATGCGGCGTATGCTACGCCGCGGGTTGGCTAGTTTGATTGTATTGTAACTCATTCTCTTTTCATCAATGCAGTATTGGGTTATTTTAACTTTGACACATGTTTTTATATAAATTCAAAAAGAAAAACAATTTTGAAAGTAAGATAGCTCCAGCTTTCTTTTTTTCAATTATGGTATTTATAGGCTCTTGTACACCTTTTTGAAGTTTGAATAATTTGGAGTATGCAGTGTATTCAATAGTGAGTGAAAGCCTCTCATTAACCCCTACTGGCTATGTAGAACTGCTGGATTTTTTTCACATTGCACATTCATATGTCAATTCACAGAACATTCTGTTTGTAGTTGTGGTTGGGTAGCTGCTACTGTCATCAATAAAGTGAATATCCACCTGGTCAGTAACAAAAAAATAAATATTCCTCTTCAAATTCCAGATGGTACAATGTAGTACATGTAGTTTGTCTTAAAGGTTTAAGAGATGTCTTGTATTTTGGTTTTTTTCTTTTTCTTTTTTAATTTTATTGATTTTATTGAAAATCACACATCATTCCATACAAATAGATCAATAGGACTGAAAACAAATCAACCCCCACCCCTTTATGTTAGTTTCTTAATCTACCATAAATTTCTGCAGTGGAGTGATCTTAAACTGTTTCACAGTACATGCAGAGGCGATTATTGGATGCTCCACTTGCTAAATCAGATGTAGTCAGAGAAAGTGCATGTTACATTATTTGTTGTGCCCTGCCTGTTGTACACTGCCATATTTTCATTCATAAATGAAAAAGTAAAGGAAAAATCATTGTGATTGAACAAAACCGTTATATTTAGTTGATGTTTTGTTGGTGGTGCCAGATGACACTGCCTCTCGTTCCATTATGGAACCTGTTTAATTTGAGTCAGGCTTGTGATGCTCAGAACCTATTTTCACAATAAGTATCTTTTATGTAAACTTGAGTACTGTGAGACTGAGTTTTACAAAATGAGCTATTGAACGTAATATTTTATTGTAGTGATCATTGAGTAGGTAAAACTTGTTTAACATATGCTTTTATCTACTCTATGTATATAAAATCGTAAGCCTAAAAATGCTATGGTTTTGTGAAACGATTTTATGTGACTTTTTGTCACGTTTTTTGTCACAATTTAAATCGGGCTTATTTTAAAACCTACATATATATGTTTTGGTATCATTCTTTTCAGAATTTATCAAACTTTAATGTGATGTTGTTAGGTTTTCAGATTCTTATTCCGTTTTTAAATTATAAACTAAAAAATATCAAGAACTCACATCCCGAGAGACGAGAATTTGTGCCAAGACATTTAACCACACCCAGGGCCAGAAATAAAAGACAAAGACAGCTGCTGTACAAGCTTTTAAATGTTGGAAGCGCCGAGCGAGATGCAGATCATGTGGCATGGCAGCAGCAGCAATCCAGCAGCTGATGAAGCAAAGAGGAGGTTAAAAAAAAAAAAAAAAAAAAACTATTTGTTTCCTATTGTATCACAGTTTAAGAGGGGGTTTCGGAGGAGCGACCGCATCTCCTTGTGGTGCGTTCAGCCCCCCCTCTTCACAACGCGAGCGGCAGAGACGCGAAGTGACTGGTGCATAGCACAGGCCAGGGGGGTTGGCGAGCGAAGCGAGTAGGGGGTAAGCCCCCTAGTCTAAATATAAAAATGACAGTTTACAGTGCATATTTGTATAATTAGTGAAAAGCAAAATATTAACAAATGATGCGCAACATCCATCAGTCCATTTGTTCAATTTTTTAACCAACTTATGCAGTGAAGGATCACTAGGAAGCTGGACCCTATACCACAAGCGTAGAACATGAGGCAGGAATAGTCCTTGGATAGGATGGCAGCTAAATCACAGAGTGAACACAAACACACACACAGGCCAGTTTTAACAATTCTAGTTCACCTAATCTGTGCGTCTTCAGACTGTAGGAAGAGACTTATGCTGACCTAGAGAGAACAAGAGGACTCTGCATGGGGAGCAGCTGGGATTTCAGCCATGGCCTCCTTGTTGTGAGGCAACAGTGCTACCACTGCAACACTATGCCACCCCGACGCAGAACAGAATTTTAAAACAAATAACAAAAAGCCTAGTAATGCATTTAGTCCCAGGGCTAGATAAAATCCTACTATGTCAGAAAATGGCAGGTGGTTGTCAGTTGACAGGATCATTTTAGCTGCTGTAGTAACTGTACAACTGTAAAATGGCAAAGTCAGTTCAAAAGTACCTGTGCTGCATAACATCAGAACAAGTTTTGTGTATGGCAGAAAGGAAAATTCGGATTATGGCAGACTTGAGAGTTTCCAAAAAAACACAAAAAAAAACCAAATGGAAACCTTGGTTGTGTCATTATTTTTTTAAATGACCAAAAATTGATGCAACCTGAAATTTAGCAAACATTTTTCTGAATCTTTGAATGTTTGTATAGCAGAGTTCACTTCATACAAGTCATTATCATCATACTTACTGAAATCTAACATTCACAAACCTGCTTAATACAATTCATGGTCATGGAGGACCATAGCCTACCTCAGTAGCACTGAACACAAAGCATGGATTAGTTAGGGATTGGGCATCAGTCCATCAGAGGGTCCACGCACATAGAATCAGTTTGAAATCGCCTCTTAACCTAACCAGTATGTCAGTGCCTTTGAAATATTGTGCAGTTTTGTTCTCTGTGGTAGAAGAAAGACAAAACAGCATTAGATAATATCCAGGGAAGAGCAACAACACTTTTTTCCAGACTGTAGGATATGATCTGTGAGAAAATCTTGAAAGAGCTTAATCATTAAACATTTTATGTCACCTCTTAATCTGTTTGTTTAAATTATAAAGTGCATAATAAGGAGGGTAGATGCCTGCTGTTTCTTTAGGACAAATTAATCAGCTCAAGAGTGCAATTAGAAACCTTTTGAGGATATATTTCACACAAAAATTAGACAATGTATCTTTCTAGTTAGAAAATAGACATTATTTAGTGTTGAGGTTTGAAGGTACACAATTTTGTAGGCAAAGGCCAATTTTTGAGCTGCTTTGGGTCTAATGGTCCATTCTCATTAAAACTTTTCTTATGTCCTTTAAACAGTCTTCACATAATTATTTGTACAATATATATTAAAGTTTCGTAGATATCAAAATGATTTACTTTTTATTGCTTTGTCACATTTATTTGTAACTGCAAATCTTACATTTATCTTTACAGAAACAAGTACTGGAACATGCATTGGACAGAGCAGAGGTAAGAAATAATTTTGTCCTAAACAGTGCTGTAAAGTAAGGAATTGCAAATTATGTTGATGCTTTGCTTGAGTTGGTGATTTAAACAGTTGTACCCTGTTTTTTACTTTGAAATTCTTAAGTATTAACTTATTCAAGAACAGAAGTACTTTTTCCTCAAACTTATGAACACATGGAGAGAAGTTGTTTTTTTTCCTTTTAAACTTCAAATTTAGTTAAGTCAGTTGTATCAGATTTTTTTTATGTTAGCATTTTAAAATAACTTGAATATTATAACTACAGTAAAGGTGTAATAATGTGGCATGAATAAGGAGCAGGATGGAGGAGCTCTGGGAAGTGATAAGCCAATGTTGTTGGATCCACCTTGGACTGTCACAAATCAGTTAATTGCAGTTGTTACTATTAAAAGTAACACATCCAAGTGTTAACGTTTAAGAGAGTAATTACTGTTTCACGTCGAACTTGGGAAGGGACAACTACTTTTTCACAGCACTATAGTATAAATAGTACTTTATAAATATTTTCTACTGTAGTGATACTGTCATTATAAAAAGCATCCCAGTATGGATGAATAAACTTGTAAGCCCATGTGTTTGATATCACAAGCTGCTGCATTTTAGTTTAACTGTACTTTTCTATTCTGTAGACTAAGAATGCATAATTGACAGCTGTAATATGTTCTTCTTCCTTCACCCACAAACCCCCCACACTCCTGCCACAGACAGGGCATGCTATGTATTATAAGGAAATGCACTTTGTGGCATAAAATGGGAAGAAGTACGATCCTGAGATGATTACTATTTATTCATTCATACTATAGTAGAAAGCTAAGTAGGAAGCCAAGCACAACTATGAGAAGAGCTTCTAATACTGGATTTCCTAAGGCAGACAAAGTAACTCAGTCTTGTAAAATATGTTTCTGTTTTGCTTATTTAGATCAGGATTTTTTTCTGGTAATCCCAAAATGCTAGTCCACTTTGATAGAAGGACACTTATCTGTGTGTCTATCCTGTTGCCATGCTTCTGTTTGTGATGTGCCACATATTGTAATGACAAATCAATGCATTTTATTACCACATGCTTTACAAGGTATATTCCAATACATGGTACTATGCAAACGCTGGCGCTGAGGTCTTCTTCATTCTGCCTTAGGTAGCACAGCTAATTAAATCAAGTCTTGTCATTTATAGGTTTATATTTTCTGTTTTGGTGGTAGATTTCAATTGGGCATCTAAAAAGAGTACTTCTTACGTGACCATGGAGTAAACAGAGTAAACAGCCATCCATCATGTCAAGTGTAGTATCTCAGTCAGAACCATGGCATACTGGCGTGTATCTTGGTTAGCAGGGCATTCAATGTGCAGTGGATGTGTCTTTCTGAATTCCATTCACTTTATTATGATACTCATTCCATCTTCTGGAGTCGTGAGGCAGCACCACAAAGTTCTGTCAGGTAATGGGAGCTTAGAAAAATTAGTAAGGAGTACATCAGGTAAGCTGATGCGTGTTTTCTATTAAATAAAAATAAATTATTCTAATGCATTTTACGAGGTGAGACACAAAAATAACCAGATTAGTAAAAAAAAAAAAAAATTATTGATGAATTACAGCATTCTAAACATTGTCACCTTCTATATTTATGATTCACGTCCGGCTGACCTCCACAGACGGTTTTCCAGGAAAGCCCCAGGTCCAGTCCGGTTATTTTTGTGTCTCAGCTCGTAGTTTATCATGGCAGCAAACAGTGGTGACATGTTGCATGTTAGTGAGGCATTCAGGTAAGAATTTCACCCTTCTCTGTACATGTTACAATACTACTACTTTGTTTTTTTAGTACATTGTAGAAAGTGCCCAACAGCGTCCTCCTAAGAGAAGAAATTCCACAAGTGCAAGGTAAGAAGAAAGGAATTCTTTCTTCCTTTTTTTTGTTTGCCACAAAAGTCCTTTAAGTCAAGTACACATTAATTTTTAGAAAAAGACAGTACACCAGTGGGAGGTAGAAACTTTGGCGTTAAAGTCCCCATGATCTATTTTAAAAAAGTATTAATACATGTCTTGGAATCTTTTGATTTATTAACAGTACAGCTGTATGTAGATTGAAAATGCCCCATTCAAAAATATAATGGAAAATATTGCATAATTTATTAAACGTACATACCGGAATAAAACATTTATGTTTAGATATTCAACATAACTCTTAACAGTTGCTTGTAATTTCTTTACTACTGTCCTATACTTTTGAAATGCACACCATGGCCTTTTTGATAGATGTGTAGAGTGGCTTTCAAAATAGATAACCTGTACTTCATGAGAAGGTATATAGAGTGCAAAATGAAATCAGCGGGATTACCATTACTCCCGAACCATGCAACAAGTCATATTAACTCCACAACTTCCATATTTTAGCTATATTGTTTTTGATGTTTTTCTTGCTTTAGTTTATAGGTCTTGACTCTGTATTTTTAGTTCGACATGTTGCACAAGAATTTATAAGTTTTCATAGATTTTTAGATGCCAGATTCTAGAAAGTTAACATTGGAGGGAAATTGTTTTAGTTCAGACTTGCCTTTGACACCCTTCTCCTTGTTAAACAATAAAGACTATGGTTCGTAAACTTTTTAAATTCCAGCTAATCAAAATATAAAAAATAAATTGTACAGTGCATGGGAAAGTATATCATATTTTGAATACCAGGCCGACGTGGAGTTTACAAGTTCTCATTGAGCACTACATAATCTTTTTTTCCTAGGACTTGAATAATAAAATGTGCCCTGTAGTGGACTGGTATCTTATCTAGAGTTTATTTCTGCCTTGTGTCCAGTGGTGGTAGGATAAGCTGTTGCCTTTGTGACGCACAAGTGGATAAACTGAAGTTTGAAAACAAAAGCCCATTTTTAGAGATACAATCAGATAAAAACTTGTTATAAGTTGGGACACTCACAAAACATCAAATGTTGTGTACATTACCATCATAATTTGTCTTTATGATACAGGAAATCACTTAATCAGAAACTCTATGATTTGTATTTGGAAGAATGTGAAAAGGAGCCTGAAATAAAGGTAAATGAAGCAACTATTGAGCAGAATTTTTGTACAATTCATTGGGAACTGTGAAAGTGTAATAAATTTCAGTTTTGTGGGAACTTTTGACATAGCATATAGTTGTTTGTGGTGGTGTGGAAAGTGATGTTATTTGCATAAAGTAGAGGGTCATGGTGTAAGTAAAATGAGTATAAGTTAAATGGAGCCTAAATTGCTACAAAATTGGCCTTTACTCCAGTATAGAAAACATCATCATAGTATGCAGTAGTAAATTAGAAGACACATTTAAAAAATGCAGTAAATAGATATGAAAATGTAAAACTTAAAAATGGAATCTTAAATTCTCTAGTTGGTTACAATCTTACTGCTGGTGAGGAACATTAGAACAGTTTTGATGAAAGTAGGCCATTCATAAAGATCTGATTTCATATATTATATAGAATCAACTTGCAGTACTTTTAAATTAGTAATCTGATGTCAATTCAAGCATTATTAATGAGCAGGCATTCATCTTGAATCCATTCTTTTTGTAGGACTAGCCGCAAACTACTTTACTTGTTGTTGTCCAGAATCGCCCAAATGATTTTATACATGCTACTATCCTGTGCTTCAAAATAAACATTGGTTTACAATCCAATAATCCATTGTTAGCAGGTGTACCTTTCTCCTGAGGTAATGTCTCTTGAACTTGTGTTTTACTTACTGAGCTCTGTCCTTTGCGTATTGTGATCATTCTGTGCCCCTCTTCCAGCAATGGAGATGGTTGGTATTTCACTTTTCATTAGGCTGCAGTTAAGAATTTGGATGCTATTTGTGCCGTATTTGCACATTTTGTTGGCGATCTTAAGTGCTTATTGGTAGGACTTAGCCTGATTAGTAGCTTACTTGTTAACTTAAAGTAGGTAATGAGGTTTTTTTATTCAAAGAGAAATATTTTAACTGACATAGATACAGTTTAAGATTAATGACTTTTGATTAACTTTTGTCATTATGTTCACAATTTTTGTTTGTATTTATTTACCTGCAGAAACTGAGGAGAAATGTTAATCTACTGGAAAAGCTTGTGATGCAGGAGACACTGTCGTGTCTTGTAGTGAATCTTTACCCTGGAAATGAGGGATATTCATTGATGCTCAGGGGAAAAAATGGAACTGGTAAAATCACTTAACTTGAGGGTTTTAGCAATCATGTTAAGGAAATTATTGGAATTAGTAATGTTTTTTTAGAAGCTAAACATCAACAGTATATGTGTGTATATATATATATATATATATATATATGTATATATGTATATATGTATATGTATGTATATATATGTATATATATATGTATATATATATGTATATATATATGTATATATATATATATATATATATATGTATATATATATATATATATATATATATATATATATATATATATATATATATATATATATATAATATAATACATACAGTGGAAATTCGGTTTGCGAGTAACTTGGTTTACGGGTGTTTTGCAAGATGAGCTAAAATTTTTAATAAATTTTGACTTGATAAACGAGCGAGGTCTTGCAGTACGAGTAGTACGTATACGCTTTGTCTGCTGAGCGTCATGTGATCACATCTGAGCTGATGGTTCTCTCTCTCGCTGCGGGATTGTGGGCAATCATCTCCTGTTCTCTGTCTGAGTCGGCATGCCTCACTTATATAGTCAACATCCGTACGAGCGTATACTGTTTACTACAGCACTGTGACTGTGTGTGTGTGTGTGCTGTGACGTGCGAGTCCCCTGTCATGCGCCCCAAAACACGAGGCTGAGTCTCAGTACTTTAGCTTTATTCAGGTTGAAACAGCAACAGCGCGGTTATTTATTGTAGCGGGATCTGCTACTCTCCTATACACAGACACAGCAGTCAGGCAGAGCTGTAATACTGTGCCCTGCGCATTTATAATGTTCCTTATATCACCCCTCGATGGCAGGCGCTTATAGCATGTCCGCGATCTTTTCGGATTCGCTTTTATGGCGAACTGCTACAGCGCTGGGAGCCTGCGATTGCTTTGGGGTGTTCTTCCGCGTGTTGTCCCGTTGGGTGGAATCCCACAAGAGTTTAGAAACTCACTCACACCAGCCATGATTCTTTTCAAAGGTAAAGTGCAGGTTAATTTGTTTTATGTATTTTTACTTTATATTTTGTATTAATCATTTTTATATGAATAGTTTTGGGTTGTGGAATGAATCATCTGAGTTTCCATTATTTCTTCCGTTTCCGGAACGAATTATGCTCGCAAACCGAGGTTCCACTGTATGTGTGTATGTGTGTGTGTGTGTATATATATATATATATATATATATATATATATATATATATATATATATATATATATATATATATATATATATATATATATATATGTATATATATGTATATATATATATATATATATGTATATGTATATATATATATGTGTATATATATATATATATATATATATAAAATAATTTTTTTTTTTTTTGTTATTGGACTGGTAATATGCATGTCTGCTTTAATTAAATCATGTCAAAACCAGTTTTAGCATAGGGTTTTGTCACATAGCCTGAAGCTTTCATTTCAGAGAAAGAATGCATACTGTATCTCAAGTTAAGTTAATATACTTTATTAGATATTTATTATATAGATATAGTTTGTATCCAAGGGAATTTAAAACGTTACAGAAGCTCAAGAGAGAACCGAAAATATATTCTGTTGCTATCAGTAAAAGGCTTGTAGGTAGCAGTAAGATGGTCAGACCTGTCCATATGTATATTTAAAGTTATTAACATTTGAACGCTGGAGATCCAGCTTATTGTGTCCATGAGAGGAACATGATGTTAGAAGTTGTTCAATCTAAAGTTGCCTGGTTAAAGTCATCAGCATTCAGAATGACTCATCTATACAGTATTAATAAGAGAGTGAAGAGAGAGTTGCTGAGTTTAAAAATAAACATCAACAGGATGATGCAGTCCTCTGCTAGGCAGTAACATGGATGAGTTCAGTCAGCATTTCAAAGTGTGGATCACACATATCGGCCTTAATTGTAATGTGCTTGTTTCATGTATTTCTCATTCACATATTCACATTTTTCCGCTGTGATCATTACTATTGAAACCTGTTCAGTATTAAATGGCATCTGAAATAAAAATAGAAGGTTTAAGCTGGTTCATTGCAGTAACAAAAATGGCACAGTACCTGAATTTACCATAACTCATTATTTAGATATGACAGTTCTTTCAACTTAAAGCTGGTTCAAGCTCCACATAACAAGGAATGTTTGATCGCTTTTTAAGTCCTTTCCCCCTTACTTTTATCCTTATTCTGGATCTTTGGCCTTGGCATCCTCAACAAGTTTTTCCTCTATTAAGGTGTAAAATAGCTCCTTTGGCGGTAGTGCAACCAGCACAGTATGGGAATATTTAATATATCTCGGTCTACGTTTCTCAGAATCTCTTATGTTCTCATATATTGTATACATAAGATTTTCTTTACATCTTCTATGCTAATCCTGTGTTAACTGTCAACTTTATAGTTCGTCTGAAAGGCAGTTACAATGGGCAGAGGCTTGAGTTTGCAATGACAGCTGAATATTTTGAATTTAAAAATCCATTTTAAAAATTTATAGTAACTTATAGTAACAAGCCTGAGGCCAAATCTAAACATTATTAACAACAATAATTGTAATTTTTTAAAGCATCAAAAAAAAATGTAAAAAGAGGGAGAGCGCTTCTGTTAAAAGTTTGTTTAGTGGAAAAGGCATACTATAAGAGCAGCAGAAGTTGTTTTTTGTTACTATTTACACACTTTTGATATAATTTATATATATTTTTAATATTATTGAAGAATGAAAAACAGTGTTGTGATTAGATGAGTTCCATTTGAGTAATGCCTGCATCTCAAGGACAGCAGGGCAGATGTAATGAAAAAAGATTCAAATATGTGGCATGTATAACTAAAGTTTCCAGCACTTCAGATCACGTGCATGCTTGTTAATAGGACATTGTTGTTGTTAAAGTTTTAAGTATTTGTGTAATCCACATTTACCTTTCCATGGGAGGTGTGCTAGTTTCATTTGGAGGTGTTCTATTAATCATCTAAAGATGAAATAAAAACATAAATTACTAATCAAAGCTCACATGATTCTGAAAGAATCTTGTATCTTTTACAGTTTATTTCTGTTTACAGAAAAAATATGATATTCTTTTTTATTTATAATATTTCTTTTTGCAGACTCAGAAACTATCCGGCTACCCTATGAGGAGTGTGAACTTCTGGATTATCTTGATGCTGAAGAACTGCCTCCAATCCTTGTCGATTTATTGGAAAAGTCTCAGGTGCATTTTCTTAAATTGTATTCTTACCCTGAAATATTCATTTTGTCGAATAGACAGTACAAGTTATACAACTTCACTGCAGAACATGTTTGTTAGTTCTGTAAAATAAATGCAAAAAGATTAATTACCTAAAAAGCCACTGATTATGCTGTCCAAATGTAAGACTCATTATACTTTTTAAAGATACTCATTATTTTTGGATTGTATAATTATTTATGTGTATGTGGGTCTTCACCAGTCAATTTTATCACAACTTCTAAAATGCTTATCAGGAAATTGATTGAAAAATACATTGATAACTTTATTATCTGAATCTACAAACAATTTTCTAACTCTTAAGATCATTTATTAGGGAGATAATATCAAGAAGATTAATCTTGATTAAAAATGCAAACTTTTCAGCCAAACCATAGATGTGCATATTGTTTTAATTTCACATTCATTTTTTTGTCTCATTTGTTTCCTAATGATGTAGGTCAATATTTTTCATTGTGGGTGTGTCATAGCTGAAATTAGAGATTATCGACAATCTGGTAACACTAAAATACCAATATATAAAACTAGGCACATACTGTTGCGGCCAACAATGCAGGTAACTTTGTGATTTATATTGTGTTCTGTTAAGTGTTCAGTGTTAATTAAATAGTATATTTAAGATTAATTCAGAATTGAATTTAAGATTACTTTTTCATTAGTGTTCTGGGTATCCATTAACTTTTTATATATTTGATAAGAAGATTCAGTTATACAGTGTATAGCAATTGCCTGCAAAGAGTTAACATCTTCACTGAAGGATAGACCATTTTTAACCATTCATTAATCATTTTATAATTTGTCTGAGTATTTACCCATTCAAGCTGTTAAATCTATGTTGTTTTTATTTCTTATAGGAGAGGAATGCAAGTGTAATTTTGTTTTCATGTACGCTTTGATACTTGACATGAAATTAACAGATGTTTTATTTATTTGTATTATTATTTTATTTATCTAGAGGCCTTCTCAGTTTTATGTTTTGTAATCAGAGCAGTATTTATTATCTTAATAGACCCTGGTTTGTGATGTCCATGCAATAACAAGTGACAACCACAAGTGGACGCAGGTAACTAAATTGAAGTGTAAATTAAAAGGTTCATGCTTTTGAGATGATGAATTACATTTTTTTACACATCGTTAAACCTTCATGTGAAAGGCTGATTTTGTGTGCGTTTCAAGAAGTGAAAGCTGCTTTTACTTGATTACAGAAATCAGTTCTATAATTATTTTCAGTTCTCTTTAAACTTTATAAGGATGTACAGACTTTTGACCTCAGTTTGTCAGGGTTAACAGTGAATTGCTTAAAAACATGGCATTTAGAATATTCCTCAAATATGTATCAAAAAAGTATAGCCAGATGTGAAATTAACCAGCCATATAGCTGAAGCATGTCTTACCATGTTTATTAAATTAGATGAAATATTGGAGAGTGTTTGTGTCAGAATGGTACTGCTCTCATTTACAAGCAAAAATCATTAAAGTCAAACTGATCTGCAAATTCTGAACACACTTCACAAGGCCATTAATGTAGAAGAAGGGACCATTGGAGCTTAGTCCATATAAGATCTTCATTATCAGAAAGCTTCTCTACATATTGTATTGAGCATCAGAATTCTGCATCTTATTGGCTTTCTCCTCGTACTACTTGCTGTTGTAGATCTTTCCATTGGTCTCACATTCGAAGTTCTTTTGTCATGAGTCTATAGTGATGAGTCCTGTAATTCATGCAAGCTACAGCCAGTAGAATTAGTGCATGTCTCTTGGATGGTAGTAAGTAGCTCTCACCATTACCATTTTTCTTAGAAGTTTTTTGGCTCTGATATTGTGGTTTTTTTCATGCTTTTACGTGAACACCTTTGATGTTTATAGACAAGCCAGAAATTCCTGATTACACAAACAAGGCAATGACCAATCAAGCAAGAAGTTCTTCCACATATACAGTAGCCTGAGATATGTGTATGTTCTTCATGCTGTAGGTATGGATGAGTACATAATACAGGAGATGCCATTGTTTGGAGTGGAGATTCATTCTAGCCAGTGGCATTCCCTAATAGTAGCTGCATTCAGTCCTTTTATGTCACATGGTAGATCTACTTTATTTTTCTTTGATGCCAGGACCAGTGCCACATCCAGACTGGAATAGATTTCCTCCTTGAATTTTCTCTTTATTTACTTGAGTTGGCATGTAGGTGCTGATGATGGTGCATAACTGGTAATTATTTCAGCTGAAGGCATAGACACGTATTGATGCTAATGGTAGGTAGGCACATTAACTAGAATATATTCCACTCCCAGGCAGGCAGTGTTATCAAGTCCATCTTCTATTACCTGTCCCTAAATGAGAAGCTGCATATCACCTTATGGGTTCCCTCACAATGATAACTTCTTCTTACACAGGTTACACACTTTCCATTTAGTGAACTTCATCAGTTTGTTTTATAGCTTCAGCTACAGAAAGGCGATCTCTTCATAAGGGAATTTAGGGCCAAGAAGGAATGAGATAAGAACCAACCCTTTACCTTCACAAAGTTGTTGGATTTCTAAATAGTACTGTTCACACACTAAAGCAGCTGTCACATGATTCTCCTGAAATAGAAAATATTTAATTAATCTTAAGACCCTTTTTCAAATTATTTGAAAAATATTACAAAGGCACTGTTTCATCTACATTACTTTTATATTATTTTACACATTTCTTGCTTTTAGTTTCATACATATTTGTTCAGGTATTGGTTATTTTTTCGAAACAAACTGGTAAGAGTTTGGTTCCCAAGGTGGTATTAACACCTCAGTACTTTGATAGCATTCTGACAAGGCTGTTAGTATTTACAGTTTACATGATTCATATTTGTTTTGTAAGGATTTCTTAGAGGGATGTTTTTTAAAGGCCAAAATGTGGTGAATAAACTGAACTTGAAGTGTGACAAGAGATACAAACACAGGCAACACTGAAAAAACAAAACATTTCCCTGTTACTTAATCCTAAGGTAAAATCTGTGATAACATTCGTATGTACCGTGGATGAAGTGCATTTTAAAGTGATTATCCACCATTATTTGGAAAATGTCATACATTTTAAATAGTAATTGATAATTATTTTCTCAAACTTTTTTCTCATATTCAAAGGATGCAAACCTTGCTGCATAATTCCTGTATGCAGTGTTAATGGTTAAGGACCCTAAACAATAGTGAAAATTGCTAGCAAAAAATTGAGAAAGGCCTCTTCAGATTGGTTTAAAATTTGAAGTAGTCAAAATGCGTAAAAAAAATCCCTTAATTTGCATTAATTTGCCCTTAGATGGTCCAAACAAATAATGGAGCACACATAGAAACACCCACTAAAAGCATAATACATGTCAAAATCCGGAGCTGTTTTGGCTGCGAGACAGATTTTTTTATTTTTTTGCAAATGTGTATATGTGTATAATACAAGTACAATATCTGTGCTTGTTTATATGTTGTACTCTTTCCATTTTAGGATGATAAGTTGCTTCTGGAGAGTCACTTAATCTTGGCAACTGCAGAACCATTATGTCTGGATCCCTCCATATCAGTCACATGCACTGTCAACAGATTGCTTTATAACAAGCAAAAAATGAACACTTACTCAATGAAAAGGTATATTAAATCCATTTTAAGCAAGCATTTTACTTTTAACCTTCACTTATCAGTCTGATTTCTGCACGCTAATGTCTTTTGTCTGGGTCATGTGGAGCTATATGCAACTGCAAGTAATCTGAGAAAAAAAATCCCCTGCTATAAGGGATTGGATATATTTACATCTCAAGTATATTTACAGATCACTGTTATTAAAACTTGTAGGATTTGAATGGTTTTGAAATATACTATACCAAAAGTTCAAAGTTCACCAAAGTATAGTTGGATACTATAGCAGCTTATCTGTCTTTTCCATTCCACTTTTTAATTTTTGCTAGATTCTTTGTAATACTCCATTTTGAACTGCCCTTGGACTCGTATATATGTGAGATACAGAACAACATACTAACACATTCCCTGATACAAACTTTAATACAGGCAATTTTTTTAAATGCCATATACTCATATCTCAAACAATTTTTAACATATTTTACCAGTATTATTTGAATGCTGCGTGCATTATAGTTGCATTTAAGGTAGTCTATTTGAAAATCTTAAAATTTAGTGTAATTGTTCAAAGAGGGCAGGTAAGGAATTAACTTTACATGCTATTGCCAACACACTATTCTGCTTTATTAACTGGTTTATTTATAATAAGTTGCCCATCAGCTCATTAACCTTTTTTTATCTTGCTGTAAGTCCTTTCGACATTTTAAAGTAGAGGTTAGTTTAAAATGATTGAGAATGCTTCATTCAGAATTAAACATCGCTTTATAGCTGCTGTTGTGTGTGCAAAATATAATCTGCTCAATACTTATTTTGGAAGGAGATCTACTGCATATTGACCAAAAATCTAAGTAAAAGTGAACTAGTACATGTAATCAGTTTAATGTTTTTATTAGAATTACTAAAATATCTTTTTTTATATAATAATACTCCGTTGTATCTATTGACTGGACCAACAAGAAATGTCAAACATATAATCTCACCTCTTACCAAACAAAATAAGAAAAATTAGCATAAAGTTCCAAAAACAAAATTGTAAACAGTCAGGCTACAGTAAATCAATTCAATTATAAAAAGATATTCTAATGATATGAGAATTTTGATTGAGCTCTCGCATGGTGTAATTCTGTAGTCTAGTTATGTTTAATGAATGAAAAGACAGGAGTGTCAGTGTTCAGTCAATTTTAGGATTTTGTTTTCAATTTTGCTGTAATAAGTGTCTGTTTCTCAAGGATTTGAACAAATGTGCTTGATTCAAAATACGCGTTAGTCCTAAAGCCAATTGACAAAGTAATATGAAACCATTCTTATACAATTAACTGATTAAAATTAAATGATAAATGCAGACACTTAAAATAAGTGACTTAGCATCCAGACCATTTGCTTTCTAGAAGGCTGTTGCATCTGTTCATAATTTGTAGTTTTAACAAAACATGAAAAAGAGATGAAATCCCAGCTCAAAACTGCAAGTAATTAATTTAGTCAAAAACATTTTAATACAGATAAGTAAAAGCCAAGAACGAAACCGCGCGGAATCGCTTGAACTGTATTGTAGACCAGCTTGATTTGTGGTTATCACAAGATTTTACCTAATATCAAATAAGAATTTGTTTGTATATTGTGATTTACTGTATATCATTGTCACATTTAGTAATGTATCCTTAAAATATATGTTGTCATACAATGTTGTCATTACACAAACTTTTTGTCTTAAGTTTAAATGTTAAAATTCCTCAGAATTGATAAGTGTGGAAGAATGACAAAATCATTTGAATTTGATTACTGTGTTGCAGTATGTTACACATTTATGTTGTTATAGGTTAAAGTAAAGCAAAATAGAGAGATAAAACAGATAAAACAATTACTTTTGGGGAGTGATTCAGAATGGAATACATTGTACAGTAATCCCTCCTCCATCGCGGGGGTTGCGTTCCAGAACCCCCCGCAAAAGGTGAAAATCCGCGAAGTAGAAACCATATTTTTATATGGTTATTTTTATATTGTCATGCTTTGGTCACAGATTTGCACAGAAACACAGGAGGTTGTAGAGAGACAGGAACGTTATTCAAACACTGCAAACAAACATTTGTCTCTTTTTCAAAAGTTTAAACTGTGCTCCATGACAAGACAGAGATGACAGTTCCGTCTCACAATTAAAAGAATGCAAACATATCTTCCTCTTCAAAGGAGTGCGCATCAGGAGCAGATAAAGTCAGAGAGAGAGAGAAAAGCAAACAAATCAATAGGGCTGTCTGGCTTTTAAGTATGCGAAGGGCACAAAGCTGTTGAAGGCGGCAGCTCACACCCCCTCCGTCAGGAGCAGAGAGAGAGACAGAGAAAAACAAACAATCAAAAATCAATACGTGCCCTTTGAGCTTTTAAGTATGCGAAGCACTGTGCAGCATGTCGCTTCACGAAGCAGCTGCACAGAAGGGAGCAACATGAAGATAATCTTTCAGCATTTTTAGACGAGCGTCCGTATCGTCTAGGTGTGTGAACAGCCCCCCTGCTCAATCCCCCTACGTCAGGATCAGAGAATGTCAGCGCAAGAGAGAGAGAGAGAGAGAGAGAGAAAAGTACGTTGGGTAGCTTCTCAGCCATCTGCCAATAGCGTCCCTTGTATGAAATCAACTGGGCAAACCAACTGAGGAAGCATGTACCAGAAATGAAAAGACCCATTGTCCGCAGAAATCCGCGAACCAGCAAAAAATCCGCGATATATATTTAAATATGCTTACATATAAAATCCACGATAGAGTGAAGCCGCGAAAGGCGAAGCGCGATATAGCGAGGGATTACTGTATGTTGAATGTCTGTTTATCACTGTCTTGTATGAGGTGGGTTAAAGTAAATCTTGTTAAATAAGGAAAAATAGTGAAATCAGTGTTTCAATAATATACTTACTAAAAGCTAATGCACTTTTCTCCTTTTTGCAACATATTTTATAGATGCTTCAAGAGATTTTCCCGGCCTTCTTTAAATAGACAGTTAGAAATGGCCAATTATCCAACACCACCACAGTTGAAATTGTTTGACTATATACAAAAAAGAAAGGAAAGAAAAACACCTCAGTCAGTGGATCTTAAAATTTCCAGAGCAGGCAACGTAAGCATTTATTATTGTCTTTCTTATTGCATGCTACTTGTGTTATTTCATTACAACAGTAATAACTAAAGTCTATTGTTCTTTTGGCAGTGTGTGGATATGTGGAAACAAAATAGCTGTCTGTTATTGGCACCAACAGAGCTTGATGTAAGTCCAGTATCACTTTTAAATTATGAGTAAGTTACCTGCTCGTTAGTCCAAAACCTTTTTTCTCCAGCTGTAATTTCCAAATTAAAATAAAACTGCCACACAGATGTGTATTATTGTGCCAAAAATGTGCTAGCTTTAAATTTGTTTACTAATTTCATCACACTGTGTTATCTGCAAATGTCATATACAATTCAGATCAGGCCTAACTGCTACATGAATGGTTCAGGGTTACTTGAATGGTGAAGGTACAGTAAATAGGTAGGCCCAGAAAATTTTAGCTATTCCTGAAATACATTTATCTGTAGATGAATGTTGCCTGCCAAGTATTAACTTCGTGGGTTGATTAGCGTCACTATCATACCGTCATTTGTTTCTGATAAAAGTTACCACACACCCAACAACACAAGGATTTTGTGCAATAAGTATTTAAATATCATCTTACCTATGTTGTACTACAACAAACTTAGTCTGCTGTGTGCCTGTGTTTTTCATCTGCATAATTTAAAAATGGGCTGTATAACACAAAATCACTTTATTACATAACAAAGATGTAATTTTCAAAGAAGAGTAACCATTTCAAATAATTGGAATTATTTAGTAATTTTTGCTTGCTTGTGCTTTCTTTCTGTCTTTCCCTCTCTCTCTCTGTGCCTGTTTGACTGCCATTTCTTGGGTTCATCCAGGTTGGCCAGTTGTCAGTATAAACTTTTTGGGACATTAGAGCAAATATATTTAAGCCTATATGACCTTCATGATGTCAACCTACTTATTCAACTCCAGGTCACGGGGTAGAGGAATTACTCATTTCATGTTAAAAAAAAAAAAATAAAAAGCCCTAAATGATTGATATTCTTTGGAGTCTCGACTGAGTGTGTGTTTTTTTTTTAACTTCTGTCTTTCATAATCAATTAAAACCACGTAGGCTCAGCTTCTGTATGAAGTCATCAGCTGCTACTGTTTTGAGATATGTAGCCCCAAAGCAAATCTTTCTATTCCTAAGTTTAAGACAACTATGTTAGCAGTTCAACCTTTACAAAGAACCATGTTTATGGTCACTGTTAAAATTAAACTTTTGCTTTCGTGTTCTGTGAAAACTTTGCACGTTTAGTGAAATTTCTTGTGGTACCCTTTAAAGAATGCAGTTTGTGTTCCAGTAAGAAGCTAGTTTTTTTTTTTTTTTTTTTTTTTGGGAGAAGTTAACATTAAAACCATTTAAAACTACAATAAATGTGGTAGATGTTTCTATTTTTTTGTTTGTTTTTTTCATTTAGTTCCTTTTTTATTACTATTTTTGTGTTCATCATAGGTGGAAAAGTATGCTACTGTGGAGAAATCTGTTAAGCTTGAAGAATCTCAACCATCTGTCTGGCCAGCTCATGTAAGTTATTTTAGGCTTGGATTCTTCCAAGTTTAACTTAATTTGCACTATTATTCTATCTTAAATAAACAAAATCACAAATTTTCTGTCTTGTGTGATGACAGTCCCTGCATAAATGAAGCCTTTAATCATTCATCAAAAGCTATTTGAACACTAACATTTGTAATCTTTGCAGTCAAAGTAAGATCCAGATCTATGAAAATAAAAAATGAGTCAGTCCACTATTGCTTGTACTTTCCAATTAGTCAAATGTGTTTCGTTGTGCAGTGCCTTGTAAAAGTATTGTGACACAGTGACTAATGTCTCATTAAAAATGCACTCGGCAATCAATATGTAAAATGCATTAATCTGTAAACTGTAAGCACTCAGTAAAAAAACAAAACATAATTTTCTTCAGTGTCTGTTCTTATGCAGTCAAGCCAGCAAGACAAGCAAGTTGTATTAAATTTCTCCAGTGCCTTTACTTCACTTTTACTGCTTCCATTTGCTAGCCGAACAAGTATATTTTTAGAGTTAAACATAATCAACAATATAAAACAGCATAGTTATGAAAGTTAATATTCAGAATATTTATGGATTCTGAATATTCTGTTCCATAAGAGGATTTTACTAAGCTATGGTACTGGAGCTGGGGGGGAAAACTGGAATTTGAGTCCAGGTAGGCAGAGCTGTAAGTTGATTGCCCCAATACTGCCATCATTTAAAAATTGAGCCAATGTATTTTATAAAATCAAACAAATTTAGAATGTAGTTGCTAGCATTCTTCTTTCTTTTTTTAGGATATTAAAGATGATTACATCTTTGAATGTGAAGTGGGTGCACCCTTCCCAAAGACGAAAGTGACCGTTTATCAGTGTGCAGGAGATCCCTTGTTCTATGGTAAAATTCAAGTAGCAAAGGATTTATCAAGAGATGATGAAAATGAATTCCACCTCATTCACCCCCCGTAAGTTAGTTGTTTGTTTGTTTATAAGGTTGTCTGTAAGATTTGCAGTGAGTTTAGACGTTAATATTGTTCTTTAGCTGCAATGTCATAGTATACTTAATTACTTTAAACCATTTTATCTCTCAGCCTGTTTATGAAAGTCTGTTAGTGTAAGAATTGTTGCTAGTAACATCCTAGACTGGGTAATTCTCTCTCTCTTTTGTTTTTACACATCTACCAGATTTTCTTATTATTATGTTACTGCTATCAAAGATATATTTCTGCCTTCAGAAGTATGTGCCAGTTTTTGTTTGTTTTTTTTTTTTTCTAGTTGCAGGTTGTGTTAATGGATATTTAAAATTTTTCATTGTTTTACACAACCTGTGATTTTAAATCTATTTCTTTTAACTGTTGGGTTGTGGGTTGCTGCCTTTGGATCATCTAGAGTTACACTGTTGTATTTAATAGGATTGGGTCACATATGGTTTATGAAGTCTAAAAAAATTCATGGGTAGTGACCTAATCTTGTTCTGAGAAGGATTAGATTGAATCAAGAGAAAATAAAGTTTAGGAAACCTTGCTTTAAATAAATTTAACAGTCTCTAAATGTTAATCACTTCTGTTGTGTTGACAGGGCATTACTTATTTTTGGTAAGCAGTTGGGAATAGATACTTGGCAGATGATGTTATCATGGGTGCATTTGTATTCTGAATCTATCCATCTTTTCAAGTGTCCATCCATCAATATATTTTCCTTACCAGCTTATCTAATTTAGGTTAGTAAGGCCCATAGCCTCTCCCAACTGCATTGGGTACAAGGCAAACCAACTCTTGACAGGAGACCACTTAAATATAGTGCATCCTCAGCCTACATAATCATACTGTCCCATAACAGACTGGCTCAGGGTCTCTAATTAACATAACATATACATCTTTCTGATATAGGAGAAAATGTATACAAACGTAGAGATAAATCCATGTAAATGTGTTAATGTGCATAAAGCAAAAAATTGGAACTGCCAGATGCTTTTACAGTGACCTCATGAGCATAATAAAAACTAAAAAAATAATCTAAGAGAAAAGAATAATGACTTTTATAAATGTGCTATATTTATAAAATGGTTAAGCTGGCATCACAAAACATTAGTTTTCCAATGAGTTTCAGTTGTGGCCTTTATTTATATAATCTGAAGGAAATCCCAGTGAGTCATGGACAGGCACAGTGTTTGCATGTGGCCATCAGTCATGTGGGGTGCCATTCCCAACAGCGTGGTTCTAGCATTCTGCAACTCTCAGCAACAAAATTAAACCAATTTGATTTTATCATAGCAAGTTACCAGTTATATGGATGTTTTCTTATGTATGCAGTAGCTGACAGCTGATGACAATTAATCAAATAAAATAAGACTTATTGAACTTTGGAGCCAGTGCATGTGTCTCTAAGTTAGAATAAAGATAGACCCAGATTGCACCTATCTTAAGATACTTGATAAGGTCTTCTTTAGTCACTACACTAATTACGGAAGTTTATGCTGATTAGTGCTGAAATGAGGTAAGCTTTCCATAGTT
The DNA here is from genome assembly GCF_900747795.2 of Erpetoichthys calabaricus. Classification (NCBI taxonomy): domain Eukaryota; kingdom Metazoa; phylum Chordata; class Cladistia; order Polypteriformes; family Polypteridae; genus Erpetoichthys; species Erpetoichthys calabaricus. The sequence continues at coordinate 28,110,761 of NC_041397.2, forward strand.
TGAACAGTGATGAAAGTCTTGAGAGAACTGGTCACATCTGGGGCCTCATGTATAATGCCGTGTGTAGAACTCAGAACTCACACTATAACATGGCGTAAGCAGAAAAGCGGAAATATTCGTACGCACAAAAAAATCCAGATGCGTAAATCTGTGCGAACGCCAACTTCCATGTTCTTCCGCTACATAAATCCTGGTCAGTGTGAAAAGTAATGCACGCGCCTGCTCTCCTGCCCCAAATCCTCCCAGAATTACGCCTCTTTGAATATGCAAATCAATATAAATAGCCCTTAAGCTCAGCCTTCTGTGAAAAGACAATGGCAAAAGCACAAGGGAAAATAGAAGAATTTCAGCAAATACCAAGTGGAGGCAAGGAAAAATGTACTATTTGATGGTTTAAACCAGGGGTGTCAAACGTACGGCCCGCGGGCCAAAACCGGCCCACTAGGGGGTTCAATCTGGCCCACTGGATGAATTTTGAAAGTAAAAAAATTAATAAAAGACACAAACTCGAAATTCGTAATAAAATGCAATTCCTAAATCATCCGCTAGGGTGTTAGTCAGATGAGAGGGGCGCACTGTGTTAGTCAAAGGGGAGGGGTGCACTGTTTTAATTAGAGTAAAAGAAGCAACAACTCTGCCACTCTGTAGGCTACCTTATTTTCTACTCACCTTGACACCCTCATTAGCCAAAATGTCTTTGTCAAAAAGGAGAAAAGTGGATACCGAGTGTAGGGTTTTCCAAGAGAAATGGACCACTTCCTATTTATTCACAGAGATAAATGGGAAACCTGTGTGCTTGGTGTGTAATCAACAAGTGTCGGTGCTCAAGGAATATAATATTCGGCGCCACTATGAGACTCATCATGGTGGAAAATACGACATCTTGCAAGGACGACTGAGGAGAGAGAAGATAAATGAATTGCTGGTGGGTCTGAGAAAACAGCAGTCAATTTTCACTCGGAGCCGAGAGGTCAGTGAAGCAGCAGTAAAAGCCACCTACGTAATTGCTAACGAAATAGCATTAGCATCAAAGCCATATTCCGACGGTGAGTTCGTTAAAAGATGCATGATGAAGGCTGCAGAACTCGTGTGTCCTGAGAAGCGACAAGCATTTGCCAACATTAGTCTGACGAGAAACACTATGGCAGAGAAGATATCGGAACTATCGGCTGATTTAGACAGGCAGTTGAAACACAAGGTCAAGTCATTTCTTGCATTTTCTGTTGCAATTGATGAGAGCACTGACATTACAGACGTTGCTCAACTGGCCATATTTATTCATGGAGTTGATGACACATTGACAGTCACTGAGGAGTTCCTTGAGTTGGTGCCTATGAGTGACACCACAACAGCTGAGGACATTTTCGGCTCTGTGGTTGGCATGCTGGACAGAGTCGGGGTGGACTGGTACCGCGCCGTCAGCCTGGCTACAGATGGCGCGCCATCAATGATGGGAAGAAAAGCAGGTGTTGTGACAAAATTCAGAGAGAAAGTACAAGCCGCTAATGGAGGAGATGGTTTCTGGACATCTCACTGTATTTTGCACCAGGAGGCATTGTGTTGCAAGTCGTTAAAAATGGATCACGTCATGGAGGTGGTTGTCCGAACTGTTAATTTCATCCAAGCCAGAGGCCTGAATCATCGTCAGTTTGACTGCCTTCTCAGTGACAATCACGTTACTAATACCCTGCCATACTACACTGAAGTAAGGTGGTTAAGCAGAGGTGCTGTGCTGAGGCGTTTCTTTGATCTACGCGAGGAAATCGGACAATTCATGGAGAAAAAAGGAGATCCAGTGATGGAATTACAGTGTCAGGAATGGCTGCAGGACCTTGCATTTCTGGTGGATATTACAGAGCACTTGAATATTCTGAACAAAATGTTGCAAGGCCGCAAAAAAGTTGTCACACAGTTTTATGACAGCATATGTGCATTCAAGTTGAAGCTGACTTTGTGGGAGACACAGCTGTCAAGTGGTGACCCTGCACATTTCCCTTGCCTAAGAGAGGTATGTGCAGCAGGCATTAATGCTGACATGAAACAGTATAAAGACAAGATTGCAGGATTGCTGTGTGAGTTTGAGAAACGGTTTCAGATCTTTGGTGAACTCGAGAAAGAATTTGCAGTTTTTCGCTCACCCTTCACAGTCAAAGCTTCTGATGTCCCTGTCGACATCCAACTAGAGATAATTGATTTGCAATGTGATGCAGATTTGAAGGACAAGTTTGCCTCAGTGGGCTTGGATACATATTATCAATATCTCTTGCCAGGGTACCCCAAATTAACAGCCCTGGCTGCAAAAATTTTGTGCATTTTTGGGACAACCTACCTTTGTGAACAAGTTTTCTCAGTAATGAACATCAATAAAACAAAATTGCGCTCAAGGCTCACAAACAAGCACTTAGATGACATTCTGAGATTGGCTACTAGTCAGGACATGACACCTGATATTGATGCACTTGTGCAGACCAAAAGATGCCAAGTTTCAGGAGCAAAAACAAAGTAGTCTAGATGTGACTAACTCCTTTAAAATATTGCTTCAGACACCGATTGCACTTAAAGAATTCAGTTCTGTGAAAATGAATTCTTGCTGTAGAAATAGTTAAAAAATGTTACATTTAATGTAAGTTAACAGCTTCACTATAAAAGAGTTTGGTTTGGTGGAATCCTATTGTTCATGTAATGCCATAAATTTTAAGGTGCAGTACTATATTTTTCATTTCCAAATACCTCTGACTTAAAGTTTTGTTTGTATTTGTGCAAACACTTGTTTTAAGAAATCTGAGGTTGTTTATATGTTTTGATATGTTGATATGTTTTGTAAAACATTTCATTAAATATGAAGATTTTCTAATGTACTTGTACTTCTTTGCACGAAAACAAAGGGAAAAAACATGGACTTACTATTATTTATAGGTAATTATGTTATAAATACTGCTCCGGCCCACTTGACATCTAATTAGGCTGTATGTGGCCCCTGAACCAAAATGAGTTTGACACCCCTGGTTTAAACAGTGGTATAAACAACAAAAGGAAGTTGATTGAGTGACATAGCGTGTCGGAGAAACTGGAAAGCTCAAGTTCACAAAGTTGTACAGTGCCCGAAATAAAAAAAGTTGTCGCATATCAAAGTCGCTGTGAAAAGGCGAGTCGTAGCCCACTGTCTGAGTGTCACATGAAAGCTTATTAGGGTACAGAGAAAAAAAAGGCACACAGTGGGGGAAAAAAGCATGAAATGTTTAATATCCAAATTTCCACTTTAATCACGTAGTTTATTTTGTCATTAAAGTAGAACATCATAAACTTCATCTTAAAATCGTTTAATTTACTAGTTTCTCAAATCCCATCGTAACTAAAGTAGCACGTTAAATGCTTTGTTTTGTATTCAATCTTCTATGTGCTCGATGTGTGTGAATCACTACGTGCTTCCGGGCTTTCTCTTCCTCCGACTGGACACAGAATTCATTACATTCATAATATTACAGCTTTCTGAATAATTAAAATACTGAGATGTATACATGATATCATTTTCATGATGATAGGAGTTAAAGCATGTTATTAAACATGGGAACACAGTGGCGCAGTGATTGTTCATGTCTCACACAAGGTGCTTGCTGTGCCATGTGCGACCTTCGATGAAGTAATTTATTGCAGCAGTACTGTCCCTTTCAAATGTACTAACCCCCAATTCCTGTCCTTACTTTTCTTTCTCCAAATACCCAATCGCCACACAATCAGCTCTGTAATAGACATTAAGCCATCTGTAAGCTTAGAATGCCAATTCTTCAAAACTTTTAAGGAACATTGAAATATCTTTGTAGTACAAGTTTAATTATTCTATCCATCTATCTTTCCAGTGTCACGTCAGCACCAGCAAGAGTACAGCATGAGGCAGGAACAATCCGTGAACGGAGCGCCAGCTCCTCGCTAGCGCTGCGGCACCGTGTCCTCACATGTTTAATTATTAACAATATAGATTATTTAAATGAAGTTAGTTTTATCTGTATAATATAATAAACATATTTTGCTGCATTTCATCTTAAAAATTATGAATGCCACTGATAATTGACACACAGCTCTACTAACATTCTACATACGTATATGCTTCACTTTTATTTTTTATCTACTTTAGCTTTTTCTGTCTTCTGCTAATTCTCAAAATACATTTTTTTTTCTTTTTTCACTAGTAAGAATTGCATAATTCATTTGAAACAGTTAAGAACAAACACCTCTTGAAACTGAAGTTCACTGTGAGTGTAATTGTTTGATTACTTGTTTCTGTTTCTGTTATCATGATGACGGAAAGAAATTATTCCTCAACTTCTGTCATATTATGATGCACCCACTAAAGAATCATGAATCTGAAAAGAGTAAAAATCACAAAGGCATGTTTCACAAATATGTTTATAAAGACTTCTCATGAGTTTCTGACTTTACGACAGTCTGGAAGAAACTAAGCTTCCAGAAGCTCTGTAAAACTACAAAAATAAGGCTGAACTTCAACGTTCCTCTTTTCTTGATTTGAAAACATGACCTTTTGCTAACACTAAAGATGGAGGGGGTGTTATTGAGAAGAGCAGAGGTCTGAGAGCTGAGAACCCAAGGAATATTTGAGACATCAGCAACAAATAATGAATGCAGAAAACTAAGAAGTTGCAAAAATCATGTTTGGACAGAGTTCAAATGATTTAATTTGTCATTGGCCCTAGGGTGGAATTATTTGGGGAGATGGCAATGGCATCTTCTCGTTCAATGCCTGAACAACTGCTGAAACTTAATTACAGACGACACAAATCATTCAAAAATTACAGTCTTGGTGAATCACCAATTTAAGAATAGATTCATATTGCAAAAGAAGGAATACAAGAAGGCCTACAATGAAGATATTATCCTTGTTGAGATAACCACCTCTACTGCCGAGTGACTTGTGGTTAGGGATGGGAATTGATAAGATTTTCACGATTCCGATTCCATTTTCGATTCTGTTTAACAATTCGATTCTTTATCGATTCTCCTATCGATTCTTATTTTTAAAAAAGGAGAACACACAGGTTGATTAGCTTAGAACTTTGTTTTATATCTTATCTTTGAACAAGACAGAAATTTAGGAGTAGCATGACCTTACAAACCCAACAGTGAGATCTTAAGAGATCCACAGCCTACGGCTCCTCGATGGGGTACCGCGGGGTCCCCAGAAAAAAATTTGTAAATGTAAAATAATAATAAAATAAATATTCTTCTGTAGCAACAACAAAGTATAACATAAATAATTCTGTGGCAATTACACAAGAATGTCTAGTAACATTTACACTCTCCTTTTTAAAAGTATATATGAGCTGAGCACTCAAAAATAAAACTACATCAGCCAGCAACAAATACAATCAACTCAAGTCCAATGGAACTGTGCACTGTGCAATTCTGCAACCATCAACTATGGAGAATTAACAATTCTTTTGCAGAAATATAAGCATATCTGCTTTTTCAGGAAGGAATTTTTACTTTTCCCCGCCTCTGTGAAAGGAGAAGCTACCGGTAGACTGCAGCGAGAACTGCCAGCATCTAAGCCAGCCAGACTCTGTCTGTCTCTCTCGTCATGGTCATCTAAATGCAATGCACAGTAATAGCAGGTTTTGCAATAAGGCAAATCGCGCTAACATAATATGCAATGTTAGTTGATTAGTTACCTGCCGTATTAACGGGAGAGGACGTGCAAACGTTACTGCTGCTGCTGGGTTGAGATTCACTAGTCCGGAGCGGATCAAAAACACGACATTCATTTAAGGTTATCGCGTGAGCAAATACTTTTGCATATTCGTAGTGTTTCCTCCCTTTGATGAAATATCTACTTTGCAAGTATTGCAAGTTGCCCTGTTGTCATCCTTTCTCGTAAAGTATAACCAAACTTTTGAGTGTTTGTGCCGCTTAGGCGCCATGTTTCCTGCTGGGTAAATGACGCTACGCAACGTCGTGACGTCATTCGAGGCGACTGGAATCGATAGGCGAATCGTTTGCAAAAATGGCAAACAATTCCATGGAATTGAAACAGTGGGAACCGGTTCTCAACAAGAACCGGTTTTCGATTCCCATCCCTACTTGTGGTCAAATTTTACAAGACCTCTAACATGGTCTTGAATAACAAACTCTTCCAGACCTCAAACATGCTAACATTGTCACCTTCTTGAAGAACAACAACAAATTTGGATGTTGACTCTACTGTAGTTTTGCCCTCCTCTCCACAATAGGAAACATCTAAGCCCATGTGCTCCCAGAGCTGTCACCTGCCGAGATTTAAAACAGACATCTTACCTAGCGTTCTTGCTTCTAAAATTTCCAGTTTATCAGCTGAGCATTGATTGCTTAAGCTGTAGAAATCTGAAATGAACAGGCATGGATCAGCAAACAAATTAAGATCTGGGATCCTGTCTCCTTTATATTTTCTAATTTGTGCACCTGAGTGTATGAATTATTATAAATTAGAAAATATCTCGAAATTTCAGAACACACTGAGAGCCTAGCATAAGTAAATGCAATATCTTATGCAAAATTTGTTATTGCTGTTTGAATCATTATAAACCAACCATACGAGGTGAGACACAAAAATAACCGGACTGGGCTTGGGGCTTTCCTGGAAAACCTCCTGGAGGTCTGCCAGATGTGAATCCTAGAACTATAACCCCTCCTACATGCCCTCTTAAACCACGACCGGCTAGGTATATTCTGTGAATTACCCAGTCAGTATTTGCACAACGATCGCTACACGAGTTGCTGCGATAATGTCTGGTGAAAAAATCAAACAGTGAATCAACATTAAATTTCTCGCAAATTTTCTCTTTTTCCATAAAGCAGTTTTTGATTGACAAAAACATTCCTGTCCTCGATCATCCTCCCTATTCGCCAGATTTAGTTCGTTGTGTTTTTTTATTTGTTCTGGAAAATAAAAAGTGACCAGAAGGGAACACATTTTTCTTCAATGGATGAAGTGAAGAGAAAAATGGCAAGCCTGTTGAAGAGCCTCAAGCAAAAAGACTTCCAGTACTGTTTCAATCAATTGAAGATACTTATGGAGCGGTGTAGAGATCGGGAGGGGGAGTATATAGAAGGTGACAATGTTTAGAATGCTGTAATTCATCAATAAATATATTTTTTACCAAGTCGGTTATTTTTGTGTCTCACCTCGTATACTATGTATTTCTTCCTTCACTGAACTATCCAGCATCCTGCATATGGCACATTCATGGCATCCACACTTATTTATTGCTAATGTATATACATCATTTATTTTCCTTGAAAATTAATACACAAAAAAAAAAAAAATAAAACTTCAAACTTTTCTTTAAACATGCCCAGTCTCAAAGGGTGGATACATACATATGACATGGAGGACGTTTGTTGCAGTTTAGAAAAAAAATGTGAAATTACTTTAAGAAAAAGGTTGCGCTTTATTTTCTATAAAACTTCAAAGTGATGTTATTGTAAGAAATATATGCATGTTTTTTTTAAGAAAAAACATGTTTGTAATTTTGCATGTAAAAAAATAGATGGCATGATTCATTGGTGCAGTTGCCTAACAGTTCTAGAAATCTGGATACACAAACCTGTGTTTGCATAGGATTTTTTCCAGGTATTATCCCTCTACATTACACCAGATGCATGAATAATTTTATTCTTGCATCTAAAGTGGTCTAGTATGAAGGTTTGTGTTATGGGTTGGTGTTCCTGTGGCAGGGCAGTTCCTGCCTTGCACCAAATGCTACCGAGAGAGACTAGGGCATCTTACAACTATGTAAGAAAATAAGCAGAATTAGAAACAAGAATCATAGATGTTCTTTTTAAAAAAATTCTTCTTTCATAAAGTTGACGTATATATAGGTTTTTTTTTTTTTTTTTAAACATATGCACAAACTCTTCAGTTTCAATGCTGTTTGTTTTAATAGTCAGTCATATTGGAATTAAGATCAGGATTGATTTTATATATTATTGTGAAAAGCTGTAAATATTTTTAACCTTGAATTCCACTAACACAGTATCTATGATTTTTGCCTGCTAGAACTGGCTCTACTTTGACTGTCTAGTTTATTGACCAGATAATTCATTACTATATTAGTGTCGTATGAAAAATATGAATATTTAATAAAGTGACTCATTAAAGTTTATGTGATGAATTCTTTATTTAGTGTACATTCAAACATTGATAATACAAGAGGTGTGTAAGGTACTTAAGGTATAATACATAAAATACAATGGTTAGACAAACACTTACATACTTATTTACAAGTATTCCACTTGCTCATCAATAAAACCAGTGCACAGAAAATCCACTTTTTCCAAACACCTCACAACCTTCCAACCATGGTCTATAAAGATACAATTTAATGATGAAATTAAAGCTTTAATTATTGATTTTGTTTTTTAAAAAATGTTTCTATTGTCAAATACCCTTGGAAATTTTACACTTCACTGCTGTCCCTGTTCTCTGAGATGGTTGTTCATTTATATGCTGCATGCATAAAGGTAGAAAGGTTTGGGGTGAAAAGCTAAGCTGAGAGATGTTTTCTTTTTATGAAAGCTGCCCTTGAATTTTCAAGCTTTTTTTATCCACAGTTTGTTCTTTAACACTACCAGTTTGTTTGACAGTTTTTATGTCAAATTAATTTTAATGACTATATATATATATATATATATATATATATATATATATATATATATATATATATATATATGAGGAGATAATTTGTGGACCAGAATAACTAGGCCATTGTGTGCAATTGAGCCTGGACATCGGGTAATATCCTACTCTTTTTCGAAAGATGCTCAAAAACCTTTATTACCACAGAGAGTGATGATAACAGCTTTATTTTTCCTCCAAAGGATGGCACCAATTTTTACAGTGCAGAATCCCTGTCTCTGTGCTGCGACATTAAGATAGACACTAAGACCACAGGGTAAGTGCCTCCTGATGGCCTTACCAGGACCTCCTCCAGCAGCAAACCAAGCTTTTTCTGGATATGGTCTCCCATCCAAACAGTGACCAGGCCAAAACATGCTTTGCTTATTGTTGATCATTGCAATGAATGTGTTAATGTTAAAGTAAAATATCCCTTGGTTGCTTATTTAAACATTAAAAGGTGTATCTTGTCAGTCAGCTCTTTTCTCAAAACTTGGAAGTGATTTGTTAATTGCTGTTAATTAGCCAGCAATGGATCACATTTATTTCACCTTCCTCTTTTCACTTCTAGTAATTGATTTTAGCAATGTAAGAAGTATTGTTGAAAAGTAAACTACACAACAGAGTCAGTTAGTTTAATGCATATTTCTAATTGCAGCTGTATTCTTCAATTTTCTATTTTTCCTGGCTTAATCTAACTCTCCTGTTTATTATTCTGTGTTTATTTGGGATTCATTGTTCACAGTATATTTACAGTTCTGATGTACTTTGTACTTTTTTTGCTGTATAGCCGACATTTTATCACACATCCTAAAATTGCACATACAGTATGTCTGAATGCATTTGAATTGAGGTTTTAATTTTTGCTTGAATCCTTCTTTCATTACAAAAATGACAGAATTTTTAACAGTATGTTTAATATAATTTGTGGTTTTATTTAGCTTTTATTTAACTCCATTCATTTTTTTCTATCTTTATGTTTCAGTATGGACTAACAATCCTGTTAAGTTTTTTCTTTTTTTATTTTTCTTTTGGTTTATTTCAGATTCCTCATTGGCTCAAAGATTGATGCTGACCGGTAAGTTCTGTATTAATATTATCAGTATTATTTGAGCTGAGTAGGATATTTTTCAAAAAATATAATTATACCAAGGCCATTTGTAGATGGTCTATTTTTCTCTCCGTATCTCTCTCTCTCTCTCTATATATATATATATATATATATATATGTGTGTGTGTGTGTGTGTGTGTGTGTATATATATATATATATGAGAGAGAGAGAGAGATATAGATACTGTACACACACAGAGTTGTATTTATGGTGATATTAATTTTAAAGCAGAAAACTTGTCCAATGGACAAGAATAATCAGTGTGCCATATATATGTGTGGGGTTTCATTCTCTGTCCTGTCTATAAAATACAATCTTTTTTTGTTTGTTAGCTTTTTATGTACAGCTTTGTTCTCACACCACATACTTGAAAATTGGTATATGGGAAATTCTCCCTGCAAGTTAAATTTTTAGCATTTAACTTTCAGCCTTTCACCCCCCTTATCCCCATTATAAGTGTAATCTTTCTCAGTACCTCCACCATCATAGGCTGCTCAGCACTGTTTTTCTGTCATATTTCAAGTCACGTAAGTGAGATTTCGGACTCTTGCGTAGGATTGGAGCAATTGATCCTAACCTCCACAGCTGGCCCATATGTCATAACAAAGTGGAACACTGATTGTATTTAGTGTGAACACAAAAATGTTTTCCTACTTTAAATTTACAGCAAAGTTTGGAATTTATATCTGGGCAAAACTGAGAAAGACAGCTACAGTTTCAAAATAGTAAATGGTGTGAAATACAGTGTTGTGGTCTATTAACAGAGAAATTGTGTCAAACAGGTTGCAGTGTTGTTGTGATGGTTAACACACATTTTTTAACCAAGAAAGCTTTGTTTGATTCCCACCCATTTTATTTAAAATTTTCTTTATAAGTTTTTTTCTCTTCACTATTCTTGTCATAGACCCATGCCATGGAACCTTTCCAATACAAAAAATAATAATGTACTAAATGCAGCAAGCTTATGGGTAGCAAAGTTTCCCCACTTTCAATTTTCTCACCAGGAAACAATTATAAATTGACTTTTTTAAATAAATTATGTGAAAGATGGCGTTTATTTACCCACACAACCTTTTCAATTGTTCAGAATGTATACATTTTTTGATAAACATCTCACTTGTAGAAGTATACAGTACATAAAAAGGTTGACAGACAAGAGGATACTATTCAGTCTGTCAAGCTTTTTTGTCACAATATGACATCAAAATATTTTTTGAATTCTTGCCAAGATTACACCTCAGTTGTATGACAGAATAGTTATTTCCAGATTCCCACAACCAGTTTTGTGAAGGAGTGCTTGAACATTAATTTCAACCAGTGTCCCCAGCTAAATGATTTTAGCTGTTTTAGATTGTGGCACTCCTACATGAAGAGATTTGCACCAAACATTTTGGACTTAAAATGTAAGGAGAGAGGTATTAATTTAAAAGTGAATTCAGTCAATAAAGTTAAAGGCAGTAAAATACAGAATTTTGCAACACACAATGCAATCCTGAGAATAAGTTTGATTAGAATTCTGCAGTTTTTGGGAAACTAAAAGTAAAATTTTAAGATGGCTTATTAGATTATGGTTTACTGTCATCTTAAGCAAGAATCCAAAAATAAAATAATTTATAGTTTTGTTAAATTTCAGATTTATTAAACAGTACAAGGATGTTTACCATAAAGATGCCAAATGCTCTATAAAGATGTCTCACAACTCTGGTGGATCAGCAAGTCATGGCCAGCTCTCTCCTTCAAAGGAAGCAGAAGTGAGTTTAGACATTTGTTCTAGATATATTATGTTCTAGATAGTCTTAAGTATTACGCACAGTGAAAATCAGTTGTAAATTTCTTTGTTTCTAATGTTACACTAAAAGCGCTGCATTCCATTTGAAGTGGGAAGTCAGAATTTTCAACTTGGACACCCCACAAGTCTAATTTCCTACTCAGAAATTTGGGACTTGTCTGTCATTACATTATGATGTCAATGCAAAATGTCGAAGTACACAGCTAACTTTAGTGAAAACTATATCATTTTACTGTTTATTAGCACTTGTGTCTCATTAAATCAGTCGTATATACAGTACTATCCAACTTCTATCTGTGGAAATGTTGCTAAAGTGTTTAGATGAGCAAAATATTACCCTAAGTTCTTGTCTATAAGCCGGACTCATGTATTAGCCGGAGACCAAAAATCATACGAATTTTTAAAATAAAATCGTATCATAGATAAGCCGGACTCATGGATAAGCCGAACGTACTATAACCTATAACTAATAGAAGGGAGGGAGGTCAGTGGTCTCACTCGCGCCCATTTAATTTCTTTAAGGGGGGAGAGAGTGTGAGATATTGCACTCGCGCCCATTTAATTTCTTTAAGGGGGAGAGAGTGTGAGATATTGCCGTCTCTCTCACTCCCCGCATGGCGCAGTTGGAGCGGCCGGAGCGCGTTCTTTCTGCTCTGGGCGTCGCCGAGTCAACACGAGCGCGTAGCGGTCATTTAAATTGTGATTTTATATGTAAGCATATTTAAATATATATCGCGGATTTCTGCGGACAATGGGTCTTTTAATTTCTGGTACATGCTTCCTCAGTTGGTTTGCCCAGTTGATTTCATACAAGGGACGCTTTTGGCAGATGGCTGAGAAGCTACCCGGCTTACTGTTCTCTCTCTCTTGCGCTGACTATCTGTGATCCTGACGTATGGGGATTGAGCAGGGGGGCTGTTTGCACACCTAGACGATACGGACGCTCGTCTAAAAATGCTGAAAGATTATCTTCACGTTGCTATCTTTTGTAAAGCTGATTCCTGAAAAGACATGCTGCACAGTGCTTCGCATACTTAAAAGCTCGAAGGGCACGTATTGATTTTTGACTGAAAAACAAACTCTCCCTCTCCCTCTCTTTGTCTGCTCCTGACGGAGGGGGTGTGAGCTGCCGCCTTCAACAGCTTTGTGCCGCGGTGCTTCGCATACTTAAAAGCCAAACAGACATATTGATTTGTTTGCTTCACTGCTTTGAAGAGGAAGATATGTTTGCATTCTTTTAATTGTGAGACGGAACTGTCATCTCTGTCTTGTCATGGAGCACAGTTTAAACTTTTGAAAAAGAGACAAATGTTTGTTTGCAGTGTTTGAATAACGTTCCTGTCTCTCTACAACCTCCTGTGTTTCTGCGCAAATCTGTGACCCAAGCATGACAATATAAAAATAACCATATAAACATATGGTTTCTACTTCGCGGATATTCTTATTTCGCGGGTGGTTCTGGAACGCAACCCCCGCGATGGATGTATAAGCCGGACTTATGTATAAGCCGATATTCTATTTTTTCATTTTCACAACTTTTTTCCTTAGATAAGCCGCGGCTTATTGACAAGAACTTAGGGTATATAATGCCTTGTTATCAATTGGTATTTATTGTTAAAAATCAAACACAGCAAAGGCTTTCCTGGAGGTGTCCATATTGGTTTTTCAAATGTTTTACTGGAACATGATTAGCTCAGGTGTGACATCATTCCCAGCTCTGACACCTGGTTTTTGAGGTAAATGGAATATAGGAAAAGTTAGGAAGTGTGTTGATTTACTTAATCTTACAGTTATGTACCAATTTGTTCTCACTTTTAAAGGGTAAAATTGTTATACTTTCAGAAAATTTTCTAATGCTTTAAAGCACTGTTAATGCTGAAAGCCCACAGATGAGGTGGTTTTAAAGAAGGATTTTGTTTCAGCAGCTTGTTCTTTTATCCATTATTATAGGAAATTGTAAAGTTGTTCTGTTTTAATCCTTTAGTGGATGTTGGTTTCTAACCTTTGTATATAGCAGTAATAATTATACACAGTACTCTGAGTAATATATTTTGTACTGTGCAACAATATAATCACTTTTTCTGATTTGCCTCTTTTCTACAGATACAGTATACGAGGGTTGTCTGGGTTCCGCGCGGAATCACTCGAAATAAGTAGCCAAGGATTTTTTTTTCTATTTTTCTCATGTACTTCGATCCTTTTTAAACTTTTTCCAAGTATTCACCGCCAACATTAATGCACTTTTGGGCTCTTCTGACCCACGCCGCAAAACACTCGCGAAAGGCTGTCTTTGGGAGGTTGTCCAGCTGTTCTTTGACAGCTGCAATCAGTTCCTCTTGAGTTTCGAAGTTGTGGCCTCGCAGGGGTTCTTTCACCTTCGGGAAGAGCCAAAAGTCACATGGTGCAAGATCGATTGGCCAATGTTTAACTTGTCATGGAAAAACTTGCACCATTCCACGCGAGCTTGCTTTTGTTCCACAGTCAGCAGCCTTGGAACCCATTGGGCACATTTCTTTGTAAAGCCAAGATCTCGTCGAATGATGGTGTCGACAGCATACCGGGTCATCCCAAGTTCCAGTGCAACTTTCCTGATGGCCACACGACCATCTTCTTCCAGGATCTCCTTCACACGATCAGCATTTCTGCCATCAGTCGAACTTCGCGGTTTCGGTTCATGTTCTTCATCGTCAAAGTTGAAGTGGCCTGTGCTGAAGTGCTGGAACCACTTAAAAACCATCGTCTTCTTTGGAGCATTCTTCTTGAAGATGTGAGAAAGTTTTTGGCAGCACTCTATAGCTGTTAAACCATCAGAAAAGTCGTAAAAAATCATCACTCGAAAGTCACGCATGCACGGAGTCGGGAGCTTCGCCGCTAGCGCCGGCTGCGCACTCTCAGTTCGTTTGCTTCTCCTGTTCATTCTGAAGGAAGAGAGGGAGCAAAACATTTGAACAAAAACATGCAACCACTTGAATAATCCCTCTACACAGCAGAACAGGCTTCGACAGGCTGACACTCGACAAACGATAAAATTCCGCGCGGAACCCAGACAACCCTCGTATTGCCGATTAGATTTAACTGTGGAAACATTTGATTTCTTAAACAAATAATTATTTTATAGTAATGTTTATGGTATACCTTTTCATTTTATTACATTATTGCTATTTTAGAAAATGTTTTTAGTGTACAGTTACCTGTTTATATTTCTTCCACAGCCTGATGGTATTTCTGGGTCAGTTCAGTCCTCAGTACTGGGAAAGGGAGTGAAACACAGACCACCACCTATTAAACTACCCTCTGGTTCAGGAAGCAACTCCTCAGGTATAAAATAACAGTAATAATGCATTTACAGTATTTGCATAATCTGTTGTGAATAAAAGTAGTTACCTAGAGTATATCAGTGTTGTAAATGCTGCATCATGAAATTTTAATTTTTAACTGTGACTTTTGATTGTAATATTAACCAAGTCTGCACAGAAGTAGGTAATTAATTACCTGTACAAGTTTTTTATGATTGGTGTGTGTTATTTATTTATTTGGCTTAACAAATATAGTTAAGATCAATTTTACCAAAGTCTAAATTCCACTAACTGCAAATAATTTATTATGCTTGCTTTGGATTTATGCCCACAGTATGGTGTATGACCGTTTCTGATTGTATCAGTGTACAGCACAAGTCTAAAAAGTGTATAGGATGTATTCTCTTTACTAGACAAGCACTTTTTGATGTGCATTGTTGCTTAACTTACCATAAAGAAGAATAATAATAATAATAATACAGGTTGAGCATCCCAAATCCAAAATGCCTGGGACCAGAAGTATTTTGGATTTTGGATATTTTTGGATTTTGGAATATTTGAATATACATAATAAGACACCTTGGGAATGGAACCCAAGTCTAAATACAAAGTTGATGTTTCAAAAGCACATTACACACATAGCCTGAAGCTAATTTTATATAATAGTATAAACAATTTTGTTCCTGAAACAAAGTTTGTGCAAGTAACATGAGTAGAATACCTGTATCAACTGTTAAACAGCAGCAACAACAAACAATGGCAGGCTTTCACTCTCCAACTACGATGCTGTGTTTTGATTAAAAGTTTACTGTGCACAGAGACTAAGCAAAAAACAGTGAGTAGTGTGTGTGGGTCTGACAGTGACAATGGTTGATAGCAAACTGGAGCCAATGTAGTGTCTTTTCTGTGTGACATGCAGCACTTTTGAACTGCCTGACAGCTGTTCTTGCGCTGCTTACTCATCCTTCCACACAGCAGTTTGGAAATGCAGTGCAGCTGTTGCACCTTTAACCCTAAGTTAATACATCCTTGACTCCCAAAACTCCCCTGGACAGCCTGCCAAGTTTATGTAGTGATGTTTCATGCCATTTGAAACTTAAAAGTGGGGTGTGAGATTTGAAGAAATCAGTCATAAACGGTAAGTACTAGCTCTTGTGTTATTTATATCAGTTCTTTAGTAAAAAAAAAAAAAAAAAAAAACTACAGTTGACTAAGGTTGTGCAGTATGCTGATACTGAGAAACTGCTGAAAAACCCAAATTTTAAAATGGTACGGTACCAGCATTTTGGGATTTTTGGTACAGGAAACACCACCTTTCTTCTCAACCTAGCCCCTTCTATCAACACTCGCTGTTGTAGTTACTGAAAAACGTCTGTTTCGAAGACTTCACAAAACAAAAGTATGTGTTTCGACATCATCAAAACTTCATAAAGGACATAAGCCTCAACCCTCCACACACCAACCCAATTACTAAGACCCGATCTGGACTTCAATGTGGGATTGCCCCCACCTCCTCTTTTTGCTTCAACCCAATCAGGACTTCACAGGGGAAAACCATCCCTCCATCCTTTTTGCTTCAATGCAGTCAGGATTTCATGGCTGTCGAGAGGGAAGTAGTGCTGTGCGATAGCACGGTATACCAGGGAGGCAGGATTTAGACTGGAGGTGGAGGAATGGGGGTTTAGAATTACTCATTATTTGCTAACCATGTTGGATCTGGTATGAAGGTCCGAAAGCAGGTATTGATACCAAAGTCAGAATTTTTGTTCCAACAATAGTGGGAGCATTGGTCGAGCCCCACATGAGGTTACTGTAGGTGTGGAATTTTCCACTTGTGGCATCATGTTAGTGCTCAAAAGGTTCTTGATTTTTTGAGCATTTCGGATTTTGGAATTTTGAATTAGGGATGCTCAACCTGTAATATGATCAGGTAGGTGAGGTATTTTCTTATACTAAGTCTGTTTTGGAGAGTAAAATCACTGTGGTCTCTGCCTTTGATTCACCTCTGTACCCCCCTGGTCATACCAGCACCTTCATCTAATCTTAATTATGTTTATTAAAGACTTGCATAGTACAGAGCATGAGTGCAGTTCTGTACATTTTATATATTTTTTGCATTTATTGTTTTTAGTGTAATATAATTTGTGTATAATGTGATGTCATATTGTGCGTTACTTTTGTCATATTCTCAACTATAATACCAAGACATATTTCTAGCCACTGTGTTGCCTGGCATTAAAGTTCACATTTAAAAGTGCAAAGTAACACTTTGTAATTTTGATTGTTCGTGCTCTTAGATTCTGAGCTGGAATTACACAACTTACCCAAGTATACTAAGTCAGTTGTGTTCATAAAATACCAAAACGCGCTACTGTTTTGCATCAAAAATTTGCCAATCGTTGACTGTGACTGTTTGTTTTTTAGCCTGATTTTGAGAGTCCTGGTTCCTCTCTTGCATCACCTCCTTTATGTTAGCTGTACAGTACTCACAACACTGACTACAGCCATTACTGTTATAGAAGACACTATTAATTTTTTTACTTAAAAAACAGAGAAGACATTTGTGATGAGTACATGTACACAAAATGAGGCCATGTTTATAAATGTGATCATGTTTTCTTTATTCCAAAGAAGGATGACTGATGGAAACTTGGTATATAATACAATGGTTCTTAAACTCAGTCCTGGGCACCCCATGTCACTGCAGGTTTTACAAAATGTAAATGTATTATGGTATTTGTTAAATCAAATTTATCTATAGGTACTGTTTAAATGCAGATCAAATCTTGATATACCCACAAATGTTAAAAAAAGAAAATTCATTGTGTATGTTGTACTTAATTTTTAACATGACTGTTGCTTTAAATGCTTAATTTTCTTTTGTTGTTTGCCTATTAATGTGGCTTCATTCTGTGTTATTTGCTCCCTTAATTATATCCTAAAAGTGAAAATTAATAATCAGCAGAATAGACAAGTGAGCAAATGACACTGAAGGCTGAAAGACTATGACTATATTAGTGTGAAATCCAGTAATGTGTTCATCAGTAAATAATAGCTTAAATAATCAGAACACCACAATGAAATCATGATGATGATAATAATTTTAAAAACAAAGTTAAAAAAAGAAACACTAAACTATCCCTGTTTAACATAAATACTTGTTACATTCTAATAAAAATGTACCAAACCGGGGAAATAACAGCTTACTTGCCACAATTAGGCTAAAAGCCCAATTAAAAACAAAAGTTGGTTGCAGCAAAAGCTTGCAGTGACATGGCATCACCAGGATTGAGTTGAGAATGTCTGGCATAATAAATATGTATAGGACATTTAACAATATATGTAAATATATTTAATTTTGAATCTTATCTGTTGTACATAATCTGTTAAAACAACGACTCCTTCAATAGGCACATTCTCTGTTAGGACTTTGTTTCCTATCAGCTTTATGATACTTCATTAAGGAAAACTGGTTTGGAGTCATTTGGTTACCATGTGTGTAAAGAAAAGTACTTCTGTATTATAATGTATTATAAAATTGTACTTCTATTTAAGTGCATTATCATGGTTTTTCTCATTCCTTTACAGAATGAGATTTAGAATTGCTGTGTGCCATTTCTTCAAGGCAGTGTTACACTTTTAATATACAAATGGAAGATTTTTTTTTCTTTTGCACTGTGTGATGTTGGTATTATTATAATGCTGTGTTATGTCTTTTGATTCTAAAAATAGAAGGACAGGTGTATTGTTTTGTATGTTTATTTTACAAAGTTAAAAAAGTGAATCAGTTCAATGCAGCATGATGGTTGTAAATCTTTATTTTTGTATTACAATTGTCTTGTTATATATTTTGTTTTTAAGTCACGTTATGCAAAATACTAGAATGTATTGTGAACCTCTGAGGTTTAATTTTGAGAAGATGCATACCATTTATCTTTATGAAAATATTAAATTGCTCTTTTTTGCAAAAAACTTTGCATTTTTATCAGCTTTATTGTACTGTCAGTTCTTTAAAATTTCTATTGTATTTTGTTTTGTTCCCTCCCTTTGCAAGTTAAGTGTTTGTAGTACATAAGACACACATTCGAAAGAAATACATTATTTGTAGCAAGTGCATTTTTAGTTATCGTTTTAATAAAAACATGCTTTTTACAGTTCCGATTGATATCTTTTGATGGTATAACTGAGCAGGTATTGTAAATGTGTTTAGCAAGAAAAATAAGATATCTTTCAAGTGATGGGTTGATGCTTTAGAAGTGCAAAGGATTAAAAAGGCAATCTTGGTAGTACCACCATTAAGTGCGTAGTATATTTTCATTTTTCTTCACTTAATCTGGTTATATTTGTCAATTGATCAACAATCAAAATCAGATCCATATTCCTTCCAAATCATGTACACGTCTTTGAAACATTTTAAGTCAAAAACGTTAACCAAAACAAGCGAGGTACTGAAATATGACCATTATACCAAACTAAAATAAGCTTTGAAATGTATGCTGTCTGGCATGATGGTGGTAGATGCTGATTATGTCTATTGTTTTGAAAAAAGAACAACACCCAAGATCATCAGTTGTCATCAGATATAGTGCTTCAAAGGTACCATAGGCATTGGAATGTTGGAGTCTGAGAAAATTCAACAGCTAGGTATTGTGCTTCTATTTGAACCTACACCAAGTCCTTACCCATTATATAAATAAAGTGTGTGGAATGAATAATGCACTGATGCTATCATCATGTTAGGCTGCAGTTAATACATGTTACTATGTCAAGTTATTTAAGTATTCAGTTTAAAGTAGGGTATTATTGTGTTACAATGGTTAGCTCTGCTGCCTCACATCTCCAGAATCCTTACTCCAAATCCTGGCTGAGACACTGTTTCTGTGAAGTGCCTGCATAACATTTTTAGTGGTACATCTGATTTCCTACCACATCCTGAGGACATTCATCGTAGGTGAACTGGTGACTCTGAGCTACATCCACAGACAGTTCCAGCTTTGCAACTGATTCTGTCTAGTATTGGCTCAGAGTCTGATAATTGGTGGAAGATTTGGGGACATCTTAATGCTGGGTTCTTTCTCAGTGGTAATTTAATCTTAGTATCCATTTCCTGGCATATTAGTAGATCTTTCCTGAAACAGAATGCATTGTGCTAGATACTTGATTCCTATAAGCAAAATAGACTAATTATCTAATTTAGGTTAACACATGGATGAAGGACCTTTTTTCAGTCTAAATGACAATTCAGTTTAGAAGTGATCTCTGCCAAAACATTCAGAGCCTTCACATTAATTAACATATTCCATTCCAAAATTGTATCTGAAAAGCTTATTTTGCATTAGCCACATGATACTTGAGATTTGTTATTTTCTGGATTTGATCAGCAGATTGAGATGGCTGTTTTAAAATATGTCAGTAAACAATTTTTATTTAGAATCAGCCAAACTTTCCAGTATATCTCCCTAGTTCTTGTTCATAAGAAGTATTTACTGGAAATACCTTTAAAAACATTATGTAGAGGCATTAAAAAGCAGTAATACTCAACATTAACTATTAGGTCTGTGAGTAAGGATTATATTCTTTTTGAAATGTGTTTTATTATATGGAAGTAATATAACTGTTTATGTATTTTTCAGCAAATGCTTATAGTTCCCAGCAGTCAGGTAGTCACCTGAAATCTCCAACTCCTCCTCCATCTAAGAGTCAGAGCCTCTCTCGTAAACACTCAGAACTGAATCAAGTAAACCTGCTTTCACCAGCTGCTCTTTCACCAGTGGGATCCTCACAGAGTGAGTTTTACCGTTACTTATTTTGAAAGTTTGACAGCAGCATAAAAATATCTCTTCTTACAGTATGTCACAGTTTTATTTATTCTTAAACTTTCTGTATTCATACAATTACTCAGAGGTGAAAAATACTGTATTTTAGTATTTACTCAAAACATATTCTGTCATGCATATGGTTATTTCTCCAGAGTGAAATAGGGCAACTGACAGACTGGAATTTTATTCCTTTTGCTACATCAGTTACAGTGAATAGTGTTTCTGTTCCTATGTTTGTTTTTATCTGTAGGTGTAAATGTACTTTTCTCAAATATGTAATAAATTCTCCACACTGTGTAGCAAGAATATTAAATGAGCTATTTTTTCCAGATATGATGTTTGGTGCCAGTTTCACTTACACTAGACCCCTTTTAATATTAAAGTTTTCTTCCTCCTATTTATTATTTTTTTATTCACTGGAAAATTAACTTTACCTGTACTTACCATGGAGACGTCTCCCTTCATTGATGCAGGTTCCAGTATCTGCAGAAATGTTGTAATCTAAGACTGTCTTTTTTTTTTTTTTTTGCAATTTAAACTAATTTTATTTCTATATAAATATTCCTTTTCTCCCAAATCCACTTAGCAGTGATAACAGAAATATAACCGTCATACAGTGATCTGGGGTTTCATTTATAAAACTTTCCATGGATTTGAGTGTAAAATTAGTGTTCAACAAAAATATAAAAATACATATGCCAAAAAATCTAATTTCTAAAATGTAGTGTATGCACATTTCTGTGCAATTTACCTGTATAAATGACAATGATCTTTATAGATGTGCGTATGTAAATGTAACTTGAACCCAGAAACAATATGAACTGTACTAATCAATCTTGTACATGTATCCAGTCATGATGCTGCAGGTATTTATTGGCTGGTAAAGCAGCCTCCCACATAAAATTTTGAGACACCACCACCTGCATCTGTGGTGTGCTCAGCATGGCATTGAAGTGAGGGGTCGAGGAAAGACATACGGTGCCAGCATTTGAGTGGGTAGCCACTGTCTCTTGGCACATGTAATGATATGATTGTGTTACAATGAATAGTATAGGCTTTATGAAAAACTGAGGGTCCAGCCAGTTATCTTACCAGCATGCCAGCCGCCATTTACCACCACATCTGCCAAAGGTACTTTGCCTCAAATTAAATGAATCATGAGTTGACCTAGGCTACCAAGCCACAACATTTGTCAGTCTCATCTTGGCATTACAGGTGACTTGTGTGTTAATGGAAAGTCTCTGCTTCTGGTTAACAAAAGCAGTTTCATTCTGTTTAGGCGCCCTTATTGTAGTGTGAGTGCAATCAGTTGCCACAATTATGTTAGGAAAACCAGGAAAATTGCAAATTATCTTTTTATGTTGGCAAAAAACATGTTTCATATTTGTACATCCACAACACCATACGAAAACTGAACTTAGCGACTCATCAGCCAGTTTATGTCTTGTAGCACAGTGAGCATGACAGAGTGAGGCCTGGATGAGATATCCCTCACCTGTCAGACAGTTGAGAAATAGTAGTAGGTAGCAGATATAAACTGACAAATAAGCAAAGTTCTTTGGTGCCTATAAACAAAATTATCCCTCTTAAAAGGGAACTAAAACAGACTCTCTCATATCGTTCACTTTTGAGGTTTAATATGTTTGTCACTTCAAAGCACATTCTAATAAAGTCTTGGTGATATTAATTACTTTACATGTAAGGTGTCATTTACTGTAGCTGGTCTGGCTTCCTTTTCCTCCTTGATCAGGGATGTTGGCATTTTCCAGTTTACTGAAACAGATGGGTCAGAGCTGCTGTAAATATATGCAAGTTCTCCTGTCATGTTTTCCTTTATAAATCCCTACTTTTACATGGAAAGCTGCATATGCACATTTCAGATTTCTTTTTGTATGTATGCTAAGTTTTATAAATCTGACCCCTGCAGTTTATAACTAACGTAGTGATCTGAGGTTATTTGTAATTAATGTAATTACATTACATTGTAATTGAATTAAGTTGTCAAGGAAGTAACAACAGATATGTATCAGATTGTTAATTTACTTTTATTAATTGCTTTTATTAATCAGTCATGCTTTACAAGAATTACACAATTCTGCTTCATTACAGGAATGAGTCGGACAGTGAAAATTATCTGATTTCTGATACAAAGTATTACAAAAAGCAAAATTTGAACAAGTGGCGGAGTGTATCAACCACTATAATAGCTCCTGGTTTTCTTACTCAAAATCCAGTTTCAACATTTAAGAAATAGATAGATTGAACTTGTCCTTGGGTGAAACTTGGCTTTTTACAGAAGCTTTTTTTTTAAATAATCAGAAACAAAAGGAAAAACAGTGGGAAGTATGGTACGTTTGTGTAAGAAGTTTAAGTTATTCAGCATTATCTCCCAATAACTATAAAGAATGAATACATTATTGTATTATTAATGCTTTTAGCACATGCTTTTTGGTATTTGTTACTTTTCTTATTTAAGAAATACTTATTTTGTTAGCTGTTTGCTTTGTTGTTTTAAATAGTTTTAAATTCAGTACAGGCTTCTCTGTCAATGATAGTATATTCAGCTTATTTCTCCTTTAAGTTCTGGTTCTCATATGAAGTGCCTGTTCTGGTAAGAATTTAAAGAAATTAGGAAAATGAAGTTGTTATACAGGTGCGAGCAAACATAAAATTAAACTTGATTGGTTATTTCTGTAGAGAAAAGCCAAGCAAAATGACACCTTTTATTGGCTAACTAGAAAGATTACAATATGCAAGCTTTCGAGGCAACTCAGGCCCCTTCTTCAGGCAAGATGTAATCCTTATTTCTGTAAGAAGAGAATGAAGGTAGAATGACTGAACATTTATTTAGTGAAGATAGGAATTCAGCACTAGGAAGAAACTTGTCTGTGTTAATATGTGGTTTGAAAGAAAGCCAGCAATATTAATGGTACTCTACAACCAAGTTTATGAAACACTGAGTGTGACAAATGAAATACCCATGTAATCAGCAATGTTGTTTTGTATATACTATAGTTGTTGTCTTGTATTACTACTCATTATACCCCAGCGTTTCTACAGGAGCACTTTCTGGGCCAGGAAAGCTTGAAGGAATTCAAAAGTAAAAAGAAAGTATTGCATATATGCATGCATGTATATATGTTATTTTCCATAAAAATGCATTCCTTCACAATTATGTTATATAAACCTACAAATAAATTATTGGATTCAATATGAAGCTGTCAAGAAAAAAAGGTGTTTTTATTTTATTCATATTTACCTCAATTTGCAATGAAAAGAGTATTGCATTCATATAAAAGATAAAATACATTTAAACAAATGCAGCATCCTGTTAGGATGTTTTCTCCAAGCAGAAATGTTGATTCATAAACTGTCATTATTTATAAGAGGCCAAATAATTTTTTACTGTCTTGCATCCCTAACTTCACTACTACCTAATTTACTTGTCAAGTTTGCAGCTATGATTTGGGTACGCAACTGGCACTTCCTGATTTTTCTTAATCTGAGAGTTACTCTCTCTGTACAGCTCACTATTCAATTTCTTACCTAGCATCAGCAGAATAATGAAATCATCCATACATCCATTTTCTATCCCCGCTTTTCCCATTCAGGGTCTCGGGGTGGTGGAGCGTATCCTGGCAACAATGTGCGCAAGGCAGGACTACACCACGGACGAGATGCAAGTCCGTCACAGGGTACATTAATTGCCTTACCCTTTCTGCAGGCACTAATTCAAGCACGGTTGATTTTCTGTTCTTGTGACTAACTTCTAAGAAAACTGATTTAATGCTTCTGTGTTGCTTCCAGCCAAAATGCAGAGAGCCCTTTTTGTGCAGGGTGGTTGGCTTCTGTTCATGGCATGTCATAAGATCACTATATCTTGTATCATCTTAATTATTGCCAAATGATAAGAGGGCAGGCTGCTTGCAATATTGATCAAGGCAAATATTATCACCGTGGATTTAAAAAAAAAAAAAATCTTTTCTGAACAATAAGCAGAAACTCTTGCTTTAAGTGTATGTTGCTTTTTTTCCCCTGTCAGTCTGTCCACATCAGACATGCTGTGGATCGTCTTTCCAGGTTTGCACTGTCGCATGCCATCTTACAGCCTTCTTACTTTTTTCATTTGAGATATCTGAATGGAAAAAAGTCCCAGAGGCTTTGCAGTGTGGGAACGGCTTTCATTATTTTGGTTTTGGGTTAACATTGGATAAATACAAAATGTGTAAATTGAAAATCATTTTGCAAGCTACATTTGGGTTACTTTAATTGTTTACAAAGCTTAAGTCTATCACTGAAAGGTATTTATTTGACCAATTAATTACACTATATTAGAATTTTTTTTTATGACTAGATGCCAGGATACTCATATCTCTAAAAGATAAAATGTGTAACACTATTATAGTTTTTCTAATATATTTAATGATTTTAGATAGATACACCTACAAATACATACAGTACATACAAAATAACTATTTTAATTATTTCTACCCTCCTCATTATAATATGTTACATGAGGAATATCATTTATAATGACTTAAGTACCCATAAAGCTGCTAGTAATTTTTAAGATAAATGATATACTAAATGACAAAGAAGTGACAAAAATACTTCACACCATATTACTTTGTCATTATTTTATTATAAAATTTGTTTTTATCCATGTTTTTTCTAATTTTTGCAGGATCTGGAACTCCCAAGCCATCTACTCCAACACCCACTAACACGCCATCATCTACTCCTCATCCTCCAGACATCCAAACGTCCACACCATCTATTACCCCATCGGCAACTCCCACACCACAGGACTCTTCAATGAACTCACAACCAGCCCTTTTGACATCTTTTGCCCAGCAGCAGATGGCACTGAGTCAGACTCTTCCAGTCATGACTATTCCCTTGGCTACCATGGGTACCTCAATCACCACAGGCACATCTACATCTCAGGTCATGACTAGTCCAGCTGGCCTAAACTTCATCAATGTTGTTGGATCTGTGTGGTAAGAATATATTTAAATTTTAAAAAAGCATATTTTTTATTAACTCTTTGTGTACTTCCAAACTTCCTTGCCAAAATTGTGCCAGTTTTGTTGATATTTCAGACATTTTCTTCTCCATATAGAATACAGTCATATGAAAAAGTTTGGGAACCCGTCTCAGCCTGCTTAATAATTTACTCTACTTTCAACAAAAAGATAACAGTGGTATGTCTTTCATTTCCTAGGAACATCTGAGTACTGGGTGGTTTCCGAACAAAGATTTTTAGTGAAGCAGTATTTAGTTGTATGAAATTAAATCAAATGTGAAAAACTGGCTGTGCAAAAATTTGGGTACCCTTGTAATTTTGCTGATTTGAATGCATGTAACTGCTCAATACTGATTACTTGCAACACCAAATACCAAAATAAAAGGTATTTAAAGTGGTCAGTTGCAAGTTGTACTTCCCTTTGACTCTCCTCTGAAGAGTGACAGCATGGGATCCTCAAAGCAACTCCCAAAAGATCTGAAAACAAAGATTGTTCAGTCTTATGGTTTAGGGGAAGGCTACATGAAGCTCAGAGGTTTAAACTGTCAGTTTCAACTGTAAGGAATGTAATCAGGAAATGGAAGGCCACAGGCACAGTTGCTGTTAAACCCAGCAGGTCTGGCAGGCCAAGAAAAATACAGGAGCGGCATATGCGCAGGATTGTGAGAATGGTTACAGACAACCCACAGATCACCTCCAAAGATCTGCAAGAACATCTTGCTGAAGATGGTGTATCTGTACATCATTCTACAATTCAGCGCAATTTGCACAAAACATCTGTATGGCATCTGTATGAGAAAGAAGCCCTTTCTGCACTCACGCCACAAACAGAGTCGCTTGTTGTATGCAAATGCTTATTTAGACAATCCAGATTCATTTTGGAACAAAGTACTTTGGACTGATGAGACAAAAATTGAGTTATTTGGTCATAACAAAAAGCACTTTGCATGGCGGAAGAACATCGCATTCCAAGAAAAACACCTGCTACCTACTGTCCAATTTGGTGGAGGTTCCATCATTCTGTGTGGCTAGTTCAGGGACTGGAGCCCTTGTTAAAGTCAAGGGTCGGATGAGTTCAATCCAACATCAACAAATTCTTCAGGATAATGTTCAAGCATCAGTCACAAAGTTGAAGTTACGCAGGGGTTAGATATTCCAAAACTCAAAATCTACAAAGGCATTCATGCAGAGGGAGAAGTACAGTGTTCTGGAATGGCCATCACAGTCCCTGACTTGTATATCATTGAAAATCTATGGGATGATTTGAAGCAGGCTGTCTATGCTTGGCAGCCGTCAAATTGAACTGAACTGGAGAGATTTTGTATGGAAGAATGGTCAACAATACCTCCATGCATTATCCAGACACTCATCAAAAGCTATAACAGGACAGCGTCTAGAGGCTGTTATATTTGCAAAAGGAGGCTCAACTAAGTATTGATGTAATATCTTTGTTGGGGTGCCCAAATTTATGCACCTGTCTAATTTTGTTATGATGCATATTGCATATTTTCTGTTAATCCAATAAACTTAATGTCATTGCTGAAATACTACTGTTTCCATAAGGCATGTCATATATTAAAAGGAAGTTGCTACTTTGAAAGCTCAGCCAATGATAAACAAAATCCAAAGAATTAAGAGGGGTTCCCAGACTTTTGCATATGACTGTATTTATTAATTAAAAAAAATGCATTTTAAGTTTACATTTTTACATTGTTAGCATTAGTTTTTAACTTAGTCTTTTAATAAAAAAGAGCAGTTAATATACATAACCTTGCAAGAATCAAATTAGCATTTATTCTAATGAGTAGAATTGTGTGTTTTGATAAGGGCAAGAACTTAGTGATCATTTGGCACAAGTTAGAAGAAAATTTTGTAAAAAATGCCGCTCCATTTCAAAATTATTTGAAGCATGCAGAAGGAATCCAGAGTACTTAGGAATTAATTAATGTGGACAAACAGCAATTATACAAATGGCACAGAAATTAGGTCCATGGACATTTATAAGTTGTGAGGCTACAGCACAATAACCACTACACCAGTTTAAAATGTGTTTTTTCTCAAATACTAATTTTTAAGAGACAGACATATGCATAGCAGAATAGTAGCCTATAAAAGTGTAGTCTAATTACAGTGATCATGTCAGTGTGTAACAGTCAGGTCTGATTTCATTAGTAACTAGTCAGAGAGCTATAAAAATAAAAGCACGATAGCTTTAAAAATAAAAATGACACATATACAGTGTATAACTGCTTGGTTAGAAATGATTTATTCATTTAAAGAAATAACTGCCTTTAATAAGAGATAAATATAAGTTAAACAATTTTTAAACACGAAAGTGGTGCTTTTTGAAAGTCCAAACAAAAACGGATACTATATGTTGAATCAAGGAAATTGTACATACATGTGGAAAAATTCTGAAGCATGTACTGTGTAAACCATTGGTTGTTTTTTTTTTTTTTTTTTTTAACTGTTTGCTTAGTTGATTGAACATGAATACAGTGTAAGAAGTCATAAATGCATTTACATTTCTTTACAAACTGTATTTTTACAGGTCTGAACTACTGCCAAAATATTTGCTCAGGTTTTCACCATGTTTCAGTAGTCAGCTGCTGCCCACAAGATATATGCAGTCTGATATGTGGGGGAAAATAAAAGAAAGCAAAATTACAAGAAATATTTATTTGTTTAATTGTCTTTGACTTTATCTGTGTTTGTAGTGCACCCCAAATGATGAGTGGATCTAATCCCATGTTGGGCTGCAACCCTGGAACTATCACCTCTACAGGGATTAATCTCAGTGGGATTTTGCCACCTGGAGGACTTGTGCCTGGTGCATTACCAACTATGCAGTCTGGAGCACAATCAGGTTAATGTTGTTTGCATTTTATGAGCTTTTCTTTTTAAATCTGTTGCATTACAGTTTTCTGCTACCTTTTGCCTCTTTTACTGAAGAAACTGTAAATGTTTTCTTCTATGAAATGTCACCAAAAAAGTTTATTACAGTTTCCATATGTGAAAAATAATAAGTAGACAGTGTACAAAATGCTTGGGCAAAATTAGAGCACTTCATACTATTTCTTTTATAAATAAGTACATGTCTTAACATTTTGCAGCTTGTTAGTGCTGTTACGTGCATCTGAATGTTTTACACATTACATAATTGAATATGCTGTATATTGCAATGGACTGTGTACTGTCCCCTTCCCATCTTAAATATTGTACAGAGCTTTAAAAGGGTAAGTTCAGTATTTTTGAAGTCCGTT
The DNA here is from genome assembly GCF_900747795.2 of Erpetoichthys calabaricus. Classification (NCBI taxonomy): domain Eukaryota; kingdom Metazoa; phylum Chordata; class Cladistia; order Polypteriformes; family Polypteridae; genus Erpetoichthys; species Erpetoichthys calabaricus. Next base: position 28,139,731 of record NC_041397.2, read on the forward strand.
ATTTTTCACTGTTATAGCATAATTAATTTGCTCCAGCAACTAGTGAATCTAAATAAATACTCCACCCAGAAATTACATATTTATTTATAATGTGATACTTACTTATGTAGTTTGTAGTGGTGGCCAAGAAAAATGTAAGCTCATGTTTTCATGCAGACTGGAGATAAAAATGTTTAATAGAAGCTAACAGTTACCAGTGCTGTACACCTACATTGAAGACAGGACTTGACCAATGAGTGAGAGGAGGATTTTTAATTATAAATCTCAATCCCATGCTTTAGTTTCCTGTTTATGATGTGTGCTGATTATTCCAGAAGTATATACTGAATTTAACAATATTTTAACAAAAAAAAAAATGCATTTCGCAAATTTATGCATCTGACTTAATAGATGACATGTGGATTGTGCACCATGGGTAATGTGAGATATGTTTTTTTTATTATTATTACATTTTTTTCATGGACATTTTTTTTACCGTGTTTGCCATTGTACAGAGTTGGTCAACCATGGCTTCTGTTATATCAGTAATATATTTCTGTATGAAAACTTGAGATAAATATTTTTTTTTCCCCCCTCAGCCATCACTACAAATTACATGGGGAAAGTAATATATAAAAGTATCATTTTTGGCTGGAGTATTCCTTTAAATGTAACAGTTATTTCTGAATTTAAAAGGTGTCTTCAGGCAGCTTACAGTAGCGGTCTGTGATACAGCAGACGAAACATGCAACAAAAGCCATAACACTTACTGAATGCATAATCTTTGAAGCGATTTTAATTTGAGAAAACATACATTCCACATTACTGAGGTATTCTTATGAAAACAAAACAAAGTATATTATTTTTAATTACAGATTCTATGCACTATCCTACTGGAAGGGAGAATACATGTTCTCTGCTCTGTGGGTATAGTTCTTATGTAAATAATAACCAGTATAATGGAAGTTAATGATGCGCCCTGGAAGCACTGAGGTTGAATATAACAAATAAAAGCTCATATCTGTAGCTGTTTAGTACAGTATTTCCATTGAGCTGACATTTTTCAAATATTTGCATAATGGAGATGCAAAATAATATTAGGAGAGAAAAAGGCAATGGTTACACTATAACAGATATGCCTATGGGATGTGGGAGGAAAACTGGAGAACCCAGGTAAATCCCAACACAAACAGTGGCGAATGTGTGAAGTCTACACAGTCTCTTGAAGGAGGAGTGGGAAATAAGCAAAAGTATCTATTTTCTAGCATTTTGATAATGACGACCATTTTTACTTTAGGAAATGAAATAGACACTGCAGCGTCATATTTTATTGAAAAGAGGATTAAAATAAAGTATTGTAGTATTATATAAATGAAAGCAGCTAACCGATATCATCAAAAATAAAACATAAAATCAAGAAACCATACAAGATGGGGAGACAGGGTTGTGTTAGTTTTTAGGATATGTTTAGGTATTATAAATCACTGGTTTTGGACGATTGCACATTTTGTATATGTGTATGGTATGATTCATCTAATGAAGATACAGTATGTACTGAATATGCAAAGTGATAACGTTATGAGGAGCTAATTGTAAATTCCACAGTACCAGAATAACACTTACAAGAGTTCAGCCAACAAAGCAGTACTAACAGAGTACAGAACCCAATTTACCATTGGGGTATTTTCACACTAGTTTTAAATGTTGCATTTGTACTAACACACTACTGATTTTACTCAGTAGTTTAAATCCCTCCTTAATGACCTCAACCGGTACCATGTCTTTTGTGATGTAACTGGTGACAGTGTTGGTTGTGTCTTGTCACCGGTTCCTTTTCTTGTTGTAGGGATACTTTTCTGGCTGTTGCTGCTCGAGCAAGTTTTTGTTTGGTCGGTTAAGGGTTTAGGGTTTTACACAGGGTGAGATAACTCAAGAAGCCATTTGTATTCTTTGTGATGGTTTAAGATAATGAAACAATTTGATTGTTAAACTAGTTTTAACTCCCACTCACATTTTAAAAATCATTGTTTCTTGTTAATACATTTTTTCTAAACCAGCATATTTTCAGGAAAGGGAATGAGAGCCGTGTCGAGCGATGATATCTACAGTTGTGGTTTCGGAGCTTGAGGACATTTCTGTATCTTCATCTAAGCTTATGCCACTCATACTGTTTTTCTTCTTTTTTGTAGCTTTTTTTCTGTGTTGGGGGTTTCTGTGTTGGGGGGTTTGGGTGGGGGTTGTGTATCTGTCAGTCATATACCTGACACCAGATTATTGAAGTAAATGTGAGTAATAGTTATTAGTGACTGCTTTTTTTTAAAAAAAAAAATGTTTCCTTTTCCAATCAGTCTGACAAAGGGAATTTTCTTAAGCAGCTATTTTCATATTCAGCTATAGTTTTGTTGCTCAAACTATTATGATACAGTTGTTACTGTTGATATTAAATTGATTAGGTTGTTAGATACTGTACATTGCACTTTTTATGTACGTTTTAATAACCAGGTGTTCCTTTTGGTTTGAAAAATGCCTCAGGTCTTCGGCCCCTAAATCTACTTCAGGTAAGATTTTATTTAACATTCTGATGCATTAAATAAGTTGAATTTAACTGTTTTTTGAGGAAATCTATATCTCAAAAATAATGCCCTGTCACAGTGTGAAGTATTTTCTTATTGGGTACTGAACCATGTTGTATGTATGTGTATGGGTCTGTATGTAAAGAACACTTATGAAAGCCACTCACTGGGTGTAACATATAACATAGGAGCTTAAAGCATCAAAATAATATACTTGTTGACCCAAGATTATCACAGATTAAGATAATTAAAGTGTTCCTTTGTTTTATTATACATGAAGATTTTTTTTACTAAACTTTTTTCACATTTATGGTTTTTTAAAACTATAATTCTTGCACAATAAGGAGAGATCTCAAACTCTTAAAAGAAGGCAAAAGGAAAAATCTCCACTCATCATCTTTTTGTTCTCTGGCTTCTGGGACAAGCTTAACTTCATCCTAAATGAGCACTTCTACAACTGAGGATTGTCCCTAACAGAATATTTCAAGAAATTTTTTGATTGTCTGACTTTTTGTTTTCTTATATAAAACTTGATTATACATTTAGAGTTACTCAGGTATATGCAGTTTAGCAAAGCTGTTCACTAATACTGTAACACATTAATCTACATCGGTCCATTTACTTGTCTGTCTCTTGGTTTCATTAGTATTTTTAATTTTTTTGTAAACTGCCTTTAATGTCTAGTCATACTAACCCTAAACAGAAAGATCTCAATGCATCCATTATCTATCACATGTAATATCATAACTCACTTTCTATTAATTCTTCTTGCCTTTCTACTTTTTGTTTAATGCTGTAGTATTACCACTTTGTGTGATAAGAATTGTAAATAAACAAGAGTGATACAATATCTGTCAGCTAGAGGCTGAAGTATAGTGGGGTTGTGGTAACCTTCAACATAATAAAAGCATGTGGTTTTGGGATAACCTTCTTTGTATGCTCTGAATTAAGTACTGCACTGCTTGCTTTTATTACTGAGACCTTATTGTGCGATCACAGCAAATTCCTCAGACAGCCGAGCAACACATACAACACACTAATTTAAAATGTGTTATTTAATTATGTGTTTACTAAGGATGTGGCATGTGTAATTAACAGCCTATAATATTATCTTGCCTCCTCCTTTCTCTAGGTTTACACAAACTGATTTTTTCCTTTGAGGTCAAACCGTTTTTCTTTTCTCTGGCAGATACCTGGAGGACCTCTCATCTTCAACTCTCTACAGCAGCAGCAGCTTTCACAGTTCTCTCCACAGCAGTCATCAACGCAGTCTGCCACATCAAGCCCTCAGCAACAAAGCGATCAGGTGTGACTTCATATTTATATTTTACCTTTTCTAATCCATGTCATAGCAGTTCTGCATTGCTGTAATTGTCTTTAATTTCCCTAGTCAAATGTCCCATAAAATGGATTGTTAAAGACTTCTGCATTTTAGCATATCTGCCTTAAGGCATAATATAGGAATATACTCTTGCAAAACAGTCATGTTGTATTTCCTGATTATTCCCCATACCGCATTAGTCTCCATTGTAAAGTGTCAGTGAGGGAAGATATTTTTTCAAATTTATAGAAAACGCTTAACTTTTGAACAGTATTTCACATGGCAAATGTACATATACCACATTTATGAATAAATAAGATATCTTAAAGGATATCTTAAATATTGTCAAGAGTCATTTTAACAATCCATGTAAAACACATTTCAGATGTCTGTTAGGGAACAAGATAACATTTTGAGATATCTTTAATTATTTTTGAAGATATTTTAAAATACATTTTCAAGTTATGTTAAAGTGCATTTTGAAATACTGTCTCTCTTAATGTTAATTCAGCTTACCTTTGCCAATTCCATATTAATCACTGGAGTACATTCTCATGCAAATGAGCTATTAACATAATGACATGAGTACTTTATTCACACTTAAGAGTTTGTGTTTTATGTGCTTCTTACATCTAAATAACAATATTTCTGTTTCTATAATCTTTTTGTACTTGCATTTTGAAATGTATTGTTTTAATGCCCAATAATGTCTGCATACTTACCATATCCTGATTGGCTGTTGAACTCATCAGACATCTGATCAAGGTCCTTCTAGCCAGGATCAAACCCTGAGTGGCCAGCAGACTGCTGTAATAAACCTTGGAGGATTTATGTCACCACATTCAGGTAAGGAAATTGAGAGTTGTCATATTGAGTTGACCAGAAATGGTCCACTTTCTAAAAATTACTTGTATATGTAAATAGGCTTTTAATACTCACAATACACACTTTATAATTGATTTTGTCAGCACCACAATGTTATGTTTTTGATTTTAGATGCAAGAAAATATTTAGCAAATGTGCATGTTAATTCCCACTGTCATTTCTCCCCATTATGGATGTGAAAAAGTCATGAAGTACTAAGTAGTTGAAGTTTTCCATATAAGGAGCATCACTGATAAAGACACGACTTGAAAATAGCATTATACTGCTGTTTGAGGTGTCTTCATTAAGAGTGAGCAGAAACGTTTCCATTAATCACTTCACCACTGTGGCTGCAGTCTGGTCCGGTTTTGAGGTCTCTTTTTACAGAGTTTGTTGCAATTATCTTGATTAAATGGTTTTAAAAATATATTTTAACTTATTTATAATGTTATATAATTTGTGGGGTGGGGAGTTCTAAAACTAGATCAAAGTTTGATGCATCATCACATAATCAAATATTACTGATAAGACAATTTTCTAGATTTAAATCCGTTTAGATGAGTTTAATCAAAATGAAATTTCAAATTTTATTACAACAAAATCACCTTGTTTCCTTTTTATTATCCCTTAAACTTTTGTCTCTTTTTTGTAACAAAAAGGAATATATACATTATAGCAGGGGTCGGCAACCTTTTGCTAACTGTGTGCCAACTTAAGGTTTCAAATTATTCAGAGTGCCAATATCACATATTTTATACAAGTCGAGGTCAATATGCTTATTTTACCATATATTTTATTTTTATATTTTAATTAATTAATATATAGTGATATTCAATAATATGTAAAGTTGTAAACAACATTAAAAGAAATAGAGTTTCTTGAAAGATTTTTAAAAAAACTTTTTTATTATTAATGGGAGCCTTGCCCTTGCATGGTCTTGGCCAGTTGCTCAATATCGACAACATACTTTGTCACTTTGAGTTTGACACAATTTTCTGAATGTTCAGGCGTTAAGTGACTACGCTGTGGATTTAGCACTGCTTTCATGTGAGAGAAAATTTGCTCACAGGAATAGGTTGATCCAAAAGCTGAAAGAAGAGCAAAAGCAATTTTCTTCAAACAGATGTAATAATTCGGAAGGGATGTCCAACAGCTGAGAATAGCTGCAGACTTTTCTAGATTTTCATTTTCCAGAGACTTCCGTAGTTCAACAAATTTTGATGTCCATAATTCTGAAGATCTGAAGTCAATCTGTTGCATTTCAAAGTCATCAATATCCATCCAACTAAATAGTTCCAACTGGGTAGTTTCCAAATCAATTATATCAGGGTTAATGAGATACGAAAATAAGGATCCATGAATGTGAAAGTCTTTACTTCGTTTATCAAATTCTGCTTTGAGTGCTTCAATGTACTCTTGAAGCTCATCTACATTTACTTCAAATTGATTTGAGAGATTCTTCACATTCGGGAAGTACTTGAATGCTTTGATGTTGATATCACGGGTAAAAATGTCTAGTTTCATTGTAAATGCTTTCCAATAGCTGAAAAGATCAAGTACTGTTTGTCCCTGTCCTTGTAATTTCAGATTAAGTTCATTTAAATGTGTGCTTATGTCAGTCAGAAACATCAACTTTAACACCCAGTTGTCATCATTCAGTTCAGGAAAATGTTTCTTTTTTTCCATTAAGAAACACCTCACAGGTGGCGCAGTGGTAGTGCTGCTGCTTTGCAGTAAGGAGACTGTGGAAGATTGTGGGTTCGCTTCTCGGTTCCTCCCTGTGTGGATAGCGCTTTGAGTACTGAGAAAAGCGCTATGTAAATGTAATGAATTATTAATGAATTATTACCTTAATACCTCCAAGACAACTGACAAATCTATTTAAAACTTTGCCTCGACTAAGCCAGCGAACATTGCTGTGTAGCAGAAGATCTCCATATTCACACTCAATTTCTTGTAAAAGAAACTTGAACTGCCTGTGAACCAGTGAAGAATGAGAAATTATAAAGTTGACTATTTCAACAACAGTTGTCATCACAGAGACCAAATTCAGAGATTAGGTCTTTACACATAGGCTCTCCTGGTGTATAATACAATGAAAATTCAAAAGTTTGCGGCCAACATGATTTTCAAGAAGTTTTACAAATCCTTTCTTCTTGCCAACCATTGCAGCAGCACCATCGGTTGTCACACAGAATAACTTGTTTAAGTCTATGTCATGTTTAGCAAAATAACTAATAAATGCAGTCAAAATGTCTTCTGCTTTGGTTGTGTCATGAAGTGGTAATAAGCAACACAACTCTTCATAAATGTGATTATTTTCAGGATATCTTGCAACCAAGGCTAAGCGAGACAAATCGTTTAAATCAGTGCTTTCGTCAAGCGCAACACTAAATACTTGAGATTGTTTTAATCCAGATATTTGTTTAGTTGTTACATTTTCAGCTAAATCAGTTATGCGCCTCTCAACCGATCTTGCAGAAATTGGTATTTCTCTAATACGCGTGAATATAATCTCCTTATTTGGTAAATCACCGAATAAAATTTCAGCACTGCTTAAAAAAGTTTCTTTGATGTATTCTCCGTCTGTAAACGGTTTCCCTTTCAAAGCAATACATTCAGCTATTTTATAACTACATTCAGTAGCTTTAATCTTCATTCCAACTGCTTTGCTCAAAATACTAGTTTGTTTTTCGAAACCAGAAATAGCTTTTTTGATAGCTTCACTTTTCTCTTCTGAGGTTTTAAACTTAGACTGGTGTTTTATTTGAAAGTGTCTTTGTACACTAGATGTGCGACACACAACACTTTCACGACAGAAAGCACACACAGCACGATCTTTTTGTCCAACAAATCCATATTCTTTTGTCCAATTTTCTTGAAATGGTCGATGATCAAGTTTCCTTTTCTTTCCTTTAAACGCAGAATTATAGATCTACATACGTGCATATGAGAGGAAAACCGTCAGTAAACTGTCAGCTATAACTAGTCATAATGACACTACAATGCCGATCGCTGTACACAGCTTGTTTAGAAGCGTGGGCCTTAATTATATTGACGTTTTTTCTAAGTAGATCTAGGAACTAATAAAAATATAACCATCTCAGTTTTTTTATACAATGGATATATTTAGATTAATCAATATGAACCATATATATTATTCAACTACCGGCATCCGGCCTTTGTAGATCTAGATCTGCATATTTGCAGCACGTGACCGGAAAGTCGTAACCAATGTTCATATTAGAAAACATTTATAAAATGCAAAAACCAACGTTGTTCTATAGTGGGTATCGTTAAAATATCACCTGAAAAATTATATCTGTGCTTGTATACAACGAAATCCAGATATACACACAACAGGTTTTAAAGCAAATGCGCCACAATTTTTTATGTTATAGAATTTTGATCTCGCTAGTTGGCGTTACTGTCGTTAGTTTCTGAGATTTCGCATATAGACTGTTCCCCTGACCTACTTAGACTGCTGTTACAACAAGTCTGGATAAGTCTGTGGCTGGCACCCTGCTACGCCCAAGTGCCGAAATGAACGAGGAAACCCCGCTAATCGATTTATAATCAACTTTATACAGGAAACGTGAAGAGTCTGCGTGCCATTTGAAATTGCTTGCCGTGCCAAGTGTGGCACGCGTGCCATAGGTTGCCGACCCCTGCATTATAGTACCAGTCAAAAGTTTGAACAAACTCAATTTTTCATGTTTTTGATAGAAATTATCTTTTTGTATTAAGGTAAGTTGATTTAAAGATACAGTGAAGACATTACTAATGTTTCTAATGGCTATTACTGCTTGAAATGACTGATTTTTTATTTATTAATCACATATAAATGCAAACCCCATTTCCAGCAGTCTTTCCTTCAGTGTCCTAATGGTTAACTCCCTTAGCTTGTCCTTGAATCAGTTATTTTAAATGCTAATTGGTTATTAGAGAAACCTTGGTTATTGCATTAGCACCATTGAAACCTATTATGTTGTTCCCTTCAGTTGCAAGGTACTGACATTCCTAAAATTCCGTTCTGGGTCGAGAAATGGCCAAAATTAAACACGTCAGTCATTGTTTTTTTATTATTATTTAATTATTTTGAGTGAACGTTATTCAATGTGAAGGATTGCCAATAAACTGAAAATTTCATACAAAGGTGTCTATTACTGTCTTGAGAGAAAAGGACTAACTAGATCTAAACTGGCTAGAAAAAGAAGGGGAAGGTCCACATGCACTGAATAAGAGGAAAAACACATGATAGTGTAGCTTGAGAAACAAATGCCTTACAGGTCTTCAGTTGGCTTCTTTCTTAGATATGCACCAAATACCAGTGTCATCTACAAAAGAGAAAAGATGACTCCGGGAGACTGAACATGAACATTTGTCAGTTTTAGTATGGCTTGTTCTTTAAAAATCTGCCTCTAAGGCCAGCATCTCTATAGCACAGGAGTGAGCAACATCAGTCCTGGGGGGCCAAAGGGTGCTGGTTTTTGTTCCAACCCAGTTGCTTAATTAGAAGTCAGTCTTTGCCAATAACAAATTCTTTGATTTCATGTCTTGTTACTGTTGTAACTCTGCATTGTCAGGTCATTTTTATATATTGCAGATTCTTTTTTTCCTTTCTAAGATTATCATCCAAAAGATTTGAAGCCTCGAATGGATGAGTAACTCTCAGCCCTTCAAATTCTTCTGTTCAGTTTCCTCCTTAATATTTATGATTAAACTAGGTAGTTCACAATGAATACATACAGGTGTACTTGGAAACAGGTTAGTTGGAGAACTTCTGGTTCCTTTGTCATTTGAATCTTATTGCCAATAACGAGCAATTAAAAACAGTGAATGTAGTTGTTTAAGACTAAAAGACGTAATTAAGGGTGGGAAATCTTAACAAGTGAGACAACTAAAATGAGGTAGAAAAATGTTGCTTGAGCAAAAAGAGCCTCAATAGCAATAATTAACTTCTCATTAAGAAATTGGGTTGGAACCAAAACCTGCAGCCACTGTGGCCTTCCGAGACCAACAATGCTCACCCCTGCTGTAGCAGAAGACACTGGTGTTTAGTGTGTATTTTATGAAGACACCTACTGAGGACATGTACAATGTTTGTTTCTCGAACTATAGACTTTGATATCCTTATTCTGTTACGCAGTTGTTCATCTGGGCCTTCCCCTTCTTTTTCTGTCATGGTGAAAATCTAGTTTGCCCTCTTTGCTCAAGGCAATGAAAGAAACTTTCATACAAAATCTTCAGTTTTTTGGCAGTCTGTTTCATGGAACAACCTTCATTCTGCAAAAAGCAATACACTGACATGCTTCTTGAGAAAGCTGTTTCGTTTTGCCCATTTCTGAACCCTGAACTAAACTTTAGGAATGGCAGTACCTTGAAGCCCAAGTGAACAGAATATATTACAGATCAGTAATGTCAAGCAGGAATAGCCATTAGCAATACTAGTAATATCTTGGCTGTATTTTTAAATACATTTAATGGTATCTTAAAACATAAGAACTTGACAAATTTGACAAATGAGAGAAGTCCATGCAGTCCAACAAGCTTGTTTATTTAGCTAATAGCTAAGCTGTTCCAGTATCTCATCTGCTCCAGCTGCATACCTCAATAGTTTGTTTGAGATTCCCATTTCTATCAGTTTCTGTTAAACACATGAAAATCTCCGGGTATGTCTGGTAGTGCATACTATTCTGCTATTAAGTTAATTAAGTAGACTTTGTACATCTGCTTTAATGCACAAAAATGAAAAGTCTTGCTTATTTGGCTGACCTCTTTATCCAAGGTGACGTAGAACATTTGTCAAGGAACAATTAGTAACATTCTTCTTGTTTTTCCATTTGGAGCGCAGGCAGGTGAAGTTGCTTGCTTGTGGTCACACAGTTTATGTAGTGAGATCTGAGCTCACAACCTCAGGGTTTGAAGTCACACAGCTAGTCAGGAGTTCACTAACTCTTTCAGTGCGGATGTTGACTTTTGTCAAAAGGAGGGGTGGTAAGGCTGTAAATTATTAGCCCGCCATTATGTTTTAGTTGGACTGTCTTTGCTAAAGGAAAGTTAGCTTCATTGGTTTGACCGAGGTTCCCTGCACTCACACGAGTAGCGAGGAGCAAACAGCAGCAAAAATGGCATCGACATCTGGCAAGAGATCACGGCGAATGCGTAAAGCAGAATACTCTGGATGACGTTTTGTATATTATCGCTGAATTGGACTCTAACTTGTCAGACTCCCATTTTGATACAAGTGGTTGAAAACGAATGTGAGGTACCAGCATCAGCTGATCGTTGTGGTGAACAACTTCATGTATCTGACACAACTTCGGCAGTGTTTGTGTGGGAGGACCACAACTTACAATGTCAAAAGGTACAAACCAGATTGCGATGCACTGTGTCCACGACCGCCGCTGCCACCCCCTCCCCACAAAGACAGCCACAGCACACAACAACAGACATTTTATGTTGATTTCTGTGTGAAACCATTGCTTTGTATGCTTTTCAGAAAACTGTGTTTTTTGGGAAAAAAATATTTAGCACTCAAAGAATTCAATTTATCTAAACAAATTATTGCATTTAACCAATGCAGTTTCGTGTGGCCAATGAATATATACCATGATTGTGAATAAGTAACTGACTTGAAAAATAAATTTATTCCTTAATTTCACTAAATATTAAAAGTAACACCTAACTTCTCTCTGATATATCACAACAAAAATATGTTTACTGAAAGTTTTTTTTTTTTTTCGGTACTTTGATTTCTGAAATTTGGAATTAGAAATGGACACCACTGATTTGGTTTATGAAGAATTTGAAGGCCTTGTATAGGGAGACAAGTTCTTCTTTCCAAACAGCTGCTTGCTGTAATCGTAAGTGATGTGGTATACAGACAGCAGTAACAATAGTTATATCCAGAATTGATTTTGAAAAAAGACCAGTCAAGTATAACTTAAGTTTCTCATCAGTGGAATTATTTTGAACATCGAAAATTAATCAAGCATAGATAATAGTGTGGGGTTTGTAATTGAAATAATTTGAATTGTATAAGGGCACCTTTCATTTTTTTTTTTTCTTCCCACTTGGTACTTCATGGCTTCACAGATGTCTTTACTAACCTGTTAGCTTTTCAATGAACTTTCGTGTTTGTAGCGTTTGATTTTGAACTAATCGGTCAATTCCTCCTCCTTCTTCTCTCCTTTTCGACTACACTCTGTCCTTGTGGGTTTTTGCTGCCCTACCCCACATCCCTTTGCTTTGCCATTTCCCCATGCCCGCCCCTCAATTTCCCTTTTTGCCCACCTTCCCTCGTAGTGCTGTCTCAGCTGGGCTCTGCCATGAACAGATCTGGGCACAGCCTGTCACAGCAGAGGCTCCAGTTCTCCTCTGCCTTGCAACAGCAGCAGCAGCAGCAGCAGCAACAGATACAAGTAATCCAGCAACTTCGCTCTGATTTCATCAAATAAATTCTAGGCTCCAAACAAAGATGCAGCCACTCTGTCACACAAATTGATAGCCAAACCCCAAAAAAAAAAATATGAGCATGCCAAATTGCCTTGGATCATAAAATTTTGACCAGATGTGGGAAACAAAATTAAACTAGTGCTAGATTTGGCTGTGATTTTTAAGCAGTTGGCCATGAAGACAGCAACAAAAATTTGGAGCACTGAATTTTTGTTTAAATATTCCGTCCAAGTCATACCATTCTTTTTTTTGTTTGTCTTATTCGCATTCAAGGAGTGCTCGTGGCACATGTGGGACGTTAGAACAGATCATTCCAAATTCTTGATTTGATTCAGTGTGTAATGGCATACACTCAAGACGTTGCATCAGTCAGATTTTAGTGTTGAGACCGCAAAATTACCACAAATGGCATTTTCACACCCAATTTATTATAGACAGACACAAATTCAAAAGTGGAGAAGTCAAAGGTTGTTGCTAGCCTCTTTAAAATCTACAGTGCTGTGAAAAACTATTTGCCCCCTCTTCCCAATTCCCTCTGTTTTTGCTTATTCAATAAAAGTTGTTTCTGATTTTTAGAGAAATGTAGTGAAATACAAAAGACAACAAGAGTAAACACTTCACACATTTTTTAAAATATTTGATTTAGTGAAGGAAAAATGTTCACCAACAGCAATATCACCCATGTGAAAAAGTAATCAGTCACTCAGTCAACAAATGATCCAAATTAAATAACAAGTTAAATTACAATACACAGCTTGATTGTTGCCAGCCCTTTTAAATCAAATCAGTTAAACATCACTTAAGCTCCTTAGCTTTGTTTACTCCTGAGAAAACAAGCCGAAAACAATTTATTTTTTCCCAAACAAGAAAACTTGTTGTGTAACAGAAACATGTAAATATCAAAATGTCAACATAAATACAGTAGGAAAGGTATGTTGAGTGTCCACTGCTGTACTAATGCAGATTTACTCCACATCCTTTGTGTGACCAGTTTTGAGAAATTCACCAGCATTCACAACCTGATGTCACAGTCGGTACAGCAGAATCACATTTCTTTGTGTACATTTCTTACAGTATTTATTTTGCATGCACATGACATCAGGAATGTCAGTGCTTGATCTGCATGATGGACATGCCCTTTGTGTTGCTGTAGGTTACCACAGCACAAGGTTTAGTACCTTTTTTTTTTGGCCTGTCCACTTGATTGCAGTCATTTTGCCTTTTTTGCCACAAACTGCATTAGGAAAATGAAGTTACCAGGTATATTGCGGCAGCTCGGTCGCACAAAACTGGATGCAATCGTTTTCACTATTGATGTCCACGTCTATCATACTGTCATCACTATTACTTGATTCATCAATGGTCCAGTTTGAGTTTATTCTAAAACTGTCCTTGCAGGTTCTCATTTACATGCCATTGAATGTTTTTGGTTGAAGGCTCTGCCCCACTTATGAATATTGATGGGCAAAACACATTCATGATTTTTTTGCGGTATTATGCTATTATATCCACTAGATGGCAACAGAATGCTGTCCTGAGAGTTATTCAGGCTTCACACTGTAAATTGGATCATGACAACTTAACAACAGAGACATTAGGGGTTAACCGTTTTTACACTGACTTCAAAGCCTGAGAGAAATATGGGGTTAACGCCAAGGAGATTTCATAGAACCTTTCCAGCAATGTGAAGTTGACTAAAAGGTCCATGAGAGCCATCATCTCCAAATGGAGAAAACTAAGAAGACTGGTAAATCTTCCCAGAAGTGACCAGCCAAGCAAAATTACTCCCAAGAGTGCATAGAAAACCCATCCCAGAAGTCATAGAAGAACCCCAACAAACATCTACAGACCAGCAGGCCTCTCTCAGCTCAGTTAATGCCCGCATTCATGATTCCACCATTAGAAAGACAGTGGGCAAAAATGGTGTCCAAGGGAGAGTTATAAGGAAAAAAAACCACTGCTGAACAAGAAGAGCATAAAGGCTTGTCTAACATTTGCCAAAAAACAACTTTTGGGATAATGTTCTGTAGATTGACAAGTCAGAAGTGGAACTTTTTGGAAGACATGGGTCCCATTATGTCAGGGGCAAAGCTAACGCAGCTCTCACGTGCAGTGGAAAAACCTAGTAAACTGCCTTTCCCCTCAAACGACGACAACCCCCCCCAAATTGAGTTACTAGGTCTTTCCTGATGTCATAAGGTAGAGGTAATGGTCAAATATGTGTTCATTCCGGTCAAAGCACGATAGAAGCTGGTGCTGGTGTACGCAGCATTTTACATATGGCAGGACAAAAACCTAGCAACTTCACTAACCAAGAAGATATGACATACTAGGTTTTTCCTTAGTTGGTGAGAGCTTTCCATAATAAGAACATAATGCCCACCATGCACCATCATTAAAAACTGTGCATTGTGTTTACTCAGGTTGTCTTTTGAATTATACGGAATTCATCTGGAGATGAAAAACAACTGAGCGTTATGAGAATAAGCAAAAATAAAGGACCCCAAGAAGGAGGAAATGCTTTTTCATGGCATTGTGTGTGTAGTTCTATTTAAAGAAATGCCTTGAACCCTTTGGTTCGTATGTAGTTTGGCCTGTTTTCTTTAAACATCACGTTAGTATAAAATTTCTTTTTGTACCACCATTAAACAAATTCATCAGTAGCATGAAGTTGCTGACTTGCTATCCTCTCTGCATCCATATGTGTTAAGGGCAAAGAAAAGACGTCTCTGCCTCGCTATGCTCCTGATGATCAGTAGTGAAGTTGCAGCTTTAGGTCTGAAATGCCCTTTGCGGATGGACTCTGTGCCACTGGTGCTGCTTGACTGTATTTCATTGTGCGGCCGAGAGTGATGTTGTGTGTGTGTGTATGTGTGTGTGTGTGTACATGTGCGTGTGTACACCTCTCTTAAATTTATTATGCCAGTTTTTTCTCTGCACTTCTCTTATTTGGACATATAAAATAACATTCTTTTTTTTGTTTTTCTCTTTCTTTTAGTTGCGATACTTACAACACCAAATGCATCAGCAAATGGCTATGGCGGCAGCAGTGGCCCAGGCAGCTCAAATCCGTCATCATTCAAACAACCAACTAAAAAGTAAAAGAAAACGTGGCACACAAAACTCAAACACTTAACTTTCTATGTGGGCAGCAACATAAAAAAAAATCTTTCCTTCTCTTCCCCCTAAAGTACAAAATTATAGATTGTTGGAAAATAATGTCTATGTGATATTTTTATAAAATAGAGCATTTCCATTTTTTGTCCCCTTTTTTTAACAAAAAAAAAAAGTGCAATTACGTAATGAAAACTACGAAGCAGAGAAGCATGCTTAGTGGTATGCAGTCGTCCACTCTGTTGTCCTGAAGATTAAAGCTTTATATTGCAGATAACTCCATTATTTCCTTTTTTTTATTTTATCAGACTGCACTGAGAGAAATCTGCCTAATGAGTTGAGACAGCTGCCATTGCTTGAATGATTTTTGTGTATAAAGCTTACACTTGGTGTACAATTCATTTTTACTACAGGCTTAAAGAATTAAAGATTATTATTGTAGGCCAGGGTTATTTCATTTTTGATTTATTTTTTTTATACTGTTGTATGAAATTACTGTTTTTAACACTCAGCTGCTTAGAGCTGTCAGTTAAATGAGCATTATTTTTATGTTGCTGGTTATAATAATCAACTGATTTTATTGGATTTTATAAGCATATTTTAGTATGTCTATTTAGATGGATTGTCAAGTGAAGGAGGTGTAAAAATATTTCCAAAAAAAGAAATATGCTGGAGATATTTTGTGCTCTTTATTTTACAGAAAAAAATACTGATTAGTAAATATACATTTTTACAGAAAAAAAACTGTTTGCTTCATTTTGCTTTCATACTTTTCATCACTTTGTTCAGGAGTTTGCAGACTTCTTTGTTTCTGGTAATTGCACGGTTTATGCAGTCTTGAAGTTTCTCGTTTGATAGTGGAGTTCCTCCTACAAGCAGGTAAAAGTGATTTAAAAACAAAAGTTACATTTTTATAAGGCTTATAGTCTTTATTGGAGCTGTCACAATACCAGATTTTCTGTATTTGATACCAATACCAGTCAAATTTCATAATATTTGATACTGGGTCAATACCACAGCAAAAACAGAAATCCTGTTCCTTGAATTAAAAGTGCCTCCATCCTTCAAGTCAAAATTACAGTACTGTACCCTTTTCTGTAATACAATATAAAACATATAAATACTAACAATAACAGCAGCTTTAAAAGTGTGGTATATTATGTCATTTAAGAAAACAAGAACTGGCATTCATAAAGATAAACACAGGGAGACCTTCACTAATCCAGCACCACTGGGGCCCGTGGTGTGCCAGATGACTGAAAATGCAGTATCACCCCTAAACAGTAGCTTAACACCTCATCATGCCTTTGAAAATATCAAGTAAATCAGTACAAATTGGATAATACAGGAAACCGAAAAACATTCAATGAAAAAGCAAGTGAAATTTTAATGAACTAATGTACCTATACTTGAAAAGTACTGAAAAACCCAACATTACAAAGTGTACGGTACCAGCATGTTGGTATTTTGGGCATGGGAAGTAAATGTCGGGATTTCTCTCAATAACCACCCTCAGGCTTCAAAGTGATTACAACTTCATTGAGGACCACATCCCTTTTATTGCTTCGATATGGTGTTTAGTGCATTGCAATGGTGTGGTGCACCTAGGTGGTGGAGGGGGGCAGCTATGAAGAATGATACAGTGCGAAGTGTGGCGAGATAGGGGGTTCATGGGAAATCCCCCCCCCCCTTTATTGCTTCAGTGTGTTCATGACTTCACATGGGAACTCCTCAGTCTAACTGCTTCAAGGCAATCGCAGCTTCACGTGGAATTATTGGTTCAATGAGGTCCATGGTGAGGTGCAGCAGGGAGGCAGCTATGAGGAGAGATACGGTGTGAAATGTGGTGCATTTGGGAGTTTGCAGCAGAGGCGAATTAGTGAAGGTCTACCTGTAGAACGCAAGGCTTAAATTTAGTTCTTGATACATTGGGGGGTAACTCCCATGTCTAACAGTATGGCTCAGTTTATGAATTTGAAGATAATTTAAACAAACTGTACCACTGTTTTTGTAATAACATGCTTTCGAGGTCTGGTCTGTCAGTGTTTGGTGATATTTGCAACATTAATACGTTTTAACCAACTAATGAGTAATATTTAACAAATCGGCAAATTCCAATTTGAAATGTCACGAACTCCTGGTGCTTTAATTTTCCAAACCTTTCCCTCCTCCTTTTCGTGTATGAAGTCAGACATTGTTCTTCCATTTTCTATTTATCTTAAATGAGTTCTGATGTGTTATTACGTGTTTCTGTGTACAAATCCAGAATTGGAAACTCTTGTTACTTGTATTCAGTTACTTCTAACTGAGAGACTGTGTCCCATTCATCAACTGAAATATGCAACAGATGTTCTTTTTAACCAAGTTCATCACATTTTAGGAGTTATACTCAAATGTTTTCCTTCAAAAACCAAAAGATTAATACAAATTTAGTATTTACAGATTCACGTTCAGCCATTAAGTGTGCCACTTTGGCAGTCCTGCGAACCGTGTGTCTATCTGTGATTAGGCTTTTCTATTAACACCATATATATTGTATTACCATTAAGTTGTGTCTTGTGCTTGGAAGCCTTGAAACACTTGAGTAAATTATATTTTGGTGTTAACAAATGGAACAGTTCACTTTATCACCAGTGCAGACAAACCAAATGGCCACTTTGTTTAATACTTGCTTTCAATCTTTATTTGCTACAATTGTTGTTAGAACCATCAGTGTGTGATTTTTCTCCCACAATCCTATTTGTGTGATTCTGGATGGATTTCCCTGCGACCCTGAAATGTTTACCCCAGTTAAAAATTGGATGGACATCTGCAGACGTGCACATCACAATCTGATACTGAATGTGAGCCACTTTCTTTATTAGAACTTCATATGACGAGATATTAAAAAGCAGTCAGAAATTTGTGATACTACAAGTTAAAACGATTCAATGACATGCTAACAATCACACCACTACAGCACTGTGTGTTTTACCTTTTTTTTTTTAATAGCATTCCCACAATCCCTTGTTTAACTCCCCTGCCTCACTCTCAAAGTGTTTCCAGACTTTTTGGCATGTTAATGCAGTGCTTCAGCATCACCACTGTGAGCCATATTCATATGTAGTTTTTACTCAGTTATGATTACTAAAGTAATCTGTCTACTTGCAGTCAGTCCTAAATGGGGTACAGACTTTCACTCCGTACAATTGATACTGTAAAAAAGCTAGCACCACTAACATTTTTTGAATTATAAAATCAACCTGGTACTGAAGTATCAGTAATTTTTGGCATCCGTTGTCTTTAGGTAATCCGTAAGCAGTCAATTACAAAGGAAAATTCTGTTTAAAAATGCAACAAAGTGTCAAGTAATAAATTAGGGTTTAATCTTAAATACATTATGTCCCACTAAAATCAGTGGCCCACAAATGTGAAAAAAATCAATTTAAACAGCATTCTGGGACATCCTAATATAAAGGCTTATATAAATATGACACAAATATTATATATACACACTAGCTGATGACCCAGTGGCTTTGCTCACTGAGTACAAGGGAAAAAAATAAAATGTAGTCTGTAAGTTATTAAACAGTAAAACATTAACATTTAACAAGTAAAGATACATTGAGCACTACTGGAGTGGTTTCGGGTAAACTACATTATAAAGGCGCTATAACACAATAGGTAAGTAGTACTGTGACGATGCAGGTTCGGCTCCATGCTCCCATCTGCTATTCAGCAGCCCTTGAACCCGTCACCGTCAGTAATGTTACCGATGAGCTAGACAGTGAGGCAACAACACAGCAAGGGGATGATGAAAAAGTGCAAAGTGGTTTTATTTACAAACGATCAAAACAAAAACAAAGCATCCATAAATAAATAAGTGCAGTGCTTCCCCAAAAGTCTTCATTAAATAAATCCATAAGAAACGTGGAGGTTTAAAAATCAATAAAAAAAAAAATCCTTTAAAAGCCAAGGTTAAAACAACTCTGGAAGCAGTCCTTTAAAATACAATTAAGAGCCCGATGTCTTCAATCCTAGCGTCTCTCGTGCTTCTCCCGTGTGGGCCCCGCAGCAGGCGAGACACTCTCTCTGCAGCTGTCTTACACTTCTTTTCAAACTGGTCTGGAGGCCTCCCGATCCTGGCTTCGGTCGCACAATCATCCCAGACTCAAGACTTGGTATCCTTGATGACCAGGACACTCACATCAAGGACTTCACACCAAGCCTCCCGACTCACGCTGCCTTCCCGGCCTTACACGGCCAGTCGCCGTTCACTGGTCAGTCTCGCTACTCGATCATTCAGCGGGAGCGACCACTACTACAACTCCTGGGTGTCGGCCTAACACCCAGGCTTCCGTACAGCTGCCTGCAAGCATTCACTCGCTCGCTCTCTCACCCCGCACCGACTCACTCTCTCTCTCTCCGTGCTCTCCAGAAACCTCTGTCTGTTTCCTTTCTTGTTCTTCTCTTTTTTCATTTTTTTTTTCTCCCCTTGTAGCCGACTCGTGCTTCTATATATGTCGAGAGGGCATAGCAACCCTGACAAATTAGCAGCCCCAGGAACAATCACGAATGTGCACTTAGGTGAGAAACACCCACAACGCAGATCGCCCTGAGACTCGCTTCAGCCACAACTACCACGCCCCCTCACTAAGCACGATTTATTCATCTAAAAACTGGCCTTTGCTGAGAGCTGTGGACCCGCTATACCACAAGTACTAACAGCAGCTAAAATGTATTTGGGTCATTTCTTGGTAGTAGTTCTCTTGTGAAAGGTGCTACACGACCGCTGTGGTATAAAAATGACATTTTCTATGTGATCGTCCAAATTTCTGCCTGACAACCTTGCACTACGTGCCTGAGATTTACTTCTTAAAATAATTCATCACAAAAGCAACCTTGAATGTTGCGGGGTTTTAGTGACCCGAACTCACCTTAAGGGACGGTAAGTAGTCGTGCAGGCAATTTACAAACAGAGTCCTGCTTTGATAGCACAGATTACACTCATTCGCAAAGAATTCCCAGCCAACGGGGCACTTGAAGTGTCACAAACAGTGCGAGAAGAGAGGATGCTGCCCGAAACCGTGAAGCTCTCGACCCGGCGGAGCAGCCCGAAATTCCACGCCTCCCAGCGTCCACTTTGTTCTCACGACCCCTTGCCGCTGAAGGTGGTCTTGTCTTCACATTGTTTACAGCTCGGCGCAGTTAAAAAGTAGAAAGACAAAAAGCTGTACTGCCAACTAAAAAAAAAAAGTTACAATGCGGCAGTTTCTGCGACGGTCACGTGGACAAATAAATGAAACTTCTCTGTCAGAACGCGCCTGGAGGCTGATGGCTCAGCGCCATAATTTCCATATCGCGTGGTCATACGTAATTTGTTTCATACGTAATTTCCATATCGCGTGGTCATACGCAATTTCCGTTTCAAACACGAAAAGAATTTTATATATATAGATATGTATGTATGTACGGATAAAAATGGCAAGACTTGAAGGACGACGGCTACTGATTTATGCAGATAACTACATTTGAAAACAAAAGTAAATCATAAAGAAAGCAGAAGCAAATCCCAACCCCAGGACTTTCCGATTCATGGTGCATCATGATGTTACCAAGGAACTTGATAAGAGGAGGCAAGTGACAAAATATGCAACATTAGTCGTTGTTTCTCCCACCCCATTATAAAGGTTTGATACGTTTCTGCCTGACTGAATAAACAAGCAATGCTCCTGACTAATTCTCAAGAAAGACAACAATATTTATTGTAAAGATGGTCAACTTAAAAAAAACAAGTCTAACCCTTTCAGGGCGGTCTTGAGAACAACCCGAACATAATTACACAGACTAAACAATAAATGTGGCCAGTGTTTTCAAAGGCCCCAATGTAATTAAAAAGCTGTCGTTCTACCTCTTCAAATTGTGTACCTCACACCTAAAGAAGACTGTCCAAATACGAGCTGCTATACTTTTCAAGACATTCATATATTAAGGGATAAAGCATCTTAAAAGTCACGGGAGGAAGTGCTACCTATGGATCCCATGCATTATGCAAGGAAATACATTTGTGAATAAAACCACCGAAGCTGAAACATGGGATTGTGATTTTGTGTCGGTGCTCGCTGGTCTGAACATCAACAGTAAGCTCTTGCCCTTTTTCATCTGGCACAGGGAATAACGACTGAATTCATTTACCTGGGTAATACGGAGGTAGTGTGTGGGAATGCAGAGTGACTATAATAGAGATTCTGCAGGATAGGGGGTGTCAGATTCAGACCCTGGAGGGCCACAGTGGCTGCATTGTTTCACTCCAGGCTCTCTCTTCTTTTGTAAGGAATTACTGCTGTTAAGGAAACCTGCCTATTTTGCCTTAACTTTAACTGATGTGATTTTAAAGATTCAGAGGCTGTAATTGTTTCATTTCTCCATAAACAGCAGCCTAAGATTAATTAAGACAAAAGAATATATGGCTGTCATATTCTGACACAACTGAATCTTCTTTTCCAAAGACAGGCCTTGAACCTTTCATTAGTAATCCTGTCTTCAGACACCGAACTCAGCTAAGTGATTACCTGAGCAAGGATTCTACCAGTTCTGTGAAGGTCAACAGTGAAGGTGGAGATTCAATTAACGGAAAGAAGTCAAAATGACTCCCCATGATGAAGAAAAAAAAATGTCTCTGTTAAAAAGTTGGGGGGGGGGGGAACAAGACAAGATTTCCAAAAGATGTAGTACAGTAGATCTTAGGTCGTCCTTTTCAGTGCTAGCACTTAAAGGGGGCCCATCCCAAAGGAGCACTTGAATCGTCATTGAATGCCCTAACTGAAATGAATGCTTAAGGACATTGGTCATCAAAATATTCTTCTGCGCACATGGCTGTTCTTAACAAGCTGGTAAGAGCTGAGAAATGCCTTTAGGAATTTTAATCTTTACCGTATCTTGACATCCTAAGAACACATACTCTGGTGGGCTGGCTTTGCAACTTGCCTTTCCATACTACTGCTATATAGTGCCTTGAAAAAGTATTCAGCCCTTTTTCATATAAAGGATTACTATCAATTTGACTGGAAGCTTCTATTTGTAAATTCAAATTTACTTTTAAGAGTGCTGCCCCCAAAAAAAACAAACCATTAAAAACCTCAATTCTACAAACAAAGAATTTCTAGGATTCCCCACCTCCATCGAGTCCCAACTCTCATAGCTATTACAGTAAGTAATCCCTATGGAAAAGATTTCTCCTTGGAAAAATGGTTCAGGCTGTGCCAGCTTAGTTGGGGATTGTATTGTGCAGCATTCATTTTCCCATCAATCCTGATCAGACTGTCAGTGTATGCTGATGGAAAGGACCCAGCAACCCGTCCCCACATGCTGCTGCCACCTCCATATCTGATGAACCGCAGACATCAAGAGTGATCAATAGCATTACAGTAGCCTCTAAGACAAGTGCCATTCTTGATCAGTGACTAAATGTAAAGGGGCGGCCTGACCTTGGCAGTGTGGCTTCTTTTTGTGTTTTTTGCACTTCTGTATGATGGACTCTGAGGTCTGTTCAGTGCATTTCAGATGGTCTTGTACCCTTCTCCTGATCTGTGCTTCTCTCCAATTGTACGTCTGACTTGTTTTGAATTCTCTTTGGTCTTCGTTTTGGTTTGCTCTTTGGAAAATCCCCACCATACTACTGGACCGCAGTGAGAAAGTGGGCATTTATTCCCATCAGTGCTTTGAGAACCGGTGATCCACCCATTTCCAAAACAGGGGAAACCAACATTTTGGGTGGATTAGTAAGGTACAGTAATACCAAGTTAGCTGCTACTTAGAAATCAAAAATAATTTTGATTTTTCCTTTTTTTTTTGTTGCATTTTATTGAAAGGTTTTGGTTTCTTTTAATTTGCAGATCAGTGGGGAAAAATGTTTATTTTAATATACAGTATTGTAAATTTAGTCTGGGGGATGAATGCTTTTTCAAGTCACGGTATGTAGAGAGAGATGCTCTACTGTACTTAATATTTTGAAGACCTCAGTTTGGAATTGTCGAAACCTGAAAAGACTGAACACTCAAGACCATGTTACTGTTAAGGCCTTTGTAGTCTGCGCACATTATGTATTTACTTCGTACACACTTTCAGTGAGATAGGTCCATCTACAGGCCTCCACAGCTCCGCCATTCAGTAGCTCTGCTGGACCACCAGTTGGACTGTAGGTTTTTGTCACCTGGTTTACTGATAACACGGCATCTTAACCACAGTGTAACCAGACTTATCACTGATGTAAAATATAAAGAGAGACAACCTCCTTTATAGAGTGGAGCTATGGAGGTCCTTGGCTACAGTCTAATGCTTTCACCAGCCATGGGTAGAAGAATCCATAAAATAAATTTTCAGGTGATCACATGATGCCTTCTTCTGGCTGAAATAATCTGTTTCAATATTTCATAAATCGCTGAATGTACAGTGCTAAAATAAACTCATTAACACAATGGCGAGCGAAGTAGGGTAAAATGTTAAAAGTAATGGGTGTTACTTAGGTAATGAGTAACCAAATGCAATACTTATTTAAATAAAAATACTTGGGTTATTATTCCAGCAGTACTGTGCGTAAGGCAACAAGCACACATACTCAGTCCTTTGCAGGGCTCAATTGCACAGCCAAGCTGAAGAGTTTGCTGCATGCAGATCTGTAACAGAAATCTATAAAGTGTTCATTTGACTAAACATATTTATAAAATATAAAAAAATTATCACAGGCGCTAATTTTCAGATTCGCAGAAGCCGATGATGTTTAACTTTTTTTGCACTGTTTAAGTGCTTTGACTAAGGAGAACTCGAGAAGATTACTTGCACATATTAAATGCAGATTTTTAAGACACCAGGATTCTGCCTGAGTGCCCTGAGTAAGGGAAGCTGCCAAGTTACAGGAATGGGCCTTCCAGGCTTTGTTAGTACAGTATGTAGGTCCCCAGAAATGAAAGCAAGGTACAGTCGGCTCAAAAAAACATGGCTTGTGTCCAAAGCGACGGACCACCTGTGGACGGAGCCTGAGACCATGGATGATGACTTTCATATGATCTTGAAGACATTTTGGCAATCCGTTTGACAATTCAACAAGAGTAAAATGGACATTGTTTGGGCAGTTGTCAGCAATGGTGGGAAAACTGCCTCGACCACAGATTTGATTGAGAGGTCCAAGGAACATTTTTGAGGAACTAACTCAGTGCATATACATTCCTTAAATAGGTGAGTACATTTCTGAAGTTATGGTCTAAAATCTGCATTACATTGTGACAAGGCCACAGGTGTACAAAATCCTGCCAGAAATGCGGAAAACACTAGATATTGAGGGAGTGTCCTGGTTACACCACCTCTTTAATGCTGCATGCAAGAAGAAAGGCAGATGGGATGGTAGTCATCAGGGTCTATTCCAGTTATGAAGAAATTTCATTCTTCAGCCCCTCCAGGAAAGCCAATGCTCCTAGAATATGGGACCACAGACTCCATGAAATAGTAGAACTTCAGATTCAGGATGAATAATGTGGATTTTGCCCTGACCATAGAGTACTGGATCAGCCTTTTCTACTTGCAGGTTCATAGGTTTTGTACAGTTGGGAAAAAAGCCATAACTAAGTTGTAGTACTGCCACGTAAATAAAAATGTTTTTCTGCTGTCGATTGGGTGTTGTGGGGATTGCACTTCCCAGCGGTTTCCTTTTTTTTTTTTTCCATTTTCGGGGAACAATTTGCATAAAGCATGCCATTTAAAGGGAGAGAAGACAGCGAAAATCGAACGAAGCAGATCAGCATCTGCCTGTGCCATGAGACGATGTCCTGGAGTCTTCTGAAGTCCTGATGGTTAGGTGGAAGTCGGTAATTCTTTTTTAACTCGTGACTTGGGTGTTCTGCTATTACCCACGAACTCGGGTGAGCTTCTCAAAGACCTTACTGTTCTTTCTCATGGCGCAGACTGACTGTATAGTTTTTACCATGAAGATTTTTCGCTGCTAGGAGTCAGCACCCATTAGTACTCTTCGTTTCACCTGCTGCCCACAGGGGCAGGAACTGTGGACTTATGCTCTGGAGGGGAACTGGGGGAGGGATATTCTTATTCTATATGCATATACAGTGGAACCTCTAGATACGAGTTTAATTCGTTCCAGCACTGAGCTTGTATAGCGAATTTCTCGTATCTAGAACAAACTTCCCCATTGAAAAAAATGGAAATCCAGTTAATCCGTTCCGCACCCCAAATATATTAACATAAAAATCAATTTTCCTAACAAATAACACTGATAAATTATATATACTGTAGTCTACCTTTAATAAATAACACTGGTAAATAATATAACATTATTAAAAGAATCAAAACAGGTGTCCAAAGTGCAGTAGAGCATTCAATAAATCTTTAAATAAATAATCCTTAAAACAGTTGTGAAGTGGAGGTTTAAAATACACAAGAATAACAATCCTTTAACACGAGGTTAAAACGTCAAAAGGATGCCGTCTTTAAAAAACAGATGACAATCCCCGGTGCTTCTTCTCTGTTAGCGTCTCACCTGCGGGCTCTGCAACAGGCGAGACACTCTTAATGCAGCTGACCTTCTCTACACCGTCCTGCTTCAGCTGTTTGGCTCGCCTGTTCAGCTACACGCGAGCCTGCACTCACTCGCTCGCTCGCCCGCACCGCCTGCCTGCGCTCTCTCTCCTCTCTTTTCTTTTACTTTTTCTCCCCCTTAACCGGCTCGCGCTTCTCTATATATGCGGGGAGGACATGGCAGCTGCAGCCCATCAGCCACAGGAACAATCATGGATGTGGGCAGTTTCCCACCTGTGCACTTAAGTGAAAAACGCAGACACCGCAGATCGCGGCTCTCAACTGCTACCACGCCCCCCTCGCTAAGCCACGAGCTATACCCACAGCCTGGCTCGTGGCGCAAGCCAATGCTCGCATTTAGATCTGAATTTTTCGCTCATACTTTCCTCGTATACAGAGGTGATCGTATCTCGAGGTTCCACTGTATTTGTATTGTCACATATAAGGGTTATTTGGGGGGGGGGGTGGGGTGCAGATGAAAGAGATTGTCATTTTTTTCTCCTGTCTTTTCTTTGATGTAATATATTCCTCATGTGTTTATGGATATTGACCACTTGTCTTTTTTTGTCTCGGACTATAAATGCTCCGGCATCAGGCTTGACTGACCATTTTAAAATGAGGTGTGTCACAGGGTGTGATATTGGCCTATCCTTTTTATCATCTGCTGCAAAGTATGATAGGTTAGTGGTAACGATTGTCTCGTGTCAGCATGGTGGGCTGAATTGTTACAAAGTAACATGGGTATCTGAGATGGCGTGGTATAAGTGCAAAGCGCTGTAGTATCCAGTCCCTCAAATTGTTTATTCATACTTGTATACGTAGAATCAAGTCAAGCTTGGTAACAAAGTGTGGAACTCTGCCAACTTTGTGTCTTCTTTACTGTTTGTGATTTTATGGAGAGGAAATACTAAAGTGCAGTTCAGGACTGGAGAGTATTCAGTTATGGTTGAATTGAGGGTCGCAGCTCTAGTGCTTGCAGATGATAATGTCCTTTTGGATGCGACTTTTGACACACACGAGAAGGGTAATATTAATAAGATGGGAAATGGTTTTGCTTTGAAAGTGGTTTGGCAATTTAAGAAGCTGAAGCATACGAGTTCAGGGGCTGCAAATTAAACTTTGTAAACTAACACTGAAATAATGAGACATCCCCTAATTTCTCATTTGAACGTGCCTGCACATTTATTAGATGTTGTGCATTTTAATATTCAGGACAGCTGTAAGCACAAGGCAATAGCAGGGTGGGTCCTCAATGCAAGTTTTAGAGTCATGTTAGCCACATATTCATAGCTTTATCTCTGCAAATTGAGGTACATTCTCATGAAACGTAACTGAAGAACTAATGTTGTTTATCCTCCACAAAAACTATAAAGACATTTTGTGCAAACACACTAACCTGGTTTGTGTACAGTACAAAGTTTCTCCTCTTCATCAATTACCACTGTAATAAACCCAGTCGACAAGTTTTCTTCATCTGAAGTAGGATCGACTATAAGAATTGAGCTGGAATAAGAATAACATGTTTTAGAAAATGGAAAAAATATTACAATTATTTTAACCTATTACATGGCCATATGTATAGGTTATTATAAAATCATAACTCATTGTAGTTTGCTTTTAAGACGGAGTGGTGGCCCTGAG
Source organism: Erpetoichthys calabaricus (assembly GCF_900747795.2). Taxonomy (NCBI): domain Eukaryota; kingdom Metazoa; phylum Chordata; class Cladistia; order Polypteriformes; family Polypteridae; genus Erpetoichthys; species Erpetoichthys calabaricus. The sequence goes on from NC_041397.2 coordinate 28,167,244, forward strand.
GCTAACAATCTGCGCTGGTTTTTATCTGGAAGGTTGCCAGTTCAAATCCCCTCACTGCCAGAAGGGATCATCCTCTGTTGGGCCCTGGAGAAAGGCCCATAATATGAAAATTGCCCCGGGGCATGCTGTACAATGGCTGACCTCGTGCTCTGACCTCCAGAGGTCAAGCAAAAAGACAGTTTCCCCTTGGGGATTAGTAAAAGATATCAAATCAAAACCACCAGGGGGGAAAGAAAATTAATGTAATAAGTAGGGATGCTCCGATCAGGGTTTTTTTTTTTTTTTTTTTTTTTTTTTTTAATACCAATCACTGATTTCATGATCCTTAGCAGTTGATTCCAACCCCCCCCTTTTAAAAAGCTTTTTACACTAAGCTCTTGCATAACCAGATGCATAGAAGTCTTATGTCCTATGTTAAAGTGTGTTATTATAATTAAACTATAGACCATGGGTGTTATCTTTTAATTTTTTTTTTTTATTAACAAAATTAAATTCTGTAGGCTTAAGAAGATGGTTAGAATGAAAACCTGCAACCACTGTGGCGTGATGGAAAAAGGGAATATGAGATCGACAGGGGGATTGGAGAGGCTTCAATTCTGTGGGCACTGTACTGGTCTGTGGTGGTGAACAGAAGCAGAGTCCAAAGACAGAACACTCAGTTTGCTGTTTTTACCTATGGTCATGAACTGTGGGAAATGACTGAAAAAATCAGATTGCACATAAACGTAGCAGAAATTAGGTTTCTTTGCAGGGTTGCTGAGCTGATACTCTGTGACAAGGCAAGAAGCTCAGCGATTAAGGGGAGCTTTAGAGTAGATTTGCTGCTTCTTTGGAATGAGAGGTGCTAGTTGGGGTGGATGCCTCTCCTAGGCAGCTCTTTCTAAAGCTGCTCCGGGTAAATCCCACTAGGTGGAGACCCTGCAGCACACCCGGGACATACTGGAGGGGTAATATCTCTCAGTTTGATTGGGAACACCAGAGAAATCCCCAGGAAGAGCTGGAATCTTGAGCTGCAACAGGGAAGTCTGGGCTGATCTGCTTGGCTGGCTGCTGTCCCAACCCTGACCAGGAAAAGCAGTTTGAGAAAATGAGATGAGAATAGACACACTAGATACTGTAATGCTCAAAAATTTGCTTTTGTGACATTTCCCTCAACAGCTTAATAATATATTTATCAAACATCATGAATTATCAGAAATTTTGATACTCAATTTTAAAAAATAAAATGAATTTTGAAAATGTTATGCAATTTTAATTCATTATTCAATAAAGCGTTACTCTACCTGTAAAACACCCAACAGAGAAAGACAATGGAATTCTAAAGTTTAGTGAATTTTTTTCTTCGTCTTTTTTTACTCACAACAAAAATGTAACTTAGTCATTTCTACAAAGATTTTAGATCTTCCTTTTTCTATTTAAAGTCTCTGTCATTTTATCCAGAACCATTTCATTTTGGTGTATTCCATACCACCACATAATGTTATGCCATGCGTATTTTTTTTTTTTTAAAAGTACCAGCTGGCAAGTCTTTTTTAATATGTTTAGTAATATTTTACATACTTGTCAAATACTGCAAAAGAAGCAGCAACTGGATGCTTTACAATATTTAAATGTCTCTTCTTTTTCATATTAACTTCTGCAAGGCCTGTCTGTTCATTTACGTGTACCTCTGGTAGCTGCACTATAAAAACAAAACAATAAAAGAGATTATTTTTTTTCTTTTCCCCCCAATCAGAATCATGGAAAAACAACAAAGGAAAAAGATCCCATTTCCTCAGTGCACTACTGGTTAAATGATCGCTGGCTTTAGGACAGCAATGTGAACAGCTACACTTTACATGCAAGAAATGTGTGAATATTCATATTACTTCCTCCTGTGCTTTATTAGCATGGTATTCATTTACTTTCCAGAAATCTTCACAGTTCTATTAATGTAAAACTAAACAATTGAGCTAAAACATTTAACAGGTTTAGTTTACATAAAATGTATAAAAAAAAAAATTACCATTTTTCATAGATGCTAGTAAAGCTATAATGCAAGCATCCAAAATATTCCCATCATAATCAAGGCAAATAATGTCACAGTAAAGGACCCAGGAAAGCTAAAAAACAAGCAAGTACACATGAATAATTAAAATTAATATATGAAAGTCATCATCATTCAGTTTCCTTTTTATTGTAGAAAACATCAGCATTCATATCTTGAGGGAAGTACTGTATAATAAACACATCAATACTTTTTATCATCTTTTCTTAATCCTTAAAAAGGAATAAAGTTCCAGGGTGGTGCTGAGGTGTCACCTGCTGCATGCGGGTCCCAATCAAGGTGGTTCATCATATCACCGCATGCACCCAACTTTAAACTGCTGGCTAGAATGATCAATATTTTAAATTTAAAAAAGTTACTTTTTTAATATTCCAGATATATATATATACAGTGATCCCTCGCTATATCGCGCTTCACCTTTCGTGGCTTCACTCCATCGCGGATTTTATATGTAAGCATATTTAAATATATATCGCAGATTTTTTGCTGGTTTGCGGATTTCTGCGGACAATGGGTCTTTTAATTTCTGGTACGTGCTTCCTCAGTTGGTTTGCCCAGTTGATTTCATACAAGGGACGCTATTGGCAGATGGCTGAGAAGCTAGATTGCTTACTTTTCTCTGTCTCTCTTGCACAGACTTTCTCTGATCCTGACGTAGGGGGATTGAGCAGGAGGGCTGTTCGCACACCTAGACGATACGGACGCTCGTCTAAAAATGCTGAAAGATTATCTTCACGTTGGCTACCTTCTGTGCAGCTGCTTCGTGAAGCGACATGCTGCCCGGTGCTTCGCATACTTAAAAGCACGAAGGGCACGTATTGATTTTTGACTGAAAAACAAACTCTGTCTCTCTCTCTATCTCTCTCTGCTCCTGACGGAGGGGGTGTGAGCTGCCGCCTTCGACAGCTTTGTGCCGCGGTGCTTCGCATACTTAAAAGCCAAACAGCCCTATTGATTTGTTTGCTAGAGATTGTTTTCTCTATCTCTGTGACATTCTGTGCTCCTGACACACACTCCTTTGAAGAGGAAGATATGTTTGCATTCTTTTAATTGTGAGACAGAACTGTCATCTCTGTCTTGTCATGGAGCACAGTTTAAACTTTTGAAAAAGAGACAAATGTTTGTTTGCAGTGTTTGAATAACGTTCCTGTCTCTCTACAACCTCCTGTGTTTCTGCGCAAATCTGTGACCCAAGCATGACATTCTAAAAATAACCATATAAACATATGGTTTCTACATCGCGGATTTTCTTATTTCGCGGGTGGCTCTGGAACGCAACCCCCGCGATGGAGGAGGGATTACTGTATATGTATAGTTTGATACAAATGGCAAGAATAAAATAAATTAAAAAAAAAGAGATCTGCAAAACACATCACAGTAAGACAAAGATTTTTTTTTAGGCAATCTGGTAAATAACAGATTTCCTTATTAACAGAAATGTACATAAAATGAAGTCAATACCAGGGGATAATAAAAAAAAAAAAAAAAAAAACCTCACTTTGATAAGGAAAGGGTTGCTTGTACATTTACAAATCATTCCTCCATGTGTAATATCCACACTCACATACAAATGTGACATGGCTACTTATGTAACATATTTGGAAGTTTACACAAAGTGTTTATTTATAAACCTGTTTTGTGGGTGACTGGTTTAATTTGAGGTCAAGGGCAGAGAAAGAGGTACTTTACTGTTGTAAACCATACATCTCATACTGGTATTACTAACACGGTTAAGTCAAAATATCCTTCACAAATTGCAGCCTTTTAAATTTAGCTGCATTCCATGAAATAAATAGCATTACAACATATAGTGCCAAAGTAAGGTTTTAATTCCCCACCCCCAACTCTCTTTAAAAAGTTAAGTATGTCGAGGTGTTTGGACCAATCACTGTCACATTTAGTAATTAAAATCAGTACCACTGGTAGATTATAAATAGCTTAAATTTAACTTAAATCTTTTTTGTTAGTCTGAGGCAAAAGTGCACTACTTTAAAAAAAAATGTAGTGATGGTCAAGAGACATTATTAATGTCATGTTTTCATGGCATATGGAGATCAAAAAACTTCCTGATACGGTGGCTTTCAATGTAAAGTCATCTTAAACAATAGCAAACAATATCAAATCATACCTCTAAACTGCCTGTGTCACATAATTCAAATATCAGGTATCCAGGTATACTTTATTAAGCAAACCAATTACAGAGAAGTGTGTTCAGATGTTACTGAGCTTTTCAACTGAAGACCTAACTCTCCCCTAATTCACTGATTGCTAAGCCACAACAGCTGTACTTTACGTTTTTCACCTAAAAGACTGTTGTTGAGATTTACAAGTACTTATCCAATTTGCAAATGTTTTCAATCATTTTTCTTTCAATTTTAACCTTTAAAACTTCTTATAGACCAAAGAGAGAGCCCAGTAATCAATAACTGAGCTATTATTAAGTAGAATCAGTGACCAATTAATGAGGGGGGAGTTGGGTATCTAATTCACTAGCTCTCCATTGGGTACAAGAACATTTTCACCCAAAATACATGTGTTTGGGAAATACTAAACATGCAGCTGGATGCCTAGCATCGGAATTATACAACAAGAATAACTTAATTTTTTTCATTAATGTTTTGATAGTGGATGCAGTTGTTCAAGTTGAGTTTCCAAAGGATTGGAAAATGTCAGATATTATCCCGTTATATAAAAAGGGTGATAAGGCAGACCCAAGCAACTATAGAAAGTTCCTCTGCAAGGTGAGCCATGAACACTCTTCTTTTCTCAGTGGACCCTATACATGCCTTGCACAGTACATGCACGTTGATCGCCACCAGGTCAAGCTTGTTATAGCACAAGCAACCGGCCACCTGCGTGTTCTTGCTTGCACTGAATAAGCTTACGCCTTCTTGTGCATGATGTCATGGCAGCACTGGGTAAAAAAAATGAAAGACAACTATATGTGAAATCATTATGACCTGAATAGTACCAATCAGAAAACGTCATCGCACTAATGCAGTATTACAGTGGAACCTCGGTTTGAGAGCATAATTCGTTCCGGAAACGTGCTCACAGTCCAAAGCACTCGTATATCAAAGTGAATTTCCCCATAAGAAATAATGGAAACTCAGATGATTTGTTCCACAACCCAAAACTATTCATATAAAAATGATTAGTACAAAATATAAAGTAAAAATACATAAAACAAATTAACCTGCACTTTACCTTTGGAAAGAATCATGGCTGGTATGAGTGAGTTTCTAAACTCTTGTGGGATTGCACCCAACGGGACAACACGCAGAAGAGCGTCCCAAAGCAATCGCAGTCTCCCAGCGCTGTAGCAGTTCACCGTAAAACCGAATCTGAAATGATCGCGGACATGCTATAAGCGCCTGCCGTCGATGGGTGATACAAGGAACAAGGAACATTATAAATGCGCAGGGCCCTGCCTGACTGCTGCGTCTGTGTATAGGAGAGCGGCAGATCCCTCTACAATAAATAACCACGCTGTTGCGGTTTCAAGCTGAATAAAGCTGGTGTTGCTAAAGTACTGAGACTCAGCTTCATGTTTTAGGGTGCAAGACGGGGACCCGCACGTCACAGCACACACACGCGCGCACACACAGTCACAATGCTAATGCTGCAGTAAACAGTATACGCTCGCACGGATGTTGCCTATATGAGTGAGGCACGCCGACTCAGACGGAGAATAGGAGACGATTGCCCACAATCTCGCAGCAAGAGAGAGAGAGAACCACCATTAGCTCAGTTGTGATCACATGACGCTCAGCAGACAAAGCGTATACATACTACTCGTACTGCAAGGCCTCGCTCGTTTATCAAGTCAAAATTTATTAAAAATTTTTGCTCATCTTGCAAAACACTTGTAAACCAAGTTACTCACAAACCGAGGTTCCACTGTATTTGAAAACAAACAGATCAGGTGTAAATTTCTCCCCCCCCTCCTGATCTGACCCTAAATAACAGGGCCAGCATAAATTCACACCCGATCTGACGCTGTATTACATGTAGGTTAGATTACACACAGGGGGAGTTCTAAAAATTGAAAGTAAACCTTAGGAGAAGGATTTAGGAGTCTAAGTGTACTCTATGCTATCAACTTCCAGACGGCGTTCAAAAGCCATTAAGAAGGCTAATAAAACATTAGGTTATGTAGTGCCCTGATGGGTAGAGTACAAATCCAAGGAGGTTCTGCTGAAGCTTTATAATGCACTGGTGAGGCCTCATCTGGAGTACTGTGTACAGTGTTGGTCTCCAGGCTACAAAAAGGACATAGCAGCACCAGAAAAGGCCCAGAGAAGAGCAACTAAGCGGATTCCAGGACTACAAGGGTTGAGTTATGAGGAAAGATTAAAAGAGCTGAGCCTTTTCAGTTTAAGCAGAAGAAAATTAAAAGGTGACATGACTGAAGTATTTAAAATTATGGAAGGAATTAGTCCAGTGAATCGAGACTGTTACTTTAAAATGATTTCATCAAAAACATGGGGACACAATTGGAAACTTGTTAAGGGTAAATTTCGCACAAGCAGTAGGTTTTTCTTTAAACAGAGAACCATAAACACTTGGAATAAGCTACCAAGTACTGTTGTGTGGCAGACAGTTGGTGTTTGGGCTTTCAAAACTAGACTATAGTTTTTTTTTTTTTGTTTTTTTTTTTTTTAAGAAGAATTAAGTGGATAGGACTGGCAAGCTTTGTTGGGGTGAATGGCTTGTTCTCGTCTATAGTGTTCTAATGTTCTAGTTTACTGTAATACAATCCAGCAACACAAAAAGGTAAGGAATTTATTGTTTGTGTTATTTGTTTGGGAAGAAGATACCTTACAACTTTGTTAAAAATGCACTTAATGCCATTAGGTTTCTTCATAAAGGAACTAAGTACTTTATATAAAAAAAAAAAAATTCATTTTTGACACTATTCTGTTTTCATTACACATGTAGCACAGAATTTAGTTGTCCATTCAACTCTGACCTACAATGAACAGGCACCTTTTATTCACTTTTGCTGGGTAAAAGCACTGGCTCCCCACGACCCTGAACTATATAAACATTAGAAAATAGTTGATAGATTTATCTTCAAATCAGTGTTAATGAAAGCTTATATATAATGTACAAGGAAAAACTTAATACAGGGTCACATTTGAGCTGGAGTCTGTCCCAGCTAACCAAAAGCGCAAGCTAAAAACAAACCCTGGACAGGACGCAATTCCCACTCAGGGTGAACAAGCACCCATACACCAAACACATACTATAGCTAATTTAGTTTCACCAATTCACATAATCTTCATGTCTTGGGACATTGAGAGGAAACTGCGCCAAGAACCCTGGTCTCCTTAATCCAAGGCAGCAGTGCTACAACTGCACCTCTGTACTACCCAAAATTCAAATGAGAAGGGCAAAAACAGAAACTTTAAAACCACTTACCTTTCCTTTTTCAATACAAAGATCTTCTCTTTGTAGCATTTCTGAACTGTAAACAAAGCAAACCAAATATTGGTCCGTAAGTAATGTACCCCAAGTGTAACTTTAGAATCAAATGTTATTTTGTTGATGACAGCAGTGTTATCTCATTTACATTTTTAAACATATTCAGAATTTAACAGGATTTTTCCAAGCAAGCCTGAATATTTTTGGTCAAAATGCATAATGTAAAAAGTGAATTACACACTTGAATTCCTCCAAGGTGAAAGGTTTCTAAAGTTACAGTATAAATGATATGGTTCTACCAGCAGCATGCATGCAAACAGACCTTTCTCCCATAGCCAACTCTTAAACTTAACTTAGCAATTTGACCAAGCACCCTCCTGCGTTAAGTAATATTGCCTATCCGAAGGTCCCCAAGTTTGTCAACTAGATTTAGGATTGTTTTGTTCATGCCTGCCTATTCTTTCAAACACTGCTAGTAGAGTGGCTATGGATGACCAGTTTTCAGAAGCCTTGTGTGAATGGTACACACAAAAATGTTGTGTACGCCCGTTTCCCATGCTCACATTGAGATGCATAAAATGTAAACTTGGCGTAATACCACACAAATTTTCATGGCAGCCTGAGACCATGCATACACATGTTTCTGCTTGGTTTGGTAAATGGGCGGTACCCAGTATCGAAGCAGTGCTACTGGTTCTGTGTGGTTTCCCTTTCTGTTTAAAATTTGTATCCATGACGCAGGCTTTATCAAATACACCAAAATTAATTGCTTATTGTTTACAAATTTAAGGCACCTGATTGCAATCAATCCATAACAATACAATGGTGCATGGAATGCCCAAACTATTCCAACTACCATGGCTACTTTTGCATTGTTAGAAGACATTGCAAATGTAATAATTAGAAGAGAGCACATATTTACAAATCACATTGACTTCTTGTCCTATGATTATGACTGGCTTCTAGTAGATTTAGATTTCTAAGAGCTATCCCCTTGGAGCTGTGTGCTGTTAGGATGCATTGAAGTATGTAAATTACATTTTACAGATAAATTGTTAACTTCATTTAAATAATAAATGCTGTTAATAATTAAACATGTGGGGGAATGGTGGCACTGCAGAAGCGTTGTTGCCTCTCTGTAAGGGGGTCAAGTCCTGGGTGTTTGCTGCCTGGAGTTTGTATGTTTTTTCTGGTGGGTTTCCTCTGCTTGCTTCAGCTTCCTTCCAAAGGCATGCAGGTTTGGGGATTTGGTGATGCTAAATTGACGCAACTAGGGTATGTATACGCTCATATTCACCCTGCAATGAACTGGTGCCCCATCCAGAGATTACTCCTGCCTCGTGCTCGATGCTTGCTGGGACTGGTATGACCCTGGATGGATGGAATAATTAAACATGTATAACAAAGATTTTTCAATGTTCCTTAAAAGTTTTGACAAATCGGTGTTCTAAACTTACATCTGGTTTTACATTTATTACAGACGCTTATTGTGTAGTGACTGGTTAGGTGGAGAAAGAAAATTTAAGGAAAGGAATTGGGGTTTGGTATGTTTGACAGAGACAATACTGCTGCAATAAAGAAACCCCATCCAGAAGAACATCCATGAAATTCCTGGAACACCTTGCCACAATCTCTAAAAAGTGACTGAAAAAGCAGCTGTATAATCGATGCATGAATCAATCAATCATTTATGGCAGTTGTGACGAGGCTCCAAGAGGCTAGATGTATGAATGAGTATCCTACTGGTTTAATGAAATAATGTGTAAATGCTGGGTTTGTGAGCTGGTGGGTTTTTTTTTTTTTTTTTTTTTAATTACAGCCATGCTGTTTTTAAAAAGTACCAAATCCCATTTCTTACCCTTCCATTTTCTTTCCCCACATAACCAATCACCACATGATAAACATCTTTGTGATAGTAAAACTAGCTATTAACTTAGAACACGGAGTGTTCAGAAATTTTAAGGTACACAAACACTGAAAAATCTTTGTTATACATGTTTAATTACTCCATCCAGGGTCACACCCATCCCAGAAAGCATGGTGTGTGAGGCAGGAACAATTGCTATGGAGTGCCGGCTCATCACAAGGTGAAAATGTGCACACACATACTCCAGCAGCAGCAATTTAGCATCACCAAATCCCCTAACCTGCATGCCTTTGGTAGAAAACCAAAGCAAACCGAGAAAACCCACCAGAAAAAAACATACAAAACGCCAGGCAGGGGATGTGACCCCCTAATGTGAAGCAGCAGGACTACTGCTGCACCATCGTGCCCCCACGTTTAATACATGCTTTAATGCATTTCATCATGAAAATGATATCAAGTATACATCTTAGTCTTCTAAAATGTTCCGAGAGCTGTAATATCATGAATACAATCTATTCTGTGTGGCGATTGCTGCCTGCGCACTCCTGTCGGCATAAGTGAAAACCCGTTTTAAAAGCATATAGTGATTAATGTGCTACTTTAGTTATGATGGGGTTTGAGAAACTCTATACTCGGGCTTCAGTTTTTACACATTGACAACAACATCCATCCATCCATTTTCCAACCTGCTGAATCCGAACACAGGGTCACGGGGGTCTGCTGGAGCCAATCCCAGCCAACACAGGGCACAAGGCAGGAACCAATCCCGGGCAGGGTGCCAACCCACCACAGGACACACACACACACACACACCCACACACCAAGCACACACTAGGGCCAATTTAGAATTGCCAATCCACATAACCAACATGTCTTTGGACTGTGGGAGGAAACCGGAGTGCCCGGAGGAAACCCATGCAGACATGGGGAGAACATGCAAACTCCACGCAGGGAGGATCCGGGAAGCGAACCCAGGTCCCCAGGTCTCCCAACTGCGAGGCAGCAGCACTACCCACTGCACCACCGTGACAACAACATGCAAATTGATTTTTTTTCTTTTTCTTCAGTTATATTCTTGAATAAAAGCACACTTCTTATACTTTTTGTGAAAGTGTTTATTTGATATTTGGACTTCGGTCTTCACACATTATGTCAACATTTTGTCATTACTACTATAACATGAAAAAAGTTTCTGTTTTAGGTATGTGTACAACATTTCTTGCCTCGCATTTCTTGTCATCCCACATTTACACAGATTGTTGCAGACACGGAGCACACATGAAATGTATGTGTTCCAAATAACGATATATTATTTAACCCTATACAATTCCAGATACCTAACTCTGGGATAGAGAGACTTCAGTTCTAAGAGTTTTGTGTCTGACTTGACTTCAGCTGCCTTGGTGGCGGATGAGTGAGCAGGATGCTTGCTCCTTGTGCTGATTGATATATTTGCCGCTGACGAGGTGCGAGAGAATTTAAGGTGGCCTGGCATTACAAATATTTTTGTAGGCTTCATGGATTCTAGTGTTAAGCCACCAAATTGTATGTTTTTCTTTGCCTCCGCTTCACTGAACAGGACCTGAAATTCTTATTTTTTACATGTGCTTTTGCTATTGTCTTTTAACAAAACACTGAATGGAAGGAGCTACAGTGATCCCTCGCTATATCGCGCTTCGCGGCTTCACTCCATTGCGGATTTTATATGTAAGCATATTTAAATATATATTGCGGATTTTTCGCTGCTTCGCGGGTTTCTGCGGACAATGGGTCTTTTAATTTCTGGTATATGCTTCCTCAGTTGGTTTGCCCAGTTGATTTCATACAAGGGACGCTATTAGCAGATGGCTGAGAAGCTAACCAGCTTACTTTCTCTCTCTCTCTCTCTTGCGCTGACGTAGGGGGGTGTGAGCAGGGGGGCTGTGTGCAGCTGCTTCCTGAAGGACATGCTGCACTGTGCTTCGCATACTTAAAAGCTCAAAGGGCACGTATTGATTTTTGACTTTGTTTTTCTGTGGCTCTCTCTCTCTTCCTGCTCCTGACAGAGGGGGTGTGAGCTGCCGCCTTCAACAGCTTTGTACCGGCGGTGCTTCGCATACTTAAAAGCCAAAAAGCCCTATTGATTTTTTTTTTGACTGCTTGCTTTGCACTCCTTTGAAAAGGAACATATGTTTGCATTCTTTTAATTGTGAGACAGAACTGTCATCTCTGTCTTGTCATGGAGCACAGTTTAAACTTTTGAAAAAGAGACAAATGTTTGTTTGCAGTGTTTGAATAACATTCCTGTCTCTCTACAACCTCCTGTGTTTCTGCGCAAATCTGTGACCCAAGCATGACATTCTAAAAATAACCATATAAACATATAGTTTCTACTTCACGGATTTTCCTATTTCGCCGGTGGCTCTGGAACGCAACCCCCGCGATGGAGGAGGGATTACTGTATTTATATTGATTTGCATATTCAAATAGGCAAAATTCTGTAAGGAGTCAAAGTGGGGCTGTAGGAGCATGCATGTGCATTAAAATTCACGTTGATTGGGATTTAAAGCGACAGTGTGTAGAACTTTGCTAAAGCACAGTTTTATGCATCTGAATTTTTTTGTGCCAATTCTACACAAGGCATTATATGTGATTCCTCAAGGCATTTTAAAGAACTCTGCGGTGGGTTGGCACCCTGCCCGGGATTGGTTCCTGCCTTGTGCCCTGTGTTGGCTGGGATTGGCTCCAGCAGACCCCCGTGACCCTGTGTTCAGATTCAGCGGGTTGGAAAATGGATGGATGGATTTTAAAGAACTAGCCTTTTTAAACTCAATGGAAAGGGAGAGAACCTCACTAAAGTTATAGTGTCTTGTTTTTTCACTTGCCACTATACTGCCAAACAGCAGACATTTCCTCAGACGGTTTTTGCTTCTTAAGATGATGACATTTCAGTACTGTGTATTTGCTTAGCTAAATTAAACCAAAATTAACACTCATGGAAGAATTGCAAATTAAGAAAGCAAATCTACAGTTTATGATCTCTGGCTGATTGACTAATTCATCTGTACCAGTTCCGGGCTGAATTTAGTCTCAAGCCTGAAAATAAGCGCTGCATCTACTTTTAAATACTCAGGATCTGTACAGTCTGTCTTGTACTGCTCTCAGTGAAAACAAATACAGGTTAATGGACCACCATCAACCATCATTCTCGTAAGACTTTTTTCTTTTTTCTGTGCAAGAGCTGCATAATTTGTACTTATACCAGCTTCTGTAACTTTTGTATTTAAAAAAAGAGCTTTTTAAATTATTACTTCAGACCTGTCAGGTGGCTACAAACCATCCACATAGTACTCTTGTGCACGGTGATCAACTGCACTAATCAGCTGGCTGCTTAAATGAAAAAGCTGCAACTGATTTTACTTTTTACTGAGAAACTGTGATGAACGAGGTACAAGAATATGTCATTTTTTCTGATGCAGAATCCACATATGGACAATTAATCAAAAGGAAAGGATGCATGCTTCAATGCTGTTTGCCAAAATTAATTGGCAAAAGAGGCAGAAAAAGTTCCAATAGAAGAACGTTAAGCTTTAGATACTTCAATAGCAGTTCAACTGTATTGCAATACTTTCTTTAAAACAATGTGTCTTTGGCATTTAATGCTGGATTTTTAAAAGGTGCCATAGTTTCAAAAATGAAATCATACCCTGTAAGCACTAAATATGGGTATTTAACAGATACTAGGACTTTGCATAAAAAGTACCATTTTCCTTTAAAGCACATATGCCTACTGTACAGCTAACATCATAGCTGCAGAAATGTTAACAACTAGCAGTATATGAAGTACTCTGAATTCATCCAAGAAATTATCAAATCTAGAGTTTGAGCATGAAAATACTAACACCTGACTAAAATTAATGCCAAAATGTTAAGTCTGCTAAAATTTGAGGTGTGATCAAAAAGTTTTGAACCTGCAAGGATTGTTACACAATTTTTATGTATTCAAAGAGTAGGCACCATAATTATAGTGTATGTTTCTTGTTTCAGAACTAAGTGAACAAGAGTGCCAAAAACACAAAACTCAAGTAGACTTAACGTCCATCATTAAAGAACACCATTAGAGGTTCATTCTCATCTACTCAATGTGCCTCAGGATCAGCCACTATCAAATGACATAAACAAAGAGATGGGCTCTGTAACGGCAGGATGTTTGTCTGAAGATGATGCAAGCTTTGGACAGACTTTAACACTGATGACAGAAGAAAACATTTTCACCTGTGTAAAGATTCACAAGTGAGATTTAAACAATAACATTGTGTGAGAACGTAGACACAATAGGGACTAGTTATGTGTCAGCCAAATCCATTGTTCACAAACAGCTAAACACGAGCAAGGTCTGTTCAAGGTTGGTGCCCAGAATGTTAAATAAAGAAGCACTGTATCCAGTGCTCCAGGGACAATCTTTATTTAATGAATTTAGGCTAAAAAAATGTAAGTAGGGATGAAACTTGGACACATAACTATGGCCAAGATTCCACACAAAAACAAAACAATGCAAGAACAAAACATCCAACACTAAAGAAATTTAAGGTCCAAGCCAGTACCAGTAAGATTATGTGCCCATTTTGTTTATGATGTGGATTGCATTGATTCAGTGCTTCAAACAGCCTATATAACCAATCAGTGGAAAGAAGCAATGAAAACTACTCACTATTTCCCTTCTGCTTCACAACACAACAATGCCCATACTCACACTGAACTCAACTGGAAAGGCCACACTGCAAAACAGTCATATGTCACATTCAGGCTCTTCTACAAACCTGGCCCCATGTTTCTACCACCTGTTCCTCAGTCTGAAAGGCTAAATCTGCAGGACATGCTATGCTAGTGACAAAGTTGGCAAGTCATCTACAGAAGAATGGTACCACAAATAAGACAAGACATTTTATTTGATTGGCATAGCAAACATGAAGAGTATTAGAGTTGACAGAAATTATGTTTAATGTAGTAGGCCAAGTTATAAACTTTTTGATCATCACTTGTACATTTACACATCTATTCTCTTCCACTGACATTATAGGCAAACTAATGCTTAAAAATGTGCCAAAACTAACATTTCATTTAGTTTCGTTTGCAGTACAGTATGTCATTAATACATTTCAGCAAACACACAATGCTAACAGTACAGTGAACAATTATTTGCTTCTATTTCATTTTCTGCATTATTGCATATTTTCACAGTAAATGCTCTTTAGTTCTCCATCCAAACCTTAATTTTGAGAAAAGGGTTGCACAATACCTAATACCTGTATGAAAAAACATATTGCCAACCACGACTCAGTATATGGGTATGCCACCATCAACAGGAATGACATGTTTCCTGTAGCTACACGCAATACAATAAAGGTTTGTTACCAAACCTGGGAATCCTATGAATATGGCATATAAATATAAAAAAAAAAATGATTTTTTTTCCAGCATATATTTTTAACTTATACGAGCCATCAGGATTCAGATAATTCACTAAATGTAGGGCAAAATGATATTTAAAAAAAGAAAAAAAAAAAAAAGAAAAAGAATTGACAAAACCGTTCCTACTTTATATGAAACAAATATTCAAAACTAAATTTATACAATGCATACTTACTTCTCAATAACATCTGCTATGAATTGACTAGCAGCTTGTGCTTGCTCCCCTGGGGGTCCAGGCCGAAACCGTGATGAACAAAGTGGGGGTAGATCAACATTGGGCACTGCAAACAAATTTGAGTAACTTTTTTTTTTTTTAAATCAAGAACATGACATCAAAAATGATAATTGAGAAATGACAGATAAGTGTTACAGAAAAATTAAGCATCAACATTTTAGCTAAACTTTACATATTTACATTTTTTGTGCTGAATTTATACATTGATATACTCTAGCAGATAAACAGGCTAAAAAAAATTGCAAACAATGTATTTATGATATTTGTACTTAAATTAATACTCCGTAATTGTTTAATGTGACAATCTCAATATTAGATTTAATTTATTATCATTCTAAATTCTTTTACAGCAGTGACTGCTATAATATCAGATAGGATTAGAGTATCTAGAGATAATGTCAGTGCGATTTCCTACACTACATAATGTGTTGACTAATCTTGCTGAAATGTAACAATCCTAATACATCCTCCATAACCCAATGGGAAAACAATGTCTTACATTTCCTAAAACTTCTCTTTGCTTAGAACTCTGAACAGTCTCATTAGAATCTGACATGAATTAAGTGTTATTCTAAATAAAACTGCTGCTGCCAACATCTAGGTTCAAGCCATGCTTTAACTATTTCTGTAATTTACTGGATTGAGTGCATTTGTGATTGCACTGAACTTTTTTAGTTTGTTAATAGAAATATAAGTCATATTGCTATATTATAACTTCAACTGTAACAAATATATCTGGAATTAAAGTTGTATTATAAAAAATATCTTCATATAATAATGCAAAATGTGCTGATTTTAAAACTAAATAAAGAAGACAAACTGTTTATTATAATACTTTAGAACCATTTAACCATGTTAATATATGTGAATCCAAACAACCTGACATGCAACATGGAGAACTAAAATAACCGTAGTGCAATCTATCTAGACCTATGTAAATATGCAAACTTCACACAAGCAGTAAAAGGCTGTGGAAATCACTCAGTGCTAGCAGCAGTGCTAACCACTGTTCCATCATGCCACCCCAGCAAGTAGATTATAGTATTTTAAATATCTCACCAATGTAACCTTTGTCTGGTGCATCTGCTGGTGGGGCTGCAAGCTCCTAAAACAAATTAATTTTGAAATAAAAATTAAAGTGCACGTCTCTTTAGCATATATTTAATGCAGCTAAATGTAGATTATCAACACAATTCACAGAAATTAATATATTAAAACAGTTCAGACAGCCAGCTTTCTAAAACACATTAAAAAATATGCTCAGATCTGCTGTGTCACACTGCTCAAATTGAGCTAATCTGTATACTTCTGATGTGTATTTCCTTCAAAAGCAGGAATAAACCACGCACTGAACTGAGCTATCGACATTAAATGTGGACTTTATCTGGTGTTAGATTACGGAATCCGGCAGCAGTATAAAGACTGTTAATACTTCTAAGTAAAAAAAAAAAAAATAATTAAACCCTTTTCTCAACTCAGCTTTTCAGTTACAAGAGCGCCAAGATTTGAGGCCTATCCCAGCAACAACAAGCACAATCCTTAATGGGCTGCCCAAAAAAAAAGAATAAAACAGTTAAATACTACTTTATAAAATGAGATTCAATGACATTTCTACTCAGGCAGTATATAAACACCAATTACTTGTATAAAATGTATATATGCTGGTTATAGTTGTGTGAACAAGCTTTGTGATGTAACAAGGAATTCTAGATGGTGAGCACACTAACTTACGGAGTAACTTTCAGAAAGGAACAGATGCAAAAAAATATTTTTCGATTTTATATTTAGAACTTAAATATATCCCTGTTGGAAATCTACACATAAGTCTTCATACTTTCACAGAATTACATAACACTGACAGTATAAACCAAACCATAATGTTTAATCAATCACTTACTCCTTTTATGCCACAAATAATGGTTGTATTACCAAGCTTTACTAGTGCTGAGCCATCTGCAGTAGTAATAGAACCTAAGACAATATAAATGATTAAACAAGAAAAACATGACAAAATTCCACAATTAAAAAATGAGTCTAACACATTTTATAATAATGAAAGGATACTATATAAATGATCAGCATTTGGAAATGACTCAATATTCACATAATGTTAAAAATTCATATGTCAAGTACAAAAAAACAAAACTTATGTTGGTAAACTAATAATAGTAGAGTTGTAATATTATAGTTCCCAGGTTAAGCATGTATTAAAATAAGTAGGTTAAGGGAATAGACAGAATATTGAGAAAAATCTGCTTAAGAAAACATACAACCATTCTAATGAAAAAAATTAAAACAATATGTCATTACTTAAAATTACAAAAATCAAAGTATATTCAGAGGTCAAATAGGTTATATTTTCCTTAAACATAAAATATATATTTTACCAATATTCAATGTGGTTGTTCGAAATTCACCCAACTCTCTTCCATCAGGCCTACAGTTCTCTTTCTGTTGAAAAGAAAAATGATATTGCTACTGATAATGGGGGGATAAAATATTTTTTTCTGTAACACCATATAAAAACCATATGAAAATTTTAAGCAATAAATAAATTAAGTAATAATACAGTACTGTATATACACTTTGGGCAATAACTCACCTCCCACTAGAGCTGCTGACCCTCAAAAGGTTGTATGGGCACGACCAGCTGGGAGGAGACCCAGGGGAAGACCCAGGGCTCACTGGAAGAATTATACCTCCCAGATGGCCTGGGAACGCCTTGGGAATCACAGTACGAGTTGGCAAATATAACTTGGGGGGAAAAAGAGATTTGGGCCTCTCCGCTAAGACTGCTGCCCCTGCAACCCGGCTTCAGATAAGTGGTGCAAAGTGAATGAAAGAATGAAATTATTTTTGCAATATATCTACAAATGATAAATAATTTATCCAAAAAAAGAAAGGCAGGGTTTATTCAGAGATTAAATATGAAACTTAGTTCTGGTATTTTCACTGTCAAATATTCTTAAATGAATAGCTTTCATACAACATTGTTTTTTTTCCCCAATTTAAAGAGTGAGAAGTCAAGCAAAATGACATCTTTCATTGGCTAACTAAAAAGAGTACAATATGCAAGCTTTCAAGGCAACTCGGGCCCCTTCTTCAGGCAAGATGTAAGCTTGCATATTGTAATCTTTTTAGTTATCCAATAAAAGGTGTCATTTTGCTTGACTTCTCACTACATTCATAATGGCTAACAAACGGTACAACACCCTAGTACTACAATTTAAAGAGTAAATATAAAATACTTTAGTATAGAGATTCCCAAACCTATGACTCAAATCAGGATCACAGGATGGTCTTAAAAGAAATATTAGTGTTATAAGGAGAATAAATGAAACATGAATGGTTATTGAAGAAAAGGAGATTTGTGAATGACAGGGCATCCATTTACACATAATAACATTTGAGTCTATTTACTGTATATCCGATAGAGAGGCATCAAGCAGACACCTATTAAGTAGCCCTTTTACCTGAATACGATATTTTTGATGTCATTTTTACCACTTTGAACTTTATTAATGAATGCACATTCATTTTAATCAGATTAATATTTTTATTTAAATTTAAAATGTTTGACCATTTTTAATGTACAGAACTGTTCCAGATCAGATACCATTAGAGCTTATTATATTCTGTTGCCAAACTTTCTTTTGTATTCTGAATTCTTTCTGAATATTCTAGAAAACCAATTTTGAGGTATAGTTGAAAGTTGTTCTTACATCTCAATACTGGAGAATGAAACTTCGTTCTTATGAAGTAAGAATTGCCTGACTCTTACTCTTTTATGTGTTTTCTTTTAAAAATGTACTTTGTAAAATTTAAATGTAATTAAATTTAAATTGGAAATTATTTTACCCGCATCGATTATTGTAATTCCCTACTGGCAGGTGCCCCTTCTAATCTTATATCACAGCTCCAGCTTATTCAAAACTCAGCTGCAAGAGTCCTTACTCGAACCAGCAGCAGCGAGCACATCACACCCATCCTGCTCCATCTTCACTGGCTCCCTGTGTCCTACAGAATCGAATATAAAATCCTACTAATAACATACAAAGCTTTAAATAACCTCGCACCAAACTACATCAGTGACCTTCTCCATCACTTTGTGCCTGCCCGCCCACTAAGGTCCTCTGATTATGGTAATCTTGTTGTGCCCCTCACTAATCTACACTCCATGGGTGACAGGGCCTTCAGCTGTATAGCGCCCAGACTCTGGAATGACCTACCGAAATTAATCAGGTCAGCTGACTCCATGAATTCTTTTAAAAAAACAACTCAAAACTCATCTGTTCAGGAAGGCTTTTAGCTCTACTTGACTTTATTACCTTTCTCTCAGTTTACCTCTCTGTCAAGCTGCTAATGTAACCTGTATGTGTGTGCGAGAGACCATCAATTATGTTGTCTGTTTTTTTCTCAGAATTTACTGTCCTAATCTTCTTTATTTATTTATCTGGTTTGTACAATGCTATATACTGTATATTCTGCCGTTCTTTATTTATTCTGTAAGTGCCTTGAGCATGGGAAAGGCGCTATATAAATAAAATGTATTATTATTATTATTATTATTACTTTTTTCAATCCTGTTGTTTTTCTGAGACCAGCTATGTTATACGTGTTGGAGATGGTGGCACTGACCAGAAAGCAGGAGACGGAGCTGGAGGTAGCAGAGTTAAAGATGCTAAGATTTACATTGGGTGTGACGAGGATGGGCAGGATTAGAAATGAGGACATTAGAGGGTCAGCTCAGGTTGGACGGTTGGGAGACAAAGTCAGAGAGGAGAGATGCTGGGTATATTGGGAGAAGGACGCTAAGGATAGAGCTGTCAGGGAGGAGGAAAAGAGGAAGGCCTAAGTGAAGGTTTATGGATGTGGTGAGAGAGGACATGCAGGTGATGGGTGTAACAGAGCAAGATGGAGAGGACAGAAAGATATGGAAGATGATGATCCGCTGTGGCAAACCCCTAATGGGAGGAGCCGGAAGAATAATAATAACAATAATAATATTAAATGGTCTTATTCACAAAACTAATCAGTAGCATTGCATCCAACCTGAAAATCTTTGCCTAACAAAGGGTTGTTTACATTTTGTCAAAAAAAATCATTTTACGTTTCTAACAGATGCTATAAAACAATATGGATAAACAAAATACATCAGAAATGATTAGCCATTAAACACTGAATGTATTACTAGGCCAGAAAAAATATTCAGGGTCACCAACATAAAGTGTGGCATCAAATGCTGCATTATATATGGATTTCAAATTCACTTTTTACACTCAGTCTATCGCTGATTTTTTCTTTTTTTGGAGAGACTTTCTCTATAGTCTAGTTCTCGTGCAGTATGCAGAAATCCATTTATTACTATGAAATCTCTTGCATGTACTTAAGATGGACTTGTCTGTCTAGAGATTATCCTTGTGCTTCAAGGAGACCAAACTTGGTAAGTGGGTTATAAAACTGATGGATGGATAGTTAAGACTTTGCACCAAGGTTGTTGGTTATATTTTTTTAAGACCGCTAGTTTTCATTAAGCAACGGTACTAAATATAGCCTACATGTTTTGTGCTTTACAGTTCAAGCTCTCCATTCTAGGTGTGCCATTTACTCTCTGCAATTGGGTCCTGGACTTGTTAACAGGCAGATACGAGTCGGTCAGACTGGGGAACAACATTTCCAAAACAATAAATCATACATACAGGAATCCCACAAGGGTGTGGTTTCAGTCCCATGCTGTACATGCTTGTTACCCATGACTGTGTCGCTTCCCAGCATGACACCAGTGTAATTAAATTTTTTGGACGATGCCACCATCATTGGACTGATTTCTAAAGGTCACGAGTCAGCATGCAGGAGGGAGGTGGCTGGCCTTGTGAAGTGGTGTCAGGACAGTAATCTCTTTCTTAATTATTGACACATGGAGGAAGAGCGATCAGCACCCACCACTGTACATTGGAGAGACAATGGCCACATTTAAAATTTCTTGGCATTAACATCTCTGAGGATCTCACTGGGAACTACCACGTCACAGACATGGCAGGGAAAGCCCGGCAGCGTTTGTATTTTTGGAGATGGCCAAGGAATTTTGGCATGCCAAGCACTATCCTCCACAATGATGTGCAATTGAGAGTATCCTCACCTACTCCATCACGGTCTGGTTTGGGAACAATACAGCACGGGACCACAAGGCTCTACAGCGGGTGGTAAAATCAGCACAAAATACCATTGGAACAGCACTTCCTGCACTACAGGACATCCATAATACCAGAGTTCTTTGCATTGCATAATACCATAACATTATTAAGAACACAACCCACTCACAGTACCATCAGGGAGACACAATAAGAGCATAGCAGTTAGAACATCAAGGCTGAAAGACAGTTCTCTCTCTTATGCCATCAGGCTTTTAAATAGAACCCATCCACTGCCCCACCCCTCAGCACTACAGGCTAGTGACTGTCTGAAGGATGGAAGGCCATCTTGAGACCATCTACCAGCACAGCTTACACTGAATTATTTATTTATTTGCACGTGACTCTTACTTCTGTCTGTTTTTGCATTTCTGTTTCACCCAGGTGTTTTTGGTTTGTTGTTGTGTATTCTTGTCTATTGCTGGAGGACTGTCAGAATACGATTTTCATTGTACTGACTACATATGGTAATAAACTTAAACTTGTTGAAGTTTTGTTGCGTATTGTTCACTAACATCGTAGTTTCCTAACAAATACTCAAATGTACTTTTACAGATTTTTTCTAAGTTGATGTGAATAAAAATGTCCACTAAAGAATAACAAGGAGTAGGATATACTTTAAAATCACTGCAATTCAAATTTTAAATCTTCACATGCATATTTTAAACAACAGTCCCTAAGTCATAAGCATGTCATGCATTACAAATTCATAAGTATTAATAACAATATCAAAAAGAAAGTTTAATCATACATTTAGCACCCAGAATTTTTAACTAACATTTGAACATATACAGTATATTTAATATATACTTACTTTAAATAGGAATATTCAAACCTTTATTTCAGACTAATCTGACCGCCCCTTTCTACCGTGGTCTTGCCTAAACTCTCATCTGTTATGTGCACAATGATTTTTTGTGGTTGCCTTTGATTTAAGCTTCTATCAAATGAAAAATAATAAACAGGAATGACAAAAAATTAACTACTTACCAAAAATTTTCTGTGATATTCCAAGGGTTCAACTGTTCTACAATGGGAAAAAAAAAAGATTTTAAAAAGCCAAACTATTAAGTCAGCTGTCCGCACTGAACTGTTATGCAGTATGAGCAGGTGTTTTGTGATCCTGTGTGTGTTCAGGACAGGGCTGGCTCCTGTTTTATGTCCATTGCTTTTTAGGATCGGTCCCTGCGGCCCGTAACGCTGTACTGGGAAAACTGTTTTCAATACTAACTTAATGAACAGATCGATTTTTGAAAACACAATATTCAAAGGTCAAATCAAAAACAATCTGGTTTATAAAAAGTGGTACGGTATTCAGCCTTCTTGTTTCTTACGCTACTTCTACAACTTTCACTTAATGCACTTAATCCTGTGAATCCTACAACTGCGCAAGCAGCCACAAATGTGATCTGAAAGAGGAAAGCCTGCATGTCCGTTATTTCTTTTTATTTATGTTTTAAGATGAGCCTTCTCAACAGTTGCGGGTACTTCTAACACTAAAACACACACACACACACACACACACACACACACACACACACACACACACACACACAGGTTACTTGCACAAAACTGATATAACGTTGAAGCACCCACGTTGTAATGTTCATAACTCCGCATTCTTTAAAAATGGATCAACAGACTAATGTTAAACGTGATGTCACTCTTCAGTTTTACATGCTGAATTCTATAAAACATTCTGATTATCAAGGTCTAAAGGTCTGATTATAAACGACTGAATTTATTTTTTATTACAGAACACACATCCATTCCCTTTGGAACACTCGTAGCATCACTCCCACTTACTTAAATCCTGCCGCCATGCTGCCTTCCTAAATCACATGGAAACAAAGTCAACTTTTGAATCGAACGCAGCACATTTGCTTGCTATTTGTAGTAACGTCTATTTTATTATTATTATTATGACCTCATTTTTAAAGCTCATTTCTTTAATTATTGTCTTGCATCTTCATATTTTCATGATGTTAATTTTATTTATTTATTTTGTTATGCGCGAGATAACTTCTACAAATGTAATGTTATAACAGTACAGTACAAAGTATGCAAAGCACGATTAGGGAATCTGCCGACGACAAAACTCGAATAGCGAATTGTCTTATGCTGTGACGTCAGAGTTTACTCTCGCGATCGTAAGATAGCTAACAAAGTTGTGTAATTTAAGTAATTAATACAATAAATTCAATCAAATCTAAAATGTTTTGTTATAATAACGAGTTTTACTTTAAAGAATAGTAACACAATTTCTCACGTTTGATGCCAAGGAGCTTGTGTGAGCGAGTTTGTATTCATTACTCTTTGATGGAGTTTGCTTGCCCTTTGTGGTCGTCTAAGCATTTGCGTTTGGTCATTTAGTAACATTATATTGTGTGTTCAGTGATGGACTACCGCCAACGGAGATTTAGTTCCTGTATTTTGGCCGAAGGTAACGAAATAGTTTCCAGTCATCCGAGACCTTGAACTCATTTAAGTAGATGGATGATAATGTATTAGTGATTTAATAGCCATAGCTTTGCTTTTCTGTATATGGAGCTGCATTGGTGATATTTTTAATTCTTTTTTTTCCCCATGAAATTTATTTTCTTAGGGTTGCCACCCGTACTTTAAAATACGGAATCGTCCCGTATTTGAGAATGAAATTGCGCGTCCCGTTTTGAATCAATACGGGACGGGTTTTGTCCCGTATTTTTTTTAAAGCACCGTCTCATGCAAATCATCCCACACGCATTTTATGAAGATGCCTCCTTTCCTACTTTTGATTGGGTAATACGGGATGTGGCCCCCGCTGCAGTATGCGTCCCTTATTTTTTTGTATTAAAAGTGGTAACCCTAACTCTCACCTGCCACTTTATTAAGGTAATAATAATAATTTTTTGCATTTATATAGCGCTTTTCTCACTACTCAAAGCGCTCAGCAATTGCAGGTTAAGGGCCTTGCTTAAGGGCCCAACAGAGCAGAGTCCCTACTGGCATTTACGGGATTTGAACCGGCAACCTTCCGATTACCAGTGCAGATCTCTAGCCTCAGAGCCACCACTCCAGTACTGGGTTTGACCCCCCTTTGCCTTCAAAACTGCCGTAATTCTTCGTGGCATAGATTCACCAAGATGTTTGGCATAGATTCACCAAGATGCTGGAAACATTCCTCGTGGATTTTGGTCCATATTGACTTGATAGCATCACAACGTTGCTGCACATCTATAATGTGATTCTCCTGTTCCACCACATCCCAAAGGTGCTCAACTGGATTGTGGTCTGGTGACAGTGGAGGTCATTTGAGTACAGTGAACGCCTTGTTATGTTCAAGAAACCAGTTTGAGATGCTTTGAACTTTTTGACATGGCATGTTATCCTGCTGGAAGTAGCTATCAGAAGATGGGCACACTGTGGTCATAAAGGGATGGACATGGTGAGCCCATGCAAATTTTGGTGAGCCCATGCAAATTGTAGCCTCAGTTTCCTGTTCTTAGCTGACAGAAGTGGCACCTGGTGTGGTCTTCTGTTGCTGTAGCCCATCTGCTTCAAGGTTCGATGTGTTGTGCATTCAGAGATGCTCTTCTTCATACCTCGGTTGCTCGAGTGCTTATTTGAGTTACTGTTGCCTTTCTGTTAGCTTGAACCAGTCTGGCCATTCTCCTCCGGCATCAACAAGGCATTTTTGCCCAGACAAATGTCTGTTCACTGGATATTTTCCCTTTTATGGGGATTGCATCTTTGTCACAATGAATTGTGATACTATTGGTACACCAGTTCATTTAATGGCTCACTCTGGGCATCACAAGGAGTAACTGGCAGTATTGACACTGATAGCTTTTTGGTTTGTAGTCCTGTGCCACAGCTATAAGGCCTCACTGCTTGTCTATGCAACATTTTATACTTTCCTTCTAGTGTTTGTATTGGCAGTACTCTAAAGTGAATACCCCTATAAAAAAAAAAATGCCCTAGCTGAGTCTGTCAAAGAGCCACCTATGTGACCTCCTGTGACAAGAGAGCCATAAATGATGGGGTCATCTCACAGCTTGTTTTTAAAATGGATGTTGTTTCATAGATTTTCTGGAGTCACTGGTGGGTGCTGCATCCATACCTTGGGCAACCTGCTAGATTAGCCAGGGGGTAACGTGAGTTAGCTGGGCCCCAGAAAGGACAAGTGAAGAGGGACTGGCAAGCTGTATCAGAAAGTCAATGGGGAAAAGAAATGACATGAGTCAAAAGAAAAAGCAAAGCATTTTATTATTTACTTTGCATCCAGAATCCCAGTGATTAGGAAGGGACCCCAGATAAAATAGTTAGAACATTGAAGCATTAGACAAACGTTTGATGAGAACAGGCCACTCAGACCAACAAAACTTGCCAATCCTATCCACTTAATTCCTTCAAAACGACATCAACTTGAATTTTGAAGGTCTCGTAACATTTTACTGTCTGCTACAGTACTTTGTAACTCATTCCATGTACTTATGGTTCTCTATGTGAAGAAAAACTTTCTTTACTCTTGTCATGTTTCCAACTGTGCCCCCATGTTCTTGTTGAACTCATTTTAAAGTAACAGCCTGGAGCCACAGTACAAATTCCTTTTTAAATTTTAAAAACTTCAGTCATGCCACCTCTTAATCTCTGTTTGCTTAAACTGAAAAGGTGCAATTCCTTCATCTTCCCTCATAAGCCATACTCTGTAGTCCTGGAATCAGCCTCGTTATTCCTTTCTGGACTTTTTCCAGTAGGGCTATGTCTTTTTGGTAGCCTGGAGACCAAAAACTACACATAGTACTATGGATGAGGCCTCACTAGTGTGTTACTTAAGCATAGCCCCCTTTAACTTGTACTCTACACATCATGATACTGTATATCTATATATATAATTCACTAAGCCTGGAGACAAGTAGCCACCCATGGAAAGCACGCCGGAAGGGGAGTGGATTCACTAAGCCACCGACAAGTAAGATGCCCATGGCACACGCAGGAAGGAGCCATGCCCACCAACTCTAAGACCATTGGATACGACCACAACTCGCAGAGCCACGCCCACCAACTTGGATGCGACGCCTCGGAAAACATGCCGTCATTTCTGTTTGTCTGTGCCACAGTCCACATGCAGCTCTGAGCCACCTTGACTTTTCATTAGTCAACCTCAGTGGAACCTTGGTTCACACAGAGGCAGCGTGAAAGTGACAGAGGCACACATAGGCAGCCCAAGAGAGAGAGAGAGAGAGAGCCGCGCACACACAGGCAGCGCGACAGAGAGAGCCACGCAATCCTTTAAAACTGAGGTTAAAACACAATGAAGGAAGCAGTCTTTAAAAACCAATAAGCCCTGTGCCTCTTTTTCATTAGCGTCTCACCTGCTTCACCGACCTGCAACAGTCGAGACGCTTTCTCAGCAGCTGACCTTCTCTGTGCCTGACTCCACTACTGTCAGTCGCCTGATTAAAAATGGTGAACTCCTGCAATGTTACTATCTTGGTTGGCTTTTACATAAAGTTCGGATTTGTTCAAATGTTCCTTTTTTTCCCCCTGTGCTTAAAACTCATTAAAAAAAAGTGTTTATACAACTGCTGCAATGTTAGAGAGAGAGAGAGCTTGGGTGCTTCTGAGAGACAGAGGGGGAGGGGGCTCGCGTGCTGCTGAGAGAGAGCCTGCGCATGCATCTGAGCAAAGACAATTTTCTGTTAGATTGGTCTTTGCAATGACAATTAATAAGGCACAGGGCCAAACTTTCAAAAAGATGTGAATGTATCTGCCAAAACCAGTTTTCAGTCACGGACAGTTGTATGTTGCTCTCTCCAGAGTTCCATCTTTTCATTCACTTACTGGTATGCCTGCAGGAACACGTGCAGCGAGCGAGAGAGTGCGAGCGACACACATACACACACACATACATACAGGTGCGCGAGAGAGAGAGCCCTGGACGCATAAGAATAATAATACTTCATTACATTGATATACCGGTGTTTTCAGTATTCAAAGCACTATCCACACAGGGAGAAACCGGGAAGCGAACCCAAAATCTTCCACAGTCTCCTTACTGCAAAACAGCAGCACTACCATTGCGCTACAAGGCAGTTAAAGAATGCACCAGCCTCGATTTTGTTTTCACTTCTGTTTACAGCGATCGGATCGTAGCGTGCATTGTTGCAATGTTACTTTTCTTGGTGGCTTATTACATTATGGATGTTTCACATGTTCATTTTTTTCCCTGTGCTTAAAAGACATTAAAAAAGTGTTTCTCAACTGTGACTCCGGAACAACTCAGTACGCAAGCTATATTAAGCGTCAACAACGAAGACTCGCTACACCTTAATGAACAAGTGCTGAAACTTATAATAATAATAAATTTTACTTATCCCTACCGACGAAGTAACTTTCACCAGCGTGGCCTCCATCGTCACAGACGATCCCGCTTTCAGTCACGGACAATTGTATGTTGCTCTGTCCAGAGGTCCATCTTTTCATTCACTCACAGTGGTATCCACAAACCCACCCCATTTGGACAACTGTGTCGTTCAGCAAGTGTTCACCCATCAATACATAATTATGCGGTGTATGTTACGCCGCGGGTTAGCTAGTAACCTAATATTCTGTTAACCTTCTTAATGGCTTACCCTGCTTGAAGGTTGATAGTTACAAGTTTACTATGACTACAAGGTCCTTCTCATGAAGAGTACTTTCAAGTTTCAGAACTCCCATTGTGTATTCAAACCTAACATTTCTATTTCCTATGTGTAACACCTTTCATTTACTTACATTGAATTTCATCTGCCACAAATCTGCCCAAGCCTGTATGCTGTCCAAGTCCCTATAAATTGATTCAAATCATTCCAGATTATCTACCAATCCACCTAGCTTGGTATCATCTGCAAACCTAACCAGCTTATTATTTATATTCCTCTCCATATTATTTATGGATATTAAAAATAGCAGTGGCCCCTGCACCACCCGTGAGTGACACCACTCTTAACATCACCAAATTCTGATGAGGTTCCTTGCACCATCACCCTCTGCTTCCTGTGTTTTAACCAATTATGAACCTCTCTGCACATTACACCCAGAACTCTCATGTCTTACATTGATGCCCAACATCTCATAAGGGACCTTTTCAGATACCTTCAGAAAGTCAAGAGAAATAATATCATATGCTCCATTTTGATCATAATCTTTTGTTGCTTCCTCATGGAATTCCACCATATTATGAAAACATGATTGTACCTATAGTATGTTGGCATTTCCCTAAAACTCTTGTTCTTGACATGTGCCGCTGAATCTATTCATTAATAATTCCTTCCATCAATTTGCCAGTGATGCACATTAAGCTTACTGGTATATAGTTACTTGCACCTGCCCAATTCCCCTTTTTATATCAGAATAATATTTGCTATTTTCCTGTCTGTAGGAATTTCCTCATTATGCAGAGACTTTAAAATAATCTGTGTGTCAAGGGTTTATTTCTCCACTTACTAACCTCCTTGATAGGGTTGCCAGATTAGAAAATTAGAAATACGGGACACTCTTAAAATCTCTCTCTATATTACTATATATATAAATTTATACATGCATCCCTACACACCCAGACCTATATTATATAAAAGTAGAGACATAAGTTAAAAACAGAAAGCAAGGACTTTAATGGGTTATTAGGAAAACAAAAGTAAAATAATTAGAAAATTATTTAATATTCAAGTTAAAAAAAATTCTGTAAAAGTGAAATCATTTGAAAATATTTATTTAATACAGACAGCAGAGAAATATTATTATTTAATACAGGCAGTTAGAAAAAAGTGGGCCGTGGCAAGTAGTAACACCACACTTTGTTGACACTGTTATGTTGCAGTGCTGATACAGAACTGCACAGCAGCGCGGCTGGAGAGCAAAACGGTAAGAGTGTCGCTGTCCTCAGCCAACCATAGTAACTGAAGAAGTTGCAAACAGGCAGCAAACACTCGTTCCCTCGTTACATTTGGGTTATTTTCATCAAGAGAATCTGAGAAAAGAACGTATAATTACTTATAAAGTTACAACTAAGTACCATAAGAAGGTAGTAAAAATATATTTTTATTGCGAAATTTGAAAATGAAATGGGTGTCCCTAAAAGGACAGTACGGGACAGGGGACAAAATGATCAAATGTCCCGTATATAAGGGACGTCTGGCAACCCTACTCCTTGAGCACTCTGAGATAAATGTTATCTGGTCTTGGTAACTTGTTAGGTTTCAGCCTATTTAATCTCAGCAGTACTTCTCCCTTTCCAAATCACACAGTACCTTCCTTAGAAGTCCCTGATACTACTGCAGGGAGTTTATCCAGTTCCTCACGTGTGAAAACTTCAGAAAAGTGCAAGTTCAGAGCGTTCACTATTTCACTCTCCATATATTGTAATTGCCCCTTGATGTTCCAGATATACTTCACTTCCTCTTTCACTGAGTTAACATTGGGGGGTTGGCTTCTAAAGTCCATTGTCATCTCCACAGTTTTGAGTGTGTTTAGCTCCAGATTGTTCTGACCATACTAAAGGGCCAGCTGTTCAGACTCCTTTCTTTATGAAGGCTGATAACCATTTCTGGATATCTGAGGAGTTTGACAGTGTGGTCCTTGGAGTTGCAGTTATTAATATAGAGGGGGGAGAGCATACATCCCATGGGAAACCAGTGTTGATTGTACAAGACCTAGAGGTGAGTTTACCCCGTCTGCAAATTGGTACGCAGAAAGAGAACCCTTGGTGAGTTTAAAGTGGAGGAGTTGGGATATGAAGTCCACAAAGAAAATCCTTGCATAGGTCCCTGGGCTGTCAAGATGTTGCAGGATATAATGCAGACCCATATTGACTGCATCATCCACTGACCCGTTTGCTCAATATTCAAACAGGAGAACTGTTATAATTTGCCATGTGAGTGTTTATTCAGATGCCCTTTTCTTGTCTTTTTCTGTAACATTTCAAAAAAAAAAAAATCATCTCGTTAATCTTCCTGTCCAGTAGCGGCCGCTCACGTACAACTTCTTACCGTCACAGATTCTGAACGCCGCTCTTGCAATTCGTTTAGTCGGTTGGTAAACAGTTCCGCATAGGTGTAGCGAATTGACTGTTGCACTTGCGGCGTGTACAACCGAGACTGGTTGCTTGGGTATCGTGTGGTTAATGACAGTGTTTGTACGATAGGGAGTCGAAAACACTCTTTGATTTAGAAGGCTTACTACCGTAAAAGCGGCGCCCGTGATGGAGAATGGATTGCACCATTTGTGAAATTATTCAGGCTTTGGCGATCTTCGCTGCCGTTGTTTTACTTGTAGTGAGTATTTTTTTTCTCTCAAAATGGCAACAGTAGATTTTAAAAAAAATATTTATAGCCATTGTTACTAGTATGATGATATTACCAGACAACCTTAGTAGATACGTGTGTCGTATGCACAGAGCATAGAATATGAATATTAACAAAAAAAGTTATTTACATCAAATGGTATCCTCATTTCAAGACAGGCGTGCCGTCCAGGGTTGGTTCCTGCCTTGAGTCCGATGCTTCGGTATTGATAACTTTCGTTCAGGGTCGTGGGCCAAGCAAAGTAAATATTTAATAATACATGAAGAAAATAAGCAGCCTTTTAACGTTTACCCTCGAGTGGAAAGGAAATCCGTCCATCGTTGGTTTCTGCCTTTTACCAAATGTTGCCATAATAGGCTGCGGTTTAGAAGAAACGTGTCTGTTAGATGAGTGGAGGTTTGGGACATCAGACAGTGTTCATTAATAATAATAATTCATTACATTTATATAGCGCTTTTCTCAGTACTCCTGAACATGCCTTCCAAAATAATATGTCTAGTTTCAAAGGTTTACCGTCAACCACACTACTTGGTAGCATATTCCATGTGTCATTGGTTCTCTTTGTGAAGAAAAACTTTCTAAATTACATTAGAACAATCTGGACAAGAACCGGCCATTCAGCCCAACAAAACTCGCCAGTCCAATCCACTTACAGTTAGGTCCATAAATATTTGGAGAGAGACAACTTTTTTCTAATTTTGTTCTGTACATTACCACAATGAATTTTAAATGAAACAACTCAGATGCAGTTGAAGTGCAGACTTTCAGCTTTAATTCAGTGGGGTGAACAAAACGATTGCATAAAAATGTGAGGCAACTAAAGCATTTTTTTAACACAATCCCTTCATTTCAGGGGCTCAAACATAATTGGACAAATTAAATAACTGGAAATAAAATGTTCATTTCTAATACTTGGTTGAAAACCCTTTGCTGGCAATGACAGCCTGAAGTCTTGAACTCATAGACATCACCAGATGCTGGGTTTCCTCATTTTTAATGCTCTGCCAGGCCTTTACTGCAGCGGCTTTCAGTTGCTGTTTGTTTGTGGGCCTTTCTGTCTGAAGTTTAGTCTTCAACAAGTGAAATGCATGCTCAATTGGGTTAAGATCAGGTGACTGACTTGGCCATTCAAGAATTTTCCACTTCTTTACTTTAATAAACTCCTGGGTTGCTTTGGCTGTATGTTTTGGGTCATTGTCCATCTGTATCATGAAACACCGCCCAATCAATTTGACTGCATTTAGCTGGATTTGAGCAGACAGTATGTCTCTGAACACCTCAGAAGTCATTCGGCTGTTTCTGTCCTATGTCACATCATCAATAAACACTAGTGTCCCAGTGCCACTGGCAGCCATGCACGCCCAAGCCATCACACTGCCTCCACCGTGTTTTACAGATGATGTGGTATGCTTTGGATAATGAGCTGTTACACGTCTTCTACATATTTTTTTCTTGCCATCATTCTGCTAGAGGTTGATCTTGGTTTCATCTGTCCAAAGAATGTTTTTCCAGAACTGTGCTGGCTTTTTTAGATGTTCTTTAGCAAAGTCCAATCTAGCCTTTCTATTCTTGAGGCTTATGAGTGGCTTGCACCTTGCAGTGCACCCTCTGTATTTACTTTCATGCAGTCTTCTCTTTATGGTAGACTTGGATATCGATACGCCTACCCCCTGGAGAGTGTTGTTCACTTTGTTGGCTGTTGTGAAGGGGTTTCTCTTCACCATGGAAATGATTCTGTGATCATCCACCATTATTGTCTTCCGTGGACGTCAAGGTCTTTTTGCATTGCTGAGTTCACCAGTGCTTGCTTTCTTTCTCAGGATGTACCAAACTGTAGATTTTGCCACTCGTAATATTGTAGTAATTTCTTTGATGGGTTTTTTCTGTTTTCGCAGCTTAAGGATGGCTTCTTTCACCTGCATGGAGAGCTCCTTTGACCGCATGTTGTCTGTTCACAGCAAAATCTTCCACATGCAAGCACCACACCTCAAATCAACTCCAGGCCTTTTATCTGCTTAATTGATAATGACATAACGACGGACTTGCCCACACCTGCCCATGAAATAGCCTTTGAGTCAATTGTCCAATTACTTTTGAGCCCCTGAAATGAAGGGATTGTGTTAAAAATAATGCTTTAGTTGCCTCACGTTTTTATGCAATTGTTTTGTTTACCCTACTGAATTAAAACTAAAAGTCTGCACTTCAACTGCATCTGAGTTGTTTCATTTAAAATTTATTGTGGTAATGTACAGAACCAAAATTAGAAAAAAGTTGTCTCTGTCCAAATATTTATGGACCTAACTCTGATTCTTCCAAAAAAATTAACTCGAGTTTTGAAAGTCCTTAAAGTCTTACTGTCTACCACACTACTTGGTAGCTTATTCCAAGTGTCAATCATTTTTTATATAAAGAAAAACATCCAAATGTTTGTGCGAAATTTACCCTTAACAAGTTTCCAACTGTGTCCCCGTGTTCTTGATGAGCTCATTCTAAAATAACAGTCTAGACCCACTGGACTAATTCCCTTTTTAATTTGAAACACTTGTCTCCTCTGAATCTTCTTTTGCTTAAACTGAAGAGGCTCAGCTCTTCCTCATAATTTCCTTCTAATTTATCCTCTTAGTCACACTTCTCTGGACTTTTTCTGCCTGTTATAAGAGTATTGTTAGCTTTAAAGCCGGGTTTCAGAAAATTCTGAATTAAATTTCGCTAATGTTTACATTAATCTAAAAATGTTCCAACTTACATTCAGAGTGTTAGCTGGTTATGTTATTATTACTATGTTATTACTGTATTTAAATGTTATGCCTTCAAATGTACATCTGAACAGGTTTGACTGTCCATCTTACTGCCACCTAAAAGCCTGTTATTGACAGCAGCAGCTGTCCAGTATCCAAGTCTGAGGTTCTTAAGTATGCTTGAGGGTTTTCTGTAACGGCGGACTGCACGATAACATGCAGTGAATACACTTGACTTGAGCATTCCTAGTTTTCATACTCTTTCTTTCTCTGTACATTTAGCATTCATTTGCTCAGAGGTTGATGCACTTGCTGCATCCTGAGCAGCTCTTCCTTTCTCTACCCTAGTGGCCCGCTACTTCTTTCTTCTCCATCTTTTCGCGTTAAAACTGATTAAATCCATGTTTGTGTTGCAATTACTTAGTACGTTTTCTTTAATTTTTCATTTAAGCTGGCACTTAAGTCTTCAATCTGCGTCAAGAATGATTTAAGATATGAAGAGATAGGGGAAGTGACGATGAAGGTGGTAGGGATGAGCATGCGCCACATGGCTGCCCTGCTGGCAGCTGCTGAGAGTTGATTCTACAATAAAATAAAATAAAAATAAAAAGAGGAATAACCTTGGAGGTCAATCACCACCCCGGAAGCAAACAGTAGAGGTTGTAGCATATGTGTATGAAATTTCAGGTCAGTAGGTCAAACAGTTTGCGATCTACAGGTGATTTAAAATCCTGGACAGACAAAAGGACAGCCACAGTAGCGTATTATATAGGAAGATTTGAATGGCGGAAACAATTTATTCACAAAACGTACTTCATATGTGTAATATGATATACAGGAATGTCTCAACCTGTTTGCCATCATGTTCAAAACATGTACCATTTGTGGTACATAATTTGTCCACAAAAATTGTATATAAGTATATACATAGCAGTACCATTAGTGTTAACATAATTTTGACTCACCATGTATATCTGCCACTTGCGTTGTGAAGAGGGGGGCTGAATGCACCCCAAGGAGATGCGGTCGCTCCTCTGAAATCCCCTCTTAAACGGTGATACAATGGGAAACAAATATAGTTTGTTTTTTTTCTTTTACCTCCTCTTTGCTTGATCAGCTGCTGGCTTGCAGTGCCGCGTGATCTGCATCTTGCGCAGCACTCCGAACATTTAAAAGCCTGTACAGCAGCTGTTCTACTCTTTGTCTTTTATTTCCAGCCCCGGGTGTGGTTAAATCTCTTGGCACTCTTCGTTAAGTCTCGTCTCGCTGGACGTGAGTTCTTCAGTAGTTTACAATTTAAAAACAGAATAAGAATCTGAAAATCTAACAACATCACATTAAAGTTCCATAAATTCTGAAAAGAATGATACCAAACATATATACAGTGATCCCTCGCTGTATCGCGCTTCGCCTTTCGCGGCTTCACTCTATCACGGATTTTATATGTAAGCATATTTAAATATATATCGCGGATTTTTTGCTGATTCGCGGATTTCTGAGGACAATGGGTCTTTTAATTTCTGGTACACGCTTCCTCAGTTGGTTTGCCCAGTTGATTTCATACAAGGGACGCTATTGGCAGATGGCTGAGAAGCTACCCAACTTACTTTTCTCTTTCTCTCTCTTGCGCTTTCTCTGATCCTGACGTAGGGGGATTGAGCAGGGGGGCTGTTCGCACACCTAGACGATACGGACGCTCGTCTAAAAATGCTGAAATATTATCTTCACGTTGCAACCTTCTGTATACTTAAAAGCTCAAAGGGCACGTATTGATTTTTGACTTTGTTTTTCTCTCTCTCTCCCCCTGCTCCTGACGGAGGGGGTGTGAGCTGCCGCCTTCAACAGCTTTGTACCGGCGGTGCTTCGCATACTTAAAAGCGAAACAGCTTTTGCTTTCCTCTCTGTTTCCTTTGAAGAGGGAGATATGTTTGCATTCTTTTAATTGTGAGACTGAACTGTCATCTCTGTCTTGTCATGGAGCACAGTTTAAACTTTTGAAAAAGAGACAAATGTTTGTTTGCAGTGTTTGAATAACGTTCCTGTCTCTCTACAACCTCCTGTGTTTCTGCTCAAATCTGTGACCCAAGCATGACAATATAAAAATAACCATATAAACATATGGTTTCTACTTCGCGGATTTTCTTATTTCGCGGGTGGCTCTGGAACGCAACCCCCGCGATGGAGGAGGGATTACTGTACGTAGGTTTTAAAATAAGCCCAATTTAAAGCGTGACAAAATACGTCACATAAAATCGTTGCACTTTTAGGCTTAGGATTTTATATAAATATAGAGTAGATATATAAATATTTACTATATATATATATATATATATATATATATATATATATATATAGAAATAATGATTGTTTATTGTTATCAATTTACAAAATGCAAAGTGAGCGAACAAAAAAAAAATCTAAATCAAATCAATATTTGGTATTCCTACCTTTTGCCTTCAAACCAGCATCAATTCTTATAGGTACACTTGCACAAAGTCAGGGATTTTGTAGGATTCTAGTCAGGTGTCTGATCAACCAATTATACCAAACAGGTGCTAATGATCATCAATGTCACACGTAGCTTGAAACACAGTCATTAACTGAAACAGAAACAGCAGTGTAGGAGGCTTAAAACTGGGTGAGGAACAGCCAGACTCTGCTACCAAGGTGAGGTTGTGGAAGACAGTTTCATGTCATGGCAAGATTGAGCACAGCAACAAGACACAAGGTAGTTCTACTGCATCAGCAAGGTCTCTCCCAGACAAAGATTTCAAAGCAGACTGGGGTTTCAAGATGTTTAGTTCAAGCTCTTTTGAAGAAGCACAAAGAAATGGGCAACGTTGAGAATCGTAGACGCAGTGGTCGGCCAAGGAAACTTAATGCAGCAGATGAAAGACACATCAAGCTTACTACCCTTAGAAATCGGAAGATGTCCAGTAGTGCCATCAGCTCAGAACTGGCAGAAACCAGTGGGACCCAGGTACACCCCTCTACTGTCCGGAGAAGTCTGGCCAGAAGTGGCAGCCAAAAAGCCATACCTCCGACGTGGAAACAAGGCCAAGCGACTATGCACGAAAACATAGGAACTGGGGTGCAGAAAAATGGCAGCAGGTGCTTTGAGTCAAAATTTGAAATATTTGGCTGTAGCAGAAGGCAGTTTGTTCGTCGAAGGGCTGGAGAGCGGTACAATAATGAGTGTCTGCAGGCAACAGTGAAGCATGGTGGAGGTTCCTTGAACATTTGGGGCTGCATTTCTGCAAATGGAGTTGGAGATTTGGTCAGGATTAATAGTGTTCTCAATGTTGAGAAATACAGGCAGATACTTATCCATCATGCAATACCATCAGGGAGGCATATGATTGGCACCAAATTTATTCTGCAGCAGGACAACGACCCCAAACATACAGCCAAAGTCATTAAGAACTATCTTCAGCATAAAGAAGAACAAGAAGTCCTGGAAGTGATGGTATGGCCCCCACAGAGCCCTGATCTCAACATCATCGAGTGTGTCTGGGATTACATGAAGAGACAGAAGGATGTGAGGAAGCCGACATCCACAGAAGGTTCTCCATGATGTTTGGATTTTCCTACCAGCCGAGTTCCTTCAAAAACTGTGTGCAAGTGTACCTAGAAGAATTGATGCTGTTTTGAAGGCAAAGGGTGGTCACACCAAATATTGATTTGATTTAGATTTCTCTTTTGTTCATTCACTGCATTTTGTTGATTGATGAAAATAAATGATTAACACTTCCATTTTTGAAAGCATTCTTTGTTTACAGCATTTTTTCACACCTGCCTAAAACTTTTGCATAGTACTGTGTGTGTGTGTATGTATATATGTATATATATATATATATATATATATATATATATATATATATATATATATACAAACAAACACAAATGTATATGATGGTCAATCTTCAACAGATATTTAAAAATACAGCCTAGAGAATTCCAATGGCAAAGACCTGTAGTAATCAGAAAGTCTTTGAAGACCATTTTACTTGTGAAGACTATTTTGCTTGTTTGATTTGTTAGTACAAGAAAATAGAATTCACAAAATTAATGTGTGTTCTACAAAACTAATAATTTTGCCTTTTTAATACCATTGTATTAAATACAATATGAAACTATCTATCACTGGAGTACTGTAGTGGAGGTTGTGATGGCTTGTAAAAGTGGCAATCCCTTAACATTTTCACACGCGATTTGTTCTTCCAAATCCTGTTGCTAACAAGTCACTTCAGGGCCTATTCATGCGCCTTGCGTTCACACTTGTGTTCACATTGATCCAGTTTTGAATCACTAATTACTTATTGTGAATGTTGTTTACAGTGTGATCTGGCCCATTCCAGAACAGTAAAAGATTTTTTTTTTCTCCTGAATGTTTTTGTTTGTATTAAGAGTACTAGGGTGTTGTACCGTGTTAGCCATTATGAATGTAGAGAAAAGCCAAGCAAAATGACACCTTTTATTGTAATCTTTCTAGTTAGCCAATAAAAGGTGTCATTTTGCTTGGCTTTTCTTTGTATTAAGAGGAAAGCTGAGCTAAATTACATTTATTATTGTAATAATCTCCTGGTATTTTTCAAAATCTAAAAATTACCTTTGATCAAACTTTATTTTGTTTGTTTTATGCATTTTTTTGTAGGCAACTAAAAATCTTTTTAGGGTAGTTTATTTTAACAGCTTGTTAAGTTTTGCACTGTTTATATAAAGGTAAAATAAAAAATCAACAAAATGTTAGTAACCAAATTTCAAGAGTTCTTTTGACGTGGCTCAGTTTCTTTTTTATGACAGTTATTGAAACTGTGCAAACAAATGAGACTTGGTGGCTTTTAAATCTCGCCTATCCTTTACACACTGAAATTTCAGTTTCACTTTGATAAACTATATACAGTAAATGCAAAGTATTAATAAATGAAACAGTTACACAGCTGTGCTAACACAGTTTTTAAACGCCAATTTATTTCATTTTAAAAATAACTATATTTCATTTCCCTTCACTTATTTTGTTATTTACTATCTCCTTCCTGACAAATTTCAAAGATGCTTTGAAAACTTGCAGAAATTAGATTAAATGAATTGGTGAGTTTTGTTGGCCTGTATGGGCAGTTCTTGTCAAAACTGTTTTAGTTTACTAAAAATGAAAAATTTTCAACCATGATTTTTTTTTTATTATTACTTAATTAGGAGTACGCGAAGATTATTTACTATTCAGACTTTCTGAACTTAACAGTAAAACGAAATGTAAGAATTCAAAATGCATTTAGTAGTAGTATTTATTTAACGTGTGCCTTTATCTGAACTAACTTGTAAGTATATTGCAATCATAATATGAAGAAATTACAATTTTTTTATGTAAAATGTTTAGCATGAGCAATAGTGGGTTAAGTGACTTTCACAATAGGTCAGAAGAGGATACTAAACTGTTAAACTTATTCTTTAGAGATCAGTACCTTAACCACCTCACCACAGTTGTAGTGACTTTTTATAAAGAAATAAGAAATCACTTGTTTTCACACTATGTGCTAATTAAGAATAGCTATTGTTAAAATATAATCATTTTAATTTGTTTACTTTTTTTTTGTTCAAGGTTGCCCTGATTGCTCATGTTAGTGCATATACAATGGCAAGTATTCCACGTCAGGAGTCGGAGAAAACGTTTCTTAGTAAAAAGGGCAAAAAGGAGCCTTTTCCCAGCATTCAAGACCAGCCGTCCAGGGACCTTTCTGTAATCGTGCCTTCATACAATGAGGAACTCCGATGTGAGTTTAGTTTTTGAATATTTATAAGAAAGTTCTGGAGAATTTCTGAAAAATTCATTCTAAATTACTTCTGAGAACATTGTGCTTTTTTCTTCATTTTTGCTTGACCGCACAGTACAAAATTCTTTCCGTAACTGCACATTTTTCTGTTGACCCATTTATTCCTTAATATTCTTGTTCAAGATGAGTTACCTCTATGTATTATCAGATTTTTGCTGCCAAATTTAAATACCTACAATCCACAGTCCTGCCCAAGCATTTCAATAATATGGATGCAAACAGTTTAGATTAATTTGATTCATGCATTAAATTTTCATGGCATGCACTGTGGTTAAGATAATTCTGTCTTCAGCTTTGCGTTTAAGATGTTGCACTGCCTAATTTCTGTTAAGTAAAGCCAGACCTGCTTTCGCAGCTCTCTTATAAGCTGTATTCTTCTCTTAAATCTAGAAATCTAATTATTAATCAGAGTAAGTCACATTTAAATTAATACTCCACCCATAAATTATATTTTTAATATGTTACTTACTCTTAACTACTGTGTAGTGGAGGCTGTGAAAAATTTTTAATCTCGTGCTTTCATGCAGAATGGAGAGAAAGACGTGTATGACATCATAGAAGGCAGTAGTCACCAATGCTGTACAGCAGCAAATGATGTGAAAAACTGCATGGAAAAAAGAAAAAAATCTTGGGATACTTATGTTGTATAATTCATATGTCATTTAACCAGTTGTATGTTCAAAACACTCTTTTTTTTTTTTTTTTTTTCTTTTGTTGAAGACCTGTCTGTCCCCCTCATTGGTCAAGAGTCCTGTCTTCAATTTAAAAAGCCCTTCCCATGAGGCTTCAGCTTTCCTATTTATGTGTGCGCTGATAATTCTGGAAGTAACTATTTTAACAATATTTTAGCAAAAAGGCATTTCATTTTTGGGTGGAATATTCCTGTACAATATATTTTGTTGTCATTGTCATATTTTGAAGAATGACACAAGTTAGTGTGACAAGTTTTAAACAAATGTCTTACTTAGCTTTTTCCCATTGGATGGTGGTTAATGTCCAAGTCTTATAGATTTTCAGCCAACTAGTTGATAGTTGGTTTCCAGCATCAAGGGCTGAAATATGGCCTAGTACCTCAAGCACTGGACCTTAAACACCATGTCTGCCAGTTCATTCCCTTTTTCCAATTTACTGTGTGACTCACATCAAGTCACTTAACCTTTCTGTGATCCAGTTGTAAACATTGTGTGTAAACTGTTTTACCATATCTCTTTAATTGTAAATTATCTTGTTATGGTCTTTCATTATAACAGGATGCTACTATCAGTTAATGTTGTATGTTTCTTAATATATACTCTATAAGTTTACCTAACGTAAGTACTGTATGTTTGAAAATGATTTACAAATGTCATAGATAAGCATATGTCATAGTTTGCTTCTTGGTTTTTGGGGTCATAGATTGGGCTGGTGTCAGATAAGTAACAATGAATGGCACACTACCGAAATGATACCAGATGTTGCCTTGAGTAACATACAATCTTATAATTTATGAGTGAAGGCTCTTGTTGGGCATCAAAACTGACTTTCAGATAGTCAAGTGTATGCCCCATATGCTGCCAAATTATATTTTAATGTGCCTAACTGAAAACAAGGCCTGCAAAAACAAAATAAATAAGTAGGCCCATAAATTTGTATCGTGTTAAGTTTTTTTTTATGTCACTTTAGAAAACATTTCAAAAACTTTACTTTAGGTACCTTACTTTATGTATATCTTACTGACAGTAAGTTTAAGAATTAGAACAGAAAGTGTAACAACGTAAAAGTTAAAAGAAAAAACATACATACAAATGGTTACTATGCTTTTATTTGTAATGCTGAAATGAAATAGGGTGACCAATTCAAAGAGCAGAGCCATTTTAAGGCAGGAGAACGGCAACCCAGCCATTTCACTTAACCCCCTTCACCTGCTCACCTTGATTATGCAGATTATTTTCCTAGAAAAACTGTAAAGTCACCATAACCAGCTTTTTACCTACACAGTTATAAATTTAGGCAGATGCCTTATTACAGGGTTTGTAAGGCTCCTGGAAAGTCATGAAAAATGAACAAGACCAAATCCAGTACTGAAAAGGCCTTGAAATTCTAAACACAAAATGTAAATAGTACATAAAGTCACGGAAAATATTACAGTGAATTACAGTAATCACATATCAAGAGGTAAAACCCCAAAAATGACCACATTTGGCATTAATTTCATGTTTAAAGATCTTAAAGATTAAAATCATTGTGCGTTTACTGCTCAGAGTCTCCATGTTGAGTTAGCGTTAAGTGGTAAATAGTTTGCAGGGTAATTAGACTGTATATTAGATGTGTCCCTATGACTTATTGAGCAGTCAGTATGCCAGGAAAGTGCATGTTTAACTTGGGAAATGCTGACTACAAGGATTGGCTTCAGCAAGACAAATCATATAAGCACGTGGCTGGGTGCCATTACTCTTATGAAGAAGTTTGACATTGGGAATATGGGTGAGTCTGCTTTGAAAAGCAAAATGAAAAGAAATAAACATTATGAACTGAAGAGGAGCAAGGAAGCTAGTAATTCTGCTGAGAATTTTTTTGGACCCTTTGTTGGGTTATTTTCATACTTGACTGTCATACCAGTGAGCTGTTCGAGTGGCAGTGGATTAGGTGGCTGTAGCACTAGTGAGAGCTCTAGTTGGGCTAGTCATACTTTAAGCTACCACCATTGAAATTAAAGATTGTGCACACCACATGTACAATGGGGCATTTATTGTCCATAAAATGGTTTATCTGTTTAAAAATGTAGCAGCCCTGCCTAGAATTGGACAGTTATGCACCATTTATGCTATTACTTGCAGGGAAAAACTTGGGGGTTGGTGGCAGAATTGGCACTCCGACCACCATAAAAATCCTCACACTGGTTCCATTCTACCTGAACTAGTGTGGTGCTGAGATGTCACCTGTTGCATGGCTGCACTCAGGTCCTAATCTGGATCCTGAGTTGGTTTGTCATGTGGTGGGTGCAGCTCTCTCACTCTGCGTAAACAGTGTGAGCTTTAATGTCAATTTTGGCAAGTGGTCAGCAATTTAAGATCAAATGTGTAAATATTAGGTTCATGTTATTTTTTGCTGTGGATGTTAATCACTAAAGTTTAAAGTTGTCCTGGATTCTTGCGGTGGTTGGTACTAGGAAAGTCATAAAAAATCCTGGAATTTGAAATGTGCTGATGCATACGCACACTGCTCATAGAATCATCAGGTCTGTAATATGTACATTTTGGTATTTTCACACACAAAATGACACTAAAAAGGGCTCCTTTCCCCCAAGGCTTCTATGGGAAAATATTATACCCCCTTTACAGCACAAGATTCATTGTCTATACACTGTTCAGTTTTTGTAAATATATTTTTTACTTTAATTTATTCAACAACAATTTATTAACTGATATCAAAAGAGTAGTTGTTCATGAACTTGACCCTCTTATAATTTAAGGGACTTCCTTTGTTTAAAAAAAAAAAAAAACATAATTTCCGTGAATTGGCATGCTGTCAGGGGCTAATTGCTGCTTGTAATTTCAGGTTCCTCAATGCCCCTGGCAATGAAAAATATTCAAACTGAAATTACATTTTATTTTAAAATTCAAAGCAGTGTTGAAAATAAATTTAAGCAAATGGGACAGAGAATTACAGCAAGGGTTTTCGAAATACAAAACATTTTGCCAATTCTGAACAGTAGTTTATATCACTGTGAGCTGCAAATCCATTCATTAGACATTATAAATTGTAATGGGTCAAACAAGTTGTGAGTTTATAAAGTATTGTGTAAAAAGATACTTTTTCTACTACATTAGAATATTTTTAATGTGATTGGGAATTGCCCAAACTTGGCCAACCTTGGGCAGGGTTGTGGGGTCCAGCAGCTGTGGGGCATCTGTTGGTAAAGAAAGATTCATGGAACTTGATTTTGTTGACGATGCTGTGATCTTCGCAGAGTCAATGGAGGCTCTGATCGGGGCTCTCGAGACACTGAGTGAGGACTCGTGAGTGTCTGGGCTTGCGAGTGTCCTGGATAAAAATCAGGATCCAGGC
Source organism: Erpetoichthys calabaricus (assembly GCF_900747795.2). NCBI lineage: Eukaryota > Metazoa > Chordata > Cladistia > Polypteriformes > Polypteridae > Erpetoichthys > Erpetoichthys calabaricus. The sequence continues at coordinate 28,210,404 of NC_041397.2, forward strand.
CTTTAATGACCTCTTGGGCACAGCCATCAGCAGGTTGTCTGTTTGTGAAGAGAGTGTCGACCTTGGCAGTGACATTCATGTCTCTGGTGATTCTTCCTATGAAGTAGGTAGACAGATTAGGAGAGCATGGGGGGTCATGAGGTCGCTGGAAAGGGGTGTGTGGCGCTCCTGATATCTAGACAAAAGGACAAAGGTCCAAGTTTTTAGTGTCCTGGTGCCTGGTGCTATATTCCTGTATAGCCAGCCATGTCAAGTGGAGTCAAGTTTGAGAGAACACCAGTTGCTTCTCAAATTCCCAAATAAGTAAATGACGTCTGATACAGACATTAAAAAAAATATTTAAAAATAGAAGTAAGGTGTTTTTGATTATTGTCTCTTTTAATATAGTAACTACATTTTTTCACACAATAATTTGTTTGCACTATATACTTATTTTACACTGTTTTTTTTTTCTAATTGTTCTAAAATATTACTCTGTCCTTATTGGAAATTAATTGCATCTGTAGTTTAAACTATAGGCGTTCATTCTTTACATACAGTATTGTAATTTTCATAGCAGCAGAAAACATTTTCTTTCTCTAACTGCCACTTTTGTTTTCCCCCTTAAAAAGGACACTCAAGTAACTGAACCCTAAAGAACTTCCAGCCCCAGCACTTGAGTGGCTATTTAGATAGCGTGTTAGGTTAACTAAGTACTAAGCTCATGAAAATGCTCACTCCTTATGCAGTGTCTATAGTTGTTAATTTTAATACCTTCTTTAGTAATAAATTATTTATTTAGTTTTTAAACCTATAACAAATTCATATATTGCTTTTTTTTTAAGCTGTGTATTATTTACTTTTTTCATTCTCCACCTCATTCATTTACACCCCTTGAAAAGGATTTCTTATATTTTACTCCTGTAATTATATATTTTTACATTCAACAATTGATAGAGAAGTATTTTGGGCTGCTTTTATGGCTTTCCATACTTTTTTCTATCGAGGCATAACTTTTTTTGCACTGGAAAATTGCACCTAAAATTTTGTTGTACAATGTCTCATTGCTACAATGAAAATAAAGATTTGGATTTGATTGATTTGATTTGAAATAAACTAGTAATGCATATTGCTTAATTGTTAATCATTTTCTATATAAATTTGTGCCATGATTTCATGATAACCTGGATAATTATTTGCATTGTTTCTATTATTATAGTACCTGTAATGATGGATGAAGCTCTGGATTTTCTAGAAAAAAGACAGGTTTGTAAAACTTACTATTTAATGAAAATAACAGTGTAACAGGGCCAGTGTTATTCAATGGAAAGGGCGATAAAGGCAAATGATATAAGGCAGTAGTTACTTTCATCACTGGATTCAAGGACAGTTTTCATCCATGTATCATAGTTACTCATATGCCTGTCATAATTGAATGAGTGTTCTCTTATGTGTTTTTGTTTATATAATATACGTATGTAGAGTGGATTCAGAAAGTATTCAGACCCCCTTCCCTTGCTGCACATTTTATTGTATTGTGGATTTACTTTTAAACACATAAATTTCCCATTTTGGTCATCTACACTAAATAACCAATAATGAGAATGTGAAAACATGTTTTCAGAAGATTTTTCAAATTTCTAAGGATTTCAAAAACCGAAATCTCACATTCATATATGAATTCAGGCCGTTAATTCACTACTGTACTTTGTAGAAGCCCATTTCGCAAAATTTACAGAATCTTAATTAAATCTCTTTTGGAGTTAAGCTTTTCACACCTGGATTTGGGCAGTTCATCCCATTCTTTGTGGCAGATCCTTTCACACTCCATTAGATTGGATAGGAAGTGTCTGTAAAATACCATCCCATGAGGTTTAAGTCTGGGCTTTTGCTGGACCTCTCAAGGACAGTCAGAGACTTGTTCCTAAGCCACTTCAGCATTCTCTTGCCTGTATGGTATGCTAGGATTTACTCTTCTGGTTCCAAACTTGTTCCTTTTCACAAATATTGTGGCCACTGTGCTCCTGGGAAAACTGAAAACTTGAGAAATGGTTTTATACCCTTGCCCTAATCTATGCTGCACCACAACTTTATCGTGGAGGTCTCCAGAAAGTTCCTTGGACATCATCGCTTGTTTTTTGCCCTGCCATGCACTGTGGAACCTTATAAACACAGGTACACATGCCTTTGTAAATGATGTGCAATCAGGTCCATTTTGCCACCGGTAGACTCTAATCAAGTTTCAGACAAGCATAATTAAAGAAACCAGGATGCAACTAACCACATTTTGGAGTGCCACAACAAAGGGTCTAATTACTTATATAAATATATATAGTATCACACAAAAGTGAGTACACCCCTCACATATTTGTAAATATTTTATTATAACTTTTCATGGGACAACACTGAAGATTTGACACTTTGATACAATGTAAAGTAGTCCGAGTACAGCTTATATAACAGTGTAAATTTGCTGTCCCCTCAAAATAACTCAACACACAGCCATTAATGTCTAAACCGCTGGCAACAAAAGTGATTACACCCCTAAGTGAAAAATGTCCAAATTGTGCCCAAAGTGTCAATATTTTGTGTGGCCACCATTATTTTCCAGCACTGCCTTAACTCTCTTGGGCATGGAGTTCACTAGAGCTTCACAGGTTGCAAATGGAATCCTCTTCCACTCCTCCATGACGACATCACGGAACTGGTGGATGTTAGAGACCTTGCGCTCCTCCACGTTCCATTTGAGGATGCCCCACAGATGCTCAATAGGGTTTTGGTCTGGAGACATGCTTGTCACAGTCCAGCACCTTTACCCTCAGTTTCTTTAGCAAGGCAGTGGTCGTCTTGGAGGCGTGTTTGGGGTTGTTATCATGTTGGAATACTGCCCTGCGGCCCAGTTTCTGAAGGGAGGGGATCATGCTCTGCTTCAGTATGTAACAGTACATGTTGGCATTCATTTCCCAGTGCCTGCAGCACTCGTGCAGCCCCAAACCATGACACTTCCACCACCATGCTTGACTGTAGGCAAGACACACTTGTCTTTGTACTCCTCACCTGGTTGCCGCCACACACACTTGACACCATCTGAACCAAATAAGTTTATTTTGTTCTCATCAGACAACAGGACATGGTTCCAGTAATCCATGTCCTTAGTCTGCTTGTCTTCAGCAAACTGTTTGCAGGCTTTCTTGTGCATCATCTTTAAAAGAGGCTTCCTTCTGGGACGACAGCCATGCAGACCAATTTGATGCAGTGTGCAGCGTATGGTCTGAGCACTGACAGGCTGACCCCCCACCCCTTCAACCTCTGCAGCAGTGCTGGCAGCACTCATACGTCTATTTTCAAAAGACAACCTCTGGATATGATGCTGAGCACGTGCATTCAACTTCTTTGGTCGACCATGGCGAGGCTTGTTCTGAGTGGAACCTGTCCTGTTAAACCGCTGCATGGTCTTGGCCACTGTGCTGCAGCTCAGTTTCAGGGTGTTGGCAATCTTCTTATAGCCAAGGCCATCTTTATGTAGAGCAATGATTCTTTTTTTCAGATCCTCAGAGAGTTCTTTGCCATGAGATGCCATGTTGAACTTCCAGTGACCAGTGTGAGAGTGATAACACCAAATTTAACACACCTGCTCTCCATTCACACCAGAGACCTTGTAACACTAATGAGTCACATGACAGCGGGGAGGGAAAATGGCTAACTGGGCACAATTTGGACATTTTTCACTTAGGGGTGTACTCACTTTTGTTGCCAGTGGTTTAGACATTAATGGCTGTGTGTTGAGTTATTTTGAGGGGACAGCAAATTTACACTCTTATAAAGGCTGTACACTGACTACATTGTATCAAAGTGTCATATCTTCAGTGTTGTCCCATGAAAAGATATAATATATTTACAAAAATGTGAGGGGTGTACACACTTTTGTGTGATACTGTAGATTTCACTTTTTAATTTTTTAATAAAGTATGTTTGAAAACCTTTCTCGTACATGTTTTCACTTTGTCATTATTGTTATAAAGTATAGATTTATGGGCAAAAATGGCAACAATCTCCCTTTAAAATTAAAGCTACAGCACAATAAAGAGTACAGAAAGGCTTTTTAGTCTTTCTGAATCCACTTTCTGTCTCTTGGAGCCAGAGAGTGGCGCTCAGACGTGCAAGTAAGAAATTTCACTACTACTCTGTACATATGACTATACTGCTACTACTGCTAATCTTCAGAAGACATAACAATGATAACTTTAATATTGTGAATGGTGGTGACTTAAGACATTTGACAGGAATTTGTTTTGGACAAATACTATAGAAATGTTCACATTTTCAAGAACACCAGGCTCTTTGGGTATTTAAAATAATATTTTTATGCACAACAAACCTAATTATTCCTTTTGATAAGTAAATATAGTCAATAAAACTCTATAAAAATTGTATTTTTTTTTTTTTCAGAAACAAGATCCATCTTTTACCTATGAAGTAATTGTGGTTGATGATGGTAGCAAAGATAAAACTACAGAGGTGAGTACAGTCTTGTATTCTTTTTAAAATAAATTTGATGTCTCTCTGGAGTTAACTTGCAGTACTCAAAATGCTGTTAATGATGATGTGGATTGTGGACCTTTTCCTGAACCATCATGGAGGAGCCAGAGCTTATCCTGTTAGAATTAACACTGTAATTTGTAATTTCTAGATTACCGTGACATATTATATACAGTAGTACGTCCACATGTTTTAGAAATTTGATTCTGTTCATCTGGACAAAGTTTTTAAGTGGGAGAAATATTTCGAGACTTATCCAAGTCTCTTCCTCAGTCTCAATTGACTGCAGGTTTCCCCAACCTTATAAACAGTACCTTTGCTTAATCACAGAGACTAGCACCATTGACAAAGGGCCAGTTGATCAGTGATATGCAAATTGTCCACTGATTAGTAGACGTGTGAACCATTCATAGAGGGTTGAGGAATGGCTGCAATCACAGCATTGTAAGATGGCGACAGATGTACCCTTAGGCCCCCTTCTCTGTTCAGAGATGGTCGTTCCTTTTTCACGTAAATGGCCTCTGAAATATTTCTCCCACTTAAAAACTTTGTCCAGATGAACAGAATCAAATTTCTAGGATTTCCTTACCTGGATTATTGAGCATGCATCGAGACGTCCACATGTTTAATGAACTCAACATGCAGGAGACAAGTTTCAAAATTCAAAAGGCCCTAAGTAATGGCAACTACCCTTTGAAAAGAGGCATAGATTTAAAATGTTGTAATTAATTAACCTGCTGTACTAACCTCATAATTTCAACTCGTCTGCTAAAAGTGAGTTAGAGGGAGGGGGACATGCATCTCTTCAACTTTCATACATTCATCCTGGCCGTAAGGTCTCCGGTGTATTAAGATTCTTTGAAAAATAATACAAATTGTAAAAGAAGGACTAGTTTGCCATCTATATTGCACCATTTTAATGCTGCAGACATAACAATCTTCAAGACAATGTGTAGTTTAATTGTTGTTTTTGTACAATGTAAGTAAATACTTCATAGCCATAAAAACATCATTTTAATTCAAGCATAGCCATAAAACATCATTTTAATTCAAGTTGATTTTGTCAGACACTGATCTTCTACATGCAAGTTGCAAATGGAGTCAGTGGCTCATTCCCATACCCCCGAGGTTGTCCCAAAACTGATGGTCCATAACAGGAAAGCTTTAATACATTTGGCAAGTGTGTGATTTATGGTGTTAAATTTGCATACTAGACATTAATTTCCAGTTTTTTATAAAAAGACAATCAGTGTTATCTTCTGGTCAATAGCTTCCATCCTGTCATGTGATGTACTTCTTTCTTTCTCTCAAAGGAGCTGGTCTGAAATCCTACTATTTACAACTGTACAGTGCAAGTTTTTGTTGTATAGAACTGTTTCTCTTTTTTTCTTTCAGTTCATATAGAGTGAAGCCCTGTTTTTCACACTGTCTATTGAGAGTAATAGCTTGAATACATAGTGGAGAATACAAAAAGTACACAAAAATAGTACACATGACAGGAATTCTCCAGTAGGCTAGTGCAAAATGTTGTACCCTGAAATAAGTCATCCGACTTAGGGAGATTAAATTCCGTATGGTGCAGTGGTAGCGCTGCTGCCTTGCAGTAAGGAGCTCATGGGTTCATGTCCTGTGTCCTCCCAGTGTGGAGTTTACCAAGTGCTTTGAGTAGTAAGAAAAGCACTGTTTAAATGTAAGTATTATTATTGCTGTTATTATTGTATAAATATTAATAATTTAATTACATAAATAATTATATTAATAACTAGCTGATTACCCAGTGGCTTCGCTCACTGAGTGCAAGGGAAAAAAATAAAATGTAGTATTTATAAAATAAGTTTGTTAATTGCCAATTTTATTTTTCAACAAATAAAGGGAACTTACAATAACAGAAATCAATATAAACAACATTATTAACATCATTATCATATGAGAATATGAAGTAATATATAAGAAGCACATTGCATATAAATATAAATTATTAAACAGTAAAATCTTCTATAATACGCTACCGTGTCTGTTTGTTTGTCTGTCCAGGATTTTAAATCACCTGTAGCTCGCAAACCGTTTCACCTATTGACTTGAAATTTGGTACACATATACTATGTTATGTCTGCTATCCGCTTTCGGGGTGATGATTTTATTACTCTTTTTATCCTTATTTTATTTTATTGTAGAATCAACTCTCTGCAGCGCGCAGCAGGGCGGCTGTGCGGTGGATGCGTATGGGCACCGTTCTCATTCCCTACCACTTTCGCTAATCATTCTTGAGGCAGATTGAAGACTTAAGTCCCAGATTAAGTGAAAGGTTAAAGAAAACGTACTAAGTAATTGCAACACAAAAACTAACTTAATCAGTTTTAACGCGAAAAGATGCCAACGAAAGAGAAGCAGCGGGCCGCTAGGGTGGAGTAAAGAAGAGCTGCTCAGGAAGCAGCAAGCACATCAACCTCTGAGCAAACAAATGCTAAACGTACAGAGAAAGAGGATGAATACTATGAATGCTCAAGTCAAGTTACTGGTATTTTGATAAAAGAATTTGAACAACATATAAGAAGCGTATAAATTAATAAACAGTAAAACATGAACATTTAAGAAATAATGATACATTGAGTATACTACTGCAGTGCTTTTGGGTATACTACATTTTTTGTTTGCCCATTACGTGCATAAATGTATAAATTTTTTGGTGTACCTACCCGAGAACACGCGACATATAACTGACCGTGGGAGAAGCATGGATTTTAAACACGTGTTGAGTTCATCTGCTGGTGTCCCTCGTGGAATAACTGGTAATGTTTGATGAAAATCTCCTGCGAGTAAAATGACAGTGCCTCCCATTATTTTGGTAGGATCTCTGAGATCTTGCATTGTTCGGTTCAAGGCTTCATAAGTTCTTTTATGTGCCATGGTGCACTCATCCCAAACTATTATCTTTGAATGTTGCAAGACATTTGCCTTTCCAGAGCCCTTGCGTATGTTGCAAATTGGATTTTCGTTGTGAGCGAGGTTTAATGGTAATTGCAATGCCGAATGTGCTGTACAACCTCCATCTAATAATGTAGAAGCGATTCAAGAAGTAAAGATACATGGAGTACTATTGCAGTGCTTTTGGGTAAACTACATTTTTGGTTTGACCATTACGTGCATAAATGTATACATTTTTTGGTGTACCTACCCGAGAACACGCGACATAACTGACCGTGGGAGAAGCATTGATTTTAAACACGCGTTGAGTTCATCCACTGATGTCCCTCGTGGAATAACTGGTAATGTTTGACGAAAATCTCCTGCGAGTAAAACGACAGTACCTCCCATTATTTTGGTAGGATCTCTGAGATCTTGCATTGTTCAGTTCAAGGCTTCATATGCTCTTTTATGTGCCATGGTGCACTCATCCCAAACTATTATCTTTGAATGTTGCAAGACATTTGCCTTTCCAGAGCCCTTGCGTATGTTGCAAATTGGATTTTCGTAGCGAGCGAGGTTTAATGGTAATTGCAATGCCGAATGTGCTGTACGGCCTCCATCTAATAATATAGAAGCGATTCCCCATGACGCTACAGCCAGAGCTATGTCACCATTCGCTCTCTCGGGAAGAATCAGGTTTATTAAGAATGTTTTTCCTGTTCCTCTGTGGTCATACGTAATTTCCGTTTAAAACACGAAAAGAATTTTATATATATATATATAGATGGGTAATAATATGTTTGGAGCCAAAATAATGGTAAAACATATGCCTTTGTGGGATTTGCTGTACCTCCCTTTCCTTTCAAATAAAAACTTGTAACCTTAACGTTCAAATATACTGTATGCCAAACATTGGTTTTCTGCACTGTCTGCTCTGTAAGTTGTTTTGAAGAGATCTGTCATTCTTTCAGCAAATTCATATTAAAAATACTTAAGGAAACTGCTTAGCAAACCACAGTTTGCTGTGTGCTTTAATTAATGATTATTGAGAAATATTAAGGTTTGGAGATGAAAACTCCAGTTACAATGCACAGTATCTTTCTCACAAGCAAGGCTGTTGTAATTGCACAGAGTCTTTGATAAACACAATTGTTTTTGCAAGCAAATGATCAAAAGGCATTAATTTTCATAGTTGCATGCAAGTCAACAGGCCATACTGTTTTATGTTGAGGGGTTTGTTTCCTGATTCATTTAGGCTTACATATTTGTAGTAAGAAGTTTTGATTTGCATAAAATGTATATGCAGGAGGTATTTAGAGAACATGGAATTATCATTAAAAAGTTGAAAGCTGTAGATATAACAAGTGTTTTTCATTTTTTGAATGTGTTATAATATTTATTTAATATTTTTTGATTTTCTTGGTTTTTGTGGTTGGCATGGGGTCTGATGTTTTGAATTTAATATTTAGCCTATATTTAATTTATTGAATATTAGTCAGTATTGGTTTCTTGCATTTGATCAACTTCATATTTTTCTGTTTTTTTCAATTTCATAAAGTATTGTTATTGAGTTAATAAAAGCTTGCACTTTCTTGAATGCTTTGAAATGTTAGAATTAAGAAGTATTAATTGCCACCAGATGGCACTATTGTTTCACTTTTTTTTTTTGTTAACCCTGTGATGCCTCGACTTGACCTTTTACCTAATAAACAGTTCTTTATTGCAGAGTCTGACGCCTAGTAGTCTGGTTTCTAGCTATAAATGTGTCAAGTGTCCATCTCGTTCTTTGATCTGTGACTTTTTTGTCTGACAAGATGTAATATCTTAAGAACAGTAAATTAGCCACATAAAAATACATCTCATCAGTAACTAAAATATTAAATCCATTAAGAAAGTATTATTTTTATACTCTGAAGGTATGAGAACATACAGTTTATTGTTCTTCTTTATTTAATATTATGCTAGAAATAATTTGAAATAAACAAGTATTCTGTATGCTTCGTCACATACAAAGCAGCATCAACCTTAGTACCCAACCAGTGGCATCAAGTTCATCCAATTATTACATGAGAAATATCAGGAAAAAAACATAAGGATGAGTACAAAAGTAAAAATCAAATAATGATAAATAGCAATAGACTAAAAGTAAAAACTCATAAGTAGTATAAGTTGAGTTTAGCATTGTATAGTAGATGTGTAGTTGTCATTGACTTAAGTAGTATTCACTTTACTTAATCTAAAATGCAAGTAAATAGTAAAGGTGTACTGTAATTTCCAGTACAGTGCTGACAGAACATCAGAGGTAGCTCGAAGGAGATAATTTTCGATAGCTGGAACCACAAAATTGAAAGAGTGCTCACAGTAAGTCTTTAGAATTCTGTGAAGGCCAGAGTTTAATACTGAAAAATCAATGAGGATAGGTAGGGTGTTCTATAATGTTGTGAAATTCATGAGCAGAATTTTAAACAGTACAGGAGAAAGCTTGGATTGATAATCTTTTCCTTCTTCTTCTTTTGGCTGCTCCTGTTAGGGGTCACCATAGCAGATCATCTTTTTCCATATTCTGCTGTCTTCTGCTCAATTACACCCACCACCTGCATGTCTTCTCTCACCACATCCATAAACTTCCTCTTAGGCCTTCCTCTTTCCCTCTTACCAGACAATTCTATCCTTAACATTCTTTTCCCAATATTTCCAGCATCTTTCCTCTGCACATGTCCAAACCAATGAAATCTCGCCTATCTGACTTTGTCTTCAAACCGTCCAACCTGAGCTGACCCTCTAATGCACTCATTTCTAATCCTGCCTGTCCTCGTCACACCCAATGCAAATCTTAACATCTTTAACTCTGCCACCTCCGTATCTGTCTCCTGTTATTTGGGCGATGCCATCATCTGTAACACATATAACCTAGCTGGTCTCACTATCATTCTGTAGACCTTACCTTTCACTCTTTCTGTTACCCGTCTGTCACAAATCACTCCCGACACCCTTCTCTGCCCACTCCACCCTGCCTGCACTGTCTTCTTCACCTCTCTTCCACACCATTACTCTGTACTGTTGAATCCAGGTATTTAAACTTATCCACCTTTGTCAACTCTACTCCCTGCATCCTCACCACTCTTTTGACCTATCTCTCATTCACACACATGTATTCTGTCTTTTTCTTACTGAGCTTCATTCCTCTCCTCTCTAGAGCATATCTCCACCTCTCCAGGGTTTCCTCAAACTGCTTCCTACAGATCACAATGTCATCATCAAACATCATAGCCCATGGGGACTCCTGTCTAGTCTCGTCTGTCAACCTGACCATCACCATTACAAATAAGAAAGGGCTCAGAGACAATCTCTGATGAAATGCCATCTCCACGATCCCTGAAGTAATGCATCCGTCACTTCTACTGCAGACCTCACCACTATCGCACTTCCCTCGTACATATCCTGTACAAGTCTTACATACTTCTCTGCCACTCCTGACTTCCTCATACAACACCACAGCTCCTCTCTAGGCTTAACTTCATGCTGTGGCTCATCAGTGTTATCCCCCTGTAGTTACTACAGCTCTGCACATCCCTTTTATTCTAAAAAATCGGTACCAGTACACTTCTTCTCCACTCCTCATGCGTCCTCTCATTTTCCAAGATTCCATTAAACAGTCTGTTTAAAAACTCCACTGCCATCTTTCCTAAACAACTCCATGCTTCCACAGGTATGTCATGTGGACCAATGGCCTTTCAGTTCTTCATTCTCCTCATAGCTGTCCTTACTTCTTATCTACTCAACACACTCGCCTTGCTTGTGAGTATGTTTCAATCTTTATCCTTTATCACCCTAACCTGCTGCACACCTTTCCCAACTCGCTCCCGCTGTTTAGCCAATCGATACAGTTCCTTTTCTCCCTCTTTACTGTCCAACCTCTCCTACAACTCATTATACACCTTTTCTTTAGCCACCTCTCTCTTCACCTTGTGCCTTATCTCCTTGTATTCTAGTCTACTTTCTGCATCTCCCTGACTATCCCACTTCTTCTTCGCCATCCTCTTCCTCTGTATACTCTCCTGTACTTCCCCACTCCACCACCAGGTTTCCTTTTACTCCTTCCTCTGTCCAGATGTCATTCCAAGCACCCTTTTTGCTGTCACCCTTACAACTTCTGCTATAGTTGCCCAACTTTTTAGTAATTCTTCACTGCCACCCAGTGCCTCCTCACCTCCTGCCTGAACTCAAACTTGCAATCTTCCATTTTCAACTTCCATCATTTGATCCTTGGCTCTGCCTTCACTCTCCTCCTCTTTTTTTATCTCCAACATCATCATACAGACCACCATTCTATGCTGCCTAACTACGCTTTGCAGTGTACAATCTTCTTTACACTGATGTTCCTACAAAGGATATAATCTACCTGTGTGCATCTTCCTCCACACTCGTACATCACACTGTTCTCGTCCCTCTTATAAAATACGTATTCATGACAGCCATGCCCATCCTTTTTGAAAAATCCACTATCATCTGACCTTCTTCATTCCTCTCCTTGACACCATATCTTCCTATCACCTCCTCATCTTCTCTGTTCTCATTAACAATATGTCCAATGAAATCTGCTCCAGTCACCACTCTCCCTCCCTTCGGTATACTCTCCATCACTTCATCCAGCTCACTCCAGAAATCGTCTCTCATCCATTGCACACCCAACATTCATTTTCACACCTTCAGTTTCCAGGTTTATAATCATCACTCTGTCTGACACTCTTTTTTTCACCTCCAAAACACTCTTGAGATACTGTTCCTTCAGGGTAACCCCTACTCCATTTCTCCTCCCATCCACAATATGATAGAACAATTTGAGTCCACCTCCGATCCACCTGACCTTACTCCCCTTCCATTTAGTCTCTTGTACGCACAATATATCAACCTTTCTTCTATCCATCATATCAGCTATCTCTCTCCCCTTAACAGTCATAGTGCCAACATTCAAAGTTCCTACCCTCACTTCTGTCTTTAACTTCCTCCTCTCCTCCTGCCTTTGGACACGTCTCCCCTCTTCTTCTCCTTTTTCTGCCAACAGTAGCCCATTTTCCACCAGTATCCTGTTGGCTAATGGTAATGGTGGCAACCTGGGCCTTGACTAATCAGGTATGGAAATCTGTATTGTTTTCTGCATATTGAACTGACAAAATTTTACAATGAATGACCTTCCTGACATAACCCTCCCTATTTATCCTGGCTTGGGACCAACAAGAAGAAACACACTGGTTGTGCATCCCCTGTGGCAGGGTTCAGCTTGGATTGATAATAGCTACCTTATTTCAAATTTCTCACTATTTACAGATACCTTTCTGATTACTAACTATGCTAGACAAACTGTTAAGCTCCATTATTGTTTGTTTGTTTGTTTGTTAAGCTAATTGTTAAGCTAAGGTTTAAATACATCAGCTGCTTAGTTTCTCTTGAGACATTTTTGTGTGCTTAATAGTGGAGTTTTACAGCTTTGTTCAGACAATGGCTGAGGTTAAAGATTCTCATGAATCATAATAAGTTGCGACCTGTGAAATATCCATTATGAATTTCCCAGGATATCATCTTCAGCCTTTGTACATATGTTACCTCGACTTAATTTACCAGAAAATTCCTGGGATAGAATATACAGTATGTTTGAATAGACACACCAAAAACAATGTTACAATTTTATAGTGATTGCAGAAACTACTTAAATGATGTTTATATTTGCACAGACTTTAAACTGCAGCTGTCCACAGATGTACAGTACAAGGCAAGATAACGGTGTTATTTTGTCACTGCTGCATGTTACAATAGCTACCCATATTTTGCACTGCCACATACACCTGAACAAAATGTTGTTCACCCCAGTACAGTATTCATATCTGAAAACTGCCTACTTAAATCAGCCAAAATACAGAAACTTCTCATTCACTGCTCAAGTACAGTATCTGACATTTCTTACCTAGTGCAATCCACAAACCTCTTGTTATTTAGCTATTTGTTGTACAGCTATCTGCCACATAACGTCCATTTGGTCAATATCCAACAGCATATACATCAAGTCAAGTCAAGTTGGGGAGCATGCACTGGTACAGTGCACTGCCGCACCTACCACACAACGAAACAGTTCGGGATCCCAGTTGGCAACCCCCTTGGCAGACATGTGGTCCAGTCCCGCCCTACAGAAATGACCCTCTGTCTGCCGCAGCCAGGTGTTACGTGGGCGACCCCTTGGCCTGGTCCAGCCACTCGGGTCCCAAACAATGAGGATCCTACGAGTTGGATCACCCTCGGGGAAACGTGCCACATGGCCATAGTGCCGTACAACTGTTTTGTATTTCAAAAAAAAATTTGATCACAAAGAAAGGTTATAACAGAGTTCAGAAATCCCAATCGGAGAACTGGACATAGTGCTCTTAACCAGATGTAGCAAACACAACATGGGTATCTTATGTCTCTTGCATACAAAACAATTGCATTACCAGTACTGTACTGTATTTTTTAGTGTTATTTTAATGGGAACTTTCTAAGCTTACAAATAGGTTAGTTACCATATTATAGTGTATACTTTGACATGTAAGCAGCAGCACTCAATCTTGTATGTCTCAGCGTTATCTGACTGTGTTTAGTCAAAAGAGGTACACTACAGTATGCCAAATAGCCTTGCTAAGTACTGTATCTAATGTGATATTTTCACAACACCCAAATCGCATTTTTTTTTTTTTTTTTTGTTCTTCGCCTTATACAATTTCTTGTATTAGGAATTTGTTAGTTTTCGCATACCCCTTGGGGTCAGAGCGCAGGGTCAGCCATTGTACAGCGCCCCTGGAGCAATTACAGGTTAAGGGTCTTGCTCAAGGGCCCAGCAGAGAAGGATCTCTTTTAGCAGTGACGGGGATTCGAACCGGCAACCTTCTGGATACCAGCACCTCATCTCAGAGCCACCACTCCGCCCTAAATATATTAGCCTATTTCATACAACATATCATGAACATTAAGCGGTGCATAACTGTATTTTAATTTTGCTTAAATTAATACAGTTTTGAGGACAAAATAAGTCATGGTTTCTCACAACGGTATGTTTCTTTGTTGAAATATGCAGAACTGTATCTATGCTGAAAAAAATGCGACTTTGTCTCCTTTGTGTAATTGAATTCCGAACTGTGGGAAGGTACTCTTCCGTGTTTAATCTGTGGAGAAAGGGCATCAGAATTAAAATGAACCAAGTAGTGATACTTGTAGTGACAGTTATTAGTAAAATCATTGCTACTTGTCTCATATTTACTGATACACTAAGCATTGAAATCCCACCATTTTCAGTGACCTAGTATTTTTAACAAGTAATTTGAGGAAAAACTGGAAAAGTATTTGAAAAAAAGTACTGTGTGTCATGTAGCTTTAAATATTCAAATTAGGATGTGTCCTTTGATTTAGAAAATTGTTTGAATGAAAGTCAGATGAAGGTATTCTGCAGTAGCAATTATTAGGATTAGATGCCTTATAGGACTTCTGAATTTAAATGAGCTTATGTTTTACTGTTAACCATAAGATAAAAGAGACATTCTGTTCTTACCATTGTATTTAATGACAGTCTTTGACTTCATTTCAGGTTGCATTAAAGTATACAGAGAGGTATGGTGATGATAAAGTGAGAGTGCTGACACTGGTGAAGAATCGGGGCAAGGGTGGTGCTGTGAAGTTGGTGAGTTTCCTCTTTCTCTTTTTACATTTCAGTTATCCATGTGTTCATCTAATAAGTTCTTAATAATGTTGATGTATTGTCGGAAAATACATCTTGAAATGGAGTCTAATCAAGTGGAAAAATTGGTGTTGTAACAACCTCTATATATAAAGAACTTCAAGAGAACATTACCTATATTTGCAATATACAAAAATATACACCAAACATTTTTACATAAAACAATTAGTTTAAAATATATTTCAGTATTATTTTGTATATTGCTGTAGTGTCTTGGTTGAGAGATGAATGTATGATTGAGAAATTCATATCTCAAGTTAAAATGAAGGTTTCTAGTTCAAATTTCTGAGAGTTAAATTCTCAAATATAGCTTGTGCAAATTAGTCCTTCACACTTTTTTCCCTGTCTGTAAGAAAATGCATGCTAATGTAAAATTATGAGTCCACACATTCAACTCGAATAGAAAGTTGTGACGGTATGGGTTGGCTCCACGGTCCCAATTGACCCCAGGAGCCTCTTGAACCCGACACTGTCGATAGTCATGACAGGATGAGGACAAACACATAACACATTGGCAGGGGTTAGGTGCATAAGTAGCTCGGTGCTTTTATTAAAAACAGTCAAACATTGTCCCAAAAAGTGCACTGCAAAGTTCAATAAATAAATATTCCAATAAAATGTGAATTGGTGGAGGTTAAAAATCCAAAGAATTAATCCATTAAAAATGAGGTTAAAACAATGCAGGAGTCTTGTTTAAAATCCTCAGTCCCCGGTGCTTCCCTTTAAAAACAGACATCTCTCTGGCTTATCATACGTGGACCTCGCAGCTCAGAGAGATGTCAATCAACAGGCGCAAACACCCATTCACTCCTGGCCTGTGTGTCACTGCCAAGAAAACGACGTTCCACAGAGAGCCACCGGACCCTGTTTTGCTCTGCACCAACCAGTGCTGATCATGGCTCCACCTGATGAAAGTGTGCTGCACTCCCAGTGCTACCGTCTCAGTGGCTCCTCCAGGCGAGAGTACACTTCCAAACATGATGGTCACTCCCGTAACCCTAGTCACTCAGCAGGTGCGACCCTTTAGCCCCCTACTAAATGCTGACCACACACGCTCGTCGCTGGGGCTCTATTCCCGTCTGCCTGCTTCTCTCTTACACCAGCTTACTCTCGCTTCTGCCTCTTTTCTCCTCACTTTAACCTCTGCCATTTTTTGTTTCTCTCGGTTCTCCTTTTTTCCTTCCTTGTGCCGGCTTTCCTTACGTCTCTATGCAGTGCAACACCTCCATTGAGCACCACAGAAAGCTACTAAGGCCATTGGGACAGGCTGCACCCCTACGTGCAGGTGCACCTCACCCCAATTACCTCATTAACCTCCTGCAGCTGCTTGAGCGCACACCCACAGAAACAGAGCCAGATGTTGTATTATTTATTTATTAGAAACGGGCTCCTGATTATCAAGCTGGAGACCTGCCATACCACAAACATAAATGTGCTAAAATCTTAGAAGTGTGACTGGGTAGCTGTTTTTGCCAAACTAGCAGAAAAAAAAGAGTATCAAAACTTTATCAAATGTAGTGACTTATTTAATACAAATGTTACACAAGTGAGAAATAATACAAAGAGCAAATCTACAATAAATAAGTAAAAGGTAAACTCAGTATCCGGAGTGGCTCCTTTTGCACACAACACAACAAAGCCACAAACACGAGAATATCTCTTACTCATGTTAACCTCTAGCCACACCACCCTCTTGAGCCATTTCTCCAACTCAGCTAGGGATTCTAAGCCTTACTGACCTATGGCCAAAGGACAGTTTTATAGCTCTGCTCTGGGGATGCTTCGAGGCATCCCCATAACTCACAACCACTAATGGAGTTGGTAATGTCCCCAGAATGAAAATTAAAGTGTTTCTTCTTCTAGAGCTCTCTTTGACCACCCCAGGTATCCCTGCATACTTTTGCCTCAATTCCTAATTATACAGACAGTTACTCTTAGTATTTCTCACTTTACCTGCTGTGTGTGTGAAGCATAGGTATGCATCGAACTAAGAGTGCTAACATCTTTGACAGTTGAGTTCATTATGTGGGTGTTTTCAAATTTTATTTCTTTTTGTAAGAACAATCTTGAGAAAATTGTTCTAGTCACAGTAAAAGCTGAAAAAATTTCCTTTATGTATTGACACTACTCTTATCTACCCATCTGTTCAAACACAGTAAACTGAATGTGATAGAATGTGCTGCTTTGTTTGGAAACTTTGAATTTATTGTTATCTCCATAATACATGATAACTTACCAGTTGTTACTGCGAATTGGTGCTGCTTTAATGTTTTTGGGAGAAGTGAAGTTCAGAATGTTTCACGGTGTTGATGAGTTTTCTTTAGTAGATGGGAAACTGTAAACTAGACTGTTTAATTATTGAAATTTTCTTCTAATCCATCAAAATTAAGAAGTGCACTCTGTTGCTTAAAATGATTTTAAACAGTGGAAGGATTTTCATTTGTTCTGTTAATTTTAAATGAAAATGAGGAAGATATTTTGTAATGTATCTTAAATGACTTTATATATCTATGTGAGGAATGGAAACTAGCATTAATTTCAAAAATAATGTGAATGCTTGAATTACAGACTTACTTATGAGGTTTAATATAAGGGGGTCCATACTTGTGAAATGTCACATCAGTGTGTATTACCACGTTTTACACAAACTTGTCACAGACAGAATTTAAGTAAAAGCTTGAATCCCTTAAAACTTACTAGAAATATCCATCAATTCATCTTTTTAACCCACTTATTCAGAAGCAGTTTTTGTTGTTTTTTATTTCGCCTTATACAATTTCTTGTATAAGCAATTTGTTAGTTTTCACATACCCTTTGGGGTCAGAGTGCACGGTCAGCCATTGTATAGTGCCCCTGGAGCAATTACAGGTTAAGGGTCTTGCTCAAGGGCCCAGCAAAGTAGGATCTCTTTTGGCAGTGATGGGGAATAGGGAATCTGAAACCTAGCTCAGGTAACATCAGCTGCAGTGCAGGAATAATTCCTGGACAGGGTGCCAGCCCATTGCAGAAAAAAATATCCAGAGTTTAATAATCACCTCACATCTTTTATTTTCAACAAGGCTCTGACTTTTCTGCTCCACAAGGGAAAATTGGTATTTAGTGAGAAATCCACCAAAACAAACCTGTAATAGCTGTCTACTAGATGTAAGACTATGTATTTTCTGATGAGCATGCAGCATCATAAATGAAGAATAGTTTTGAAGCATTACACTTGCAAAGGCTTTGTACATTCCCCAGCATTACTATGAAAAACTGTGCTAAATGGCAGAAAAATAATAAAAATAAAACTTCATATCTTATTTGAAAATATATATATAAAACACACACACACACACTAGGGGACTTTGCCCTTTGCTCGCCCATCCCCTCCCATCAGCACCCCCTGGGCACGCTATGCTCCAGCCACTTCGCATCTCTCGTATTGTCAAGGGAGGGGGGGCTGAACGCACGCTGAGGAGATGCGGTCTGACCAGCTGTTGTCTTTCTCATGCTGCGTGTTCTGCTTGTTGCGCTGCGCGTCGATCATTTAAAAGCCTGTACAGCAGCTGTCCTTTTGTCTCACTGCTTGTCTCGCGTGATGTTAAAGTGTCTCTTGCGGGACATCAAATTGTCTTTTGAGAAGATCACATATCGTCTGCTTCCAAGATTTTTTTTATAAATAGAGATATACATAATGAGATGGAGGAAAGTCTGCCACAAGTGCCTACAAAAGTGGCTAAAGATGTTTGATCAGTCATACTAAGATTGAGATTTTTTTCGTATTTAATTCCTCCTCCACATACCATCTTACAGAACATCTTTATTTCTTAATATTTACATTTACTGTTTGTAGTTCATGTTACTCCTTTAATACAATCCTTTCACCCTTTTAACCTTTTCAAATTACCACAAATTCACTAACAAATTCCTTCCATTCCCTTAGTACCCCTCTCCACCTTTCCTTCCTTTACCTCCGTTTCCCTGTCGTACCACTGTGTGACTGACTGTCTTGCCCTTTAATTTAATTCTTCTTCCATAGACCTAAAAGAAAGATGCAGATATGAGTAATAAAAACAATTGTATCATGAACAGAAAAGCAAAAGTGACAAAAAGCAATAAGGAGAAAATTATGTTTTATGGACAGACATTTTTGGCAGCTCAGATTAGCAGTTTATTAACATCCATCCATCCAATTATTTGCATTTAAGGTCAAATCAGTCAGTATATTGGTTTTATTAGTGGTGGTTTATTTGCTGTCTTCTCCCCTTACATTGTCACTCATCCTGCTCCCTTGATATACACTATTAATTGTAGCTCTTTTATTTATCTTGCTCAATTCCATTTAAAAATTAATCTTTTCTCCGGGCTGAATTTGTTGTTCAGATACGTGAAGGCAAAAATTCAAACAAATGCCTGTTTATTTTTGCCCTTACATTGTCAGCTACTTTTTAATGGGCATTAATGAGCATAAACAGAGCAGATGAGTGTCATTCTTGTTGAAGAATAAAGCAAAAGGTGTTCCTGTTCACCTCCTTTCTAGTTTGAAACTGAATTGTAAGGTCCAGCCTAAACATTTCCTGCTGTCATTGAGCCAATAGACAAAAGTAATTTAGAAAGTGGCAGTACGTTATCTATTTATTGCTTCATCCATCACAGAGTTTTTAAACGTAGAACTTCACATACACCCTCTGAAAGTAACAAATCCTAAAATGCACCTTTTATATTTATCTTCAGGACACCTGTTGGTATTGAGCCCCATTGATTAGATTTGATTCAACTTTATTGTCATTGTACAGGTGCAACAAAATGCAGTTATGCTTCTAACCAGAAAGTGCAAATAAGAATAGTAAGGTGCAGTAAAGGGGGGTGCAAATAGTACATTGAAATGTAATAGACAGTAGGATAAATAAGGCAGCATACAAATGAGAATTCGTATATATCTGTGTGATATTTGAATTTTCAAGTAGTAGTATATACAGAGTTAAGATATGAGTACTGATCAGTAAGTACAGATACAAGAAAAAATATAAGTGGCAAGGGAACAGTTGTAGAGGGATGGGGGGGTTGGTAATGGTACGAGAGAGAAAGAGAAAGGAAAAGAGCTATTAAGACATGCCTCAGAAAAGATGAGTTGGTTATAGCAAGATTCAGAAGGGCTTGAAAAACTATCCAAAAGTTTGTGATTCCAATTTTATAATACTGGTAGACACAAGTAAGTAAACTTAGGAAAGGCAGATGAAGATAAGCACAATGGAGGGAGAATTGACTGAGCCGTGACAAGAAGATTTGCTGTTTAAAGTACAGCAGTCTCGGGTCCTGTTCACATTAATGCATTTTAATATGAAAACAGGTACATTTGTCTATGTTTTTGCCTTTTGTCCTTGATATCCCATAGTTTTCAACCCTATCCAGAACTGTAAACTTCTGAGAATGTAGCCACTGTGTTTTGCTGTGGATGGATGTAAATGCAATTTTCCATAAATGAAAGTGATACTTTAATCGTGCTCTGATTGGTTTGAGCTTGTTCTGTGAAACCTCCCTGATTGGATCCTGCTTATTACTATGGCGTATTCCCTGACTGCTCATCCTTCATCGAAGAAAAGCATTGTATTACATAGCGGGCAAAAAAGAATTGATTTCCATGGCGATTGTTGTGCTGCTTACCTGTATGTGTTTATAAAGTCGGAATGCAGCATACATGCAAAAAAAGCAAATTACTTAGTGGTAGCTAGTTCTGCTATAAATCCCACAGCTGGCGGTGTTACTGTTGTAGTGAAAAATTCAGAGCCCCGTAAAATCAGTTTGACTTGGTTGACAGCCTCTAATCAGTGTTGTATTACTTAATAATAATAATAATAATTCATTACATTTATATAGCGCTTTTCTCAGTACTCAAAGTGCTATCCACACAGGGAGGAACCAGGAAGCAAACCCACAATCTTCCACAGTCTCCTTACTGCAAAGCAGAAGCACTACCCCTGCGCCACAAGTGAGGACTTAAACTTATTCTGCTCAGTAAAGAGGAGTGCATTCTAAAACAAAGTGCTTAACAAAGTAAGGCTGCAGTATTGGAGAACAGAGAGTGATGCACACAAGCACAATGCAGTAAAGTGACAATATAGAAGCTGCATTATCTGTCTGTTTGTCTGTCTGTCTATCTATATTTTATCGGTTTAGTTTTGCAAATGTCACTTGGTATAAGATGTGCTCTGATTGTTGTGGACTGCTTTTTTTTTGTTTTATATAAATGATAAGACATTTGTCACTAGATCTGAAGACTGTTACTTTCAAGTATAATCAGCACATTGACTTGATACAGGGGCAATTTGCCCTGCCTTCTTTCTTTTTCTATGCTCTGTCCGTGCTATCAAGAGTCCTGCATGTGCTGATGTTTTTGAAAGCGATTGAAGCACACAGGAATTTTAATTTTCATGACCCTCTGAATATTTCAGTACATGGTCCCTGCAAGGAGTTTGCCACTGATGCGCACATGCCCAGTGTAGACGAAGGTCACCATCATATATGTTTTTGAGCGTTTCAGTATGGACAAGGGTTATTTTGTAAACAATGCGAGAATGTTTTCATTTAAAAACATTTTTAAATGAAAACGTAGTAGTGTGGACATAGCCTTAGTAGAATAACAGCTTTCAAATTGTAGAGGCTCTTCTATGTTTTTTTTTGTCATACATAAGAAAATAATTTTATTGTAACAATATGTTGAATAGGTTTTAAAATAAATGACATTATAGTTGTGCATTTTCCATCAAAACACAGTTCTAAACGTGCAAATGCAGAGCTAGCGTCAGTGTGCATAATACCCAGTAGTAATCAGAGCCTCCTGTTTTGTGCTCTTGTGCAGACTGAATCCTCAAGTCTTCCTCTGGTATCATGGGATATACAATAAATTAACTATAAAGAATGTCATCACTTAGGATGTGACTGTCTTCAGCAGATGAATCAGATAATACATGAATGTGCACTCTGTAAACAAAAGCCACAGCACTTTGTACCTCTAAGCAAAATTATGCAGAACAGACACTTTTCATGATACATATGCTATATGTGATGAAAGACTGTAGCAGCTCTACTTTAATCCTTTCCTTCTGAATGATGACACCTTTTAAAGTATGCAGCTGGTCAAAGCCTCCTCTCTTCGGCCCATGCACACTTCTCCTGCCTGCTGGGAATTAACGTTTCTCAGTAGTACTTCCAGAATTTCATCCCAATAGAACACTTGTACCACAGCAGTACCACGACCTAAGAGTATAACAAAATAAACAACTTTACTTTCGAATCTTTATTACTAGTGAAAAACAACAAATATGAACAGAGAACAAGACATTGTTAGCCTCCCATTATTCCCAGCCAGACCACTATCAGTATCACGGTAGCAGCAGTTGCTGTCTCGCTGTGCATTATCACTGATTTTTTTGTTTCCTGCAAAAGTCTCTGCCCTCTTCCTTGAATTCCCCTTGTTTAAAGGATATGCCATTCATCCTTGCTTGACAGGCTGATCTCAGTCAGGCATGTAAGCCCGTCCAGCCCAAGAAGTGCTCACGGCCCTGCTTGTGAAGAGCTTTCTGCACAATGCTGCACTGTTTTCTCAAAGAGTCAGTAATGGGCAGTGAGTAATTTTATAAAACTATAACATGTTTAAAAGGACCCCCTCAATTTTGATTTTCAGGCTTTCTGGGGGTCCATTGGGTTAATTAAAAGGCCAGACCCTGTATTTCACACCTTGGTTACTGTGATCATATTGTTGAATTTACAGTGAAAGTAAAAATGTTTCATTTACTATACTGAAAGCTTATATTTCTCTAACTGTGCTCTAAATAAATGCCCAACTGCCAACAGACTGTTTCTAGGAATATTCTACAATATCTTCTTACAGTGCTGTGAAAAAGTATTTGCAAGCTTCCTAATATTCTCTGTTTTGACATAATTCACACTCTAAGGTGCCTCAGACCTGTAGACAAAATGTGATATTAGATAAAGAGAACTGAAGTTAAAGCACAGTACAGTTTTAAAATCCTTGCTTTCTTTATTCAGGGGGAAAAATAATTAGCCAACACGTCTTTCACCCATGTGAAAACTTAGTTGCCACCCTTAATTTCAGTACTTGGTTGCAGAAGTTTTAGCAGTGATAATCACAGCTATAAGCCTACTGTAATTTGTTATCAGTCTTTTCACTCATCTTTGCACAACTGCTTTAACTCTGACACATTGGTAGGTTTAACAATGTGAACTACTTGCTTTAGGTCATGCCACAGCATCTTGGTTGGGTTAAAGTCAGTACATTGACTAGGACACTACAAAGCTTTAATTGTTTAATGAGCCTTACAGTTTTAGACTTGCCTTTGTGTTTTGGGTTCTGCTTCAGTTTCAGATCACAGACAAATGACCAGACACTCTCCATAAAAATAGTCTAGGAAAGTGCACAATTCAAGTCGTGGGGTAGCAAAGCATTCCCATACAATCACGCTCCCACCCTCATGTTCTATTGGAGGTCTGATGTTCTTACTGTCAAATGCCGTAGTAGCATTATGCCAGATATAGTGGTCTCTGTGTCATCCAAAGAGTCTGATTTGACTTATTTGTTCATTAAACATATTCCATATACTCTCCTTTGAACCCCATTTCTACTCCTTCTTATCTTGCATTAACAAACACTGTTCTTAGCTTAGGCTAAAAAGGCTTGTTGTTGTTTGACTGTCCTCCTTTGATTGTCTGTGACTTTTTGAAGGAATGTGCTTTTTACTGTAATTTTGGCAGGCCTTCCTTTCCTAGGAAGATTCACTATTTTTCCAGAGTTCTCCATTTGACAATAATAACTCTCACTTTGATGCAGTAAAGTTCCAGAGCCTTAGAAATGGCATTGTAACATTTTCCTGACTATTAAGATTCAACATCTTTTTTTCCTCATCTCTTCAGGAATTTCCTTTAATTGAGGAATAGTTTTTTCTAGAAACCTTGTAGTTACTACTTCACCTTCATGATAAGGGTCAGTATATGGTGAGGTTTAGAGCCAATGAATCTCAACTGTGTTCAGACAGCTTAGTCTATTTATCAAATATTTTTAGTCAAATGTTTGAGCGACAAGTACAGAGGCAGTTACCTTTTCATACTGGCAATAAAGATGTTGGTTAACTTTATTACTTCTTCTTTTTCTTTCGGCTGCTCCCATTAGGGGTTGCCACAGCGGATCATCTTCTTCCATATCCTTCTGTCCTCTGCATCTTGTTCTGTTACACCCATCACCTGCATGTCCTCTCTCACCACATCCATAAACCTTCGCTTAAGCCTTCCTCTTTTTCTCTTATCTGGCAGCTCTATCTTTAACATCCTTCTCCCAATATACTCAGCATCTCTCCTCTGCACATGTCCAAACCAACACAATCTAGCCTTTCCGACTTTGTCTCCCAAGCGTCCAACCTGAGCTGACCCTCTAATGTCCACATTTCTAATCCTGTCCATCTTCATCACACCCAATGCAAATCTTAGCATCTTTAATTCTGCCACCTCCAGCTCTGTCTCTTGTTTTCTGGTCAGTGCCATCGTCTGCAGCCCATATAACATAGCTGGTCTCACTACTGTCCTGTAGGCCTTCCCTTTCACTCTTGCTGATATCCGTCTGTCACAAATCACTCCTGACACTCTTCTTCACCCATTCCACCCTGCCTGCACTCTCTTTTTCACCTCTCTTCCACAATCCCCATTACTCTGTACTGTTGATCCCAAGTATTTAATCTCATCCACCTTCGCCAACTCTACTCCTTGCATCCTCACCGTTCCTCTCATTTACACACATGTATTCTGTCTTGTTCCTACTGACCTAACTTTATTACTTAAATACTGTATATTAAGCAGCAATTTAGAAATGGTGTTATATGTTTACTGTTTTTTTTATCTTATACTGCATTTTATCCAAAGATCTAGCAAATACTGTGTATTAAGCAGCAATTTAGAAATGGTGTTATATGTTTACTGTTTTTTTTAATCTAATACTGCATTTTATCCAAAGATCTAAAGCCATTATTATGACAAATAATATAAAAAAGGAGGATATCGGGGGGGTACAGCACTTTACCAGAAATCATAAATGTATTGGCAAGCTAACAAGGTATAAAACAATATTAATTTCTTTGCTGATTTGTATTGGGCAGTTTCTGCTGTTGTGAGCTGTGTTATAATGGTGATCCATTATTAACATTTTCACAAGCTGTGCACCCAAGACTGAAAATTTGTATTTATATTTTTTCTTATTATTACATCTACTGTATTCACTAAATGTGTGATTTCTGTGGGTCCAGCTAGTTAAGCGTAAATAAATATATTTTGTCACTATTGGTTAGATACTTTTTGTATGTAAAAGTTAACCAAAGAATAAAAGGTCTTTAAATCTTCATCTAGCTCTTCTTTACAGAATGTTTGGCTGTTGCATGTTTGAGTAATATATATTTTTCCCCCAAAGACATAGAGTATAATTTACTGACTTAGCAGATGCCACTAAGTCTGGTTTAGGCCATAAAAATGTCAATTGCCATCCCTTGATAAAATATATTGCCTTTATTATCTCATCAGTGAAGTTAAGTAATACCTCTCTAATATACACATACCACCTTTTCAATTTCTTTATTTGATTAATTATTTTACTCAGATATATTTTGATGTTACAATCTTTGTCTATAATTTTAACAAAACCTAAACACACGATATGTGTACTGTATCCAGAATAATTATTGATCAGTTGAGAAACCAGTATTTTTGTAGAAAGAGCAAATTGTAGAATACATATGTATTACATTTCATTGCTGCTGTGTGTCACTGAGCATGCAGCTATTAAGATTAATTTTTTTTAAAAAAATGTGAAATCTTGTTACTGAAATTCAAGCCAAGTCTCATTATTATGTAACACTTACATTGCTAGTGGTAGAGAGAAAATATTGGCAATGAAGATGGAAATATATTTGTTAATTAGACCTGACTAAAAGTCTACGGTCATCGGTTTAAAAAAAAAAAATTGACCAAATGTGTCATGGAAATTTCTGTATTCTTACTCTTGCTCCCATTTTGTAAATAACACAACCAATATCTCTTCTTTTCTCAAAAATGATTGTAAGTTTTGAAAATCACCACAGACAAATATGTAGAGTACAGTATTTTTATTCTCAAACACGAAGCATTTTTTCAAAAAATTAGATCACCGTTCCATGCTCAAAAACCTTTCTCCATGGTAAATATAAAAATGGTGGTAGACCAGAATTCTTTGGAAATGTTAAAAATGTTTTGAATAAAATTTGTGTACTTTCTAATTTTATACTGAAATATTTTTTTAAAAATAAATATTTTTTGGGATGCAGCCAACAAAAAAACAAATATATTCAGTAAAGCAGAAGTTCCCCAGAACTAGATTTATTAAGAAAATCACTATACATATTTAGATTGTAATAGTAGTGATCATTAATGGTTAAATCGTGTTCAGAGATGTCTAAAATGAGTATGTTTAACAAAGACTCAGTCAGAACTTTAACTGATTACAGCACCATTTCCTATGCTGTGTATGGAGAAAGTAAAAGTGTGCATTAGGTAGTGCTGGAAGGTATACCAGTTCATACCGAAAACTGTTTTTTATTTTTGTTATGATATGGATTTTTCTTATACCGCAATACCGTTTTAAATAGCTTAAACAACGTTCGGAATGTGGCGCAGCGGGAAACTGTTTAAGGGGGGACCTTTTTCACTGCTACACCGCTAAACATGCATGCAACGGAGTACATGCACTAGTGGAGGTATTAAGCAGTGAAAATGGTCAGAGAATATTCAGAAGCTGTAGCAGATGATAAAGTTGAACATGATGACACAGAAGAACGTTTGCCGAAAAAAAGGAGCCGTGTCTGTTGTCTGGAGATATTTTGGTTTTAAAAGGTCGGATGTGAACCAAACAACTATTTACTGCAAATGCTGTTGAGCTAAAGTTGTCGCCAGAGGCGGCAACACGAGAAATTTGCTGCACCACCTTAGCCGCAAACATGCTTTGGTGTACCATGAATGTATGGAATGAAGATTGGCACCCTCCATTCCCTC
Source organism: Erpetoichthys calabaricus (assembly GCF_900747795.2). Lineage (NCBI taxonomy): Eukaryota > Metazoa > Chordata > Cladistia > Polypteriformes > Polypteridae > Erpetoichthys > Erpetoichthys calabaricus. The sequence goes on from NC_041397.2 coordinate 28,237,651, forward strand.
AGGTAAAACTGAAAAAAACTAGAGGATGCTCGAGTCAGACACGTTTGCCAAAGGTACTGCCTACAAGAAAAAAAGGAAGCGGTCGATCGAGATAACCAACGTCATTACAATCCATATAGCTAACGTGTCATTAGACAGAGAGTGGTAACATTAACAGAAAGTGTAGTTGGTTTACAAAAAATATTTACTATTTATTCCTTTTCTAAGTCATGTTCAGTGCAATACAACATTTGACAAGCACCTGTGGATATTTTACCAAGTCTAAATGCCTCTTTGGATGGTTGAAAATATGTTGTCAAAATTAAGTTGTTTGCAAAATTTGTTTAATAAAAAGGTTCTATATTTTGACTGCAACTGTCATGCAATGTGATTCCTTCTCTTCATTAGTGCCACCCCCTTGAAAACTATCACTTTATGGGGTCATGCAAACCTGTATTAATAAGTGTGTGCACATTAAAATATTTTGTTGTACAATGTACAATTCTCATGACAGTGGAATAGGTCATTCTTAGCCAGTCTACTGCAGAAATTGCAGTGGAAAATGTGGTTAACATCCACTTACGTATGGGAAAAAAATACTGTCAAATACCGTGAAACCGGTATCATTTTGAAAAATACAGTGATATAGAATTTTGGTCATACCGCCCAGCACTAGCATTAGGTTTTTGTTACCAAACAGCTTAAACAGGTTTCTTTACAAAAACCAAGAACATTTTCAGTATTTCTGAAGAATGACCATGAAATGTAAGTATCAAATTTAAACAAAAGCATTCTGTTAGCTTTATCATTATATATTACTTATTTAAGCAACAATGCAAATGTTAATGTTTTAACAGAAGTACTGCAGGAAGTATGTAGTATCCACATATGATGCATTGCTGGTCTTTTGTCTTTAAATTAAGTTGTTTGTCAAAACATAAATCACATTGTATACAATGATGTCCTTCTGTATGTTGCATTTTGTGATGTGCCTTTTTGAAATCATCTTTGTTTGTTTGTTTGTTGTTTGTTTTTTTTTTTTTATAGCTGTCCATTATGTTTTATATTAGACATTAAACAGGAAAAAGTTTCAGTCACTTGTGTTTTTATAAATGGAATTTGGGCAGTGTGATTGCAGATTTATAGGTGTGCACCATCTGCAATTATGAATAATGTTCACACAGCAATGAATTTCCCACAAACCTGTTTTAATATTTCAAAAGACTTGTGTGTTATTTTTTAACTGCCCATGATAGATTCCAGTAAAACCTAAGTTTAAATAAACTACAGTAGTTCAGAAAGAGGATGGATGGACTAAAATATATTTCCATCAAACATGAAATTGCTACAGAAGGCCTTGTCCATTTTCTTGGTGTTCACTTACAGTACATTAATTGCATGTGTCCAGATTTCTGTTTTTTGATCCCTTTTATCCAATAAGCAGTTATATGGTGTTCTATTCTTTAAATCAACAAGCAGTCAGAGACCAATTGCATTTCACCTTTCTTTCCAAAACATTGTCATTTTATGAGTCCTTATTACTTACAGGGCACCTTAAGCTGTCGAGGAAAGTACATCCTTATGGCAGATGCAGATGGGGCTACAAAATTTGAAGATATAATAAAAGTGGAGGCTAGTCTTAAAGACCTGCAGTTACAGCCAGTAAGTATGAATTTTACACATTTTATTATTCTCAGTAAGCACATTATTTTTTTTTTAATGACACGTTTAGTTGTTTGTATATAGAAATATTTGTTACTATCCTAAAATAAACTGTCTACTATAACAGGGAACAAGTGTACTAAAAGGGAGTATGACAGCCATTAAGTTAAGTTGATTACGGAGAAGGTTTTCTAAATGTCTTTGAATTGTATGTTATACATTTCTGGCCTTATTGGTATGCGGGTCCTAAGATGGAGTGTGGTGTTGTGGGTCCACAGCTCTCCCAGCAAAGGCCAGTTTTTTAAATAATCACTGCACTTGTGGCGAATCGAGGTGCGTGGTAGTGTGGCTGAAGCGGTTTCCGGGAGGATTCGTGCTGCGGGCGTTTCTCATCTAAGTGCACAGGTGAGGAATGGTCCGCAGCGTAATTGATCCCAGGAACTGTTGATTGCCACAGCTGCCACGTCCATTATATATAGAGAAGCCCGAGATAGTTAGAGGAAAGAGAAAAGAGAACGAGGATGAAAAAGAAAGAAAAGTACATGGAGGTTGCTGGAGGAAGCAGCGAGCAAGCAAGCAAGCAGGTGCGGGCGAGCGTGAGCAGGCTCGTGGCAGCTGAGCAGGCAGCCTGGGTGTTTGGCCGACACCCGGGTAAGTAGTAGAGGTGGTCACTCCGTAGAGTTTGGTTTGAAGGGCGGAAGTGACCAGGAGACGAGTGACTCTCCACTTATGGCAGCGGAAGGCAGCGGGGGTTGGGACTTGGGATGTGGTGTCTCCAGTGTGGGAGCCTTGGTCGTTGGGGAATCCCAAGTCACTGCCAGGGGGAGCCAACCGGAGCCAAGGATCGGTAAGGCGACCGACAGTAGTAGAAGCAGAAGCATATAAAGAAGGTCAGCTGCAGAGAGAGCGTCTCACTTGCTGCCGGGCCCTAATGGTAGAAGCAAGTTTGACGCTAGTTTAAAAGAAGCACTGGGCTTGTCATTGGTTTTTTTAAAGATTGCTTCCTGCACAACGTTTTAACTCGGTTTTAAAAGATTGTGTTTTTGTATTTTAACCTCCACAATGACACTCGTTTTTAATGGATTATTTATTTATTGGATTTATTGAACTTTGAATGCACAGCACTTTATTTGAACACTCATTTGTTTTTGTTGATTGGCTGTAAATAAAAGCACTTTTGCACTTTGTTACATCATCCCCTTTCTCTAATGTTATTGCCTCACTGTCTAGCTCATCGGTGACATTACCGACAGTGTTGGGTTCAAGGGCTCCCTAATAGAAGATGGGAGCATGGAGCTGAACCTGCATCGTCACATGGAGTTGCTTTTTATGCTAGCTTGCAGTTGTTCTAAAAAGTGTTCTGTCTTCGATGAACATTTCTTTTATGCTGAAAGAAATGCTGAAACTGGAATAATTTTTTTTTTCTTAATACAGTAATCCCTCCTCCATCGCGGGGGTTGCGTTCCAGAAACCCCCGCGAAAGGTGAAAATCCACGAAGTAGAAACCATATGTTTATATGGTTATTTTTATATTGTCATGCTTGGGTCACAGATTTGCACAGAAACACAGGAAGTTGTAGAGAAACAGGAACTTTATTCAAACACTGCAAACAAACATTTGTCTCTTTTTCAAAAGTTTAAACTTTGCTCTATAACAAGACAGAGATGACAGTTCAGTCTCACAATTAAAAGAATGCAAACATGTCTTCCTCTTCAAAGGAGTGCGAGTCAGGATCAGAGAATGTCAGAAAGAGAGAGAAAAGCAAACAAATCAATAGGGCTGTTTGGCTTTTAAGTATGAGAAGCACCGGCGGCACAAAGCTGTTGAAGGCGGCAGCTCACACCCCCTCGTCAGGAGCAGAGAAAGAGAGAGAGAGAGAGACAGAGAAAAACAAACAAACAAACAAAAATCAATACGTGCCCTTCGAGCTTTTAAGTATGCGAAGCACTGTGCAGCATGTCGCTTCAGGAAGCAGCTGCACAGAAGGGAGCAACGTGAAGATAATCTTTCAGCATTTTTAGACTAGCGTCCGTATCGTCTTGGTGTGCGAACAGCCCCCTTGCTCAATCCCCCTACGTCAGGATCAGAGAATGTCAGCGCAAGAGAGAGAGAAAGAAAAGTAAGTTGGGTAGCTTCTCAGCCATCTGCCAATAGCGTCCCTTGTATGAAATCAACTGGGCAAACCAACTGAGGAAGCATGTACCAGAAATTAAAAGACCCATTGTCCGCAGAAATCCGCGAACCAGCAAAAAATCTGCGATATATATTTAAATATGCTTACATATAAAATCCGCAATGAGTGAAGCCGCGAAAGGCGAAGCGCGATATAGCGAGGGATTACTGTAGTGTGCTTCTTTACAAACGCATTGAAAGCATGTTCATTATCTGTTTTGTATTCTTCATGTTTTATGACTTATTTTAATGTTACATTTTAGACAAACAGATTATGAAATGTACTATTTTTTTGTTTTTATTATAGAATGAGATGGCTATATCATGTGGGTCTCGAGCACACCTGGAGAAAGAATCTGTAGCTAAGGTAATTTTCACAAAAGACTGGTGTTGAAGTAGTTGCAATGAATGTAAAAAATATAGCAGACTAAAATGTATAATGGGAAACTGTGTGATCCACCCATACATGTGCTCCATTGCAGTAGATTCATAATTTTTATTATTTTTTTTTAAATTTTGGACCAATTAAGTAATTTTTTTTTTGTTGTTGTTTTTCCACTACTTTATTAATACACTAGTAAGAATATCTGAAAACAGCCGTGATAGTCTTTGTTTAAAATGATGTAGTATGCATTTAATTTTATTTTTGTCAAAATATCACTGCATTTACCTATATTATTTAAATATTTCTTCATGCTCATGTACAATTTTAGTACCAATGTCAAATATTTAATACAAGTGACAATAGTGACCCTATAAACTTACTACTCTTTGTTTCTTCTTTACTTAATATTTGAAATATAGTAGCCCTATGCTAGGGCTGGTCAGCCTCATGCAGTTATAAAGAACATAAATATGTGCTATCCAGCAAATTTGTGATCCAGTAGCCTGTTGTGCTAAATCTTGACATGAGGTACTCTTGCTTTTTTGGGATGTATTTTACTTTAAATTTATTTTTTAGAGTGATCTTTGCTGAGTACAGGTTCAGAGCACATACAGAAGTCCACATTAACAGTGTATTAACAGTACATTGTTAAACCATCCAGCATGTACATACATTAAGATATAAACTACTCTGAACACACAAAATATTGAGTCCTTTATCATTCTAATTGACATATCCCCAGTTGACAATGAAGGAATGAAAAACAAAAACACTTACCAGTAGCATTGCTATAGAACAATAACCTATGGAGGTGCACTGTCTGTTTTAATAGGCAAATTTGATGACCTAGTCCAAGTGGGAACCCAGCGCCACTTACATATTGTACTGTGAAAATAGAAGATCAGATCTTTTCAAAGTTTAATCCCAAGGTTCCTAATTTATTTTTTGTTATTTGCCAGGGGTAATAATAATACTGTATATTGACAATGTAGCAGAGACACCAGAAAGGAAACAGAACAGAGGAGGGTCATTGTGGCTTTCTCTCCCTCGTCTTCAACCTCCTTAAACATAAAGTATATACAGTAGAACAGCAATGCCGCAAATGAAAAGTATAAGAGACAAAAAAATTCCTTGTAATTTATCATTATAGTTGGATTAAGTTGGAGAGAGCTTTTTGTGAATAGCAGTTGGAACCTGTACTGATTCTGCTTTGTCCACAGAATTTTATACTTGATGGAACAGTTGAAAAATGCAGGATTTCCCAAATTAATTGAGTAAAATAAGAGCAGTTGATAATTACAGTGCAAATCTGCTGGATGGTGTGATTTAATGGCACAGAGATAGTATGCTGTATTCTTAGCTAGCACATTGAATAGCACTTACCTCTGCCAGTCCCCTGATGGTACAGTGTAATAAAGTGATTGAGATGTGTTATTATTTAACTTGCTCGCCCAAATTTCACTTAAACTCTCCACAGCACCAGCAACCAACCTTCTATGCTTTTATTTAGATACTGAGCCAATAGGCAGGCACCAGAAAGCCAACTTTAGTGGCATTATAAACCGTTTCCTTTGCTCAAGCTGTGAGGTTTTGCAGCTATTTTAGCTATGAAGTTCTTTTGTAATGAACACCATTGCTGGCCTGATGAATTCATATTTCTGCTGATCCATTCTGGTGCCAGAATAAGTGTATTTATAAAACCCTTTAAGTCTGTGGATCCATTATGTTAGCTGTTTGCAGTGCATGTTGGTGATGCTGGTTTAACAGGAATGAGAAATATTTTTGTGGTACATTGTATTCATTGATACAGTACAGTAACATTTGAATGTCACAATATCTGAGCATTATTCCCAACAAGGTGAGCCCCTTCATGACAGCAGTCTACAAAATCACCTTAATGCAGTGGCCTCACCTGTTATCAAATCTTATTCTAATCACGTTGGACACTTTGCAATTCATAGCATTCCAGTGATGTGATTTCCAGCTGTTCTGTAAGCCAATGGAAGCCCAACAAGTTATTAGGAAGGCATACCTAATAAAGTGGCCCCTTTATGTGTATGTACTGCAAGTAAATATCTCCACCACTAAGTATGTGCTCTTGAACAATGATTCAACTTCTTAGAGTGATTGACTGCTTTAATTAAGAAATTTAGTGATAACTAAATTGTTTCCCTAAATATTTCTGTTTATGTTCATTATTTGTACTGTGAAGCAGAGCACTCATTTTCATTGGCTTTAAGATTCTTCAGTTGTAGTGTTAATTATGATGTACAGTATTCATTGATATACTGTTGAAGGAACTGCTTCTGCTACTTGGGCACTTTTTAAATTAAGAATAGGCACACAGGGTGAATTGGTTACCATATTTCATGATGCCAGTAAACAAAGTTTAATTCAGGTTGCAAAATGAATTTATCTTATCAATATTTTATTATTATAAATTAAGTGAATTTTTACTGTGTTGCAGTTTAGTGTAATAGAATATAGAATGTTGCACATTATTTTACATTTTTGGGTATTACTTTATTCCACTAATACAAATTTGTTTATTTTATCAGCGTTCTGTATTTAGAACATTCCTGATGTATGCGTTCCATTTTCTGGTCTGGTTCTTCTGTGTCCGGGGAATTCGAGATACCCAGTGTGGCTTTAAAATGTTTACACGAGAGGCAGCTCTAAGGACTTTTTCTATTTTGCATGTGGAAAGATGGTATGTATTAAATGTAAAATATAACTGTCATAAGACATTCCTCAGTGTTAGAAATAATCTGATCCATAACCTTCATCTTTCATTGAATTAACCTATATATTTGCTACTTGCGAGATGGTTAGCGTTATCTATTTTTTTGTATGTCTGTGCACAATATCAAAAGGCTAATTGGGTTCAGTAATGATAATTGCTAGGGTGGTGTAGATGACACAGTGACATTCTAAGGCTATATGCCTGTTAACACAGATGTCACTGTACACTGGGATAGTGTTGAATCTATATAAAATGCAGCTCAGGATCAAACTCTTTTCTTTTCATGGGTAAAATGTACTGTCACTCATTTATAATAAGGGTTAACACGGTCATATTTTAGTCTTTACTGGCAACCATACCCATCCTGCATACCATATGTGATCTTGGGGGCTAATGTCACAAGCACATTGCTTACATAGTGACCACATTTTTCAAGATTCTGACAGTAAATGTCCAAAGAGTAATGAAAACTGCAGTTTGCATACCCTACTGACTTAGTCATCCATATGCTTTCTATATCAATCTTTTATTTTCAATGTTAATGTACTTGTTTCTTGTATTAGCTAATCTTTTGGCATTTATTTTTGTAAAAATATATTCCTGCATTACTTCTTTGCTAAACCAGCTGTGGCCCTGTAAGACATCTGTTTCTCAATCTATATTCTGTGATGTACTAATCCTGTTCTGCAGTTGTGTATCTTCTTTTTCTGTCCAAGTTATATCCAAGTTGCCATCTTCTCTCAACAGAGTAATAAACTCCATTGTATGAAATCTTCAATTCTTTTGGCACTCTGTCATATGGAATAACCTTCATTTTGCAAAATAGCAATAGAATAGCAGTTTTCTTGAGAAAGCAGTTTCACTTTGGCCATTTTTGAACACAACGATTGACAATTCACTTGCTTTATTGAGCAGAATAACACTTTTTAGCTGTCCTAATACAATTACAGTTACTGTAATAGCCATCTAGCATGAAACATTGATTATTAGCATTACTTAATTAAGGATTAACTAAGAAAGTGTACCATTAGGACATTGAAGTAACGGCAGCTTAAAATGGTGCTGTGCAATTATGTGAATAATCTTAATACATAATTCGCCTGCCTCCTCACTCACTCACTCACGTCCGTCCGAAGCCAAATGCGCAGTCGCCTTCTGCGCACGTCCGAAGCCAAATGCATTGTCGCCTTCTGTGCACGTCCGAAGCCAAATGCACCGTCGCCTTCTGCGCAGCTGCCCGAAAAACCTTACGAGACCGACATCCAACCCCAACATCGCGGCAGGCGGCGGATTTACGGCCAAAAAAATTCAAAGAGAAAGGCAACTTCGATTAAAGCTCTAGAGGCCTGAAAGGCGATTTCGACTACAGCTCGAGGCCTAATTACGCATTCTGATTCAATTACGCATTCATTCAATACACCTATATCAGGTTTGTGGTGCTTATACTTATTACTATTCCATATTGTACTGGAACATTCAGCATTCAGTATTATACTATAGGCCTGGAAAATTCATCAAGTAACTGTACAAGCCTGTACAGTAATGAGTAAAGCGGACTACAATCATTACAAAACAACTTCTTCGTTACTTATCATTTGTTCTTCATACACTGTTGACACACACTCGTGCCTGTTTCATCTTACGTTGTTGAAACAGGCTCTTTGTCTAGTAAACTATAAATCAGTCATTTCAGCAATAATAGCCATTTGTATGGTAATGTTTTTGCTGTATTTAAGTAAATTGAAGGATACTTTGATCAAATAATGTATCAATTTCAATATTATACTGTATGCGCTATTTGTGTGTACATTATATGTAATATTTTTTCTCAAGTCCTCTTTAATCAGGCAAATATAGGTGAGAAAAGTTTTGGATGGTTAATGCTGGGGAGTGGCAACATTTTCATTATAGATTAGCACATGCAAGTAAGAGTTTCACTGTACTCTGTACACATGACAATAATAGCAATATAAATATATGGAAACTACCCAAAAGATTTCTTTTAACAGAAGCTGGGAATTAATACATTTATGATTATAACATATAGTGCCCATACAAAATATTCCTCCCTTGGAAGATTTCACATTTTATTATTAAACAACTTTGAATTACAATGGATTTAATTTGGCTTTTTTGACACTGCTCAACTGAAAAGGATTCTTCAATGTCAAAGTGAAAAAAGATCGCTGCAAAGTTGTCTAAATTAATTACAAATATAAAACACAAAATAATTATTAGCATAAGTTTTCACCCACTTTAATATGACGTACATAAATCATCACTTTTGCAACCAGTTGATTTTAGAAGTCACAGAATTAGTTTAGTGGAGATCATCTGTCTATAGTCTAGTGAATTCAGTTGATTGTAGTATAAATGCACCTGTCCACCTTGTGTTAAGTCAGTATTGTTCGCTAATCTACACAGAAAATACTAAAGAAACACTCCAAGCAATTCTGTGAAAAGGTTATGAAGTGTTGCATGGGTGTTTTACCAGTAACAGCTTAATGGGACAGTGGCAAAGAGAAAGAAACTGTAATCTATGTATATAAAAGCCAAATACCACTGACTCACTCATCACGAAATCTCCCAAACCGTGAGGACTTGAAATTTGAAATGTAGGTTGCCCGGGGCCCATAGGTGCGCGCTAAGAAATGGTTTTAAAAATTTCGTGGTCCAAGTATGAAATTTCATATAAAGAAATCATAGTTTCATACTAAGAATCATAGTTTGTTTGCACCAGTGATATATTCACGCTAATCCGAGAAAGAGGCTGTGGGCTGAGGGGAGGGGGAAGAGTGACTGTGTACATTATCAAAAACGCACCATTCATTCTATGGGGATGCTTTTTCAGCAGCAGGCTGTGGAAGGCAAATGATGATACAGGATAAAAAAATGTAGAAAAATACTGGAGTAAAGCCTGATGTAGTCTGCAAGAAAACTGTACCTTGGGAGAAGATTGGTTTTCCAGCAAGACAACAATCCCAAGCTTAAAGCCAAAGCTACACAGGAATGGTTTAAAAGTAACAATGTTGATGTCTTTGAGTGGCTGAGTCAGAGTCCACATCTCAATCCAGTTGAGAAATTGTGGCTTTACTTGGAAAAAGGTTATTTACTCATGTCCCCATTCAGAATGACAGAGCTTGGTAAACAAGAATGGGGAATAAAATTATGGTGTCCAGATTTGAAAAGCTGATAGAGAAACCTTTTCATACAGATTGAAGGCTACAGTGGCTCTCAAAGGTGCATCTGCTAAATACTGACTTAAAGAGGGGTGAATACTTAGGCAGTCAATTATTTTGTGTATTACATTTGTAATTCCTTTAGATCACTTTGCAGAGATCTCTGGTAACTTTAATATTGAAGAGTCTTTTTTTTTTTCTGATGATTGGTGTCCAAAACCCAAATTACACCCACTGTGGTACAATGTTGTATATGATTAAATGATAACACTTCCTAGGGGGTGAGTGATTTTTATAGCACTATATATGACTAATAAGCCAATTTGCCAAAAAAAAAATGCTCTCTGTGGCTTTTGCTTTAAAACAAAATTTCTCATGTATAGATTTAAGGGGGCAGCGCTGCTGCCTCGCAGTTGGGAGATCTGGGGACCTGGGTTCGATTCCCGGGTCCTCCCTGCGTGGAGTTTGCATGTTCTCCCCGTGTCTGCATGGGTTTCCTCCGGGGGCTCCGGTTTCCTCCCACAGTCCAAAGACATGCAGGTTAGGTGGATTGGCGATTCTAAATTGGCCCTAGTGTGTGCTTGGTGTGTGGGTGTGTTTGTGTGTGTCCTGCGGTGGGTTGGCACCCTGCCCAGGCTTGTTTCCTGCCTTGTGCCCTGTGTTGGCTGGGATTGGCTCCAGCAGACCCCCGTGACCCTGTTCGGATTCAGCGGGTTGGAAAATGGATGGATGGATAGATTTAAGGCAAGTATTTATTTAAATATTGAGTTTCATTTAATACATTGTTTCTTTAAACTGTAGTTAAGTGTGTGATAGTTAACTTTAGATAGTAGTATTTTCACTTTTTCAGCCTATTGTGGCTCTGTATTTCAGGAAATGTAAAAATAAGATTAAAAAGATTATTTATTTTTTCCCTCTTTTCAATTCTTTCAACCTTGTAGTATAACAGAAGTAATAAATAATAGACTGACTTAAGCAAGTATATTGACTATTCTTATGTATATTATTAAAGAAATAAAAAATAGATATAATACATTAATTATTTGTTAAACTGAACCAATAAAAAATCGAGCATTCGTGTACAATATACAAGAGAAACATTCCCCCAGTTCTTTTTTTCCACTTCAGTTTGTACTAATTAATGATGAAATAATGGCAGGAAAGTAGAGATTAATTATTGGTGCCTTGATCTGCTGGTCCCAAAACACTAAACAATTATTTCTGTCTTAACTGCTTAGTCAATGGATAGGGTAGCTTTTGTAGTTTATCAAAAAGGTATTTCTCATATAATTGAGTACACATTTGTCCCAAAATTTGAATCAGAGTTAAATTTACAAGTACCTTTCAATGTATGAGTAAGGCAGGTTATAAATTAACTCCAGTACTTAACTAAAGAGTGCATAATATTAACAGAGATCCTAGAAGGCAATTAGAGGTAAGTATTACTAAAAATGCAAAAGCTTATCGTTTTTTAAAGTAGAATTTTAGTGGTTATAGAATGAGGAAAAGGAAAATTGAACGCTAAGAGGAGAACAAAATGTATGAAGGATAGCAAAGGGAAAATAAAATATTTACATGCAAAGAAACTGCATAGTCTTTATACTGTATTTTCTATGTTTTCACCTTTGATGAAGTCACAGTTCTCCTAAACGTTGTTGAAAATATTAATAAAGCATGGCCAGCAGTGCTGAGTTTCAATTAAACAGATTGTAAATAAACGTAAGGATGGATGAATTGGCGTTAAGCACTACTTTACATAGAGAAACATAGACTCAAGGTAGGAAGGATAACCTGTGTTGGGCAATAATGACTGACCTTGTCAAAACAAATGCGTGCGTTCTTATATGGTCACTGAGTCAATTTTTCACTAATAAGCAGTCATAGTATTCAAAACTTATCATAATCACTATTTAATATAACATCTTAGACTAACCTGAAACATATCAGAAGTAGGTGCCTAATGTGGTTGGCCATGTGAAATGCTGAGTCTTTGTTAAAGAATAAACACTTTTAACTACAAATAGAAATTTGTATTGGTGTATCTCTAATTATTAATTTTGTTTTCTTTCTTAACCTAGTACTCTGGATTAATGTTTTCCTGTACTAAAATACTATGCTATTCAAACATACTAGATATGTTAAGCATTGAGCTATAAAAAAAAAAAAAAAGTTGTTGAAAGAAATTCACTAAATGAAACATAACCCAATGAAGGTTCTGCAGACTACTGTATAATGCCATTCTATTGTCATTCTTTCAGCAGTCTAAGTGTATCGTGAGCTATGTTATGTAGGCTTGATGGTTTTTAAAAGCAATATTTTTAATACTAGTTTAATTGAAAGAAGGTGTCTCAGCAATATGTTTGACTGCTGCTGTGTCCATATACAGAATATTATGTGGTAAGGAAAGTTTACAATTGTTCTTCACCTGACAATTCATGCATCAAAAAGCTCCTGAAGAATTACAAAATTCCTTAAAGCAGCATATACTTTGGGGATTAGGGAAAAAACAGTGAATTCGGCAAATGCGTAGTTACTTTTCATTTCTTTATTGATTGGTTAGTTGGTTGGTTGCTTTTTCATAGAGACACCTAATTAGACATTCATTTAAAGACAGATGTTTTACTAGGTTTCTTATATAAATAATTTGTTAGATACAGGTACATGGTTCTATATACAAGGTAACTTCTTTACATTAAAGCATCCTAAAACATTATGTATTAAACAAAATTTCATTAGACAATAAAGCTCTTTTTAGTACTTGTGTTTTAAAATCAAATTCCGATACCTGTTTATTAAAAAAATACCTTATAGTATTTATGTGATCAACACTTTCAATGATGGTTTTACTTTTTTAAAAGAACTTCTTACTGTAGGTTTCCACAACAAACTGAAGAAAGTTTTAATGATAGATAGGCATATCTCCTTAAACTACCAATATTCTTCTTCTTCTTCTTTCGGCTACTCCCGTTAGGGGTTGCCACAGCGGATCATCTTCTTCCATATCTTTCTGTCCTGTGCATCTTGTTCTGTTACACCCATCACCCTCATGTCCTCTCTCACCACATTCATAAACCTTCGCTTAGGCCTTCTTCTTTTCCTCTTCCCTGGCAGCTCTATCCTTAGCATCCTTCTCCCAGTATACTCAGCATCTCTCCTCTGCACATGTCCAAACCAACGCAATCTTGCCTCTCTGACTTTGTCTCCCAACCATCCAACTTGAACTGACCCTCTAATGTACTCATTTCTAATCCTATTCATCCTCATCACATCCAGTGCAAATCTTAGCATCTTTAACTCTGCTACTTCCAGCTCTGTCTCCTGCTTTCTGTTCAGTGCCACCACCTCCAACTCATATAGCATAGCTGGTCTCACTACTGTAGACCTTCCCTTTCACTCTTCCTGATATCCGTCTGTCACAAATTACTCCTGACACTCTTCTCCACCCATTCCACCCTGCCTGCACTCTCTTTTTCACCTCTCTTCCACAATCCCCGTTACTCTGTACTGTTGATCCCAAGTATTTAAACTCATCCACCTTCGCCAGCTCTAGTCCCTGCATCCTTATCATTCCACTGACCTCCCTCTCATTTACACACATGTATTCTGTCTTGTTCCTACTGACCTTAATTCCTCTCCTCTCTAGAGCATATCTCCACCTCTCCAGGGTCTCCTCAACCTGCTCCCTACTATCGCTACAGATCACCATGTCATCAGCAAACATCATAGTCCACGGGGGCTCCTGTCTAATCTCATCTGTCAACCTGTCCATCACCATTGCAAATAATAAGGGGCTCAGAGCCGATCCCTGATGTAATCCCACCTCCAACTTGAATGCATCTGTCACTCCTACCGCAGACCTCACCACTGTCACACTTCCCTCGTACATATCCTGTACAACTCTTACGTACTTCTCTGCCACTCCCGATTTCCTCATACAATACCACAGCTCCTCTCGAGGCACCCTGTCATATGCTTTCTCCAGGTCCACAAAGATGCAATGCAACTCCTTCTGGCCTTCTTTAAACTTCTCCATCAACATCCTCAGAGCAAACATTGCATCTGTGGTGCTCTTTCTTGGCATGAAACCATACTGCTGTTCACTAATCATCACCTCACTTCTTAACCTAGCTTCCAATACTCTTTCCCATAACTTCATACTATGGCTCATCAATTTTATTCCCCTGTAGTTACTGCAGTCCTGCACATCCCCCTTATTCCTAAATATCAGCACCAGTACACTTCTTCTCCACTCCTCAGGCATCCTCTCACTTTCCAAGATTCCATTAAACAATCTGGTTAAAAACTCCACTGCCATCTCTCCTAAACACCTCCATGCTTCAATAGGTGTGTCATCTGGACCAACAGCCTTTCCATTTTTCATCCTCTTCATAGCTGTCCTTTCTCCCTCCTTGCTAATCCGTTGCACTTCCTAATTCACTATCTCCACATCATCCAACCTCTTCTCTCTCTCTCTCGTTCCCTTCATTCATCAGCCTCTCAAAGTACTCTTTTAATCAGTTCAACACACTCTCCTCGCTTGTGAGTATGTTTCCATTTTTATCCTTTATCATCCTAACCTGCTGCACATCTTTCCCAGCTCGGTCCCTCTGCCTAGCCAATTGGTACAGGTCCTTTTCTCCCTCCTTAGTGTTAAACCTCTCATACAACTCATCATACGCTTTTTCTTTAGCCTTCGCCACCTCTCTCTTCACCTTGCGCCTTATCTACTTTCTGCATCTCTCTGACTATCCCACTTCTTCTTTGCCATCCTCTTTCTCTGTATACTCTCCTGTATTTCCTCATTCCACCACCAGGTTTCCATTTCCTCCTTCCTCTTTCCAGATGTCACACTAAGTGCCCTTCTTGCTGTCACCCTTACTACATCTGCTGTAGTTTCCCAACTGTCTGGTAACTCTTCACTGCCACCCAGTGCCTGTCTTACCTCCTCCATAAACTCAACCTTGCAGTCTTCCTTTTTCAACTTCCACCATTTGATCTTTGGCTCTGCCCTCACTCTCTTCCTCTTCTTGATCTCCAACGTTATCCTACACACCACCATCCTATGCTGCTTAACTACACTTTCCCCTGCCACCACTTTGTAGTCTTCAATCTCCTTCAGATCAATTCTTCTGCATAGGATGTAATTTATCTATGTGTATCTTCCTCCACTCTTGTACATAACCCTATGTTCCTCCCTCTTCTTAAAATATGTATTCACCACAGCCATGTCCATCCTTTTGGCAAAATCCACTATCCTCTGACCTTCTTCATTCCTCTCCTTGACACCATACATACCCATCATCTCCTCGTCTCCTCTGTTCCCACACACAATATATCAACCTTCCTTCTCTCCATCATATCTGCTAACTCTCTCCCCTTACCAGTTATACTGCCAACATTCAAAGTTCCTACCCTCAGTTCCACTCTTTACTTTCCTCCTCTCCTCCTGCCTCCAGACACGTCTCCCCCCCTCTTCTTCGGCCAACAGTAGCCCAATTTCCTCAAGCACCCTGTACTGTACTGTACTGATGGCGGTCATTGTTAACCCGGGGCTCGACCGATCCGGTATGGAAATTTGTATTGTTGTCCGCATATTGATTTGGCAAAATTTTACCCGGGATGCCTTTCCTGACATAACCCTCCCCATTTATCCGGGCTTGGGACCGGCACAAAGAAACCCCCTGGTTTGTGCATCCCCTGTGGCTAGGTTATAAACTACCAGTATTACATCATATAAATTTATAATACCACACATGAAAAACAAATCCAATTTTATTGTTAATTTACGGAGCTGTTGGCCCATAGTCCTCATTTATAGTCAAGTGTAGCAGCCATTTATCTGCTTTTTCTACAAATTGTTATGCAGTTATCTTAATATTTTACTTAACTATATTAATTTAGGAGTGGAAGAGCAAACATGTTTTTCTACTTCTTAATGCTGTTTTTTTCTTTGGAATGTTCTCTTTCATAATCGTATTTTAGGTCTGCTTGTCACTTACGATTGGAACATTCAAAATGTAATCATCTCTTCTGTTAATGAGACCATTCCATATCTTGATTTAATTACTTTGATCTGTTCCTGCCCTTGTTGATAAATGTGCAAATAAGAACAAGTCTGAAGCACATAAATAATAACAGTACTTCAGGATTTATTGATATTCTGACAACCTCCCACCAAAGCTATGAGACTAATGGAAATTAGCATACAAATATAGCAACTCCCATGTGAAACAGGCTTTAATTAAAGTTAAAAATAATTACAATTGTTTAATGTTAGTTACCACATTCCTTCATGGTCTGAGAGTGTCTCAAAGTGTAAGAATTTCATCCGCACTCTGATAGCCCACGATAGTAGAATTATCTGTTTTACTACACAAAATCTAATTTAACAAATAAATATCAAAAGTATCTAGCTCACTTGTGTCATAGGAAAAGGTTTCTGAATTTCTTCTAAGAATTGCCTAGACAACACATATACAGTGGTGTGAAAAACTATTTGCCCCCTTCCTGATTTCTTATTCTTTTGCATGTTTGTCACACAAAATGTTTCTGATCATCAAACACATTTAACCATTAGTCAAATATAACACAAGTAAACACAAAATGCAGTTTTTAAATGATGGTTTTTATTATTTAGGGAGAAAAAAAATCCAAACCTACATGGCCCTGTGTGAAAAAGTAATTGCCCCCTTGTTAAAAAATAATCTAACTGTGGTGTATCACACCTGAGTTCAATTTCCGTAGCCACCCCCAAGGCCTGATTACTGCCACACCTGTTTCAATCAAGAAATCACTTAAATAGGAGCTGCCTGACACAGAGAAGTAGACCAAAAGCACCTCAAAAGCTAGACATCATGCCAAGATCCAAAGAAATTCAGGAACAAATGAGAACAGAAGTAATTGAGATCTATCAGTCTCGTAAAGGTTATAAAGCCATTTCTAAAGCTTTGGGACTCCAGCGAACCACAGTGAGAGCCATTATCCACAAATGGCAAAAACATGGAACAGTGGTGAACCTTCCCAGGAGTGGCCGGCCGACCAAAATTACCCCAAGAGCGCAGAGACGACTCATCCGAGAGGTCACAAAAGACCCCAGGACAACGTCTAAAGAACTGCAGGCCTCACTTGCCTCAATTAAGGTCAGTGTTCACGACTCCGCCATAAGAAAGAGACGGGGCAAAAATGGCCTGCATGGCAGATTTCCAAGATGCAAACCACTGTTAAGCAAAAAGAACATTAGGGCTCGTCTCAATTTTGCTAAGAAACATCTCAATGATTGCCAAGACTTTTGGGAAAATACCTTGTGGACTGATGAGTCAAAAGTTGAACTTTTTGGAAGGCAAATGTCCCGTTACATCTGGCGTAAAAGGAACACAGCATTTCAGAAAAAGAACATCATACCAACAGTAAAATATGGTGGTGGTAGTGTGATGGTCTGGGGTTGTTTTGCTGCTTCAGGACCTGGAAGGCTTGCTGTGATAGATGGAACCATGAATTCTACTGTCTACCAAAAAATCCTGAAGGAGAATGTCCGGCCATCTGTTCGTCAACTCAAGCTGAAGCGATCTTGGGTGCTGCAACAGGACAATGACCCAAAACACACCAGCAAATCCACCTCTGAATGGCTGAAGAAAAACAAAATGAAGACTTTGGAGTGGCCTAGTCAAAGTCCTGACCTGAATCCAATTGAGATGCTATGGCATGACCTTAAAAAGGCGGTTCATGCTAGAAAACCCTCAATAAAGCTGAATTACAACAATTTTGCAAAGATGAGTGGGCCAAAAATTCCTCCAGAGCGCTGTAAAAGACTCATTGCAAGTTATCGCAAACGCTTGATTGCAGTTATTGCTGCTAAGGGTGGCCCAACCAGTTATTAGGTTCAGGGGGCAATTACTTTTTCACACAGGGCCATGTAGGTTTGGATTTTTTTTTCTCCCTAAATAATAAAAACCACCATTTACAAACTGCATTTTGTGTTTACTTGTGTTATATTTGACTAATGGTTAAATGTGTTTGATGATCAGAAACATTTTGTGTGACAAACATGCAAAAGAATAAGAAATCAGGAAGGGGGCAAATATTTTTCACACCACTGTAGGTGCAGTTTAAGCAATCTGCCTCTAGATGTTTTACTACTGGATCCCAAAATGTCAACGTTTTACATACTTAATAAACTTATTTCAGAAGTGGAAGTCTATTTCAGTGGAAGTCATATTTCAGAAGTCTACCATGATTTCTAAATTGAAGCTCACAAACTGTCCTTTATTGTGTAGACTTGGTTTCAGAATGGTACTAATGCTACTTTAATATATGGCCCCTAAATCTTATAAAGTGTCCTTTCCTTATTGGAAAAAAAATGCAATTTGGATCTGAGTATTCATAAGAATTTTAGACCAGTTTCTTTCTCTCACAAAAGTGGTTGCTTGAAACTACATTTCTATCCAGAGGTTTGTACCCCCCAGACGAAATACATAATGTGTATTGTTAACATTTGAAATAAAAAACTTTGTCAAAAAATGTTAATGTACAGTTTCAATTTATTTGATAAATAAATAAGAACAAATGTGGCATTTGCAAACATTTCAGCATCCTAATATATTAGTACTTAGTAACACACCCTTTTGCAAAAATAATAGCTTACAAACACTTTGTGTAGCTATAAGTCTTTGAATTCTTGTTTTGGAAATTTTTCCTCATTCTTTCTTGTAGATCATTTCCAGCTGTGAGGTATTCATGGGCTGTCTTGCATGCACAACACGTTTAAGATCCACCCATGTGATGTCCGTGTCTGGGGACTATGAGGCCCATTCCAAAACCTTCATCTTGTGTTTCTTGAGGTACTTCATAGTAGACTTAGATTGTTGTCTTGTTTTAGAAGCTATCCTTATTCAGCTTCAGTTTCCTGACTGACTGTCTGATGGTTTTGAGGATTTGTTGATATTTATTGGAGTTCATTCTTTCCTGTACTTGCACTTGAGCTGCCACACAACCTCAAAGTTGATAGATCCAATCCTGTGCTTAACATTTGTCAGGGTGTTCTTTTCTTCACCTGCTGTTTCTTTTTGTTATCCTTTTGTCATTGTTGATGATTTTAAATTAATTTGTCCCCAGCACTTGTTTCCAAAATGTCTCCGTCTTATACAGATATTGCGTCAATATGCATAAGGCATTGTTTTCTGTGATGAGATTAGAGGTAAGGTTTCCTTCTTATGCCTTTTCAATGAAGGTCTTTTCATGTATGTAACACTACACAGTGCAAGCAGTGCATCACCACTCCCTTCTCAGTTACATCTACCTATAGTCATATAGGAGTTTTGCTTTTCTTTCCTGCACATTATACAAGTTGTTCTGTCAGTTTTCCTGGTCTCCAGATCATGTCTTGACCCCCACAGTTCCTCCTGACTCCCATTTCTTATGACGTTTCAGATTGTGAAAATTGTTAGTGAGAAGTATATTGACAACTTTTTTATACCTGCTTTGTAGGTATAACTTAGTTTAATTTTTGGTCCTCGGTTAGTTGCTTAGAAGAGATCAGGGTTATTGAGGTTGCACAGTGTTTGAAGAGTAAAATAATTCATTAGTCTGTAAAACTGCCATCAGCCAACAATTCCTTATGACAGTTCTTGATTAAACTAACACCTAACAAGATAAGCCAGATTAGACCTAACGTAATGTGTTCTGGGACCTTATAATGGAAAGGGCACCAAAGCCTTTGCACGTGCCATATTTACTTTTATTTACTTGTATGTGTGTATGTGTGTGTATATATATATTATACAGTGGGGCAAAAAAGTATTTAGTCAGCCACCAATTGTGCAAGTTCTCCCACTTAAAAAGATGAGGGAGAACTATAATTTTCATCATAGGTATACCTCAACTATGAGAGATAAAATGAGAAAAAAAATCCAGAAATTAACATTGTCTGATTTTTAAAGAATTTATTTGCAAATTATGGTGGAAAATGAGTATTTGGTCACCTACAAAAAGCAAGATTTCTGGCTCTCACAGACCTGTAACTTCTCCTGTAAGAGGCCCCTTTGTCCTCCACTCGTTACCTGTATTAATGGCACCTGTTTGAACTCGTTATCAATATAAAAGACACCTGTCCACAACCTCAAACAGTCACACTCCAAACTCCACTATGGCCAAGACCAAAGAGCTGTCAAAGGACACCAGAAACAAAATTGTAGACCTGCACCAGGCTGGGAAGACTGAATCTGCAATAGGTAAGCAGCTTGGTGTGAAGAAATCAACTGTGGGAGCAATTATTAGAAAATGGAAGACATACAAGACCACTGATAATCTCCCTCGATCTGGGGCTACACGCAAGATCTCACCCCGTGGGGTCAAAATGATCACAAGAACGGTGAGCAAAAATCCCAGAACCACACGGGGGGACCTAGTGAATGAACTGCAGAGAGCTGGGACCAAAGTAACAAAGGCTACCATCAGTAACACACTACGCCGCCAGGGACTGAAATCCTGCAGTGCCAGACGTGTCCCCCTGCTTAAGCCAGTACATGTGCAGGCCCGTCTGAAGTTTGCTGGAGAGCATTTGGATGATGATCCAGAAGAGGAATGAAACCAAAATAGAAGTTTTTGGTAAAAACTCTACTCGTTGTGTTTGGAGGAGAAAGAATGCGGAGTTGCATCCAAAGAATACCATACCTACTGTAAACCATGGTGGTGGAAACATCATGCTTTCGGGCTGTTTTTCTGCAAAGGGACCAGGACGATTGATCCGTGTAAAGGAAAAAATTAATGGGGCCATGTATCGTCAGATTTTGAGTGAAAACCTCCTTCCATCAGCAAGGACATTGAAGATGAAACATGGCTGGGTCTTTCAGCATGACAATGATCCCAAACACACCGCCTGGGTAACGAAGGAGTGGCTTCGTAAGAAGCATTTCAAGGTCCTGGAGTGGCCTAGCCAGTCTCTAGATCTCAACCCCATAGAAAATCTTTGGAGGAAGTTGAAAGTCCGTGTTGCCCAGCGACAGCCCCAAAACATCACTGCTCTAGAGGAGATCTGCATGGAGTGGGCCAAAACACCAGCAACAGTGTGTGAAAACCTTGTGAAGACTTACAGAAAACGTTTGAGATGAACTTTTGTTATTGACCAAATACTTTTTTTCCACCATAATTTGCAAATAAATTCTTCAATAATCAGACAATGTGATTTTCTGTATTTTTTTTTTCTCATTTTGTCTCTCATAGTTGAGGTACACCTATGATGAAAATTACAGGCCTCTCTCATCTTTTTAAGTGGGAGAACTTGCACAATTGGTGGCTGACTAAATACTTTTTTGCCCCACTGTATATATATATATATATATAATAAATATATATATATATATAATATACATACACAGTACTGTGCAAAAGTTTTAGGCAGGTGTGAAGAAATTATGTAAACAAAGAATGCTTTCAAAAATGGAAGTGTTAATCATTTATTTTCATCAATCAACAAAATGCAGTGAATGAACAAAGGAGAAATCTAAATCAAATCAATATTTGGTGTGACCACCCTTTGCCTTCAAAACAGCATCAATTCTTCTAGGTACACTTGCACACAGTTTTTGAAGGAACTCGGCTGGTAGGTTGTTCCAAACATCTTGGAGAACTAACCACAGATCTTCTGTGGATGTAGGCATCCTCACATCCTTCTGTCACTTAATTTAATTCCAGACACACTCGATGATGTTGAGATCAGGGCTCTGTGGGGGCCATACCATCACTTTCAGGACTTCTTGTTCTTCTTTACGCTGAAGATAGTTCTTAATAAATTTGGCTGTATGTTTGGGGTCGTTGTCCTGCTGCAGAATAAATTTGGGGCCAGTCATATGCCTCCCTGATGGTATTGCACGATGGATAAGTATCTGCCTGTATTTCTCAGCATTGAGAACACCATTAATCCTGACCAAATCTCCAACTCCATTTGCAGAAATGCAGCCCCAAACGTTCAAGGAACCTCCACCATGCTTCACTGTTGCCTGCAGACACTCATTATTGTACCACTCTCCAGCCCTTCGACGAACAAACTGCCTTCTGCTACAGCCAAATATTTCAAATTTTGACTCATCAGTCCAGAGCACCTGCTGCCATTTTTCTGCACCCCAGTTCCTATGTTTTCATGCATACTGAGTCGCTTGGCCTTGTTTCCAGGTCGGAGGTATGGCTTTTTGGCTGCAACTCTTCCATGAAGACCACTTCTGGCCAGACTTCTCCGGACAGTAGAAGGGTGTACCTGGGTCCCACTGGTTTACATTTACATCATTTAGCAGACGCTCTTATCCTATTCCCCCTGTTGCACCCATGTTCACGCTTGCGCCATCTGCTCCAAAAGCACTCGTTTTATGTACCCACCAATTTGGGTTGGTTGGGTCAGCATTCTGAAGCAGTGATTTAATGGTGTTTTGAATCCCTTCTGCATGACCATAATCAATCTCAGCCAAACCTACTAGATGAGTCTTAGGTGTTCCATCAGATACATACCTACAGTATTTGATGACATTGTCTTTCCCTGAGACATCTGTTCCACAATCAGTTATAATGGAGATGTAGTTTACTTTTAAAGCTTCTTCCAGCATATTACATTTTAATTCATCTGCAGTGCAACCTACAAACTCTGCATATGCTGTATCATTATCATATGTTTTTGACACATCCATGCCATTCTTCTTCATCAGCAGAATTTGAGATTTAAACTTTGTGAACGGTATTTCTTCCAGTGCAATCATATATGCTGCATTGAATTTTATTTTTAATTCTTTCATCTCATTTTCTGTCACTTTCTCACAAGCACATTGCACTGCCTTTGCTATGGGGGTGTCACGAGGAGCAGACCTAGCGATCACACAGTCTCTGGCATTCTTGTGTTTCTTACTCTCACCATGCTTTTTCACAGTTTCCTTTTTAAAATGGCTCATACCACAAATGAATTCTGTTTTACCAGCAATTTTTGTCCAGCTTGTGCACAAAAGCTGCAATACATCTTTCCCTTGTCATACCGTAACCAAGCGAACTCCTGTAACCAAGCCACTTTAAACTGTCTTCCAGGCGTCAGAGCCGCAGGGGCAGAAGACTTTGCTAACGGGACGGAGTTGTCATCCTTTAATAACTGTACATTTCCGGACGCCGGTGGCTGTACCTCAGATAACCCACTGACTGAATTATCTTCGGTATGTTCAGAAGTTGACAAGGCAGGATTTGGACGAGTGGGTATTGAAAAAAAGTCGGAAATTTTTCGTTTGGCCATTTTGCGTGTTACATGGAAACTTAGAACATTTCGCATGTTACGTGGAAAGTTACGAGGAGTAATAGTGGCCCGATTTTCTTCTATTTCAGATCCCTATCCACAGCAGTTAGCGAGATGACGTTTGAAGCAGAGTGGGCGTGTCGGATGATGCCTCACTTCGGTTTGGCTTTAATCATGTGATAGTGTAATAGGAAAGGCAGACGCGGGCTGAGAGTGTTCGCACATAATTAAAAGCCGTTTCTGCTGCTTTAAATTTAAAGCTTTTCTTAGATTGAGAGAGAGTCGCCACCGGCGACTGGAATGAAAAAACTAGTCGCAAAATAGAAAATCAAGTTGCATTGGCGACCATTTTAGTCACCATCTGGAGCCCTGTGTGTGTGTGTGTATATATATATATATATATATATATATATATATATATATATATATATATATATATATATAATTTTTTTTTTTTTTTTTTTATGTTAAATAAATCATATTTAACTTTTTTTTATTTCCACTGTTCTAATTTGTTTGCTTTCAAAGTTGTATTTTCTTTTTTTTTATCTTAAACCTCAACAAAGTATGTAATTGAAAATGATTTTCTTATCTTATAAACTTTGATATTATCCAGTCTGCTTAGTCTAATTTAGGGTTGTGGGGTTTTGAAGCCTGCCTCAACAACATACGCAACCAACCCTGAACAAGTTGCTAATCCATTTCAGGGCTCCCACACTCAAAAACCCCATACACTCAATCTGGGCCAGTTTGGAATCATAAATTCACCTAAAATGCACATTTTTAAGGATGTGGAAGGAAAAAAAGCATCAACACAAGTAGAATATACTGACTCCCCATATGGACACAGATGCGCAGCGGTGTTATCTACCCACTTTGCTGCTCTCCATTCTTTTTTTTAATAGCACAAAGTCTAGATTTCGTCAGTACACTCTACCATGAAAGAGTTAATGTGTTTTTTTTTGGTTTTTTTTTTTTTGCAGGGCCTTTGATGTGGAACTTTTATATATTGCACAGTGTTTAAATATACCCATTGCAGAGGTTGCTGTTAATTGGACAGAAATCGAAGGTGAGTGGTTTTAAATATACAGTACGTTTAATTTCTTATGTCTGCCACAGGTGAATAGCATAATCACTAACATAGTAGTCATTTAAGAAAATTTTTTGTGGTTAGGACTTTTAAAATCTTATTTCTTTTCCATAATAATTAATTACTGTATTTCGATTTCAATTTGTTTTCATGGAGTCAAAGATGAGATTTTACTATTTGTTCAGTATAAGGGTGACTGATAAATTGCAGAATATGGATTAATAGAATAGAATTATAATAGAATAAAAAGCTTTTATTGTCATTTTGTACCAGCTGGTTACAGATATGTATATACTTAAAAAGATAAATGAGTTAAAAAAATGAAACCTGTAGTAATACAATAAATAATAAATAATACCACTTCACTGGGGAGTAGCTGCACAAGGGCAGCAGCAGTATGTGAGTATGTTTCCCAGCACTGACCAAAATTGTTTGACCCGCCTTAATTTGCTTATTTTTATTCAATGTATTTATGGCCATTGGAAAGAAACTATTCTGTGCTTTCAAAGATCTGTAGCGCCGACCAGAGGGCAACAGGTCAAACAGGTGGTGACCAGGGTGTGAAGGATCCTTAATGATATTTGTGGCTCTGGTGAGATAGTGAGAGCAGGCAGTGTCTTCCGGGGAGGGCAGACAGACAGCAGCCTGTGATATTTGTGTGCTGAGTTTGACTCTCTGGAGACCCTTCTGCAATGCCTCTGGCAAACCATACTGTGATAAAGTATGCCAGGATGTTCTCGATGGTTGAACAATAAAAAGCTTAGAAAAAAAAATAGATTTTGCTAGTTATTTTTCCTGAGCACTCTTAGAAGTACAGTCCCTGTTACGCTTTTTTGACCATTGCTATGGTGTTCTCAGACCAGGAAAGGTTCTCAGAGATGTGGGTTCCCAGGAATTTGAAAGTGTGAACATTAGAACACTCTAGACAAGAACAGGCCATTCCTCTCAACAAAGCTCGCCAGTCCTATCCACTTATTTCTTCCAAGAAAACATCAAGTAGAGTTTTGAAAGGTCCTAAAGTCTTACTGTCAACCACACTACTTGGTAGCTTATTCCAAGTGTCTCTTGTTCTTTGTGTAAAGAAAAACTTCCTAATGTTTGTGCGAAATTTTCCCCTTAACAAGATTCCAACTGTGTCCCTGTGTTCTTGATGAACTCATTTTAAAATAACAGTCTCGATCCACTCGACTAATTCCCTTCACAATTTTAAACATTTCAATCATGTCACCTCGTAATTTTCTTTTGCTTAAACTGTATAGGCTAAGCTCTTTTAATCTTTCCTCATAATTTCAACCCCTTTAGTCCTGGAATCAACCTAGTTGCTCTTCTCTGGGTATGAACCCTTTCCACATGGTCTCTGTTGATGTAGAGAGGAACTGGTTCTGTGCTATGCTTTCTGAAGTCCAGAATGAGTTCCTTGGTTTTTGTAGTTATTCTCTGAACACCATTCTGTTAGTCTCTGGGCCTCATCTCTGTTGGCCGGCTCATCTCCTTCTGATATGAACCTTATTACAGTAGTGTCTGCAAGCATATTGATAGTATTTGTGGGATGGGTAGGGGTGTAGTCATATGTGTATAAAGGGTAAACTACTGGGTTCAACACACAGAATCGTGGAGATCCTGTGTTGAGCAGAAGGGAAGAGGAGAGATGAGGGCCAATTGTAATCCTTTGTGAGCGGTTGGTCAGAAAGTCCTTTATCCAGGTGCAGGTGGAGGAGGGGAGGCCTAAATCTATTAGCTTGCTTACCAATATGTCAGGGATTATTGTATTAAGTGCTGAACTGTAGTCTACAAAGAGCAGACTTACATAGCTCCCACTTTTGGTCTACATGGCTTAGCGCAGCATGTAGAGTGGTTGCAATGGCACCTTACTTACACTTGTTTGACCTGTAAGCAAACTGAAGCCGGTCGAAAGTGAGTGTGAGGCTGGATTTATACTTCACGTGACACGGCGCATGCTGCAGCGGACGCTCCTGCTACGCAAGCGTTGTACTGTTTATACTTGCGCATGTACTTTACGTAAATCTGGAGGAATCCACCAGGTGGCAGTGCAAGATATTATCACGGGGAGAACAGGTTCGGCTTCGCAGTGTTGTGAATTGCCTGGAACACCCATTAAATTCTGATGACACCTTATCGCAATATCTCTGAAAAGGATTTTTAATGATTAAATCCATCAGCCCAGGGATTTGTCCATTTCAGCTAGCATTGGGCACGTGGCTGAAACAATCCCTGGACTAGGCATCAGCTCATCGCAAGGTGAATACAAGCATACACACACACGCTGGCGTCATTATAGTGTAACCAAATCTGCATATCTTTGGAATGAAACCGGAGCACACTGTGGAAACCCAGCAGGAAAACATGTAAACTCCAGGCAGGGAATATCAGCGACATGACTCCCTGCAAGACAACAGCGCTAACGCTCCGCCACCATGTCATCCCCTTGTGTGTAATTAACAGTATTTATTATTTAAATGAAATTACCGATTTATCTGTAAAATGTAACATACATACTTCAATGCATTTCATCATGAAAGTGATATCAAGTGTAAATCTGAGGATACTAAAGGTGCAGAGAGTTGGAATATCATACATTTAATGTGCTCAGTGTGGCAATCTATTGCTGTTTGCCGCTGCTGTCAGTACCGGAGGAAGCCCTAGACAAAAACACGGCACAGAAGACGGTATGTGAGACTTTTAAAATGTATTGTGTCATTACGATAGGGCAGGGGTCTGCAACCTTCACTATGAAAAGAGCCATTTGCCCCCCCTTCCTCCAAAGAAAAATAGTCTGGAGCCGCAAAACATAACACAGCTTATAAACTTTTAAAAGTTTTAATCTATTTTTAGATTTTACATGTTACAACCACGGAATACAACAAACAGAAGTGCAGTGTGCATGTGTAGGGCTACTTTGAAATAAATTAAACTGAACTATGCAGGCCTATTTGGGTCCTTCCTATACCTGTGTAAAATTAAAATAAAAACTAGCCCACTTTAATATAAATAAAACATTTAGCTGTAGCTTAGCAGCTTTAAAAAAGTAAACATTAAATTCCATTTCAGTGTGCTGAATCAACTGAAGCACCTGAACATACAAAAAAAACTACATCAGGTCCGGGTCCGAAATGAATGTGTTTTTTTTTTCTGAAAAATAGTAGCATATTAAATGCTATTGTTCTCACCTGTTTAATGTGACTTCTGTTCCTGAAGTTCACTGCTGATCATCTCTATGTCGGGGCTGTACAATGTGACTTTGACCTTCACACAGGACTGCAGGCTCTCATGTGTGAGGCGGGAGCGATATTTGGACTTTATGAAGTTCATGCTTGAGAAAATTTGTTGTTAAGTATGTTGAGCCAAAGACGGACAGGACTCCAAGTGCATATTTTTTCATGTTCATATACGTTTCGGGAATGGCACTCCATGTGTCGAAAACAAATTTGTCGGGTTTGGGGAGGTTTTCAATATCACTCCATTTGTGCTCTTTAGCGACAGTAGCCTTCTGACGGGCGACTTCTTCAAGATCCGCTGTCAGGCATTTGAACTTGGACACCCATTAATCTTTATCTGCCATGTCGTCCAGTTCAATTTCTAGATCGGGCTTACTTACTCACTCCTGTGAATACGGATGTGTTCAGCAGGGATGGGTCGATGTCCAGGGGTGTGACAGGGAAGGAGAGAGTGTGTGTTTTTCCTTTCTGAACTCACTGAATCTTTCTCTAAATGCAGCTTGCATTTTCTGAACAATTTCCCGTTTGTTTTTAAAGTCGGAGAATAGATGCTCTGATCTTTTTATGAACGATTCTTTCATGTATTCTCCGTCTGTGAACAGCTTACCCCTCCTTACGATCTCTTGAGCTGCCACAAAACTAGCAGCTGTAGTTGACTGTGTAGAAGTGATCCACTTTTTGAAAGTATGTTTGCTCTGTTCAGCTTTCCGTTGCAGTTCCGAAATTGCTCTCTTTCGCTTATCTTCACTTGGGTATTTTGAATGCTGAGTGCTTGTTTCGAAAATGTCTTTCAACGTTACATTTTTTGTTGTTCGATAATTTATCGCCACATATTAAGCACACCGGTAAGCCAGCGTCGTTGGCGGTGAAGGCAATTGCTTCTGTCCACGCAGAATTAAACTCTCTAAATTAGATGTTAAAATGTATAACAGTAGTAGTCGTAAATAAACATATATATAAATACAACTTAAATTAAGAAATTGCCATTATTCATTTTCATGTTTTTTTTTTTTTTGTCAAGGCCAAAGGGAGCCACTACAAGGAGGCTGAAGAGCCGCATGTGGCTCCAGAGCCGCGGGTTGCCGACCCCTGCGATAGGGGAATATGCAACGCTTGAATATAAAAGCACCACGAATGCATCTGTATGTTGGCATTTTGCTTCACCATTTCGAACCATTCATCAAACATCGAAGCACGCACACCAATCTCATAGGATCCGCAAAGCGGCTTTCCGTCACATGTCACCAGAGACTCTAACATCACATTCCAACTTTTAGCACATTGCGCCCCCTGACTTTTTGCTGGTACTGCAACTCGCGCATGTGTCGCGTTAATTTCTGAGGACCTGCTCAGAGGACGCATCAAATGAACGCTGGAAACGCATGGCAGCCATGATGCGGGCGCATATGCGTTCTGACCGTGAAGTATAAATGAACCCTAAGACTGATCTCTTGAAGCACTTCATTACTACCGGCATGAGAGCAACCGGTCTGTAATCATTTAGGCTGTCAGTGGTTATTTTCTTAGGGACAGGGTTAATGATTGACGATTTTAGGGAGGGTGCAATAGTGGCTAATGCCAGAAAAAGATTAAAAATGTTTGTGAATACCCAATCAAGCTGGTCAGCAATTGCTTTGAGTATCTTCTCAGATTTTCTATCAGGGCCAGTGGCCTTCTTTAGGTTCACCATCCTGAGCACTTGTGTCACCTCATGTTCTTACAGAGTGAGTATGTCGATGCAGGGGGCTAGTGTTGTCAATGTGGTCATGTTGGACCTCCTCACCTCAAACCAGCCAAAAAAATGGTTCAGTTCCTCTGCCAGAGAGGCATTTGAGCCAACAGACCTGTAGTTGCTGCCCCTGTGGGTTGTCCTCTGTGAGGTGGTCTTGTATTTTCTTCTTATAGGCCTCTTTGGTGTTTTTGTTACCTTTCCTTAAGCCAGCTCTGGCTGTATTGTATAACACCCTGTACTACATTTTTTGAGGAGTGTCAAATGATATCTAAACATCAGCTGGCAGGGGAGGTCAAAGACAGATTTATACAGTCATGGCCAAAAGTTTTGAGAATGACAGAAGTATTGATTTTCACAAAGTTTGCTGCTTCAGTGTTTTTAGATCTTTTTGTCAGATGTTTCTACAGTTAAAAAAAATGCTTTAGTTGCCTAGTTTTGTTCACCCCACTGAATTAAAGCTGAAAGTCTGCACTTCAGCTGTATCTGAGTTGTTTCATTTAAGTTCATTGTGGTAATGTACAGAACCAAAATTAGAAAAAAGTTGTCTCTGTCCAAATATTTATGGACCTAACTGTATGGTATACTGAAGTATAATTACAAGCATTTCATAAGGTTCAAAGGCTTTTATTGACAATTACATTACGTTTATGCAAAGAGTCAATGTTTGCAGTGTTGGCCTTTCTTTTTCAAGACCTCTGCAATTCACCCTGGCATGCTGTCAGTCAACTTCTGGGCCAAATCCTGACTGATGGCAGCCCATTCTTGCATAATCAAGGCTTGGAGTTTGTCAGAATTTGTGGGATTTTGTTTGTCCACCTGACCCTTGAGAATTGAGCACAAGTTCTCAATGGAATTAAGGTTTGGGAAGTTTCTTGGCCATGGACCCAAAATTTTCAGTGTTTTGTTCCCTGAGCCACTTAGTTATCACTTTTGCCTTATGGCACAGTGCTCCATCATGCTGGAAAAGTCCTTGTTCATCACCAAACTGTTCTTGGATGGTTGAGAGAATTTGCTCTCTTAGGATGTTTTGGTCCCATTCTTTATTCATGGATGTGTTCTTAGGCAAAATTGTGAGTGAGCCCACTCCCTTGGCTGAGAAGCAGCCCCACACATGAATGGTCTCAGGATACTTTACTGTTGATATGACACAGGACTGATGGTAGCACTCATCTTACCTTCTCCAGACAAATTTTTTTCTGGATGCCCCAAACAATCAGAAAGGGGGTTCATCAAAGAAAATTACTTTACCCCAGTAGTCCTCAGCAGTGCAATCCCTGTACCGTTTTACAGAATATTAGTCTGTCCTTGATGTTTTTCTTGGCTTTCTCGGCTTCTTTGCTGCCCTTCTTGACACCAGGCCATCCTCCAAAAGTCTTTGCCTCACTGTGTGTGAAGATGTACTCATACCTGCCTGCTGCCATTCCTGAGCAAGCTGTGTACTGGTGGTGTCCTGATCCCACAGCTGAATCAACTTTAGGAGACAGTCCTGGCACTTGCTAAACTTTGTTGGGTGCTCTGAAGCCTTCTTCACAACAGCAGGGGAAATGGTTTTTTTAGGATTAAGTTCATTTTCATGACAAAGAGGGACTTTGCAATTAATTGCAATTCATCTGATTACTGTTCATAACATTCTGGAGTAGATGTAAATTGCCATCACATAAACTGAGACAGCAAACTTTGTGAAAATTAATATTTGTCATTTTCAAAACTTTTGGCCATGACTGTACATGATATTTTGGATTCTCTGCACACATAACTGATACTTCACACTATGGATCTCTTTATACCTGACATATGATGCAGCCTCCTGAAAGTTGTACAGAATCATCCCTGACAGAAATCCATGTGTTTGACACCTTACCCACAGTTATTAATCTATTTTTGTTATTTGCACCTCTCTGTACACTTCCTAAAGGTAAAACACATAATAAGAATAATAATAACTTCTTTTGATGTGAAATTGAGCATAGCAAGTCTTTATGTGATTCAGAAATAAAACACTAAATATTGTATTGTACTGAGTGCTTCATAATTTTTATCATTAATTTTGTAGACACTTTAACCCAAAGCAGTTGTTTCAAAGCAAGTGTTTCATGAAATGGACACACCTGTAAATTGTACCTTACTTCATTTGTCCCCAAGGAGAAATTAGAAGTTCAGCAGGAGATCAGAGCTTGTATGAAGCCTGTGTAGTCCCAGGATGTTTTGTGAAAAGAGTTTGTTTTCAGAACTTCCTTGTCACACTTTCCAGTCAAGCTGGAGCGCACAACTATAATCACAGCTTCCTTTGCGTTTGCAAATACTTGATTTTATACTTTTTTTTTTCTTTTTCATTTTTCAGTCTTACATCAAAATTAGTAGCATATACAACAAAACAGTGATTTTGATCTCAGTATGATTATACTTAAAGAATGTCAGTAGCAATTCTTTTTTGAGACACTGCGCCTATCTGAAATGCTGGCTGTAAAAAGAAACTCATAAATTGAAAATACTAACCTTTAATGTATCCAATTATTAAAAAAAATTCACACAGGCACTAAATTTTTTCCAGGGTAATGGGTTTCAGTGGATGTCTTTTATTACATTTCTTTGTCATTTCTCTTAGTTTTAATCCTGTATTCTTCACCAGTTCTTACAAATAAATAAATAACTCTTCACAAGATAACAGAAGGTAATAATTTCTTACTACATGCACCACTTCTTAGTATAATATAAGCAGGGTTTCTCACTTGTTAACTGATTAGTCTAGATTCAGTTTCCTAATTTGCATTTCGATAATAATTTTGGTATGTTGACACAGAAATGAGTAGCTTAAATAAAGAGTTGGTTTTATTTCAAGCTCACAGCTTGCAGTAAATCATGTTCCTTAAGTAACACAGACATTATGTCATAGATGTTTAAAAAAATATGGTGGAGTTATTTTTAAAATTTAGGCAGTAAGCATGAATGCTAGGTGTCCTATCATTACATGCAGAAAATTAATGTGTTCACGCTGAAAAATAACTTATTTTCTTGTAACTGTATGCCTGTGCATCTAATCTACTGTATCTAACCTAAAGTACATACTAATCCACAGTACATATTAAAATTGAATCATGAAACACAACCATATTTCAAAACATAAATAACTATGGTTAAGTTTTTTTAAAGCACAATTATGGAGATTTCCCAGAATGAGAGAGATTACACAAATTCTGCCTTTTTACATGAGAGATGTTTTAATTTTATTCATTTTTTTTGCTCTTTTTCTTTTTAGTTGCTTAATTGTAGATCATAAGACCGTGTTTTGTAGCAGCAGTGCACTTTCTAAAGATTTGTAGCAATCGTGCTATAAACCAGTTTCCTAAATTTTGCTTTATTGTCGTTGTTCCATTGAGCTATTTAAATGGGAAAAAAATATTTAGACAGTGATTAAAACTAATTAAAGTGAATTTATTATAATAAACATTGTTTATGTGTAAAAATCACAGAAGATAATAATGATAGCACTTACAGAAATATGTTCTAATAGATTAATTAAATAATACGTTTATACAGCACAAGAAGCACTGTGCTTAACAGCAAAACTTTATTCATGTATATATTAAAATAAGTAAAAACCAATGGAATGGACATGTCAGAGGTGCCATATATAAAATAAATGTTGATATGCTGCTTTTAAGATTTATAGTAAGTGTTTATCAAGATGTCAGATCCTGAGGTTCTAATTTGGGCTTTTTCCCTCTGACATGATGTGTAGGTGCACTCAAGTCACAATCCTTAGTTAATTGACACTTTACAGAGTGTTTTTGATGCCTGGACTGTACAGTTTTTGTATCACATGAGAAGCACCATTACTCACTTTAAGAGATTTAGGGTGAGTAGTTAACAAAAATCATTTTATGAATTTCACAATAAATAAATTGAGTTGTTCTGTGAGATTTCTGTACTAGTCTGCAAATAACCTTTTATAAGAACTGTTATATTTTTAGTATTACTTATAGTTCCAGTGCAAAATTACACACGTCAGTGGTTTATAAAAACAAATACAGTTTAACATCTTAATCTGAAAGCATTTAAATTATGTATATCAAGATGATACATAATAATAAGATATCTGTTATAAAACATAGGTAAAAGCTACAAAGTTGATTTGTTTGTATCACACAGTTAAGTAAAACCTGAGCTGTAACAGTGCTGATTGTGCACAAACGCTGAACTATCTTTATGTATAATACACTACCGTGGCTGTTTGTTTGCCTGTAAAGGATTTTAAATCACCTGTAGCTCATAAACCGTTTGACCTATTTACCTGAAATTTGGTACAAATATACTACGTGACGTCTACTATCCGCTTTTGGGGTGATGATAGACCTCCAAGGTTATTCCTCTTTTTATTTTATTTTATTGTAGAATCAACTTTCGGCAGTGGCCAGCAGGGCAGCCATGCAGCTCATATGTACGTGCGCCGTTCTTATTCCTACCACCTTCACCATCACTTCCCTTACCTCTTCGTATCTTAAATCGTTCTTGAGGCAGATTGAAGACTTAAGTGCCAGCTTAAGTGAAAAATTAAGGAAAACGTTCTAAGTAATTGCAACCCAAACACAGACTTAATCACTTTTAACGCAAAATGATGCAGATGAAAGAAGAGAAGAAGTGGGCCACTAGGCTGGAGAAAAGAAAAGCTGCTCAGGAAGCAGCAAGCGCATCAACCTCTTGAGTGAACAAATGAATGCTAAATGTACAGAGAAAGAGGATGAAAACTAGAAAAGCTCAAGTCAAGTGTATTCTGTGACATTACTTGTGATATTGTTTCTCTTTTTTAACATTTATTTGTTTGTGTAATTGGGTAATCAGCATTTGAGGTGAATCCAAGCAAACCTAAATGTCCAGCTGTGTTTGTTATAATGAAAGATACACATTATGACAAAAAATGCAACTGATATTCTTCTCATTATTAGTTAAATACTGTATATTCAAGCATAGATATTGATGAAACATTGGGCAAGTTGGGGTGGGGGGGGGGGGGGGGTGCCTTTTGAAACATTTTATTTTGTTACGAACAAAAGAGGTGAGTTGCAGGAATTCACTATTTACGATGTAGTTCATCATTATTCATACACATGGTCAATGTAGAGGTCTCTTAAAGTCTGGGTACCTAATGACTTCCATGTACTAGATGTGTACTGTATATTTTAAAGAGATATGGAATACTGTATATAATTACCATGAGCTAGAGTAGGAGAGAATAGCATCTCATTGACTGACAATGGAATTGCTAGTAAATTGATGATAGTTATTTATGACTGCAGCACAAAGCTAATAGTGTAAGAAGACTAGACCCATAGATATATTGAATAAGTTACTAAGTAGTGTGGTGGACAGTAGGACTTCAGGGACCTTCAAAACTCGACTTGAGGTTATTTTGGTGGAATTAGGGGGATAGGATTTGTAAGCTTTATTGAGCTGAGTAGTCTTTTCCCGTCTAGAGTTTTCTAATGGAGCAAGACTTACTTTTCAAGGATAATCACATAATTTCTTCTAATTCCTTCTATAACCTCAAATTATGAATATTCAAAACCCACAAGTGAAATATGAAGTTTGCTAATACTATGCTACCATCTGCATTATATCTTCGCAATGTCATCCTTTTAACACTGTTTCAAATAATGTAATATATCTTTGTGAAGGGGAACAGATAAAGATTCAACACGACAGTTTTACTGTAGAACAATGATCCTTGCAAATCTATACATATAAAAGGCAAACCCCTCATATAGGTGGGAAGCTGAAATTTCGCATGCTCATTCCTTGCAGTGTACTTACAAAAGTTAGGTATGTTTCATGTCCTATTGCAACACCCAAGGGGGAAGATGGGTGTACCCCTAAACTGTATATATAGATAGGGGGAATCCCTCCTCACTATTTATGAAACTTCCAGTATACATAGGAAGCCTAAATTTCCATGCTCATCCTTTACGCTGTACTTACAAACATTAAGTATTTTTCATTTCGCTCCGTGCCCCGTAACGAACTTTGGAAAATAACGTCATCTTTTTGGCGGTTCTCACCATTATGCCGTAAGGAACTTTCGGAAGTGACCTCTTCTTTTGGTGGTTTCATTCGTTATTTCCGTTAACAGAGGATTTATTTCACAGCAGAGACACACAAGGGCCACCCCCAGTCCCTTCCTTTTTCCGCACGGCTGCTGTCCGCGCACCTACCACGTGGTTGGCTCCCTGCCTATATACATTAACGACATCCCACGTTCATATGCCTCCTCACTCGCTTCCTTACTTTCCTCAGCTGTTCGTTGTGCTCACTGCTCCCTTCTTCTTTACTCCACCGCTTCAAGCCTGTTATTGTCCGCCTTGCTTCACATCTTCCTTCTGGTGACTGCTGCCTTTTCATTTAGTTTCTTCACACTCTTCATCCTCCGGGCATGCCTCCGCATACTCTACTTTTGAAGGTCAGTGCACCAATTATGTTACTACAAAACTTACAACCATCAAAACTTTGTAACGGCATCAGGCTTCAGATCAAATCTCTGCACATTGAGGCAACTGTCTTCACTGGAACTGGCTCAGGGGAGACTGTATTTATTTATCACTTCCCTCTCATACCCTCTGACCTCCCATTCAAATTCACACGCCTTCCAATTTCCAGTAAGGGTCTGCTTCGCTATGACAATAAATAAGTCACAGGGCCAGACTCTAAAAAAGGTTGGCATGGACTTGACACAAGATTGCTTCTCACATGGCCAACTGTACGTTGCATGCTGAACAGTATGCTCAGCAGAGAGCTTGGTCATTTTACAGCCCGAGGGCAGAACTGCAAACGTCGTTTACAAAGAGATCCTTACATCCTAAAAATGTGCATTTCTCATACACATTTACAATCATAAATTAAACTCTTTATACAATCATCAAATTCAGTCTCAATACTAAAATAAGCTTACGACAATTACATTGACAATCATGTTACATTATTTTTAAAATGTTTCCTTTTCTTTTTCATAACTTCTTTAACACACTACTTCTCTGCTGCGAATCGTGGGTATTTTGCTAGTTCTGAATAAAGTAAAGGAATGCTATGCTATTCTGTTTTCTTACATTATAATCACAGTAATTTACATAAAATGCTGCTAGACCGGTAGATGTGCTCTGGCACACATTTGGAGTGGTTAAGACTGATTTTAAGTGTTTTTCACGGTATTTTATTGTAAGTTATACAGCCAAAAATAAAAGCCCTAAACTTGCAGTACAGCTAAAAACAAGAGATCCACTTATACAGTGGTGTGAAAAACTATTTGCCCCTTCCTGATTTCTTATTCTTTTGCATGTTTGTCACACAAAATGTTTCTGATCATCAAACACATTTAACCATTAGTCAAATATAACACAAGTAAACACAAAATGCAGTTTTTAAATGATGGTGTTTATTATTTAGGGAGAAAAAAAATCCAAACCTACATGGCCCTGTGTGAAAAAGTAATTGCCCCCTTGTTAAAAAATAACCTAACTGTGGTGTATCACACCTGAGTTCAATTTCCGTAGCCACCCCCAGGCCTGATTACTGCCACACCTGTTTCAATCAAGAAATCACTTAAATAGGAGCTGCCTGACACAGAGAAGTAGACCAAAAGCACCTCAAAAGATAGACATCATGCCAAGATCCAAAGAATTCAGGAACAAATGAGAACAGAAGTAATTGAGATCTATCAGTCTGGTAAAGGTTATAAAGCCATTTCTAAAGCTTTGGGACTCCAGCGAACCACAGTGAGAGCCATTATCCACAAATGGCAAAAACATGGAACAGTGGTGAACCTTCCCAGGAGTGGCCGGCCGACCAAAATTACCCCAAGAGCGCAGAGACGACTCATCCGAGAGGTCACAAAAGACCCCAGGACAACGTCTAAAGAACTGCAGGCCTCACTTGCCTTAATTAAGGTCAGTGTTCACGACTCCACCATAAGAAAGAGACTGGGCAAAAACGGCCTGCATGGCAGATTTCCAAGACGCAAACCACTGTTAAGCAAAAAGAACATTAGGGCTCGTCTCAATTTTGCTAAGAAACATCTCAATGATTGCCAAGACTTTTAGGAAAGTACCTTGTGGACTGATGAGTCAAAAGTTGAACTTTTTGGAAGGCAAATGTCCCGTTACATCTGGCGTAAAAGGAACACAGCATTTCAGAAAAAGAACATCATACCAACAGTAAAATATGGTGGTGGTAGTGTGATGGTCTGGGGTTGTTTTGCTGCTTCAGGACCTGGAAGGCTTGCTGTGATAGATGGAACCATGAATTCTACTGTCTACCAAAAAATCCTGAAGGAGAATGTCCGGCCATCTGTTCGTCAACTCAAGCTGAAGCGATCTTGGGTGCTGCAACAGGACAATGACCCAAAACACACCAGCAAATCCACCTCTGAATGGCTGAAGAAAAACAAAATGAAGACTTTGGAGTGGCCTAGTCAAAGTCCTGACCTGAATCCAATTGAGATGCTATGGCATGACCTTAAAAAGGCGGTTCATGCTAGAAAACCCTCAAATAAAGCTGAATTACAACAATTTTGCAAAGATGAGTGGGCCAAAATTCCTCCAGAGCGCTGTAAAAGACTCATTGCAAGTTATCGCAAACGCTTGATTGCAGTTATTGCTGCTAAGGGTGGCCCAACCAGTTATTAGGTTCAGGGGGCAATTACTTTTTCACACA
The DNA here is from genome assembly GCF_900747795.2 of Erpetoichthys calabaricus. Lineage (NCBI taxonomy): Eukaryota > Metazoa > Chordata > Cladistia > Polypteriformes > Polypteridae > Erpetoichthys > Erpetoichthys calabaricus. The sequence continues at coordinate 28,275,785 of NC_041397.2, forward strand.
GGCCCATGTAGGTTTGGATTTTTTTTCTCCCTAAATAATAAAAACCATCATTTAAAAACTGCATTTTGTGTTTACTTGTGTTATATTTGACTAATGGTTAAATGTGTTTGATGATCAGAAACATTTTGTGTGACAAACATGCAAAAGAATAAGAAATCAGGAAGGGGGCAAATAGTTTTTCACACCACTGTAGTAGGTTATTAGAGTATACAGATGCAGAGTACACAGCTCTTTTACACACTCTAACTTTCAGTTTTTTACTTCTGCACTCTACGTTTTTCATTACATATGATGGGGGAACTTTAAGGAAATGGGGAAGAGTGAAGTCAAAACCAAAGTGTTTCAATGAACCATGAATCTTTTTCTATTTGTTTTTCTGAATCCACTCTTCCACAGGATACCAGGTGATAGGGTGATAGTTCAGCCCATTTCAAAGCCTGTGGCCATAAAGAGTGGGTGAATCATAAATTGCTGTTAGGAAGACATAAACATTCTGCCACTCACAACATGCCAAACACTGAAAGGCTTCAATAATACAGCTGCAGGTTGACTTTAATGCAGATAGTTTGCACTGCAGTTAACCATTAGACGACTATTAGGCGACTACCTATATGCAGCCAATACAATGTAAATTGCAAATGAAGCGTGCAGCACTTCATTGACCAAAAGATTTTAATAATTGTGTCACCTGTGTTTTTTTAAATTGGGTAGGCATAATAGAAAAGGCCTGAATATAGACAGGTATATTTACAGTATGTGGCATGAAGGAAAAAATAGTGGGTTGGAATAAACTAATACAGTACTAAACATTTGTCAGAACATGTATAGTATGGCTTGGTCTCCTAATTGCTTTAAATAACAGGTTCTCACATCTTCATCCTAACTTTGTTCTGAAATATTTTATTTAACTATTACATTGAAATGCACCAAAACAAGCAGATGATTAACATGAACACTATCTATTGAATTATTATGTGTCAGGTGAGGTAAACACATATCAGAATTTCTCATTAGCACCACAAGATGAGAAAGTAAACAACTCAAAGTTCTAATTACGTGAGAAAACAAGTTTCCTCTTGCTACAGTTCATTTACTATACATGTGTCCATTTTGGAGATTTGTCTGCTTTGTTTCCAGACATATCAAACTTCAAAGATTTATCTGTTAATTACACACCCTGTTTTTACATATTTTTTAAATATAGAGCTCTAAGACATATTCATATTATTTCTCATATCTATTCTGTGTCTGATAAAAACTAATCAATAGACACTGTTAAACAATCAGCTGTTCACAAGAATACTTACCTTTTTATAACAGTTGTATCAGTAGACAATTTTTCAAAATATCCCTTAGTGTTTTTTTTTTGTTTGTTTTTGTTTTTTTACTTATCAGTCCCTCACCCCACACTCTATGAAAGGTTTGGTACGATTGTGCCAACTTTTCAGATTATTTTTCAGGTCTAGTGCATCATATTTATGATACTATATATGTATTTTACTGATTCCTTTCCTCATTTTTCTTCCAAAATTGTCAGTCTGAACATACCTATTTTTAACAGGAAATATAATATTTATTTCCACTTCTTTGGTTGTTTTTGCAGAGGAAAAGCTATAAATCAAAACATAATGCAAAGATGTATGTAAAAAAATAAAAACTTGCCTAATGTTAAATAATGTATTACTCAATTCGATTTTATATAATTTGATTTACATTAAAACTAAAACTCTGGAAAAATGAATGTAAAGTATCAGTATATTCATTTTTCCTCATTGATAGTTAACATGGAATGTTTCTTAGCATTTGAGGAACAGTGTTCAATCTGTTTTGCTTGTGCTTGAAACTTAGTTAGTTACTGTAAAAATATCTTATTACATCCTGTAATTTAAACATGCTGTAGAATTTAAAATCAGATTTGTATATACTTGAAACTAAATTTTAAATATGAAACATTATAATCTCAATTATTAGTTGACAGCCTTACAAACTTGCACTCTACTAATGTTAGACAGCATATTGTTGTGTTATGTACCATAAATGAGTATCCTCAGTATTATTGTGAAGGCAAATAAGATACTCTGTTTCTAGGGTTTTCTTTATTGAATGCAGCAAATTAAAACAATTTTTACTGTTGGAGTCACCTTTAACTTTAGTGAAACAAAAGGGAATAAATTTCAATATATTGCATAATTGAATTACAACATTTAATATGTTTAAATATAACAAAATAAGATTGTTATCTTATCATGTCCCCTGTATTGCAGTAATATTGTACAGGTTGGTCCTTAACAAATTTCAAACATTATGAATGGACACTTAGATAGTACAAAAAAAAAACTCTAGACATGGCTTACAGAACACACAGATGTAGTGTGAGGCTGTCTGTCACTTTTACTTAGGGTGTACATTTTTTAGGTTAGCGAGTACAAATATAAACCCTTGATGCATATTTTTAGGAATTCAGTGTACACTGGAGAAATTTGAAAGGACTCGATAGTGGTAAATATTATCCTTTTATATAAAAAGGGTGAACAGGCAGATCTAAGCAACTATAGGCCAGTAAGCTTAATGTGCATTACAGGAAAATTAATGGAAGGAATTATTAAGGATAAGATTGAGCAACACCTGGCAAGAATAGGAGTTTTACTGAACAGTCACCATGGGCTCAGAAAAAGGAGATGATGTTTTACTAACATGCTTGAATTCTATGAGAAAGCAACAAAAGTATATGATCAAAGTGGAGCACATAATATTATTTATCTTGAGTTTCGGAAAGCATTTGGTAAGGTGCCACATGACAGGTTGGGTATCAGACTAAAAGAAGTGGGAGTTCAGTGTGATGTTTATAAATGGGTGCAAAATTAGCTCAGACACAGGAAGCAGAGAGTGATGGTGCGAGGAACCTCATCAGTACCTGCTGATGTTAAGAGTCGTGTCCCGTAGGGGTCAGTGTTGAGCCAGTGCTATTTTTAATAGATATAAGTGATTTGGATAGGAATAGAAGATACCAAGATAGGTGGATTGGCAGATAATCTGGAATCCACTGAATCATTACAGAGGGACTGTACGGCATACAGGCTTGGGTAGATTTGTAGCAGATGAAATTATTTCAGTAAATCTACTTTGTGAGTAGTAAAAATGTTAGGTTTGAATATACAATGGGATGGCTGAAAATCGAAAGTACACCTTACGAGAAGGGTTTAGGAGTCATATTGGACTCTATATTATTAACTTCCAGACAGTGTTCAGAAGTAATTAATAAGGTTAACAATGTTAGGTTAATATGTATAGAGTACAAGTCCAAGGAGGTTCTGCACACACTTTATAACACACTGGTGAGGCCTCACCTGGAGTACTGTGTGCAGTCTTGGTCTCCAGGCTACAGAAAGGACATAGCAGTTCTAGGAAAAAGTCCAGAGAAGAGCTACTAAGGTGATTCTAGGACCACAATGGATGAATTATGAAGAAAGAATAAAAGGGATCAGCCTTTTCAATTTAAGCAAAAAGGATTACGAGGAGACATGATTGAAGTGTTTAAAATTATGAAGGTCCAGTGGATTGGGATTGTTATTTTAAAATGTGTTCATCAACAACACGGAGACGCAGTTGGAAAGTTGTTAAGGGTAAACTTTGCACAAACATTAGGAAGCTTTTCTTTACACAGAGAACCATAGGCACTTGGAATAAGCTACCAAGTAGTGTGGTAGACAGTAAGACTTTAGGGACTTTCAAAACTAGACTTGATGTTTTTTTTAGAAGAATTAAGTGGATAGGACAGGCGAGCTTTGTTGGGCTGAGTGGCTTGTTCTCATCGAGATTGTTCTAATGTCATATTAACAGCTGAAAATTTCAAACCCAGACTGAGGTAAATAGTGACTTCTAAAGAAAAGCACCAATAATTAACTTTTGGAAAACATTCTGTGGTTGCAAAATGTTTTTTTTATTTATACTCTTGACATATTGTATTATCATGTAGTGAGGTATAGACCAGCAGGTCTTCATGATGCACAGGACTGATAATTTTTGCCAATATGTAGCTCTGCAAAAGAATTATATCTTTAGTAATTGTGAATGTGCCTGTTTGTAAGGGTTACACTAAAGAGTTAAATCTGGACAAAATAAAATTTGATCAAAACAAGTCTCCCATAACTGCCAAGGTGTGCAAGAACTGTAGACTTTGGATATGCTCATTTTAGAGTGAAACATTGAAAGAATTATGTACAGTATTTTCACCACTAGTACTTTTGAGGGTTGTCCCATAGTTCTGCCTTTGGATGCAGAATTAATATAATGCATTTATTATAGTCAAATAACATATCACGTTACAATACAGCATTATAGAACTGGGACTGACAATTTTATTTGTTTTTGAACCTTGGGGAAAAATGCTTTCAGTTGGTTTTATGGCATAAGAACATACAGTAATTAGTGAGCAGCATAGTTGTGAGCAAAACAGAATTATCAGGGTTAGGTCAAATGAAGAAAACTAATTAGTGGGCTTATGTTTAAGTTACGTAGTGCCGATTTATCCTGTGTGTGTGTTAGATGCATATATAAAGGATTTGAAAAGGAACATAGTTGTTTCAAAATGGGAAGCAACAGTTTAACCCCTGACTCCTGTTCAAGCTCCCGCTTTTTAGTGCTTGTAAATTGCAGCTCTGGTTGTTAAAATAAACTTTGTTGATGACAAACAGCACTGAACAACTCTATTCTTACTTTCTACTCAAGCTCATATTACATGTCTGTGCATTCATTTGATATGTGTAAAGATCTGCACTTAATCGAGGGATCTGGGAAGACAGACCTTAAGTGTCTCATGGAGAGCAACATTGGCAGTCTGCATCTTCTAAATAAAACTTATAAAAGTAATTGGTGGAGGGTAATCTTGCTTTGATATTTGGCTTAGGCCATTTAGTTGAAATTGGCATTTCATTTCATTTCTTTTCATTTGTCTCTCTCTATTATAAAAGAAAATCTTGAGATAAGACAATTGCCAAGAGATTTTTTCAAGTCCCGTCCTCATCTCAACCATTTATGGTTAATGGCTCATGCCCGCAGTCCTCTCACCTCTCTTTCGTGTGAATGGTTTTGTCAGACACAGTTCCTGTGCTCTCAGCTCTTAAGAATTTTTATGCTTTCCTCACTTTTAAGTTCCCAATAAAAGAAGACTTATTATGTCCAAATCTTATAGAAGAATTTCTTCCCGAAGAGTTATCAACAGAAGAAATGAGTACACGGGCAATCCTAGCACCGAGAAACAATGAAGTCAAACGAATTAACATGAAAATTGTTGATCGGTTAAACGGCAAATTGGTTAAATGCGTAGCAATAGAATATGTCTTCTACCAGCCAAATTACTGTTGAAAGAAGGATGTATCATAATGTTATTGTGAAATTTATGAATGAGTGTTGGGCTACGCAATAGGACAAGATTAGTTGTATTCAGAATTGGTCGAAGAATTCTGACATGTAAAATTTTAACAGGCGACAAGAAAGGTAATGCAGTACATTTTTCGTGGATAACATTAGACACCAAAGGAGATTTTGATTTGCCATTCGTATTAAAACGTTTACAGTTTCCCATTAGAATAGCTTTTTCTATGACAACAAATCACAGGGACAAATATTCTAAAAAGTCGGTTTATTTATTAGAGAGAAAGAAGTAATATTCACTCACGGGCAGTTATACATTGTGTTGTCACGATGGAAGTCCAAATACGGAATCAAAATTCAATGCGATATTGACAAAAGGTTAATTCCAAATATTGTTTTTATTGAAGTTTTACTGTAAAAGTGTAAGTTTAAAAAGTATTTGCGTGTTATTTTCAAAGCCAAACAGAACGAAAACTTATAATGCAACGAATACCTCTAACGCAACATGAAACATAATTTTCTTTCAATCTATTATGTTTTACTATTTTTTACTATGGTTAATTACTTGCTGTAATGTAAAATAGTCAGTTCTATTATGCATATGTAACAATTCCCATGAAAATAACAATCTGTTTAAATTGTACATCCCTTTCCCTATACGCAAGCAGCACTGAGAAGTGGCTCGTGCATAGCGCTCGCATGGGGGTTGGCGAGCAAAGTGAGCAGGGGGCAGAGCCCCCTAATTATTTTAAAAGAAAAAAATATATTGAGGTGTAAACTTCTGCAAAAAAAAAAAAAAAAACTTTGCAAATAATTTCCTGTTCAGGTTTTACTTTCAGTGTAGTTCAGGGGTATCAAACCCAGTTTCATTAAGGGTCAAAATTAACACTTTATATAACCAACGCGGGCTGAATATACAGTATCAACAAGGTGCATTAATTTTGTTACCGAGGTGAGACACAGGTATCTCTATCCTCAGCACAATTGTGAATTCTATATTTTGCCTTCTGTCTCTCACTTTATTTCAATTAGGGAATCCATTCCCGGACGGGTTTATCCATTCCCGGGAATTTGGGAATCCGCATTTCATTCCTGGGAATCCCAGGCTCCCGGGGATGACACAGTGCACGGGCATCTCACATGTGAACAGTTTTAGAACGACCAACACTTATTTTTAATAAAACTACTGCAATATGTTGACACAAATAAAAGACTAACCTTATTCATGCTGTCATATAAGTACATGTATCTTTAGTTGCGGTAATAAGAGCGTAGAAAGCACAACGTCCTCACAGGTGGTGCAGTGGTAGTGCTGCTGCTTTGCAGTAAGGAGACTGTGGAAGATTGTGGGTTCACTTCCCATTTCCTCCCTGTGTGGATAGCGCTTTGAGTACTGAGAAAAGCGCTATATGAATGAATTATTATTATTATTAACGTGTCCAGCGTGCGGTCGTCCAGGCAAGAGCGCACCTTCGTGCAGAAGTACGCCAGCCACTGAGAAAGTACGCTCTGCCTCCACTGAAGTAGGCGGCACATTCATCAGATACTGACACACTTGTTCTAAACAATGCCCATGCTTGCCGTTGCTCTGAAACACCGCCATTTCAGCTTTTACTGATGCATCCAGTTTCTTGTCATCATTCTGTGATGGCAAATTTCTTGGCACAGATAATGCAGATGCAACAGACTGACGCATTGAAATTTCAAGTTGTTCAAAGCTGTTGTCTGATAAAGTGCAAGCTGCAGCAATGGCGCCACCTTAATTACTTTCAACTATATCTCTGTTATTTCTTGATTAATTTCTACACTTTTACACGCTATATATGCGAGCTTGGCCGTTCCCATTTTCCCGGGTATTACAGCAGTTTCATTCACGGGAATAAAAAATGACCGGGAGCCCGGGAATGGATTCCCTAATTTCAATGTATTCCCTCTTTATCTACTTTTCTTCTCTTGTACATTACAATGGGTTGGGAAAGCTGCTGGTAACCATGGGACCAAAATCAGTATTGAGTTAAAGAAAATTACGTCAGTGCATAAACTCAAGTGAGAGCCACAGTATGGACACACGACAATTTGTAGCTAAATCACATCCACTCACACTTGCTTTAACATGCCCAATAACTGGATGGTACATGAATACGTTAAAAAAACTTGGGTGTACAATGAGTGTGCTGGTGATATTGGATCATGCAGACTGCATTTGGAAATTGTCAGAAAGTAATTGTGATCACATTGAAAATAGGTAGAAATGGCAGTGAGTTTTCTGTCCACATGCAACAACTGAGTCCATGGAAATGACAAAAGAATCATGTAGGGCAATCAGGTGGCCAGCCCTGACATCTGTGTGTCTTTAAAAACTAAGCAGAGTGGCAGCAGTGGCATATGTAAGCTACCGTCTCCTTCATGAGACTGACACATTTTTGGTGTAATGCTAAAACGGTAATTTATGGCCAGTATGGCATGTTACCTTCACACTGTTTTTTGTTGGGTCATTACGAGCAGCTGGTTCTATTCTAACTGCAGGTTAGTAGCTGTGGTACCATGCGCTGCATAAATAAACACAATCAGTCACTGGAGATTCATTTTATTGCTAATTGTAAATGTAATCCAGTGAAATTATATAGATATATGTACATAAAACACACATTAAAGAGGGCATTTGAGAAAATTAACAGTCATCAGAGGTATATGTATCATGTTTTGAATATTGATTAAATAGGCTTACTTCAAAAGGTCCAAGAACCTGTGGGCCTTCACTCTGACACTCTTGGTGTAATTCATTAAAATGCAGCTTAGATTATGCCTAAGGAACAAGATTTTGAATTCATAGATCAAATTCTCAAGCTCATAGTTCATTATACCTTGAACATCAATGTTAAATGATAATTGTAAATGAACCAACCTCCTTTTGATCCAGAAATTGGATTAAGAATGCTATGAAAATGGATAAATATTAATATAGTTTTTATTTAATTTTTATTTTGAGTAGCATAGCTTTTATAATTTTAACTTTGTTTCTCAGGTTTGTATGGCTTAACCTGCTGGTAATCTTTGACATTTTTAGGTATAGATAAAAGTATATCTTTTTTTTTTTTTTTTTAATTTTTTAAAACCATACAAACAAGTCGAACTTAACAAACTAAACTCAGTTCAACACCCATCCAAAAAAAGAGAGAAAGGCCAACAGCCAGAGGAAGAAAGTAGAGAAGAGGGAGGCAAATCCTTTTCCCCAATGTAAAAGCTTATTCTAAAATGTTACTGATTGGGATCCTGCCAGATTTTTAAAAAGCTTTGAACAGATCCACTAAGTGAGAATTTGATTTTTTTTTTTTTTAGTATATAACATCAGTTACCCACTGACTTAAAAAAGATTTGCTAGGATTCTTCCAGTTGAAAAAGGTAAGTCTACATGCTAATAGTGAGGTAAAGGCAATTACAGTTTGTTTGTCCTTCTTCACAGATAAAAGCATATCTAAAACCTTTGACTTAAATTACTTAAACTTAAAAAGGTTACTAGCAAAATATTTTTGAGTGTATTGAAATTGTCCAAACATTCCTAAAATTTAAAATTCAGATACTTTTAAAACAATATTATAATTATTTTGATTATTTAGAATAACTGTAATTTTCATTTTTCGTCTAATTTTTTTTTTTAATTCTTTTTCCCCTCTAGGTTCCAAACTGGTCCCATTTTGGAGTTGGTTACAAATGGGCAGAGATCTGATTTTTATACGTCTAAGATATCTCACTGGTGCCTGGACACTAGAGTGCCAGAAAAAACACGACTGAAATATATGGTGAATGGGGAAAATGGGTTTATGCTATATAAGTAAAAAAAATGTGTTATTTTTATTTACCTTTTATACAAAACTTTAATGAAGAAGTACTGTATGACAAATAAGGGAGTAGTTGTTTTTGATCCCACTGCTTATATTATTTGTAGATTTCTGTCAGGATTCAAAGCATAAATGGATTTGTTTATCATTGGAATTATATGTTACCAAAAAATAAATCACACAACCCAAGAATTAAATATATGGAATGTTTTTGGTTACATAAATTTTACTCTGCACAGCAAGTGCATGAAACATTCATTTTTGAAAAATTCAGTCACCTTTATAACTAAATTACTCACAGACTTGGTCATTTTCACAAGCTTCTAGTGAACATTTTACTTTTAATAAATATTGACTCACCAAACTGACTCACCTATAGCACTGATGTATGTAAACCAACGAGGTCCAATATAGTGCCCATTTTTAGGACTTTATCTGCAGCAGTAAAAAGACAACTATGGGATGCTGGCCTATGAGGGCAAAATTTGAAGGAAAAAGCAATATCTGAAACTGTCAAATAAAAAGAAAAGGTTAAAATGGGCAAAAAGCACAGGCATTGGATAGAAGATAACTGGAAAGCATATTATGTGCAGCATTTTGGAATCATCTCTGTTATACAACACTGATATTTGGTGTGTATTTCATGAAGAAGCAAACTGAGAACATGTAAGGTGCTTGTTTTTCACTCTACAGACTTTGATGTCCATATCCTCTTATACATTTGTCCACCTGGGCCTTTCCCCTCTTTTTCTGGCCTAGTTAGATCCAGTTTGTCATCTTTTCACAAGACAGTAGCAAACATCTTTATATGAAATCTTCAGTTTCTTGGCAATCTATTACATGGAAAAAACTTCATTCTGCAAAAACAAAAAGTCGTGTTTCTTGAGTAAGCTGTTTCATTTTGGAATTTTTTTTAAGCCAGAACTGAACTTTAGGAATACTAGTACCTTACAACCCAAGTGAACAGCATAACCAGTTTCAGCAGTGCTAATGCAATTACAAAGGTTTTTCTATTAACCAATTAACATTTAAACAACCAATTAAGAATAAGCTAAGGGAATTGACCATTTGGACATTAAAGGATGGACTACCTGCTGAAAATGGAGCTTTGCAGTCATAACTTATGTGAAAAATAAATTGACAATCTGTTGTTTCAAGCAGTAATAACCATTAGAAACTCTAGTGTCTTGGTTATATTTTTAAATTAATGATTTATTAAAGAAAAAAAGTAATGACCTGTGATGGACGGCTGGGTTCCATGCCTGGCCGGGACGCCCCTGCTGTGTATGTTCTAGGGGAGCAGCCATGGACAGCTCAATACCTCCCCCGGGGCACTAGGTGGCAGCCTCCCTGGCCGACGCTGATTCCCCAACCTCCCGCAGGGCTCCATGGGAGATGGAGTCTTCCACAGCTTGGTTGGGCCCGGGGTGGCCGCTAGGGAGGGCTGTCTCCTTCCAACAGCCCAGCTGGACGATTCTACAGCCCCACCCGGAAGTACAATTAGGACCAGGTGGTCAAGCACCTGGAACACTTCCGGGTGGGTTATAAAAAGGGCCAGCCACCACCACTCGAGGGTGAGAGTCGGGAGGAGGAGGACTGAGCCTGAGGAGGAGGAGGAGGAGGAGTGGTGGTGGTGGTGGTAAAGGAAGAGAAGAGTGTTGTGGATTTATTGTAAGTGTTTTGGGACTGTGTTGAGCCTGTGGGACACGGGGAAGGCGTGCCCCACGGCTGAAGAAAAATAAAAGTCCATTGATTTATTACATGCCTCTGTGTTGTTCTGTGCCAGGTCAGGCGCTTATATAGCGCCTTTGTTACAGACCCCATAAACTGAAGTCTTGGTTGCGCCAAATTTAGCAGCAAAAACTGAAATCCTATGCTTTCCGGTACCTGGAGATCAGACGTTGGCATTGTTGTGGAAAAACTTTGGCCTACTTTTCTCTACAAAATTGTTTTAATTCAGCCACACTGATGAGTTTTCGAATATGAACTGCCAGTTTATGGTCCTGCCAGAACATCCCAATGGAGTTTAAGTCGGGACTTTAATGATACCACTTCAAAACCTTAATTTTGGTGGTTTTGTTTTCTTCTCAGCCATTCAGATGTGGTATTTCACTTGTGCTTTAGATCATTGTTTTGCTGCATAACCAAATTGTACTTCAGCTTCAGATCATGGACTGATGACAAGACATTCTCCCTCAGTACTTTTTGGTTGAGAGCTGAATTCATGTTTCCCTCAATTATGGCAAGTCACTCAGGCCCTGAAGCAGCAAAGCATTCCCACATCATCACATTACCACCACCATGGTTGACTGTGGGCATGATGGTCTTATTTTGGAAATCTGTGTTAGCTCTACACCAGATGTAATTGGACCCATATCTTCGAAAAAGTTTCACTTTTGATTCATCAGTCCACAGAACATTATTCCAAATGTTTTTTGGCAAAATTTAGACAAGACTTTATATTCCTCTTGTTTAGCAATGGTTTTCACCTTGCAGCTCTCCCATGGACACCATTTTTGACCAGTGTCTTTCTAATGGTGAAATCATTAGCTGAGCTGAGAGAGACCTACATTTCCTTAAATGTTTGTCTTAAGTTCTTCTGGGACAAGTTTTCTATATGTTCTTGGAGTAGTTTTGCTGGGTTTTTTCCACTTGGAGGTGATGGCTGTCAGAGTGGTTTGCTGGAGTCCCAAGGTTTTAGAGGTTGCTTTGTAACTCTTTTCCCAGTGATAAACTTCACTTTCTTTTCATAGAGGCATAGTGTGCTGCTTTTTGAGACCTTTTAGCCAACTTCACATCACAAGAAAGGTTCTACTTAAATTATGTTTAGATTCAATAGGGCTGCCAGTAGTCATCCTTGGGTTTGTTTCATCTAATTTAACCCATTGTCATTTAAACTTGGCATATTGGTTAACTGAGTGACTAAGAAGGCATCTACTTTTTCGTATGGGTAATATAGGTGTTGGCAAACTTTTTTCCTCCAATGAATAAAATTATTTAAAAGCTGTGTACTGTGTTTACTCAGGTCATCTTTTGTATTGTACTAAATTTATTTGAAGACTAATAATGAGTGTTATAAATAAGCAAAAATAGGGGAAATCAGGAAGGGGGCAGATATTTTTCACTTCACTGTAAATTAGATAGATATTGAAGATAAAGATAAATAAAAATGAGCAAACACTGAGTTTTGGTAATTTATTCTTCAGTTACGAAGTGGTCTCTTTTTACTTTTATTATAATAATATGTAGACTTAATGTACGCAAAGCCAATTGATAAAAGATGTGTATTCAGAGAGGTTAAAAATCTGTATTTTTTTAATGATGAAGATACTACAGATAAATAAATGTTGAGGATGGGATACTCGCATTAAAGTATGTCCAACATTACAAGATGGCACACTATTCCAAAACAAAGGAACTAGTTTCTGTAGTTACCTTCCCAAAAAGTTGTCAATTTGTTTTAGACTCTGATTAGCAATACAGCATGTGCAACAAAGCACTGCAACTTGCCCAACACACAAATATAATTTGGTACACTTTTACCCAAACAGGTCCAGAGGGAACAATTTATTATCTGGTTACTTTTAAAAATTCACTAATTCAAGGTTTACTGTAGGTCACAGCAACACAAAAGCCGCACTTAGGCCAGTTTGCCGGGTATTCCATATTACATGGATTATCTTCAGAAGCAATGGAGAGAACCATTGGTGTGCTACTTGATGTTGGGGATTAGTCTTGGTTTTAATCTAAACAAACTAGCAGGCAAGGATTCAGCAGTCTGGCAGAACAGGTGACTGTTCAAGATCTGTTCACCCTTAGGTGACCACACCACACCTGAGTAGGGTACCCATTGCTCCATCTGAGCAATTTAATCCCATAAATTTGTAGGTGAGAACCTCTGCCTGCCAATGCTCATTAACTTCAATGGGCCTTTCTACATAAATAATAATATTTATGTCAAGCTGTGAGAAGCAGTCACACGAGATCAGGGTTGTTCAACTTCCAATCCTGGAGGGGCACAGTGGCACTAATTAAGAAAATGGTTAGAATGAATGCTGCAGGCTTTCATTCTAACCATTTTCTTAATTAGTAACACTGTGACGCTTCAGGATCGGAGTTGATCTTCCCTGCACTAGATACTTCAAGAAGACTGATGTTAATGGTCACAGCTATTTTTCTGCCTTTTTTTTCTTTGTTGTGGTTTTCTATGGATTACATTGATTGTTATTTCAGAAAATATGACAAAATGAAGCACAAAAAGGGTTGCGATTCTTTTTCCATCAGTATTCTATAAATGTATTGGTGCGCCCCTGACTCCAGACCTGAGAGGTACATGCTCCTCTGGTAGGCGAGGGGGTGGGAATACCCAGAGGAGCTGGCTATAAAAAGCACCTCCTTATGCAGCACAGTGGGGGCACACATCACTTAAGAGAGCACTTTGATTGTTTCTCTTAGCTGCTAAAGCCCGTTGGCCCTGATGTGTAGCTGCCAACAATCCTCGGATATGGACCCTGTCCTTGGGTTGGCACGCAGAGTCTGGGATAGTGTGGCATACAGGTTGCCTCTGACCCCAAATGAATGGAGTGAGGCAGAGCTGATTGGCATATGTGAGTGGACAAAGGGATGAGGCAGCATGTTGCCAGTGAAGATATTAGTGGCATAGTGGTAGCGGCACTGAAGATGTCAATGGTCCTATTTAGGGCCTCTTACCAGCAGTCAGAGAAAAGAGGCTAATGGCATTCCTCTGTCTGTCACACACCCTTGATCTTTGCAGTATGCTTCATATATACCATGCTCAGGCATTATTAAAAAAAAGAAAAATTGTTTTTACATTTTTTTTAGTATAGGAATTGCAATAAATTGCATTTTGTTGCATAGTAAGAAACCTGTTAACTTTTGGTATTTAGGCAAATACTGGATGCCATTAATATTAATCTATATTTTGGGGAAAACAATCCTAGAAGCATGAAAGGAAAAAAAAAACTTTCAATTTTGTGCTTTTGGCATTCATAATGTTACCCTTGCATACTTCATGTGCCATAAGCAGTTAAAGTTTCCGTTAACAAGACGACATAATAGCTAAAATACTTCAAAAGGCTAACGGATTTATGAAAAATAAGGCCTAAGAATTTTACTTGGTGGCATTGCGCATAAAAATAGAGCGCACATTGATTTTCCAGTGATCGCACGCCCTTTTAAGCCACCAGGTGCAGAGGCCGGTTAAGGCATTGACGGTACCTTTTAACTTTAATATGGGAACATGTCGAGTACGCGACGGGCTAATTTGCAGCCGACAGTTTCCATGAAGAATGCATCTGATGTGAACTCTCCGACTGACACGCTGTGCATTACGCGTATTGTTATGGAGCACATCGCACTGGCATTAATGTTGCAGCCGCTGTAAACTCCGTGAAAATGTCAAACTCCCAGACTTTCTGTCGCCAGACAAACTTGCGTCATCTTTTGGACTAGTCGCAGCGTAGGATATCAAGCCGTCTTCATCCGCAAAGTAAAAGACACCCCCGGGGGGGGGGGGGGGGGGGGGGGGGGGGGTGACGAGCAGAGGGATAAGAGAAAGAGCGCGCCCGTGAACACTCATCACTTCGCTGTAGACGCGATTCCAGAAAGTGCAGTAGGCGTTGCTGTAAACCTGGGTGCCCTCGTGCTCGCGCATCTCCTCTCTGCGGATGTGAGAAAAGGGAGAAAAGTGCCGCGCACGGGCAGTGACGGGCAGTGTTAGACCCGGACAGTGTCGTAGTCGGGCGTCTGTTCGCTTCGCGCTCATAGTCTTCAAGAAAAAAGGAAAGAGAGCATTTAAAACAGAGGTAATGAATAACGTTTCAGAAAAGCGGTGCTACAATCCAAACAGTTTTTCTTGCGTAATACAAGATGTATGTTGTCCAAATGCACTTAATGTGCGTAAAGGTGATGGAAGTGTCTCTTTTTATTTAAAGTGGCAGGGTAACGATATTTATCATGTAGCGTTCACATTTTTATTCGTGGAGACAAAAATGAGTGAGACGTTTTTGCCGAAAACAACTTTGACGCTTTTCAAACATTAATTTGGACAAACACTTGGAAAAAAAATTCAACACTGGCAGAAAACAAAGCGGCGACCTCAAGGACGAAATGAGACGATTAAAAAATATCAACACTCATTGCAACACAGAAACAAAAACTACAAATTATTTTCTTCTACAGCAGTCAGCGAGCAGCGTTTGTTTTATATGTGTATTAAGCTCACATACTTCAAAGTTTGTTAACAGACTGCATAATTTGAGTTTTTTTATCAGAAAATTCATATTTAATCGGAATTTGTGTCTTTATTAGTTGCAATAAAGTATTCACCTATTTGAGTGAAATGTCAATCTAGAAAAATAATTCACAGTTCTTTAGACAAAAATTATTCAGGAGCAAAATAAGTGAACATACAATAAAAAGTAAACCTTTTAATTTAAGTAAGTTTTATGTCAAATTTTCCCACTAAATAAATTAATGACATCCTACTTAAATATAATATGTTGTGTTTACTTAATATACTTACTTTATGTTAACTTTGAGAAATTAAACTGCTGGTTAGCAGGTGATTTTAGCAATAAAAAAGAAATCCCTGATACCATTCATTGAGATTATTTTCAAGTTAACTAGGTATATTGGGTATAAGTAACATTCACATACGCATTTTTATTTTATCAACACAAACAGTAAAGAATGTGAAACACATTTCTTGTTTAGAGTGATTTGCACTTGTTTTGTGTTCTTAACAGCAGCCATACCATATGCACTTCAGACCAGATCATCCACCTAAAGGTATGCATGTTCAGACCTGGCCAGTACAGAAAAAGCTTGGCCTTCTGCTGGAAGAGGTGTTGGTGAGGCCAGTAGAGGGCAGTGATGGGAACACTGCTGTTGAAATGGTGCCGTCCTTAGGATGAAATGTAAAGCAGAGGCCCTGACACTCTGTGGTCATCGATCCCTGGACATCTTTTGTAAAGAGCAGGGTAAATCCTGATGTCCAAGCTAAATTTCCCTTCATGGCCTAGTCATTCTGGCCCCCTAATTGTCCCCTGTCTTTGATTGGGTAACTGTGTCATTGCCTAACAGCTCATGTGCAGTGAGCGTGCTGGTGCAAAAATGGCTGCCATTACATCATCCACAGGGAGGCTACACAGCAGTGGTGGTTGAAGTGTCTCACAATGTAAAGTGTTGTTAGTATTAAGAAGATGAAGTTTCATAAATCAGTTTCCACAACCTCACAAAATCCACAACACTCAGAAAAAAATAGTTTATCAAAACTCTTTCCAACTGTACAGAGAGAGGTGTGGCAATCCCATGGAACATGTCGATGTATTAATAAAAACGTTCAGGCCTTGATGCAAAACTTCATACATTATGCAAATTTAAGATAGTCATGTACATAAAACTTATTTATTTTAAGTTAAATTGAGCCTGTGAAGGGTGCTATATAAATAAAATGTATTATTATTGTCATTATTAATATTAAATCAACTTAATTGAACTGTGTATAGGGAAAATGCGAAAACCATGTTTCGAATATTGAAAAAGTGTTAGTTCTGAGTAAGATTAACATAAAATAGGTGAATAATGGCAACAGTACCCAAGGTGGATTTGTTAAAAGAAAATCTATATATATAAAATCCCTATGTGCGTCCAGGTATCCGTGTGTGGGTGTCTTCCGGTGAAGTGCGACTGCGCGGAGCACGGTGCTATGCGCGATATTACTGTCAGAGAAAGTTAGAGGCGTTTTACGGAAATACAAACCAGTATTACTGCGAGAGGAAATTAAAGGTACACAATACAGTGACGCATATTACAGCCACATACAAGCCAGTATTACTGTCAGAGGAGATTAAAGGCATATTACCGACGCGCACGCCTGTATTACCGCCAGAGAAAATTAAAGGTATATTACGGACGTACAAGCCAGCGGACGTACAAGCCGGTATCCTTCAATAAGGGCGCGCACAAAAAGGTGAGCCTCAAAAGGGCGACCTCAATTGGGCGCAGCGAATAAAGGCGCGCGTAAATAAAGATCTGCACCTGTTGCTCTTCACATATTCCAGAGCCATTTGAACTAAATTATCTACGAACGTCTTTATTCGCCGCACTCAATTGAGGTTGCCCTTTTGAAGCTCGCCTTTTTGTGCGCGCCCTTATTGAATAGAGCCGTACAAGACAGTATTACTGTCACAGAAAATTAAAGACACACAATACACGGCGGCAGCCCACGAAGAACAGTCAGCTCAGCAAGTAAACATCAATAAAAGAAAGGCTGAAAGAAAGAAAAATACGACCAACAAAAAGAATGAGGTCAAAGTCCCTTGCCATTTAATATAGACTGTACCTACTAATGTTTATGCACTACTGTTCTAGCGCCCGTTATTGTAACGGGCTAAATGACTAGTAATTTAATGGTTTTGTTTCAGCGTCATTTAATTCTATTAATGTGACAGTTAAGAATACAATGTCAACGTAACTAGAAAAAGTTGCATAATATCATCAAACATGGTTATTTAAGTTAAAGTAACCTAAATTAAGATACAAAAAATAATCATCCGCATTCATTAAAGAAGGATCTGGTTGGCTAATAACAGAGTATCAATTGAACAAACTATCAAATGAAGCTGAAGATTTGAAATGATGTGTTAGGGAGGAGAACACATTGATTATTGCAGGTCAGTGACTTTTTATTATTGATAAAGCTGCTTCCTAAAGATTTAGACTCCACAAATGATCTGTTACGTAAATAAAGTGGGGGCATTTAAAACAATTACAAACTTGCCAAAAGTGGATCTCCTTATTACATTTCACCTAGGGCCATAAGGAGAATGATAAAAGAAATAAATGTTAATCATAAAATAACATCCACAGATCTACAGACCTCTTTAGTTGTCTCTGGAGCCATGGTGCAAAGATCAGCAATATGTAGATAAATGCCAGGAAGAAGCCTCATTTGTCAGAAAAGAATAAAACTGTCCATCAGCAGTCTGGCACCTGGACAAGCCAGAAGAGTTCTGGAAGTCTGTTCTCTGGACAAATGAACCCAGATTGGACTTATTGTGCACAACAGGAGAGCCAATACAAATCCCACCAACAGAACCTTTTCTCTAATTTGATCATGTTGGTGGGAGCGTCCTGTTTTTTCTTAGTCTGGTCCCGGGCAGCTTGATATCATTCAGAGAATCGTGAAGTCTGAGAAATATCAAAAAATTATTGAAAAGAATATCAGGCCATCAGTTTGAAAACTTAAGCTGTACACTAAAATGAATGTTTTTATCAAAGCCAGCGATCCTGAACATTCATGTAAATCCACTGAGAACATCATTTAGGAATTGGAAGATTCATAATCTGTAATGGTCAAGCCAAAGCCTTAACCTGAATCTTGTTTAAGTGCCGTGGCCAAGCCCGACCATGCAAGGCATCCTTCAACGTGCAAAGAGCTGGTGTCATTTTATAAAAAGAAGAGGAAAAAATCCCTCCTGCAAGATACCAGAAATTGATAATTAATTTGTTATAAGAGGTGATTGTGTGAAAGGAAGTGGAATAAGTTACTGACTGAAAAAGGGTTCATTTACTTTTGCACGCAAGAATATCTTACAATCTAATAATATATTAGTTCTAATTGATTTTTTTTTATTCACGATATTTATCATGTATATTTATGAAGCATTTAGGTTTATGTGTTATTTCTATATTTCTAAAAAGACCACATTGAAGGGTTTTTAAACACTCCAGCATTTTGTAAGGTGAGAGTTGTTGAAAAAACAATGTACAATATGAATGAAAGAGGTTTTTGAAATCCTTGACACCTTACTACCAAAAAATATAATGTGCCTTCTTCTTGAACCTGTATAGAGAAAAGTCATAGAGTGCAGCCTTTCACTGGGGGGCATATCTTACTCATATAGACTAAAGGCACTGAGCCTCTTCTGCAGTAAGAGGATTCTGTGGGAATCAGACTTAGCTTTTCAGGGATTCAAAGGGACCCCCTCTGCAACCTTATAGATGGATAGTATGAATTTGAAAATGGATAGATGGATTGATAATTTTAAAGTCATCAGAAGATGAAGTGACTTTTCTTCTCAGTAGTATAAGACCACTGGTGGAAAATAGAGGGATATGTTTAGATGATTAACTAGGAACTTGCAAGGGGATTTGATAGCAAGGGGCACATATTTTAAGATTTTGCGAACATACATTAAAAATGTTGTATATAAAAATGATTTATATGAAAAACTAAACTAATGTTTATGTTTCTACATTTTCAATATACATATAAGGAAAATCACTTTTTCATTTTCAAAGAAAAACTAAAATGTATGTAAAGTGAAATTGTGGAAAATCCTTGTCTGTAACTTGCTGTGTTAATAAAATAGTTGGATGAATTATAATTTTAAGGTCCCCTTTTCATAAATAAAGTTATAGGTGGTTTAGCTCCCTGTGTGCATTAACATAACTTAATAAAGTGTGTATACAGTTCAAAGCACAAATAAAACTACAGTTTATATTGCCACCAAATTATGAAATGATCTATCTATAAATATTTAAAAAGCATCATCAGTCACAGCATTGCAGAATCTTTATTTTTGATTAGTGTACTCTTGTTAAAGCTGGTAAGGCTTTTCCTTTATTTTTTTTTCTATTAATAGTAGCCTCTGTTTTGTTCTGATAGTTACTCTAAGTCTCTCCCAAGTTTTTTATTTCGGGGTGACATTTGGTGTATTTTGTAGTCAATATGTCATTGCCAATTGTAGACTCATCTTCCAACCTTTCTGCTTTGAATATTGTTTAACAGCAGTATGATTTGTCTTTTGAGTGCCTGGCTCTTAAACTAATAACGAAATCAGGTCCTGTCTCACTCATTGTTCTTTATCGTCCCCCAAAATACAATGCATCCTTCTTATCCGATCTGATTGAACTTTTGACCCACCTAAGCTCTTACTCTCAGAGAATTATGCTTCTTGGTGATTTCAACATCCATATTGACACCCCCACATCTAAACTGAGAAATTAATTCCTATCCTTACTGGACTGTTTTGACTTGACGCAACATGTTGATTTTCCAACCCATTCTGGCGGTCATATATTGGATCTGATCTGCACTTCTGGACTATCTGTTGCCAACATTTACAGCACTGATTTGGGACTCTCTGACCATAAAGCAGTATTTTTCACTGTTTCACTGCCTCTCCCTCCTCTTACCTGTAAACGACAAATTTCTTACAGAAACCTTAAAAATATCTGTCCCTCTATCCTTTCTGGATCCATTTCTGATCTTTTACTGTCTTCACCTATTCCATCAACACTA
The DNA here is from genome assembly GCF_900747795.2 of Erpetoichthys calabaricus. Lineage (NCBI taxonomy): Eukaryota > Metazoa > Chordata > Cladistia > Polypteriformes > Polypteridae > Erpetoichthys > Erpetoichthys calabaricus. Next base: position 28,296,326 of record NC_041397.2, read on the forward strand.
GATAGTTTTGTTGACCACTATAACTCTGCCCTTCACTCAGCATTAGATAAAACAGCTCCTTTAAAACATAAGGAGGTTTCCTTTAAACGCTCAGCTCCTTGGTATAACTCAGAATTGCGATCTATGAAAGCAGCTGGCCGACGCCTTGAGAGAATGTCACGTAAGACTGGCCTCACCGTGCACATCCAGGCTTTCTCTGACCACCAAAGAGCTTACAGAGAAGCACTAACTTCTGCCAAGAACACCCATTATGGCAGAATAATAGAAAGTGGCCACGATAACCCAAGGGTTTTGTTCTCTGTAGTTAATAAACTACTCGAAACCCGCATCTGGTCCAACTACCTCTTCTACTGAAGTCTGTGAGGAATTCCTCCACTTTTTCGTAACAAAATTAAAGATCTAAATAATTCAACTAACATAAATACATTGTCTGTTTATATCTCTCCCTGTTTTCCCACTCCATCCAGCTCCTTCTCTAAGTTCTCACCAGTCACTTCTGCGTTTGTTAATAACCTGCTTTGTAAGATGAGGCCGACTACTTGTGTACTGGACCCCATCCCCACCACACTACTTAAATCCTGCCTTCATGCCATAATCCTGACTGTTACAACAATAATAAACTCATCCCTTGACACTGGCTCCGTGCCGCTCACTTTTAAAATTGCTTCTGTAACCCCAATGTTAAAAAAGTCTGGCCTTGATGCTGACAATCTTAACAATTTCCGGCCTATTTCCCACTTACCTTTCCTGTCAAAAGTTCTTGAGCATGTTGTAGCTTCCCAACTCACCAATTACCTAACCTCTAATAATTTGATGGAACCCTTTCAGTCTGGTTTCAGGGCGCGGCACAGCTGTGAAACTGCTCTGCTACGGGTAACCAATGATTTGCTTATGGCAGCAGACTCTGGACAAACTAGCATATTAATTCTGTTAGACCTCAGTGCAGCATTTGACACTGTTAGACATGACATCCTACTGTCCAGAATGGAGAACATGCTGGGTATCTCTGGCACTGCCCTCCAGTGGTTCAAGTCCTATCTGACTGATAGGCAAGAGTTTGTTAGTCTTGGCAACAGCAGATCCAACTCCGTGCCAGTCACACAAGGAGTCCCTCAGGGCTCTGTCCTTGGTCCTCTGATTTTCTGTATTTACATGCTTCCCCTTGGCCATATCATCCGTAGTTATGGATTGGGTTATCATTTTTATGCAGATGATACTCAGCTCTACTTCAATGTTAAAAGTGGAACTTCATCAGAGCTTTCTCAGCTCATAACCTGCCTTAGTGAAATTAAAACCTGGATGGAGCAGAACTCTTTAAAATTAAATTGCAATAAAACTGAACTCCTGCAAATTGGGACTAAAATGCAACTTAATAAAATGAGCTCCTTCCCAGTCCATCTTGGCAGTGATCTCATCAGACCTGCCTCTACTGTAAAAAATCTTGGTGTCATTTTTGATTCCTCCCTCACTTATTCCGCCCACATAAATCACATTAAGAAACTTTCTTACTTTCACCTCAGTAACATATCCCGTGTTCGCTCCTTCCTCTCCTTCTCTAATGCTGAGAAACTTGTCCATGCTTTTATCACATCCCGCATCGATTATTGTAATTCCCTACTGGCAGGTGCCCCTTCTAATCTTATATCACAGCTCCAGCTTATTCAAAACTCACCTGCAAGAGTCCTTACTCGAACAAGCAGCAGCGAGCACATCACACCCATCCTGCTCCGTCTTCACTGGATCCCTGTGTCCTACAGAATTGAATATAAAATCCTACTAATAACCTACAAAGCTTTAAATAACCTCGCACCAAACTACATCAGTGACCTTCTCCATCACTATGTGCCTGCCCGCCCACTAAGGTCCTCTGATTCTGGTAATCTTGTTGTGCCCCTCACTAATCTACACTCCATGTGTGACAGGGCCTTCAGCTGTATAGCGCCCAGACTCTGGATTGACCTACCAAAATTAATCAGGTCAGCTGACTCCATGAATTCTTTTAAAAAACAACTCAAAACTCATCTGTTCAGGAAGGCTTTTAGCTCTACTTGACTTTATTACCTTTCTCTCAGTTTACTTCTCTGTCAAGATGCCAACGTAACCTGTATGTGTGTGCGAGACCATCAATTATGTTGTCTGTTTTTTTTTCAGAATTTACTGTCTTAATCTTCTTTATTTATTTTTCTGGTTTGTACAATGCTATATACTGTATATTCTGCCGTTCTTTATTATATTCTGTAAGTGCCTTGAGCATGGGAAAGGCGCTATATAAATAAAATGTATTATTATTATTATTATCTAGCTTAGAGTGCATCAGGTATGGAAGGTTGGAATTTGGAATTGACAAAGTTTTACTACTTTATAAAGTTCAACTCATGTACGATATATGTGTTTATATATAATGTGTTTCATGGTGTTAATTTTTTCTGTAGCATTGCTTTTTTTAGTGTAGTTTAGTGCGTATCATTTTTATGTTCTGCTGTCATAGTCTGCCCTTATCCACACTGGGGCTTATAAGTGGTGGAGCACTTTTGAAATATTCATAAAACTGAAGTAAAGTAAAGCCACAATCAGACCGCTACATGCATGAATGGTATGAAAACCAGGCATGAACTTCTCACCACACAAGAAGCTGTTCAGCAGTTAATACTAAGATAAAAATGTGTAAAACAGTAATGTTTTAAACTCATTTGGCAGTGAAAGTAAAGATTCAGACTTCAATAGATGCCTACTGTGTAATTCTTTTTGCAGTCACAATATGCACTAGCAGCAAATTTCGATTGGCACAGTAGTGTATTGATTAGTACTGCCATCTTCACTGCGGGAGGTGGATTCAAATCTCAGCCCAGGTCACTGTCTATATGGGTTTTGTACCCATGTCTCCATGCAGGTACTGTTGAGTTCCTCATATATTCCAAAGAGATGGGGCCTCATGTATAATGCTGTGCGTAGAATTTGCACTTAAACATGGTGTACAGACAATAGTGGAAATGTGCGTACACACAAAAAAATTCAGATGCACAAAACCGTGCGTAAGCCAACTTCCACGTACTTCTACTCCATAAATCCTGGTCAGCATAAAATGCAATGCACATGCATGTGCCTGCCTCCCCACCTTGACTCCTCCCAGAATTTTGCATGTTTGAATATGTAAATCAATATAACTAGCCCTTTTAGTTTAGTGTTCTTTTAATAGACAATGGCAAAAGCGCAAATAAAAAAGAAAAAGTTTACCAAATGCGAAGTGGAGGTTCTACTCAGTGAAGTGGAGGCAAGGAAAAATGTATTTTTTGGTGGCTTAGGCAGTGGTGTGAGCAACAAAAGGAACTGGATGGAATGACACTCAAAAGTTCAAGCTCAGAAAGTCACACAGAGCCCAAAATAAAGAAGTGGCCAGATGTCAAAGTCGACGTGAAAATGCAAGTCGTAGCCCACCATCTGAATGTCATATGGAGAAAAAAAATAGGGACACAGTGAAGAAAAAAAGGCCGAAATATCAACTTTAATCTCTAAATTTCCACTTTAATCTTGTAGCTTATTTTGTCATTAACATAGAACGTCGTAAACTTCTTAAAATCGATGTTTAATTTACTAGAGTTTCTCAAATCCCATCTTAACTAAAGTAGCATGTTAAATGCTTCGTATTCTATGTGTTCTATGTGCTACTTAAATGGGCTTTCTTTTTCGCAGACAGGAGTGTACAGGCAGTGCTCGCCACACAGAATACATTACAGTCATGTTATTAATAGCTCTCTGAACGTTTTAGAATACTAAGATGTACACTTGATATCATTTTCATGATGAAATGCATTAAAGCATGTATTAAACATGGGGACACAGTGGCGCAGTGGTTGCGATGAACTGGAGCCCCATCCAGGGATTGTTTCTGCCTCCTGCAGAATGCTTGCTGGGATGTGCACGACCCTTGATGAAATCATTTATTGCAGTAGTACTGTGTCTGTCAAATGTAACACCCCACAGTTCCTGTCCTTCCATTTTCTTTCTCCACATAACCAATCGCCACAATATAAGCTCTGTAATAAATTTAAAGCCAGCTATAAGCTTAGAATGCTGATTCTTCAAAACTTTTAAGAAACATTGAAAAATCTTCGTAATACATGCTTAATTATTTCATCAATCTATCTGTCCTGGGTTGCGCCAGTCCCAGCGAGCATACAGCATGAGACAGGAATAGTCCCTGAATGGGGCACCAGCTCATCGCTACCACTGTGCCACTGTGCCTCCACATGTTTCATTATTAACAGTATACATTTAAATTAACAATTTATCTGTAAAATGTAATATACATACTGTACTTTAATGCATTTCATCATAAAAATGGCATAAAGTATACATCCTAATATTCTAACAGAAAACAGCGCCAAGAGGATAGCCCTTGGAAATCTAAATCAACTTAGAAGCCAGTTATCATCATCTGTAAATATACTCTCTCTTCTATTGAGATGAATCATTGTATGGTACAATGAGATTCAATATGCAAATCCATCATAAACTTTTTTACCTATGAAATTATATAATAACAATAATAACACAATGCAAAACAATCTTCTCTGAAGTTCTGCCTCTTCCACGCACCAGTCCAGTTAAGGAGGAGATTGAGGAGATTAGAAAGCTTGGTGCAGGGTAGAAGGGTATAGGTTTATGGGGCATTGGAACTCCTTTTGGAACAGATGGGACCTGTTCCGCCGTGACATCTGAACCGGAGGGGTACTGATGTATTGGGGAGGTGTATGAGTAGGCTAGTCGAGGATTGTTTAAACTAGGGAATGGGGGCACAGAGAGTTTAAAATGAAGGGAATTACTACAGTGGATCAAGACTGTTATTTTAAAATGAGTTCCTCAAGAACATGTGGACACAGTTGGAAACTTGTTAAGGGTAAATTTCGCACAAACATTTGGAAGTTTTTCTTTACACAAAGAACGATAGACACTTGGAATAAGCTACCAAGTAGTGTGGTAGACAGTAAGACTTTAGGGACTTTCAAAACTCGACTTGATGTTTTTTTGGAAGAATTAAGTGGATAGGACTGACGACCTTTGTTGGGCCGAATGGCCTGTTCTCGTCTAGAGTGTTCTAATGTTCTAATGAACAATATATAGTATGAAAGCATAAGTACAATATACATGTACATATAGTGCAGATAGTGCTGATGGTTCATAAAGTGGCTCAGGTTGTACAAGATTACAGTTGTAATGCAAGTTTACAGTGAGGTAATTGTAATTATAAGTACAAACAGTTCTACTGGGAGCACTTGATGGACTGATTGAGTGCGCTTATAGCTCTTGGGATGAAACTGTTTCTGAGCCTCACAGTCGGTGTAGAAAAAGCTCTGAAGTGTTTACTGAATGGGAGAAGTTGTGCGCATGGCTGAGTGGAGTTCATGCAGATGCGGGTGGCTTTCCTGAAGCAGCATGTGCTGTAAATGTTCTCCAGGACTTTCTGATCAGGTACTGTATAGCTGTGATTCCACACACAGATACAGTGGGTTAAAATGCTCTGAGTGGTGCACTGAGAGTAACAACGCTAAAGCAGCTATGGTATTTGGAATAGTTTGGCCATTGCATGCACAATTATATTGTTACAGAATGATTACAATCAAGTGCCTTAAATTTGTAAACAATATGCAATTAATTCCGATATGTTTTATAAATCCTGTGTCATTGATGTGAATCTGAGAAAAGGGAGGCCACACAGAAACAGTAGCACTGCTTTGACGCTGGGTGCTGCCAGTTTTCAAAATTAAGCAGAAATCTATGCAAGGGGGGTTTCTGCTGTGAAAATGTGTGCGACTTTACGTCAAGTTTAGTTTTTGTACATCTGAAAGTGTGTTTGTAAAAGGGCGTGTGCAGCATTTTAGTGCACACGCACCTTTTATACATGAGACACACAGCCAATAAGTTTGATCAGAAACTTTAAACTGGTCCGGTGTGAGTGAATGGGGTGTATGATAAGTGTGCCCAGTCAAGATATGGCTCCCATCATCTCCTTGATTGGTTTTCAGACCCTGTAATCCTGAACTAGGTTAAGAAGTTATGAAAATGAATGGATGGAAACAAACACAAAAACAACCAAATGATAATTCAGTGTTTGAGTCATTTTCAAAAACCAGAACTTTACAATGCTATGATAGTCAAACAAGTAACAATAACTTAACAGATAGAGCTGTTTACTTGTACAGGCAAAGTATAAAAAACATAAAGTACAAAAAAAAAATCAACTCCTATCCAAGAGAAAGTGAAAGAAGAAAGACAAGAGCAAAAAACAAAAAGAAAAAAATATTTTTTTAAATATGATTAAACAAATCATAACATGAGACAATTATTCATAGACTGAGCAGGCTTTTTCTAAAATAACATTAAAGAACTCTTTTAACTGTTGAACTATTTTAAAAAAAACATTTTGTACGTATCCTCTATGAGAGAATTTAACTTTATGTAATTTAATACAATAAACAATACAATGTAGAACATCCCTTACCCACTGAGTTATAGATGGTGGGTTGAAATTTTCTAGTTAAGCGAGGTAAGTCTGTGTGCTTTTAGTGTAGTATAGGTTATTACATACACCTTAGCTCTACGTGCCTTAATGCCATTCTGGAGTACAATAAATTGTCCTGTTAGTGGATTAAGAGTAATTGTAGCACTGAGGCTGTTTGTGAAGTATTTATAGATTTTTGTCCAAAATTATTTTAATTTAGTGCATTTCCAGAACATGTGGCTTAGTGATGTAGAATGCAACGCTCCAAAGTTGGGTCTTGCACTGGATATATTTTGGACATGTGTAAGTGAGATAAATGTGATTGTGTTAGGATATAACGGGTTGGAGAATGACTGACTGACTGATGAAAGACTTTCAGTTGAATGTCAAAAGAGAATAAATTTTGATTGTAAGACCAGTCTTTTCTTACAGAGAACCTCACTATGAGATCTTGCATATTTGTGATCTATTTTAGAAGTCTCTGTAATCAGTTCTAACGCCTTCCTAGTCTCCAGTTTGATTTTATGAGAGAGGTATGAATTCATTTGTCCTCTTAAGAGAGCCTTCATTGTTACCCAGAGCCTTTCTGCAAGTACCTCTAAGAATTCATTCATCTCCAGAAAATAATCTTATTGGAGATAATTTCTTTTTTTGTTCATTTTTATCTTCTAATAACAGGGTGTTAAGACACTAGTGAGTTGAGTATTTATAGACATTTAGCCCCTAAAGGAAAGTGGGAGAATGTGCTAGAAACACACAGTCACTATTTTGGCTGGGAACTGAATTCAAGTTACTGAAGCTGTGTTGTAGCAGAATAAACCATTGTGCCACCTTAGAGACAATAAAGAATTACCCATACTACTGTATACAATATGTACCAGTAGTCATGCATGTGCTTAAAAATGCCCAGCAATTATTAAACTTATTTGAATACACTTCTACTCCTGAGTTCATGGCTCTATAATAGATAGATAGATAGATAGATAGATAGATAGATAGATAGATAGATAGATAGATAGATAGATAGATAGATAGATAGATAGATAGATAGATAGATAGATAGATAGATAGATAGATAGATAGATAGATAGATAGATAGATAGATAGATAGATAGATAGATAGATAGATAGATAGATAGATAGATAGATAGATAGATACTTTATTAATCCCAAGGGGGATTCACATACTCCAGCAGCAACATATTGATAAAAAACAATAGTAAAGTAAAGAGTGATAACAGTGCAGGTATACAGACAGACAATAACTTTGTATAATGTTAACGTTTACCCCCCCGGGTGGAATTGAAGAGTCGCATAGTGTGGGGGAGGAACGAACTCCTCAGTCTGTCAGTGGAGCAGGACATTGACAGCAGTCTGTCGCTGAAGCTGCTCCTCTGTCTGGAGATGATACTGTTTAGTGGATGCAGTGGATTCTCCATGATTGACAGGAGCCTGCTCAGCGCCTGTCGCTCTGCCACGGATGTCAAACTGTCCAGCTCTGTGCCTACAACAGAGCCTTTACAAATATTATATGAATCACAGCTCAAATACAAAACAATCTTGCAGTATATACTAAAACTTACATATATATTGGCCTGTAGAGAGCATCACTATGGTGTCACTGTGTCCCAAACACAACTGCCAATGAAGTATTTAATTATTCATAAAATACCTTCTTACATGTTCTTCTCCTTCTAAAAAACAAAGCCAACAATTTTTAAAAAGTATTTTTAGTTTTTTTTCCTCTTCCACTCCTTGCATAACTTCATATCCAAGTCCGACTTATCCTTGGGGGGTGGGGTTTTGGGCATGGGGTTTGAGGGAGGGACCGGTTCCTTTTCAACCTGAACCCAGGAGTACTTCCAGTGCAACAAGATAGCCACCTGGAAGCACTTCTGGGCCAAAGCAGCACCCGAGGGCTGTAACAGGGCTGCCCACCAGAACTATAACTCCCATGAAGCCGTGCAGGAGTCCAAGCTGGAGCCATACCAGAGGGAAACTGCCGTCCAGTGTTTTGGGGTAACATGTGGCCCCAGAAGGTAGTCTCCTTTTGTCCTTTGCTATGATGGCCTCCCAGCTGAAAAAGGTACCAGTAAACAACCTGATTCGCCCATCCGTCCGTATCCTCCTTTACAATATATACTGTACATGTATATGTTATATATAGACCTTACATATGGAGAGAGAGACAGAGAGAGAGATTTTAAGTCTGTAATGTCTGTTGCATTCTGAAAAGGATATTTTACAACAAAACAATCTGAAAACAGCTCTGTCATATGTGATGACACACCAAGAAGAGAAAGGAAATGGAAATCAATTAGTAATGGCAAATCAAATACAATTATTCCAAATAATTAAAAAGAAATAGAGAGGAGTAACATAAAGTAACAGCAGCATGCAGCTCTAACAAGATTATGTTGTGCTAAGATAATGAGAATTCAGACTTGATTTAAATGATGAGACTGATGGGGCATCTAAAATATTCATAGGTAAATCATTCCAGAGTTTAAATGCCCTACTGATAAGACTACACCTCCTACACTAGGTTAGTTTATCATTGGCATATAAAGGAAACCTGCAATTTCAGATTGTCTGAGGAATTCTGTAAGATGTGGGGAGCTGAAATATTTACGGATTTGTTTATGAGATTTTAAAATTCTAAATATAGTTATGATATTTAAGATAGTGATGATATTTAAAGAAGTCCAATTATATGGTGGTTATTCTTAATTATATGACTTGAATTATCTTTAGTGTAGTAAATGATTGAGTTGAACAGTCTGACTATAAACCCTTGCGATAGTGAAACTGCTTAAAACAAATAGTACTTTACAAGATCTTGCCGATCATGTCATGGCTCATCTGTCAATTCAATATGATATCTCTATGTACAGTATACTCTTGTTTGGCTGTTTCTTTGCATTGTATCTCTCTTTCCAAGGCTTTATCACATTTATCTTCTTGTAGTTCTGTATAAAGTGCTCAGATTTAAAGGCCTCTGGTGGGATTACCCTTATTTTCCTTCTTTCCAGGTTTTATTGAAATCTTCCATCCATCCATCCATTTTCCAACCCACTGAATCCGAACACAGGGTCACGGGGGTCTGCTGGAGCCAATCCCAGCCAACACAGGGCACAAGGCAGGAAACAATCCTGGGCAGGGTGCCAACCCACCGCAGGACACACACAAACACACCCACCCACACACCAAGCACACACTAGGGCCAATTTAGAATCGCCAATCCACCTAACCTGCATATCTTTGGACTGTGGGAGGAAACCGGAGCGCCCGGAGGAAACCCACGCAGACACGGGGAGGACATGCAAACTCCATGCAGGGAGGACCCGGGAAGCGAACCCAGGTCCCCAGATCACCCAACTGCAAGGCAGCAGCGCTACCCACTGCGCCACCGTGCCGCCCCTACAAAGAGTAAAAGTCCACTTGACAAATTTTTCCTTCACCATTCTGAGGGAAACAATGTAGGGCACTGTAGTAATTCTTAACAAACTCCTCCAGCTGCTTTTGAGATTTGTTTGACTGAGGATTTACAAAAAGAGGATTCTGGAGTGTCCTTTTTAACAGCTTGATAACTGTAATCTAATAATCACTTGTCAATTTTTGTCTGGCAAGTTTTGCCATTACACATTCCTTTTAAGATGGCTTTCTGTGACCTCATTAGGTCAAACTATTTGTAAAATTCAAGTGGATTCATAGTAATAATTCTGGTAAATGTGATGCTAAACATTACTTTGTGGTCACAGCACTCTTTGCTTTGCATCACTTCACAAGGCCTAATTTGAAAAAAACGTGTATAGAAGAAACAATCAAATCAGGTGAAGTTAGGGAGCATGCTCTAATAAAGCATGTTGCTGCACCCTCCTCATGGCAAAACAGCTCAGGATCCTGGTTGGCAACCCCCCGGAAATGATGATCTATCTTCCGAAGTCAGGTATTTCGTGGGCTTCCCTGTGGGCTGGTCCAGCCACTCAGGTCCTCAACAATGAGGATCCTGTGAGCCTGATCACACTTGGGTAATCGCACCACATGGCTGTAGTACCATAACTGACGCTCCCTCACAATGCAGGTAATGGGCCTCATTCGGGACTCTGTGAACAACCGCTCGTTCAACACAAAATCAAACCTGCGGTACCCAAGGATTCTCTGATTCGACACAGTACCAAAGGAGTCCAGTCTTTGTCTCAGGTCACTGGATAGCGTCTATGTCTCCCAACCATATAGCAGAACAGTAAACATCAGGACTCTAAAGGCTTGGACCAACTTCCGTTTGCTGACTTCATAGGAAGAGTCACCAGAGACATGAATGTCACTGCCAAGGTAAGTAAACCTCTCAACAAGATCGACACTCTCTCCGCAGACAGACCTTCTGCTGGTGGTGGTGCCCAAGATGTCGTTAAAGGCCTGGATATTGGTTTTTATCCAGGACATTCGCAAACCCAGACCCTTAGACTCCTCACTCCAAGTGACCCGAACAGAGCTTCCATGGACTCCATGAAGATTACAGCACCATTGACAAAGTCAAGATCAGTGAATCTTCACTGACAGATGCTCCACAGCTGCTGGACTCCACTACATTGCCCAACACCCAGTTCATTCAAGCATTGAACAGTGTTGTATCAAGAACACACCCTAAATGAGAAAAGTTTCTGCCTCCACCCTGCACAGTATTCACAGTACCAGTGTACAGGCTAGAGATCCTGTGAAATTTCAAGATGTTCCACAAGGCAGCTCAATCAAGTGAGATGAATGCTTTATGAAAATCAATAAAGACTGTAAAGATATACTGCTAATATTGGCGTTTGCACTCCATGTGAACCCTCAGTGCCAGGATGTGGTCAATGGTAGACTTTTTAGGTGTTAAACCAGACTTCTCCGATCGCTAGTAGGTGAGCAAGTGATCACGGATCCAATTGAGGATGACCCTAGCAAGGAACTTACCTGGCACCGAGAACAGTATTATCTCCCTGTAGTTGCCACAATCCAGGTGATCACCCTTCCCTTTCCAGATAGGGATAACAAGTCCCGTTTTCCAGTCAGTTGGGATGATGCCCATTTCCCAAATGAAAGCAAAGATTGCTTGCAATCCAAGGAGGACCACCTTACCACCAGCCTGGATAAGTTCCCCCCTGGTTACCACAGATCCCTATAGTCTCCCCTACCTTGAGCTGGTTCACCGCCTGTGCAATCTCAGTGAAACTGGGTGGTTCACAGCTAATTGGAGGATCACCCTCAAGAACTGTGAGATGTGCAACATCCTAGCTGGAGGATCAGCTTTAAACAGCTGCTCAAAGTAGTCGCTCAACAGGTCACAATTGCAGCATCATCCATAAGAAACATTCCATCACCTGTCCTGACTGTGCCTCTCTGAGGAACAGATTCGGGTGTGCATAATGCTTTGATTCCTCTTTTAGCAGGATGTGGGTCACTAGACCATAGATGATGTGTTACTTGCTCACAAATTCCTCTAATAAATGCCTCCTTATCTTCCCTCAGAGACCTTACAGCTGCCCTTCTCACTTCCTGGTACTGACCATGGTTACCATCAAGTCCTACAGAAGTGTGTGTGAATCCCTATGCTTATGTTGTAGGAGACAGCATGGTGGCTAAAGCTTAAGAGAAAGACAAAATTTTCTGAATTAATTAAGTGGTCACTCATATATGTAGCACTAAAATAAAATTATAATTACCCACTGGACATGTCATTTTTACACGTTACTTTTGCAAAAATGAAAGCAGCTTCAAAAGTGCTGTACTCTATTTTTGTTTCACCCACAAATTCTTCCTGGCTTTATTGTTCCAGTTCAGTTCAGTTCAGTTAAATTTATTCTTACTGCATATAGCACTATTCCTCAAATGACAGTCTCCAGACACTGCAGGTTTGCAATTATAAAAATACTATGAAAACACAACACCATGGAATATCTGCATATATATTGTGGAAAGACAGCCCCCGGGCACAGACAGACAGACACCAAATGTCCAGAAACACACACGTTTATTTCTTTTAAATACATCTGCACCCACAATATAGTGCACAAACCCCAATAGTCTCACTTCTCTCTCTCTCTTCTCTTTCTCTTCTCTCGTCTCCACTCCCCTCCTCACAAGCTCTGTCTCCTTCCTCCCGACTCCAGCTTGTCTAATGGAGTGAAGTGGACCCCTTTTATAGTGCCCCAGGTGTTTCCTGATAGTCTTCTGATGACACTTCCTGGAGTGGTGGAAGTGCGGTACGAGCACTCGGAAGCATTCCTGGTGTACTTGGAATTACTTCCGGTAGCACTTTAGGTTGTGGCGGAAGTGCTGTATTCCAGGGCTCCTTAATCTTCTGGGTGCCCCCTGGCGGTGCCCACGGGCCCCAACAAGGATGAGCTTCCCAGCTCTGTTCCCGTGGCCCCCCTGCAGACCAGGGCGGCTGCCCTTTCGTGGCCCAGGGGAAGTATTGTCCCTCTCGTGGTCCGTCCAGGCGTCCTGGCTGGGTAGGGTCCCCGCCACAATATACACACACCTACCTGTATGTAAATTGATAGTAATCAAATTAAAACTTTAAAGTTGTTTATACTTTTTTCATAATGTTCCCAGGAAAGTTAAATTAAACTAATGGAATAAATAAGCTTCTGGAGTCCTAGATATTTTCTGATTATTTTAATAAAGTCAAAATCTGGCTGACCAAATTGTTTAAAAGCTCATTGAGAATGCAATGCTACACTTTGGTTTTCACAATTGTGATTACATCATATAATGGTCTGATGATTATCTTCGTCACTGATGACATTGTTTCTCCATCACTCTGACTTTTTATTCCTTGTAAAGGTGGTAGTGGAAGGAGTAGTGCTAAATGCTACAGTGAGATAGCAATAATCAATCCAAATGGAAAAAGAACAACTAATCCTGATGGCTGCAAATGTTATACTTTAGTTTTGCCCAGTAATTAACAGAGCTGAAGCTAAGATAAAAGAATTCAATGTTTAGGTAATAGCACATCAGCTTGAATTTAAATGCTCAGACCATTGGGACATTCCAATAATAGCAGACAGACTGTCTCCAAATTGGAGAGCCTGGTAGCTAAAGGCATTGCCTGTTGTTACAGTTTCTTAACTTTGAAGTGTAAAATGATATTCTCTTTTAAACACGAATGTATGCTCTGACGATTCGGCATCAATACATTTTCTAAAGAGAAGGGAGAATAAAGCTGGTGGTGATTTCATATCTTCTGATAATGTTATTTTAGTTTATTGCTGCTCAGTGCAATAAAAGCATTCAATCACCTGCGTCTTGCTGCATATTATATGCAGATACAAAAGAAAGTACGGGGTCGGAACATCTTCCCCACCCCTTAACACCTCACCCTGTAAAAGCTCCCCCAACATCCTGCCTTTCTTGTTTCTCCACCACAGACCCCTGCTGGTCTTCCCACCACAGCATCCCATATAAAATGGGTTGTTTGACAATAATATTAAAAGACTGGTGCTGTGGTTTTTCCCTACAGGCCACAGTGTTACTGACTGATGTAGAAGATGGCAGACAAATTAACTTGGCTGCAAGTCCCTCTTTTACTTTTGCTTAATTAATTTGTGTATATATTAAATGAATGTTTGCTTCTAAATTATTAAATTATTTGCTTCTAATTATTAAAATTGACTATTGTAAGTATTGCTTGTAGAATTAATTGAATATAAATGCAGATCATTTAAAAATGCAGATCACACATTATGTGTTTTTCCTTTAGATTTTTCACAATATTTGTATTTTGTGCAGTAAGTGATTAATACTATTGTGAACACTGTGGCCTCAGATCTTGCCTTCAGTGTCATCTATAGCAGTCCACAGTGTGCCCACTTGAATGCTGCTTCTACCCAGCCAGTAATTGCCTTTTGAATCTTATGTCCTGGAATTGCATTGATTTTCAGTTAAACATAGCACCCAGACAGGCATATTTATCTTGTGTTCATAAATGAAATTGCCATTGTTTTAAATGTCTGTTTAAAAAGGCTTTTAAGTGGAGGTGAATGTCTTTCAATTAGCTCCAATTCAGCTCTTTTACTCTGGCAGGCCCTCTTCACATCCATTTACATTTTGTGTATTCCTTTTCCAGAACCCCACCTGGGCCACCTCATCATCTGAAGTACAACAGCAGGATTGCCTTCACCAAGTGCTGTCAGTCAAAACATGCCTCATGTAAGGGGAGCTTTATTAAGTCAAAAGGTACTCTGTCCAAACATCTGTTTTCACACTCATACTGCATAGCTCATTTTGGTTTTGTCTTCACTGCAGGATTTGTTCAGTCTTCGATACCCCAAATAATTTGTCACATTTTCTCCACAGTCTTTTCTTTTTCTATTAAAAATCAAATTTGCACTGTTTTCTCTGGACTTTACCAGTAAAATTGACATGAGAGTACATTTTTGAAAAGCGAGACTTTCAGTTACTATTGAAATTGAGAATTATAACAACTTTAAGTGAAGCTGTCCAGCTTATCATTTCTGTGTTTGTCTAAATTACACACCAGACATTTGTGGTAAAGGCAAGTAAACTTTAAATACAATCTTCATCTCAGAAATAATGAAAAACTTGTGTTTTGCTATGGCATACTTCTTCTTTTTTTCCTCTTCATCTTTTCCCACTTCTATGTGGGGTTGGTGTGTTTGATCAATCCACTCCATACAGCCCAGTCCTGCACATCCTCCTCAGCCAGACCTGCTTTCTTCAAATATTCTTTTACTTTATCCATCCACCTCCATTTAAACTTAATTTAATTCTCTCTCTTGTACTTCCATTGTCATTACTCTTTTACCTACATATTCATTATCTCTCCTCACCACATGTTCATCGCACTCCAACCTACTTTCCTGTACTGTACTGTACCTTCTCATTTCTTATTCTATCCTTCACTGTAAGTGCACACATCCATCCCAACATTGTCATTTCTTCCACATCCAGTTTTGTCTCCTGCATTCCCTTTACTGGCTATGTCTCAGCTCCATATATCATTTCTGGTCTTACCAATGTCTTAAAAATTGTATTTTTAAATTCACCTTAATTCTTCAGTCGGACAATACTACTGATACCTTCCTCCAATTGTGTGATCTACGCTGCAATGTAAGAATTATCCCTGCACCCAGTTCTCCATCTTAGGCTACCACTGATCCTTGATATACAAACGTATCCACTCTTTTCAACAGTTTTCCCTGCAGGCTAAATTCTGACTCCTGACCCTAATTAAAACTTCAAATATTCTCTATTTATCTTCAATCCTCTATCATCTAAAGTCCTTTTCCATTCTTCCAAATGCCTCCCCACTTGCTCGTTTTTGTGTTATGCAATATAATGTCTTTAGCAATAAACATTGACTGAGGGAATTGATCTCTTACCCCAGAAGTCAACACATCTATAACCAGATTTAATAGGTAAGAACTTAAAGTAGATCCCTGGTTTAGACCTACTCTAACTTGGAGCTTTTGTATTACCCCCACACTGTTTTTAACCTAAGTCCTCACACACTCCTACATATCCAGTTTACACATTGCTATGGGCATACAATCACTGTAAAACAGATTTTAATTTTGTGGCCTAATGCTATTGCAAAAACACACATTGTACAGCTCAAATCAGGCAGAAAAGCACAAAATACTGGAATGTTAGTGAAAAAATACCATCCATCCATCCATTTTCCAACCCACTGAATCCTAACACAGGGTCACGGGGGTCTGCTGGAGCCAATCCCAGCCAACACAGGGCACAAGGCAGGAACCAATCCCACCGCAGGACACACACAAACACACCCACACACCAAGCACACACTAGGGCCAATTTAGAAACGCCAATCCACCTAACCTGCATGTCTTTGGACTGTGGGAGGAAACCGGAGCGCCCGGAGGAAACCCACGCAGACACGGGGAGAACATGCAAACTCCATGCAGGGAGGACCCGGGAAGCGAACCCGGGTCCCCAGGTCTCCCAACTGCGAGGCAGCAGCGCTACCCACTGCGCCACCGTGCCACCCACGAAAAAATACCACTTAGCTAAATTTGTAATGCTGATTTAAGGTTTTAACAAAGAGCCGTGAAGGAACTACATCATTGTCATCCAGCAAGTGTCTCTCATATAACAAAAAGAAGGGCAAGTCTTTTGTCAGAGACTCAGGCTTTGTCAAACCACCTGGGTCCAGGTGACTCGAGTTAGTGAAAAGCTTCCAAAGCAGGACGGCTTGATGATTTTCAACAAGTTATCACTAAGATGTTATACCATTGTGACAAACAGAGAGCAGCAACAGTGTGTGGTATCAGCCTGCTTTTATTTCTCTTATTCAAATATTATATGAAATATTTTCTGAATAAATGATACTCTTCTCTACAGTATGTGCCTTTTCCTCTTACTGTCCCCCCTATAATCAGAAATATTCTGGCAGTTTCTTGGCCTTGATATGTAATTCAGTTTTCTAGTTTGTCTCTGAATGTTTATGTTACAAAAGGGCTTTGGTCAGCAGCTCACTTAGTGTCTCATATTCCCAATACACCCTTAAAAAAGCATGTACTGTATGTCTGTATATATCTATATGTAAATATATCAAATAAATGACATATATGTCTACATAATCATTTAAAGCATAAAATCAGAGTTACTGTATAATAATGAATATCACACACTACAATGCTTAACACTGCAAAATAACTTCACAGACTACATGAAAATAAAATAACATGCCCAGAAAGAAACAGAAATCCATTTAGCATGAGCAAATTTGGCCAGAGAGTTCCAATAGCCTTATCATGTCACAAAACTACTGTATATTCTCCAGGAGCAAAGTATTTGGCCAAAGCAAGTTTAAACACTATTCATTTTTCATTTTTTCCCTGCTCAGCCCTAATCAACATTGTACTCTCCAAACCAATAAACTTAAAATATGAAACTTAATGTTATTTATTGTGTTTTGTGAGAATGAAAAGACCATAAAAACCGGAAAATAAAATAACATATGCAACACATTCTAACCTGTTTAATCCCATTCATGTTCTCAGTATGTTGGAGCTTGTCTTGGCAGCACTGGGCAAAAGGCATGAATACAGCACTGGACAGGGCACCAGTCCATCACAAGGCTCACTCAGGCCAGAACCACACACACACAGGGCCAATTTTGAGTTGCCAGTTAACTGATTCCGTATGTGTTTAAGGATGTGGTAGGAAAATGCACACACTCTGAGAATGTGCAAATTCCACGCAAACAATGACCAAATGTCAGATTTGAACCCAGGACTCTGTATCTGTCCTGTGGCAGTCCAACCCACTGCACTACAATGGCGGAAATAAAAATGATTAATTACATTAAATACTGGTGCAGCACAGTTTTGAAGTTGTAGCTGCAGGTTCAATTTTCAGTCCTGTTTCTATCTATGTGGAGTCTGCATATGCTACCTAATGTTAGATTGGAGTTTCTTTAGATATTCTGGTTTCTTGCCACACATCCCAAAGACGTTCATCTTTTGTGAACTGATGGCTCTATGTCACCCCAGTACATACATATGATTGTGTGTGTATAACAGTCCTGTGGTAGACTGGCATCTAGCTTACAGTATAACTCCAACGTGTGCTTTAGCTCTCTCTGTGATCCTGCAATGAATGCAAGGAAGTTCAGTCCATGGGGTTTTGGTTGGAATGTTGAAGGTGAGATAGCACTCTTGTCTCTTGGCTCCTAGTACTTGAATTTTTTTTTTTTTGGTCCATATGGAGCTTGCACATTCTGTCATTGTCCATAATATTATTCTTCAAGGCAGGGGTGAAGCTACAGAAGTCCTGGTGGGGTCCTAGCCAGAGCCCTTCCAATGCTTTTATGTGATCTACCCTGGACCTTTAATCAATCGTTAATCAATTGAGCCGCTCATGTCCAAGGGAGACAGTGAACCTTAGATCAAATGGCAATAAATCAAGCCCCACTAATCTCCAAGTAGATCCCACCCTGACACCATCCCAGGAACTCTCCCCCGGCCCATAAAGGTTTCTGATTGTAAAAACCAATTATGGCTTGTTGACTCAATTGTTTCCAGGCCTCCCCACTTTGCAATTTCTGGCTATGCCACTGCTTCAAGGTACTCCAGTTTCTTTCCGCATCCTAAGAATATGCTGTATTTTTTAGGTTCATTTACTAGCCGAAATTGACCAAATGAGAGGTTGTGCTTGTGTGAGTGTGGTCCAATATCTCATACATGGTTGGTTACTGCTTTGCACTTGTTTTTGACTAAAGAATTTGAAAATGGGTAATGATGGTGGCACAAAGTTACTGCTTCAGCTTCACAATCCATCATCAAGGATTTTGCACCTTTATGTGTACAAGTTTTCTGTCCCACATTTCAGAGACACACATTATCTTAACGTGCACCTCTACATTAGTCTTGCTTGTGTGTGTATGTGTAAGCATGTCCTCGCTGCCCTGTGATGGACTTACATCCCATCCAGATTTGGTTCTTGTTGTTCTACTGAAGAACATCAGCATGGACTATACAGGTGCTGGTCATAAAATTAGAATATCATGACAAAGTTGATTTATTTCAGTAATTCCATTCAAAAAGTGAAACTTGTATATTAGATTCATGCATGTACAGCACTCAATATTTAGTTGGGGCTCCTTTGGCCTGGATTACTGCAGCAATGCGGCATGGCATGGAGTTGATCAGTCTGTGGCACTGCTCAGGTGTTATGAGAGCCCAAGTTGCTCTGATAGTGGCCTTCAGCTCTTCTGAATTGTTGGGTCTGGCGTATTGCATCTTCCTCTTCACAATACCCCATAGATTTTCTTTGAGGTTAAGGTCAGGTGAGTTTGCTGGCCAATCAAGAATAGGGATACCATGGTCCTTAAACCAGGTACTGGTAGCTTTGGCACTGTGTGCAGGTGCCAGGTCCTGTTGGAAAATGAAATCTGCATCTTCATAAAGTTCGTCAGCAGCAGGAAGCATGAAGTGCTCTAAAACTTCCTGGTAGACGGCTGTGTTGACCTTGGACCTCAGAAAACACAATGGACTAACACCAGCAGATGACATGGCACCCCAAACCATCACTGACTGTGGAAACTTTACACTGGACCTCACGCAACGTGGATTCTGTGCCTCTCCTCTCTTCCTCCAGACTCTGGGACCTTGATTTTTAAAGGAAATGCAAAATTTACTTTCATCAGAGAACATAACTTTGGACCACTCAGCAGCAGTCCAGTCCTTTTTGTCTTTAGCCCAGGCGAGACGCTTCTGATGCTGTCTCTTGTTCAAGAGTGGCTTGACACAAGGAATGCGACAGCTGAAACCCATGTCTTGCATACGTCTGTGCGTGGTGGTTCTTGAAGCACTGACTCCAGCTGCAGTCCACTCTTTGTGAATCTCCCCCACATTTTTGAATGGGTTTTGTTTCACAATCCTCTCCAGGGTGCGGTTATCCCTATTGCTTGTACACTTTTTTCTACCACATCTTGTCCTTCCCTTCGCCTCTCTATTAATGTGCTTGGACACAGAGCTCTGTGAACAGCCAGCCTCTTTAGCAATGACCTTTTGTGTCTTGCCCTCCTTGTGCAAGGTGTCAATGGTCGTCTTTTGGACAACTGTCAAGTCAGCAGTCTTCCCCATGATTGTGTAGCCTACAGAACTCGACTGAGAGACCATTTAAAGGCTTTTGCAGGTGTTTTGAGCTAATTAGCTGATTAGAGTGTGGCACCAGGTGTCTTCAATATTGAACCTTTTCACAATATTCTAATTTTCCGAGATACTGAATTTGGGACTTTCATTAGTTGTCAGTTATAATCATCAACATTAAAAGAAATAAACATTTGAAATACATCAGTCTGTGTGCAATGAATGTATCTTATATACAAGTTTCACTTTTTGAATGGAATTACTGAAATAAATCAACTTTGTCATGATATTCTAATTTTATGAACAGCACCTGTATGTCCTTTGAAAAACTGGGCTGTTTGCAGTAGAGTGGCACTTTGATCAGAGTTGGTTCCAGGCTTGCTCCCAATGTTCCTGGCATAAGCATTCAATTACTATGACCCTCAATTAGATCAATAGGATAGAAGGTGGCTCAAAGGATAAATATACGTATAGATGTTTTACACAGAAAATGGATTCTTAATTTAAACTAAAAGCTGTATCTATCCAAAACTGGCAAACATTATCAATACAAAATAAAACCAGTTTAGAAGCATTGATTCTGACATGGAGTATATAATTATTTAATTTAATGTTATTCCCTGGTGTGTTGTATTTATAATTTATTATCAGTTTATATATGGAAGCGATGCTTTGTAAGATTATATGGATATAAACCAAAAGTATGAGCAGGTGTAGTGTTGAACAGATGGTAAACTTGGGTGAGTTCAGCACATAGCAACATTAATTGCTTGAGAATGTGTCCCTATACACTTGTTTAAGGAGTACTGTACTATCTTTTCAGGAAACTTTTTTTCTTTGTATGTCTTATTCCACTTAATCAGTACTTATACAGTACCTTTATTAGAAAGCAAATGTTGAGTAAAGCAGATTATAACATATTGAGGTAAAAGATCAAGCCACCTAGTAAGTAATTGTACTGTATATGTCTACAGATTGCTTATCACTTTAGCGCATGTAAAGATCTAATTTCGTTTAAAAATATCACAAATTTATAAGTGACACAGTTATGTCAGGAATACATAGCTTGGGTCAGGCAGCTGGGAAGGACACGGTTTAGATTTCTGATTACCCGTCATCGCTGAGTTTACATAGCACCAGAAATCATTGGTGTCCTAAATATCTGAACGCAGCGGCCAACATCGACTCGAGGACCGGCTTCTTCAAGACGTTAAGAACAACTGAGAGGTTGGCGCAGGTCGCCATTGACTGATGAATTAATGATGGACCTGCAATTTATGGTGCAGCTGGGATTGTTACTGTATCTTTCGGAATCACGTTTGGACACTGTGCAAATTACAGCAAATGTATATGCACGACAGTGAAGCCTTTCCAAAAGTCCAGTTTGTTTAACTCATTAGTGAACATTAAGTTGACAGAGATGTAAAATATTATAAAAACACCTACTTCCCCAGCTTTTTTTTAGCCTTGTGAATTTGTGTTCACCATTTCTCAACCCAAATAATAATTAGTCAAGTCTCCTGTCTGCGCCCTGCCCCTCATGGGGGTTTAGTGCACTTGTAGTAGTAACTGATTCAGAATGCCTGGATGAGTTCCAGCTCTGCGGAGGGATCCAAGCACCGAGGCACTGAGGCTCCAGCCTGACTGACGCCGAGACTGAGCCGCTGCGCCGCCCGAGAAGAGCAGCGGCTCACCTCCGCACTACACAGTGAAGCGCGCGGTCGGTCAAGGTAAGGGAGAGCGCGACGTCTGTGATTATGACGGTGGCTTTGGGGGGTCTTTGATTTATTTATTTATTTTTTTTTTATTTACTGGAATTAGGTGGGTCACAAGATGGCATGCAGGTGCTTTGTCTACAGTTTTTGATTCATTGTAATTTTAAGTGTACGGATGCACAGGATAGAAGTTAATTGAAACTTTTCTTCTGTTCTAAATTAATTTGAAATCATCAAATCTTTTGAGACAGACATATTTGAAGCGCAATGACGCAGTGGTTAGCGTGGTACAAGAACAGAGATGGGGGTTCGATTCCAACTTGAGTAAACGACCTTGTGGACTTTTTGCATCGGATTTTGTAGAGAGGCTCCCTCTAATTTGTTTTCCTCACGCAACATAACAAGGTGCACGAAAACTTAATTGGTGACTCAAAATTGGATTAACTAGATTGAACACCGGTTTGTTGTTATGTTTTTCTTAGATGCACGGGCATCCCGTCTAGTGGTGGTTGTTGTTGGCGGTATTTGATTAGCACCCGACACTGCTTAGGTGGGCTACTGCGCGAAAACGGGTGTAGAAAACGTATGGAAATTAAATAAAATGTCACGTTTTGACGTCCGTGCTGGAATAATTTCATGTACTGTAAATGCGCGTGATTGTGAAGTATGCTTTGTACAAATTCCGCAGTGCATGAGACATTACTTACTTGAAGCTGTAGTGCTTTATTGTTACTTCTGTAGTTTGAATTCGTGCATCCATCTCTGGAGAGATGTGGACAGTAGACACAGGCATATTTATACACCAGACTATCCAGTGAGCTGTTTTCCTGAAATCCACTTCCCTTTCTGTAAATGACGTTTCCCTTGCTTTGACCTTTTTAAACTTAACAGTAGTCCCGCAGGTCATCGACAACTGCTCACTGTGCTTCTATAATAGCCATCAACAGCAAAGCAACAGAGAACGGTTCGTTGTTTGGTATTATTAAATAAATTGTTCATCCTTTTTTCAATTTATTTTTCAATAACTGACTTAAATGTTTAAGTCGATGCAGACCGAAACAGTCTTAGAAATTATACACGTATTCCTTTGGTGTCCGTAAGGTACATCGGGGTTCCTACTTTTTTCCATTAATGTGCATTTTAAATAATCGGCCATCGGAACTAAAATTCGTATTGGAAGGTTTAGGCTCCTGTTTCTTGCGACAAGTGAAAACAAGGTTCCGAAAATGAATTAACTTATGTAATGCCTGTAGTATTATTATTATTAGTAGTAGTAGCAACAGCCGTAGTAGTAGTAGCGGGATTTCGCTTCGTTCATTTAACGGTCTTTTGCGCAGATTTTACTGGGGTTTATATGGAATAAATACGTTTATAGTACTGATTATAGTCGGATTACAAAAGAGAAACTCGGAAAATTAACCACATAAAACGATGTTTTATTTAAGAACGAAATGAACTACTCGCTAATTGTTATATTATGGGTGGCGCAGTGGTTAGTGCTGTTACCGCAAAGCTCTAGGACCCGTATTAGAGCCCTTTCGAGTGTGGAGTTAGCAGCTTCTTCCCGTATCTGGGCGGGTTTTTGTTCCAAATCCTATTTACTCGGCAAGTAGATACGGATGCAGAATATCGTCCCAGGTGTGTTAAAAAGTGAATCGGTTTTTTTTTTTTTGGAGAATATCTTCAGCAGTGGGCTTTGACATCACGCGACAGTCAGACTTTATGAATAAATACCATTGGCTAATGAATTAGCGCATTTGACCGTTAAATGTCTTTAATGGATTGGGGATCTGATCGGGTGTTATTCCTGGCTTCCGCCAGACGCTGCCAGCATATGGTTGCATCTTCTCCACGACTCCTCAGTCGTTGCAAGGATGGATATAATGTGTAGCAAGACGCAATAAATATGAAATATCTAAGCTAACGAGTTAAATATTTATAAAGAAGGTTAGTTGTGCACCCGTTTATAAATTCATCGCACCGTAGTGAGTTTGAGATATCTGCAGAATTATCAGGGATTGGCCGACCCGGTGATGTGATGTTGTACGTTGTTAGTTCGATCAAGTGCGGTGTTACGGATAGTGACCCCTGCCTGACCAAGACAGTACTCTTATTGCAGGTGATTATATACAAAAGGCAGGAAAAAATAAACATTACAAAGTAGACGCATTTACAAAGACCACGAGACTTTGTGACGCCAGTTTCATTGCAGCAAAAGCGACAGACAGAATGTGAGCGGGAGGAAGAAGTGGCCGTGTTGCCTGTCTGCTAGGGGGATGCGGAGGCGGACCAATTTTCAAACCACAGCGCCTCGTATTACGGCTCCAACTTGGAGAACAGCTAATTTCAGTTTCCACTGTTTTCCTTTTAATACAGCCCCATTATGTTTGACTTCATTGTGATTCTTTGTAAACCAGATAGTTGCTGCTTGCAGTTGTACTGGATTACATACTACTCAATTCATTCCGTTTGCTTATCTCTAAATTACTGCCTATTACCGACTAAGACACGCAAAGTGAGCTTGAAACACAGATTATTTCAGCACCTACCCAGTAAATGTATGACTCAAGCCATGATATTTGGGACATCCCTCTCAACCTGCTTACTAAATGTCCTTTCAGACTCTTCAGACAATCTAAAAATATTTGCTGTTTGATTTCTTACACCCAAAATAGCATAAGGAAATGTCCATAACTATCCAAACTGTTTCCGTTCTCTTGATATTAAGTGATACTTGAAGATGAACTTTTCACAGACCATCATGGAACAACTTTAGGTATACAAATCTTTATTGCTATACAGTATGTGCCAACCCTATATCTGTCAGTTCTTTTAAAAATACCATTAATGTGTCATCTATTCCCGTGTTTTACATGGGAATGTATATGAAGAAATTCTACATTTCTTACATAAATTCCAAAGCCCTTTATATTATTATTACACTCCATCTGCATGCTAACCAGTAAGGCATACCTGCCTACTTTACATCTTTCCTTTTTCTCTTGTGGAAATGGAATAGAATTATTTAAGGTGCATATTCTTTTGGGTATCTCCTCAGATTTTTTCCAGAGTTTCATGTTTTCTTCAATAATTCTTTCTGTAGTCATTTCAAAGAGCAGTTTAACAAAGGCAGTACACCTAAGGAATCAAAACTAGAAGTGGAAAAGCCAGCCTGCTCAATTTAGTCCCAAAGGCCGCAAGCAAGCCACACTTTCATATTTACATTTTGATATTCTTTCAGTTCACTTTCTTATTTCAGAACAGGGCCGTGAGAAGTTAAGTGTCTTCAGACATCCCTCGTGTCAAGACAGAAATCATCCTTGGAAGGAATGCTAGTCTATCATAGGACACAGACTTTCTCTCTCATACTCACATGAAGCCAAATTAGAGTTGGCAGCTAGCCTAACCTGCACATCTTTGGGGTGTGAAAGGAAACCTGAGAACCTGAAAAAAGCACACATACACACACACTGAGGAAAGCATGCAAAGGCCTGGTGTAGAAGAGTATAACTGACAGAAAAAAATATCTACGTTGTTCATCTTGTCACATTTTACTCTTATAAATATGTTGACTTTGTGCTGTAATAGATTACCAGTAGGGCGGCACGGTGGCGCAGTGGTAGCGCTGCTGCCTTGCAGTTAGGAGACCCGGGTTCGCTTCCCGCGTCCACCCTGCATGGAGTTTGCATGTTCTCCCCGTGTCTGCGTGGGTTTCCTCCGGGCGCTCCGGTTTCCTCCCACAGTCCAAAGACATGCAGGTTAGGTGGATTGGTGATTCTAAATTGGCCCTAGTGTGTGCTTGGTGTGTGGGTGTGTTTGTGTGTTTCCTGCGGTGGGTTGGCACCCTGCCCGGGATTGGTTCCCTGCCTTGTGCACTGTGTTGGCTGGGATTGGCTCCAGCAGACCCCCGTGACCCTGTGTTCGGATTCAGCGGGTTGGAAAATGGATGGATGGATGGATGATTACATATACTGATCAATTGTGTAATTTCTTTGCAGTTTTATTTGGAATACCTCCAGCATGCTATTTTTATTTAGGATGGAAAAAGATTGTTTAACAAATGATCACTCTTGCTTGACTTGTTTCAGAAAAGAACATTTTTAATACTAATGTATATGTGTGTCAAAGATATCATATAGTATGACTTGTAACTGATTAATTGCTGACAATGGAACATTAATTCTATGTAGTTACATTTATATGTCTTGAGCTGGTGCATATCTGATCTTGTAGGCAGATTTAGGCCATGCTTCAAAAAGCTGAAATGTTAGTGTAAGATTGGCTGAAAGTACATAAACTACAGGTATAATAGTTAAAACAAACATACGCAGTGTGTACCGCACAGCAAAATCACAATTGCTACATCAGTTCTACTGCAAACAAATTAACTCTTGAAGGAATCACCGGGAAGGTTAATGTTAATATGGAATTTGAATACATATTTTCCCGTTTCCTTATGCATTTTTCACTGGGTAATCTGGTTTTCTTCTAAAATACCAAATGTTTGCATATTTTAGGAGGTTAATTGGTCACCCTAAATTGGCTCATTGAGTGTGTTTACATGTGCCTTAATAACCTGGGGCCTCATGTATAAACGGTGCGTACACACAAAAAAGTTGTGTACGCCCGTTTCCATGCTCACATCTAAATGTATAAAAACTAAACTTCGCGTAACGCCACACACATTCTCACGCCAGCTCAGACCATTACGTACACAAGTTTTCAGCTTGGTTTTGCAAACTGGCAGCACCCAGCATCAAAGCAGTGCTACTGTTCCTGTGTGGTTTCCCTTTCTTTTTTAAATTCACATCTCTGACGTGGCTTTACCAAATAAACTGAAATTAATCACATATAGTTTTTCAGTTTTAAGGCATCTGATTGTAATCAACCTGTAACAATATAATGGTGAATGGAATGGCCAAACTATTCCAAATACCACAGATGCTTTAGCATTGTTACTCTCAGTGCACCACTAAGAGTATTTTAGCCCACTGTATCTGAGTGTGGAATCACAGATATACAGCAGCTGATTAGAAAGCTCTATGGCAGATTGTGTCAAGAGCAGAGAGAATTATCGGGGTACAGCTTCTGGCACACGCTGCCTCAGCCATGGGCACAGTCTATTTAAACTTTTCCCATTCTGCAAATGCTTCAGAGCCTTTCTTGTACGGACCTCGCGGTTCAGAAACAGTTTCATCCCAAGAACTATAAACACACTCAATCAGTCCATCAAGTGCTCCCGGTAGAACTGTTTGTACTTATAAGTACAATTACCTCACTGTAAACTTGCATTACAGTTGTAATATTGCACAACCTGAGCCAATTATGCTTTCATATTGTATATTTTTCATTGTTTTTGATCGTATTATTTTTATTATTATTATTATTGTTGTTGTTGTTGATATTTTACCATTTTATAGGAAAATAAGTTTATGGAGGATTTGCATATTGAATCTCATTGTATTATACAATAACAATGAAAGGAATTCAATTCAATTGAAAAGAAGAGAGCACGTATTTACAGATGGCTTCTAAGTCAATTTAGCTTTCTAGACGCTATCCTCTTGGAGCTGTTGATATCATTTTTAAAATGCAATGCAGTAAAGTTATGTATATTACATTATACAGATAAATTTTTAACTTGATTTAAATAATGTATACTGTTAATAAGTAAACGTGTGGACACGGTGGACAGGTATTGTTCCTGCCTCACACTGTATGCTTGCTGAGATTGGTGTGACCCTGGATGGATAGATGGATGGAATAATTAAACATGAAGATATTTCAATGTTTCTTAAAAGTTTTGAAGATTCGGCGTTCTAAGCTTACAGATGGCTTGACATTTACTAAGGAGCTGATTGCGTGGTGATTGGTTACTTGGAGAAAGAAAAGGAAGGACAGGAATTCAGGGTTAGTATGTTTGAAAGAGACAGTACTGCTGCAATAAATTATTTTATTGAGGGTCGCACGGCGCAGCAAGCATTTTGCGGGAGGCTGGAACAATCTCTGGACAGGACGCCAGCTCATGGCTACCACTGCGCCACCGTGCCCCCATGTTTTATACATGCTTTAATTCCTGTCATAATGAAATGATATCAAGTATACATTTTTGTGTTTAAATTGTTCAGAGAGCTGTAATAGCATGAATGTAATGTTTTCTGTGTCCTGTCGGCATAAGCGAAAGCCCGTTTAAGAAGCACATAGTAATTCACACTCATAGAGTAAATAGAAGAACACACAGAATACGAAAGATTCAATGTGCTACTTTAGTTATAGTGGGATTTTAGAAACTTATAAATTAAACGATTTTAAGATGAAGTTTATGACGTTCTACTTTAATGACATAATAAAATATGTGAATAAAGTAGAAATTTCAACCTTTTTTTCTCACTGTGTCCCTGTTTTTTTCTTTTCTCTGTACCCTAATACGTTTCCATATGACACTCCGACGGTGGGCTACGACTTACCTTTCCATGGCAACTTTGATATCTGACCATTTCTTTTTATTTCGGGCACTGTGCAATTTTCTGAACTGGAACTTTCCAGTTTCTTAGCCACTCTTTGTCACTCAATCAACTTTCTTTTGTTGTTTATACCACTGCTTAAACCAACAAATAGTATGTTTTCCTTTGCCTCCACTTGGTATTCGCTGAAATTCTTCTTTTTTCACCCCTTGCTTTTGCCATTGTCTTTTCATAGAATGCTGAACTTAAGAGGCTGTTTATATTGATTTGCATATTCAAAGAGACGTAAATCTGGTTGGAGTTGGGGTGGGATGGCTGGCGCGTCCATATGCGTTACATTTCACGCTGACCGGAATTTATGTAGCGGAAGAGAGTAGAAGTTGGCATATGCACAGATTTATGCATCTGGATTTTTTTGTGTGTATACACATTTCTGTTTTTGTCCATACGCCATGTTTTAGTGTGAATTCTACGCACACCGTTATACATGAGGCCCCTGGTTATTCACAGAAACCTGGTTTCTAAAATTCCATGCATAACCTGGGTTATTCTTGTCAGAGAAACTTGGTTAACAGAAGTAGATTTCACCACAAGTAACCCGGTTATGTGGCCAAGTAAAACTTTAACCAGGTTTAAGTTAAGGATTTTGTAGTCTTCTCATGCACATGGCACACTGTTCGCTTCCTTAGCTTTGCACATGTCTTCAGTAGCCACTGGTAAAGCATCCACAAGATACATTTCCTGGGGCAAATGCTCGGACAATTGTATTATTCTTTTTCCTGGTTGAAATAATCTGGCTCAGTATTTCAGAAATTGTTTAATTTATGTTGAAGAGGAAACTTACAGTGCTTAGCTCAGCAGCACAATCTCGGGAGCAGAGTTGGGGTAATGCGTTAAAAGTAAAGTGAGTAATGTAATCAGATTACTTTTTAAAGAAACAAGCAACCTAATGCAATACTTATTTTACTGAAGAAAAATACCTGCACTATTATTATCCCATCAGCACTGGGTGTAAGGCAAGAACCACATGCACTGGTATGCCAGTCAGTTGCATGGCTCAATCGCACAGCTAAACAGAAGAGTGTGCTGCATGCAATCCGGTAACAGAAAGTTATAAATAAAGACTTTGTTTAATTTGTATCCAGCTGTTTGCTATGGACATGTTGAAACAGTGTGATTGGATGACACAGTGGCCAATGTTTATACCACAAATCATCAGTGGCTCAGGTCAAGGATGTTAAA
This sequence comes from Erpetoichthys calabaricus, assembly GCF_900747795.2. Lineage (NCBI taxonomy): Eukaryota > Metazoa > Chordata > Cladistia > Polypteriformes > Polypteridae > Erpetoichthys > Erpetoichthys calabaricus. The sequence goes on from NC_041397.2 coordinate 28,325,871, forward strand.
AGGGGATGAATGTTATTTCCTTAACAGCACAAGAAAAACCTTTTGGTTTTTTTTAAACACAAGGAAAATCATCACATGATTTGTGCTTGTTTTTAGATTCACTGTGGCTGAGGATGACATTTAACTTTTGTGTAGTTTAATGACATTGGAGGATTTTTCCAAACAAGAACTGATTTTGTGTGTGGATTTAAATGCACTGGCTCCCTTTCCACATGATGCCAACTCCCCATGAATCTGAACTGGTTAATTACGTCAAAAAATAGATGGATGAACATTCTTAATCTATACTACATGTGTTATACATATTGCAGTTATTGTCCTTGCCTATGAAATACTTGTAAGAACTCCAAATAATTTGTTGTTGAACAGATTTAGTGCTGGTGACTTTTCTGTGCATCACAAAATAAAGTGAAGTGACATCAGTGGATGTATGTTGTTGTATGAGTCCGTTTCAAACATGTAGGTGGTACCAGAAATTTACCAGTAAATTACTGGGTCAAAACTGTGTGTGAATGAAAGTTAGTGTCAATATTATGGGAAAGTCCATGTGGTGATTTCTCAATTTAAGACTATTTATGATGTCTGAGAATCTATCACCTTGTCACCCCGACACAGACAGGCATAGGACACAACTTCAAAGCACACACAATATTTAATTTCTTTTTTCTCTTGTGGGAAACACCTTCCCCCGTTTCCCACAAGCCAAACACAATCCCCAGCACACAACAAAATTCACTTCCTCTTTCTCCTTTTTTCTCCTCCATTCCTCCAGGCGAGCTTTGTCTCCCTTCTCCCAACTCTGGCTCCCATAGTGGTGTATGCTGTCTCCTTTTAAAAATTTTAAAAACGCTTTATATACCACATTTCTAGGTCAAAATATACAAATTGTCCCTTTGACTGACTCTGGAGCATGCAACATAAAACTGACTGTGCGAAAAGCAAGACATGCGCAAATCAATGCCAGCCACCGATAGTGTTGTCCTTGTGCTTTGTTTATAGTTAAAGCAAAGCAAACTCTTATAGGGAATTGCAATCTTTTAAATTCAAAAGGATAGTCACTGGAATGCTTTGGAATCCGAGGAATGAATACTTTTTCACCTTAGCTCAGCCTGTTATTATTTAGATTGCAATGCAGTCACTCTTAAACGGGTGCCGTTGCATAGTTGAGGAGCATTTAGATTTCGTAATAACATGATTGGTGTACCAACTGAGTTTATTAGGGGCCATTCCGGGAGGATTAAGAGAATTTAAAAATTCAATGGGGAAAGTACACAGCTTCTTCATTATCCAAAACAGAAACAATAGAAGAGTAAGTTTTTTTTTATCACCATATATTTTGTCAGGCAGATAATGATTTATTTAATCAGCAGTATCATTTTTAGGCGACAGTATTGCTCTTTCACACAACCATGAGTCACTTTTTTCATTTAAATTTGTCACATCTGGGTAAACTTTTCCAGCCAGTTCTTTAATGGATTTAACTAAGATTCCAAGATTGTTCAGAATTTCAATATCTCCGTTAGAAGTCTCTTTTATTTGCCCATTGCCTATTCTCAAAAGCAATTGTGCAAACTCTCCAGCTAAACAATCTCCTTTCAACAGTACTCTCATGTTAGTCGTTAGAGTTAATTTGTGAATTTTGCTCCATATTATGGAACATTTTGTTGATGCTCTAACTTCATCTGTCCTAGTACCTCTTTGAATTACTGGAAGAGTTTGTCTTAAATCGCCTGAAAACAGAACAGTTACTCCACCCATTAAATTGTCATCGTTTCTTACATCTTTAAGTGTTCTATTGAGAGTTTCTATTCCTTATTTATGAGACATAGTACACTCATCCCAAATAATAACGACACAATCTTTTAACAGTTGAGCTAAAGGAAGCCCTCTCTTGATATTAAATACGGGAACTTCACTGTAAGTTAAGTTTAATGGTAACTTAAAAGCCGAATGAGTGGCTTTCCCTCCCTCCAATAAAGGAGGGACGTCAGGTGTGACGTCACATGGGATGAAGACCATGCAGCAGCTGCTGCTTCACCACCTGAGGCCACAGGTCTGCCATGCCCTCGACCCTCTGCAGTTCGCATACAGGGAGAAGGTGGGAGCGGAGGATGCCATCATCTATATGCTACATCGATCCCTCTCCCACTTGGACAGAGGCAGTGGTGCTGTAAGAATTATGTTTCTGGACTTCTCTAGCACCTTCAACACCATCCAACCTCTGCTCCTTAGAGACAAGCTGACAGAGATGGGAGTAGATTCATACCTGGTGGCATGGATCGTAGACTATCTTACAGACAGACCTCAGTATGTACGTCTCGGGAACTGCAGGTCTGACATTGTGCTCAACAGCACAGGAGTGCCGCAGGGTACTGTACTTTCTCCGGTCTTGTTTCGGCCTATATACATCAGACTTCCAATACAACTCGGAGTCCTGCCATGTACAAAAGTTTGCTGACGACACTGCTATCGTGGGCTGCATCAGGAGTGGGCAGGAGGAGGAGTATAGGAACCTAATCAAGGACTTTGTTAAATGGTGTGACTCAAATCACCTACAACTGAACACCAGCAAAACCAAAGAGCTGGTGGTGGATTTTAGGAGGCCCAGACCCATCATGGACCCCGTGATCATCAGAGGTGACTATGTGCAGAGGGTACAGACCTATAAATACCTGGGAATGCAGCTGGATGATAAATTGGACTGGACTGCCAATACTGATGCTTTGTGCAAGAAAGGACAGAGCCGACTATACTTCCTTAGAAGGCTGGCGTCGTTCAACATCAGCAATAAGATGCTGCAGATGTCCTATCAGACGGTTGTGGCGAGTGCCCTCTTCTACACAGTGGTGTGCTGGGGAGGCAGCATAAAGAAGAAGGACGCCTCATGCCTGGACATACTGGTGAGGGAGGCAGGCTCTATTGTAGGCATGGAGCTGGGCAGTTTGACATCTGTGGCAGAGCGACGGGCGCTCAGCAGGCTCCTATCAATCATGGAGAATCCACTGCATCCACTGAACAGTGTCATCTCCAGACAGAGGAGCAGCTTCAGCGACAGACTGCTGTCACTGTCCTGCTCCACTGACAGACTGAGGAGATCGTTCCTCCCCCACACTAAGTTACTCTTCAGTTTCACCCGGGGGGGTAAACGTTAACAAAATACAAGATTATTGTCTATTATACCTGCCTCGCACTCTCCACCTTGCACTTTTTTTTTTTTTAACTTGCACTGTGTTTTTATTGCTCTTTAATTGATATTGTTTTTATCAGTATGCTGCTGCTGGAGTATGTGAATTTCCCCTTGGGGGTTAATAAAGTATCTATCTATCTATCTATCTATCTATCTATCTATCTATCTATCTATCTATCTATCTATCTATCTATCTATCTATCTATCTATCTATCTATCTATCTATCTATCTATCTATCTATCTATCTATCTATCTATCTATCTATACCAGAGGATGCTATAGCTATTGCGATTTTATAATCTGATCTAATTTTAGCCAATATTAATTTGATTAGAAATGTTTTAGCTGTTCCCCCTGGTGTGTCCAGAAAACATATTTTTCCATGATTTTTGTAGATACTTTCCAAAATTTCATTATAAACTTTTTTCTGATCATTCACTAACAGAATTTCATTGTCTTTTACATAAGTTTGAAGTCTATTTATGTTATATGATGTTTGTCTCATATACATAGTGTTAAGTGAAGTATTATTAAGAAGATGTGGTGTGGGGAGACCATAATCCTCAAGGGTTTTCCCAAACATAGCCTGTAATTTGTCTTGAAGTTTTTTAGCACTTCATTATATAGGAAGTCATTATATGTCACATTAAGATCTGAAAACAATTTTTGTTCTGTGCGGTAAATGTCTTCAGTTAAACTGTTTTTATATTTTTGCCACATACCAAAAGGATCGGAAAGATTACAAAAAGCTAACATGACAACAAACAAATCAATCAGTATTTTTGGTGAATCGGCGGAGTGGTGGCTCTGAGGCTAAGGATCTGTGCTGGTATCCCGAAGGTTGCGGTTCGAATCCCCGTCACTGCCAAAAAGGCCACTGCTCTGCTGGGCCCTTGAGCAAGGCCCTTAACCTGTAATTGCTCCAGGGGCGCTGTACAATGGCTGACCCTGCACTCTGACCCCAAGGGGTATGCGAAAACCACCAAATTCCTAATACAAGAAATTGTATAAGGCAAAATAAAGAACAAAAAAAAAAAAACAAAAAAAAAAAAGAAGCTTCTTCAATAGTTTTGTCCCAATGAGAGTCATCTTCTATCAGACATAGAGCTTGTGATTTGTTTTAGTTGATTGAACAATGGACAATGACTGATTGACTGAGCAATGTAGGCATTCTAACATTATGTAAAAGAATGCATAAAAAATAACATTCTTTATTATTTAGATGGATAGCATACACACGACCAAGTGCACTGCTTTTTCTGATATCTAGAAAACCTTGTACAGACGATCCCTGCTTCTTCAAATGTTTCCCCATTCCATGTATATAAGATGGTACTTCGTTGTATAATAAAGTCTTGGCAAAAAAAACACAATTCAAAAAATGCTGTAAGGGTGGTAATAGGTGGTTCATTGATTCGTTCTGAAATATTGCTTGTCATAAAGTAAGCACGCTGACCATTTTCTAAGTGAATGGCTAAATGTATAACAGGAGGATATCTTTCATATATAGGGAAGGATAAAATCCTTCATGGTGGTTCAGAATAACTTATATAGCATCCTGATTGGTAAGGGTACACCTCATCATTTTCTTTATTAACAATAGCAAAAGTAGCTCGATCAGTTCCTTTGTTTATATATTTACAGATATATTTAATTGATTTAACTGAATTGCAAAATTCAGTGTTAATGTGAGCGTTAAAAGTTTTACATAAAAGAGGACAATAAGGTACTACCCATTGTGGCACGCGGCTGGGGGTGGTACCCAGCCGGGACGCCAAGAAGGACAGGAGGAGGGCTCATGCCTCCTCCGGACCGCCAGGGGGCGTCCCCATGCCTGGAGGACTTGGGACCTCAGCACTTCCGCCACACCAGGAAGTGCTGGGGGGAAGAAGAAAAAAGAGACAACTGGAGTGCTTCCGGAAAGACAGCCGGCACTTCCGCCACACAGGGGCGTGTCAGGGGAAGATTGCCGGGAACCATCTGGAGCACATACGGGTGACTATAAAAGGGGCCGCCTCCCTTCATTCGAGGCTGGAGTCGGGTGGAAGAGGACGAGGTCAGAGACTGAGAGATAGAGGAGAGAAGGAGGCGGCCTGAAGGCATTGTGGACAGTGGCCTGGACTATTGGGGTGATTGGTGCTGTGGCACTGGGTTGTGCATATTTGGACTTTGTACATAGTGTAAATAAACGTGTGTTGGGACTTTAAAATGATGTCTGTCTGTCTGTGTCCGGGCTATTTCCCACACCATCGATTATCAAAGACGTTCTGCCCACTTTAATTTCAGCAACTGATCTCCCTTCTTCAGGTGATCGCTGTTTGTAGATAGTATATCCGTCTTGTCCAGTCACAGTCTAACTTACAAAAGGCCTTGGATATCTCTTTGTACACTTACTATCTTTCATGCATGGAGATTTAGGGTTCAGTAACCCGCATGGACCATGAACCATATTGGATTTGATAACAGAAAACAATAATGGGCCTTGATGTTTGTCTGGAAATTCCTCTTTGATAATTGAGTCTGTTTAATTACGAGTAATATGTGCAAATGAGGTAAGCCTCGTTTTTGCCATTCAATTGAATACATATGACAAATTGTTATGCCAAAGATTTTCCCTCTTTTCAATAAATACATTAGTTTTTTAACCCTTCAGTTTTTTCCAGTTAAAAAACTCTGCTAAAAATATCATGTCTGTTGTGAGCTTGTTGACCGTCTAATAACAAATCAGATATTTCTGGCCATTTTGGATTAGTTGTAAAAGTTATAAATAAATCGGTACTGCCAAATTTCCTCACATACGTCATAGCATCGTGAGTCTTTTTGTACATACATGCAAGATCTCTAATTGACCTAAATTTCGAATGTCTCCATCATTGTTTATTGCATGTTTAAGATGAATGTAATTGTCCACTCTAAGTTTGTTTTGGTTATTGCGGGTAAAAGCAAGACGCTCTGATTCTATTTTTGCATACATATCAACTAAATATTGATTGTAAAGCTGTTGAAAGTAATGTAAGTAATTAATTTAATTTTCTCTGGCCATGATACGATAACTATAGAAGTTTCATTGCAGAAACATTTTTAGATGAATTCAATTGTTTTATATTAGTATGGTAACCATCTTCCCCATACGGAAACATCAGTGGATATTGAAAAGCAATGTACGATCTATGAATCTCAGATATTCGTTGAAGTTGGTTACTTCTGGAATGTAAAATAATGTCTCTCTTTTCAAAATCCACAATTAATACAGCAACTTCATCATTAACAAGTGCATTTGTCCCTTGTGATTTTGAAAATGTATTTTGTCAGTGCGAATAATAAGTTTAAAATTATTATTTTCATCATCAGTATGCTGTTTTAAAGCTATTGACATAGTTATTTTCCAAGTTTAACATCTTTTAAGACCTGGATAGTTATTGTATTGTATTTTAATGTTACTTCCTTTTTGTCATCGTCCATAAAATATAGCTGGAGGAATTTCGACTCCTCATTATTTTCAGGAAGAAGTGAACCAATTAAATGGTAAACCTGACCCTGCATTTGAAAAGTAGGTATATAATTATCATCAGACACAATATTTGTTGCACCAGGGGAAGTCATTTGAAAGGCATTATTGTAATTTCTAACTGAGGAGAGAAGTTTTTTTGGTCTAAAATCTGAGCTGATTAGAAACCCTTTTAGTGGTTGTGGAGGATCTTTAAATGATTCCAGTTTGACTTTACCATTATTACAGCATATATACAGTGATTACATATTATTGACACAGACCCAATCATTACATCACTGTCTGCTTCGTACAATGTAGTTGGATTATACTTAAAACCAGAATTTTCCTTGCAACTCCAGGAAAATTGCCGCATTGATGCAACTTTTGAATGTATAGTTTCCAACCAGAAGCTCTTTCTTCTTGTGATTCGTTGAACTTTGTGTTTTCAGCACTTGATTGCATTTTTTTAATCTAGCAGTTCTATCCACTTCAGATTCTTTTGATCGTCTCTTTTTAGCAGCTGTGCGTAAACCTCCTAATCTGGTGTTCCTCTCTTCTTGCGATTCATTTAGCCTCCTACTTTTAGCACCTGATTGCATTTTTTGTAACCTAGCAGCTCGTTCCTCCTCAGATTCTTTTGATTGTCTCTTTTTAGCGACTGAGCGCATTGTTTCCAATCTAGAATTCCGTTCTTTCTCAGATTTGGCAGTTCTGATCTGAGAAACTCTGTCACTAGCCTTATTTCGTCTTTCTTGAGCATGTTCTTCTGTTTCAAAAGACCTGTCCAAACGCTATCTGCCAGCTTCATTTTCATGCATTTTCGGTTTACCTCTTTAGATCTTGTTTAGTCTACGTCATTTCCTAAACTTATCAGACAAAAGATTTTGCAAAGGAAATGGAAGTAATTGTCTGGTATCAAAAATGAGTTTGAGATGAGTTTGCATCAAAGATATGTCAGAAGTTTAACCTGTTGGGTTAAAACCCAAGGCAATCCATACAGCAAATGCAATTGAAAAGACACCACAATCTGTCCTAATTAACTGTTGTTGAATATTGTTGTAAACTATGGGAGGTTTGAATGGAAATAAACCACAAAGAAACTTTGATTGTCCATCAGTAATATTAAAATTTTTATTAGCGTTGGAGCTATCATAAACATGGATTATACTACCATCGTAGTAGGTACAGATCCAGTGGGTGACATGTTCTGTAGAGGCAGAAGGCAATATTTGTATATGTTTATGATTTTGTGAATTTGGTATAATATCCATACCATTAAGATTCCACATAAATAATACCTGTTGTGGTCTAAATTCAGTATGTGCAACTAATATTTCACTGAATTTACTTATATGATCTGTTGACAAATAATCATTGTTGATCAACTCATCAATTGCAGATTCTGATAATGATAATATCTCTGCTTCCATTTTTAAACCTACATAAAATAAAAAAATATTAAGAGAAAATGTAACAATGTGATGGAACAAAGAACTGAACTTAATCGATTCTGTTTATATACAAACAAAAACACTATATCTATGTGAATAATGGGATTCAATTATAACTGCAAACTTCCTAAACTAGAAAAAAAACGGAAAATGAACTGTATGGAAAAACTTAACCAAAAATAGGATTATTTAAATAAAAACTTACCTAAACAACGCACATTTCACACTTTGGCATTTAATTCAAATTTTTCTAAAGCGCAATATAGCTGTGTTTAGAAAGATTAAGAGATATATGCAGCACAATGCTTGAAAGAGATGGAAAATGGTACGGAAGAACTTAATAATAATAATAATAATAATAATTCATTACATTTAACTAAAAATAAGAATTAATTGTACAAATGACTAAACTAAACCAATGTGAATCCTGTCAGAAGCCAATGATTGAATAAAATAAGCTGGTTCAGAGAAGCTGTAGCTGCACCACGTGATGACACAGAGTAGGCACATGCAGGGAGTCCCGTGTGTTTCATAACCAATGTGTTTTGCATACAATATCCCTCATTGATGGCTTTTAAAAAAAACTTATCCAAGAATTTTTTCCAGAAAGGTGATAGCATTACACAACTATTCCAAATTTCAACTTTCTAACCCATTTGGAAGTTGCTTTTCAAAACTGGACAAACATACTTACAGTACATACAAACATTGAGTTTTATATATATACAGTAATCCCTCCTTCATCGCGGGGGTTGCGTTCCAGAACCCCCCGCGAAAGGTGAAAATCCGCGAAGTAGAAACCATATGTTCATATGGTTATTTTTATATATTTTAAGCCCTTATAAACTCTCCCACACTATTATAAACATTTCCCGCACAATTATACAGCATAAACCCTTTGTATTCTCTTAGATATTAGGTAAGATTCATTGAAATTATGTATGTAAACACAGTTTATATACAGTAAAACCTAAATATTATTTTAAAGATATCGAGCGTCTCCAATATCACATATGTTACAGCCATTACGACAGACAGGCCACCAGCAATAAATACGTACAATGCAAGAAAAATTGTATACAGTAAAATGTGTGTACAGTGACACTAAACTATGTACATGTAATAAGTACTGTACATAGATAATTAATTATGGTTACTCACCAACAATGACACGACGACTTGTCCGATAACGATGAGTTTAATTTTACTGCACAACAAAGGAGAGCGTTACAGCTCTTCTAAAGGAGCCTCTTCAGGCGACTGTGTAGGACTGCCGTTGTTCTTCTTCCATCACTCTTCAATCCAAATCCCTAAAGCAGATTCCATCTAGACTACTGCCTTATTACATCCACTTGCAATTCGTTTTGCACCCTGGTTAAAGGACACTGCGGCCGTAGATCTTATATGCTTTTCCTCCTTTTTAAATAAAAAGAATCGTGGACTCATTGATGCTGTAATGGTGTCCTGCAGCGGTGTAGCTGTTCCCTTCCTTCAACATATCCAAAACTTTTACCTTTTCTGCAATCATTTGCATCTTCTGTTGACGCTTGGACACGGCCCCTGAAGCAGTAGCAGGAGCACATTAATGCTGAATGAGTGAGATGAGACTTCCTGGTTAATGCAGCACTCCGTCGCTGAGCCAATCAGCAGCACACAGGAACTTAACTGCGTGCTCTGATTGGGTAGCTTCTCAGCCATCTGCCAATAGCATCTCTTGTATGAATCAACTGGGCAAACCAACTGAGGAAGCAAGTACCAGAAGTAAAAAGACCCATTGTCCGCAGAAACCCGAGAAGCAGCGAAAAATCCGCGTTATATATTTAGATATGTTTACATATAAAATCCGCGATAGAGTGAAGCCGCGAAAGTCGAAAAGCGATATAGCGAGGGATTACTGTATATACATACATATATATATATATATATATATATATATATATATATATATATATATATATATATATATATATATATATATATCCATTCATCCATTATCCAACCCGCTATATCCTAACTACAGGGTCATGGGGGTCTGTCTGCTGGAGCCAGTCCCAGCCAACACAGGGTGCAAGGCAGGAAACAAACCCTGGGCAGGATGCCAGCGTACCGCAGGGCACACACACGCACACAACAAGCACACACTAGGGACAATTTAGGATCGCCAATGCACCTAATCTGCCTGCATGTGTTTGGACTGTGGGAGGAAACCTATGCAGACACAGGGAAAACATGCATACTCCATGCAGGGAGGACCCGGAGAGCGAACCCAGGTCTCCTAACTGCACCACCGTGCCGCCCATGAATGATGCTATACAATACTGGGCCAATCAATCAGTCTTTGTGTTATATAGCATCATAAACAGAGTGCACCTTGACAAAGCTTTTTATAGGCCCAATATAATTACTGTACAATACTATATCCAGATTTATAGTTGAACAATAAAATATTAGAAATAAATATACACAAATACAATAGCTGATTCAAGAAATTCACTTGTAGATATCAGGATGACTTTGTAAAATGTATAACTGCATTGAAATAGTAGGTGGTGAGAAAAGCTGCACAAATCTAGTATCGGTTGGTATAAAATTTCAAAATGTGGCACTTGGTGAAGGACAAAGTAACATGAAGGACTAAACAGATCAAGTATAGCTAGAGAACAAAACTTCAAAATAGGGTACAAAGTAATACAACAGGGTAAACTGATATAAAAATACTACAGTTTCTGGAAAGCAGATAATACTCTCCGGCAAGGTATTAACATGGTTGAACAGTTAAAATAAGCCAAGGAGAACAGGTGGGTCTTCAGTTTGGATTTAAATTTTTAAAACAGGTAATGTATTCCAGGGTGTTGTTCATTTTGAATGAACACTTGTCCAGTGTTGTTAGATGGAATTTTAGAAGAGGAAAAAGGCCAGCATCGGAAGATCTTAATTGTTTGATTAGTTTACTGTATATAGTGTAAAGACTGTAGACAAGCATTCTGTATGTTAGAACAAATAGATTTGTAAATAAGTAACAGGGTTCTCAAAACTAGTTATAATTGAACCAGAAGTCAGTTTGGATGTGCTAGTTCAGGGTCCAGCACCCAGAAGTTCAAGACAGCCTTATGTAAGGTACAGAGCACTACTCTATATAACCTTGCAACCTGCTTGAAAGTTTTCACAATCATTTAACATTGTTTGCTTTGCAATGCTACCGATATGTACTGTATTTGGAAATGGAACATATTCTGAAATACTGTGCGATATTCTCAATCTGAAATTAGGAAAAAAAATGTATTTTGAAAACAAGAAAAAGTGTGACAGCAGTAGGATTTTTCGGTGCTTTTATTCTGTCTGTACATACAGTATCTAGACATGTGTGTTCTGGATGTGCTTTTTCCAATCAGTGTTGCAAACATGTACAAGCCTGGTTGGCGCAATGTGGGAACTATCCACCACTGCACACATTTATATTACCTTAAGCAGCAATTTAGAAGTATAAGTCTCACACAAACATCTCCAGGATTGGAAGAAAACTATGGAACTTAAATACAACTCCATGCAAACAGTGAACTGGTTAAGAACTGAATTTGGGTGCCTAGTATTGTGAAGCAGTCAGTAAGTCAATAAATACATTTTTAATCCTGACATTTTATGAGGAACGTGCCCTGCTGTGACACCAATTTTAAATATGCCTCTATGGAAGACTTTATTTTTTCCAAGATCAATTTGTTATTAAGAACCTATAAAAAGAGTAAGTTAGTGAAGTTAAAAAAGAGAATACAATAATAGCAACCTTAAAGGGTTAGTAACTAAACATGCTTTAGGTTCTAAAAGAATAACTCAGCAGTGCATAGCTTACTCAATTACCTAGAAGAGTAAAACACGCATTATGCCATATTTCTCCTTTTAACAACTGTAAGCAGTCATTTTCTAATTAAATGAGCCGATCAGCTCAATGAATGCTATGGCCTAATGAAGAGGATAATTGGTTGAAGTATAAATGAGTAACTGCAAGGGTCCTTCATGTGAGAGTTTGAAAAGACCTACTTTAGATGATTAGGCTAGGATTATTATTATGACCCAAGTATGCTGGCCACTATTTAAGACAAAATATAAGATTTATAATTATGTGTTCATATTCTAATCTTCATTGGAGTAAATTTCACTACATGATTCTGTGTTGTGCGGGGGACCTTGCTTAATTCCAGCTGAGATTAAATTGATGGAAAATGGACCTATACCAAAAATAAATTGAATGTTTAATAATATGCTTATACTTTACCAAATATTCATGTTGTTACATAAAAATGATAGAAAATAACATAAAAACCTTCTTTTTTTGATTAATATATTTGCTTGCTAAGGTGAAGTGGAATCCTTGAATTTGTAATCAACCAGAATTTTATTATGCAAATATTCTGAAATATAATCAAAAACTTTGTTGTGCATTTTTCAGTAGTTCATTCTTCCAGTTGTACTCTTAATCTCTATACAGTCAGTCAGTCAGTCAGTCAGTCAGTCATTTTCCAACCCGCTATATCCTAACACAGGGTCATGGGGGTCTGCTGGAGCCAATCCCAGCCAACACAGGGCACAAGGCAGGAACAAACCCCGGGCAGGGCACACGCACACACACACACACACACACCAAGCACACACTAGGGACAATTTAGGGTCGCCAGTGAACCTAACCTGCATGTCTTTGGACTGTGGGAGGAAACCGGAGCACCCGAAGGAAACCCACACAGACACGGGGAGAGAACATGCAAACTCCACGCAGGGAGGACCTGGGAAATGAACCGGGGCTCCTAACTGAAAGGCAGCAGCGCTACCCACTGTGCCACCGTGACACCCTAATCTCTTTACAGGAGTGGCCAAAAATATGTTTACAGTTGTATCATATGGAAAAAGACATACAAGTTATGATTATTACGATAGCACAGTGCACTTAGGTACAATCTCAATGCTCAAATTGCCGGCCTTCATTATTTACACATTCTACTAGTCTACTTGCTAAGTAAGGGTACAAAATAATAGCAATAATAATAAGAAGAAGACAAAGACAAATAATTCAAGTAAATAATACAATAATTAATAAATACATAATAATGCAAGAATAAACTCACGACTGTAAACCTACTTTTACCCACCGCTATATTTTGGAAAACTGTATTCACTGCCATTGTAGTTGTGTAAAACTTTTTTCTTGTTTTTATCATACTGCATGCTGTCTTTGAGAATTACTTTGTGTGGCCATGCCAAGTATCTCACGCTCACTCACGTAAGTCATTAATACAGCCTGTCTAAACAGCCTCCTCCCACTCACTAAGGTACGTTTCATTTTCTTTACAGGTTCAGATTTTGGCCTTATTCTGATTCTGATTATTCTGATTTTTTTGTTTGACAAGCACCAACTATTTCTTGACAATCTCCATCACTAATTTGTAAATTAAAGATGTCTTGTGCTGGCCATCCCCTCTTTAAATCCATCCTGATGTGCAACTCCAAATGCCCGACAGGATGCACATTTTGGAAGGAAATAGCCACAAATTCCTGCTTTGGTGGTGGCCAACTCCACCTTCAATCCATAACAACAATATTTTTGATTTGATTTGAATTTGTTAATATTGTGTGTTAATAATTCTGTGATTCTTTGTTAATATGGGGAAAAAGTTATACATTCTGTATGTTTATAACATAGCCCACATTGCTTTTATTTCAGGTCAATTTATGCCCTGACTAGATGACTTGGATTCTTTTAGCTTATTATGTTTCCTTTAAGATACGCAGGTAGATATTTTTACAATATAATCTATATATATATATTGTGATATATGAGTCTCTGTCTTGCACCCCAAAAGACGAGGTTGAGTCTCAGTACTTTAGCAACACCAGCTTTATTCAGCTTGAAACAGGAACAGCACGGTTACTTATTGTAGCAGGATCTACCGCTCTCCTATACACAGTCACAGCAGTCAGGCAGCGTCTTGACCAAGTAATCCTGTTCCCTGCATTTATAATGTTCTGTGCATCACCTGTCAATGACAGGTGCTTATAGTGCGACTGTGGTCAGCTTGGAATTGCTTTCAGGGTGAGCCACTGCAGCACTGGGAGCCTGCGGATACCCCAGCAACAGAGAAGCTGTCTTTCACAGACACAGAGATCTCGCTTTTGGGCGCTTTTCGGCATGTCGTCCCGTTGTGGGGAGTCCCAAAAGAGTTTAGAAACCGTACAATATACATAACAGAATGTCTGTCTGTTCCATATACAATCCTACACCCTGTGACCAATCTGGACCACATTTTACATAAATACTCTCTAAGACAATATGGATAAGATTTTGGAAACCAAAATTGGGGGTCCCAGTAGATTTTTTTCCCGTGTGCTACAGTTTGCACACCAGTGCCACCTTCTGGCTCAGAACAAGTGAAGCATCCGAAAACAATGAATCCAGACTAGCAGACAAAATGACCAGAGCTTAACATTGTTTACCTGGGAAATGCTATGTGCTGCTTCTATGAACTGTAGCATAAAATGGAGTATTATGCATTTTGTAGGGGGCTATTGGGTGAGGCTTGATCGAGAATGGAATTGTAGCGCAACACAAAGGAAAATCGAAGAGTTGTTGCTTAGCTGCTGCTTTGTTGATTTTTCTTCATAATTTAAGCACTAAGAACTGCCCACCTTGAACTAATAGGACAAGTCAGACATGATAGCATTTGTGGTTACAACCCAGCATGGAACTACCACACTTACGGAAACCAGTCGGATTCAAAACAAACAAATTTTCAACTCACAAGAGCAGAGACATTGATAGAAAGGCAGTGTGGATGACATGTAGAACAGCTAGAAATAGTAATGATGGATCACCATTTAAAAAACATAAAACTTTGCTTACTTTCCTTAACCCATTCTACAAATATACCTGGACGATACCAGGTACTTCACTTTAGTATGCTTAAAAAGCTTTATGTCTCCTTTATGGCTAAAACACTGTGATTAGTTTAAGTCTGGTCAACCTACAGTGTGGCTGTTCTGTTAGGTTAAGTGAACACTATAAATTATCCATGTTTGTGCGAGATGGTGCATACGTAGATCAGGTACCCCACTAAGAGTTGCTTTATGCCTTGCAATCCCAAGGTTGCTGGGGTAGGGTCTGGCGCCTTGCAACATTAAATTGGTTTGAAAATGAACTTTATTTATTATGTGTGCAGTTTAATTGCTTAAAGAAGCTGTAGTTTTGTTTTTTTGTCAACGTACGAGTTTTTTGAGATACGAGCCGTCACTAGGTCGATTTTTTGCCTTGAGTTACGAGCCAATATTCGAAATACGAGCCATCAAAGAGCTTGTCGCCGCACATTCCGAGGAACTGACGACAGAGGAGTTAACGGAACTACAGACGCGGCAACATACGGAGGTTCTGCAGGAGATCGGTATCGTGGAGGAGGCAGAGGCAGAGGAGGTTACCTCATAAAGTGAGATAAAGGAAGTGTTTGCAATGTGGGAAAAAGTTTCGAACTTTAACGAATTGAAACACCCTGAAAAAGTTGCAACTGATCGTGCAGCGGCGCTATTTAATGACACTTGCCTAACTCATTTCAGAAACATTGTAAAGGGGAGGACTAAACAAAGCTCCTTGGACAGGTTTCTATTGAAACGTCCTGCAAATGAAAGTGAGGAAAGCATGGCAAAGAAGAAAAAAAACTAGTGAAGAAGAAAATTAAGTTAAGCAAAAGTGAAAGAAAAAAACATTACAATACGCTAATCGGCTTCGCCAACATCTGTTTATTTCTTGAGATTCTCTTTTATGTATTAGGTTTTATTTTGTTTGTATACAATATTTGTTCATTATAAATACATTTTTCTTATGTTGAAAACATTTAACAAAAAATTGGGGTGGTTTTTTGGGGGCTGGCACGAATTAATCTCATTTCAATTAATTTCAATGGGGAAAATTGATTTGAGATACGAACATTTTGACTTACGAGCTCGGTCACGGAACAAATTAAACTCGCATCTCAAGGTACCACTGTATATATATATATATATATATATATATATATATATATATATATATATATATATATATATATACACATATATATAGTGACCGATGGCCGGGGCCCATGCCCGGCCAGGGCGCCCCTAGGGGAGCAAGCATGGGCTGCGCAGTACCTCCCCCGGACCACTTGGTGGCAGCCCCCCCCTGGGTGACTGTGGTGCCTCAGATACCTGCAGTGCTCCATGGGAGATGGAGTTCTCCACAACCCTGTTGGGCTCTGGGGTGGCAACCAGGAGGAGCTGCAGGGGTTCCTGGTCCTGTCTGGGCCGTAGTTCAGCCACACTCGGAGGTGCAGTCGGAGGCAGGTGGTCAAGCACCTGAAGTACTTCCAGGTGAGCTATGAAAGGGGCCAGCAGCCACCACCCCGGGAGCCAGAGTCGGGAGGAGGAGGACAACGCTTGCCGGGAGGAGAGGTGGTGAAAAGAGTAGTGTGCCTTTTGTTTTGGTTTGTGCTTTTCGGACTGTGTACTGCATGTGGGACACAGGGAAGACGTGCCTCACAGGTGAAGAAAAATAAAAGTTTATTTTGCTTTTATACGTGCCTCCGTTGTCAGTCTGTGTCGGGTCGCCGTTGTTACAATATGTATATGTGTGTGTGTGTGTGTGATCTTAGTCAGACATGTCAAAAAAAGTTGGAACAAGCAGAATAAACATAGCCTCCATAGTGTTTTGTGGTTTATTTGATGCTAAAAATATATTTGGAAGCAAACTTGTATTTATGATTTAGAACTATACAGAATATCAAAAATAAGAGTGCAGTAGATCAGCAACTGTAGATTGATGTGGTCCTCGCTTTTGCAGATCATTAAAGTGTCATGCAGGTAATTCCTCGGGGGCTCATCTTACATTCTGACCTCTATTAAATGCTGAAGTTTGATTTAGTTACATCAGATATTTATATCACTTTTCCCCTTGAGAGCCCTAATTCATCTTTGGTGCAGGATACTTGAACCCACAGATAACTTCATTGATTCTGTAACCTTCACAGTCAGTGTATTTATTTATATGCATGTGAAACATTTTATATTTTCACTTTGTTTACTGTTGAATTGATAATATTGATAAGTTTAATGGAATAGTTGAACTGCTGAGCTGTTAATGCTGGTGGAAAATGCTTGTGAAGGAAATGTAACCTTTGTCCTCATCATGAGAGGTGTATTTCTGAAGCCACCGATTTGTTACGATTCTACTACACTATATCTCTGCAAGTCCTTTAAAAGAATTTGTGTTGACATAATGTGCAGTCCATGATCAATGCGGTACGCCTTGCTTTTCAGTATTCAGCCCATAAATCCATTCATGTTTTTTCTTGGCAGGAAATGCACATGCTGTAAAAAAAAAAAAAAACCATACATCCCAGTCAACATGCCAGTGAGTGATCATTCCCTTTTAGTGTCAATACTCATAAACTTATATTGGCCTGGAAAAATAAAAATGGGCCTGCCTCACACCATTGCTGCATTCTACATTCAACATTCAACATTATGTTCTTGTTTTAGCTGCACTTTATAAGAAGACATTAAAATTGATTTTTATTCCAAGAAATGGCTCTTCTACATTCAACCTCATAAATACAAGTATTCCTTTTAAAATTCTCATACTGTACTAACCTACAACCTACAGACCAGCCAAAAGCAGTTTGAGGTGCTGTATTTTTGTGAGACCAAATCAAACCTTGGGATGAGTAATACTTATCATTTCTGATGTGACAGGCTTATTATTAAAATAAAAAATAATAATTAAGAATTGGAACAATGCTTAAAAATCAATGAACAGAAGCCAGAATAATGGCTTGATTTTAATCAATGTCAACAAATAAGTAGTAAGTATAGCATGATTTAGAAAATATATGATTTATGGTGGCTAAGTGCTCACTCAGTGGTTAACACTGAAGCCTCGTGCCCTCAGGGTCCTGACTTTAGTTCCCAGCTTGATCCGTGTCTGTCTGCAGTTTACATGTTTCCCCAATGCATATGTGTTTTTTTTCTCTCTGGATTCTCAGTTTTCCCCTGACATCTCAAACTCATATCTCAAACATTTACAGTTTAGGTTAATTGGCACAATGTGAGTAGGAATAACTTGCGGTGAAGTGGTACTTTACTCAGGGCCATTTCTTGCCTTTCTCCTGAGTCTGCCAAAGTACAGTAATCCCTCCTCCATCGCGGGGGTTGCGTTCCAGAGCCACCCGCGAAATAAGAAAATCCGCGAAGTAGAAACCATATGTTTATATGGTTATTTTTATATTGTCATGCTTGGGTCACAGATTTGCGCAGAAACACAGGAGGTTGTAGAGAGACAGGAACGTTATTCAAACACTGCAAACAAACATTTGTCTCTTTTTCAAAAGTTTAAACTGTGCTCCATGACAAGACAGAGATGACAGTTCCGTCTCACAATTAAAAGAATGCAAACATATCTTCCTCTTCAAAGGAGTGTGCGTCAGGAGCAGATCATGTCACAGAGATAGAGAAAAGCAAACAAATCAATAGGGCTGTTTGGCTTTTAAGTATGTGAAGCACCGTGCAGCATGTCGTTTCAGGAAGCAGCTGCACAAAAGATAGCAACGTGAAGATAATCTTTCAGCATTTTTAGACGAGCGTCCGTATCATCTAGGTGTGCGAACAGCCCCCCTGCTCAATCCCCCTACGTCAGGATCAGAGAAAGTCAGCACAAGAGAGAGAGAAAAGTAAGCTGGGTAGCCTCTCAGCCATCTGCCAATAGCGTCCCTTGTATGAAATCAACTGGGCAAACCAACTGAGGAAGCATGTACCAGAAATTAAAAGACCCATTGTCCGCAGAAATCCGCGAACCAGCAAAAAATCCGCGATATATATTTAAATATGCTTACATATAAAATCCGCGATGGAGTGAAGCCACGAAAGGCGAAGCGCGATATAGCGAGGGATTACTGTATGCTGCACTACACCATAACATAAGAACACTAAAGAGTTAGGACAACTTTTACAAGAATTGACCATTCAGCCCAACAAAGTTTGCCAACCATAGTCACGTAATTTCTCAGAAATAACATTTTAAGATCTCTAAAGGGGCAGCATGGTGGCACAGTGGGTAGTGCTGCTGCCTCGCAGTTAGGAGACCCGGGTTCACTTCCCTGGTCCTCCCTGCGTGGAGTTTGCATGTTCTCCCCGTGTCTGCGTGAGTTTCCTCCGGGTGCTCTGGTTTCCTCCCACAGTACAAAGACATGCAGGTTAGGTGCATTGGCGAATCTAAAATCACCTAGTGTGTGCTTGGTGTGTGGATGTGTGTGTGTGCGTGCCCTGCGGTGGGCTGGTGCCCTGCCCAGGGTTTGTTTCCTACCTTGCACCCTGTGTTGGCTGGGATTGGCTCCAGCAGACCCCCATGACCCTGTAGTTAGGATATAGCGGGTTGGATGGATGGATGGAGGTCTCTAAAGTCCTACTATCCACCACACTACTTGGTAACTAATTCCACGTGTTTGTGGTTCCTGTGTAAGTAAAATGTTCTATCATTTATGCAGACTTTACCCATAACATGTATTCCCATGATGTGTACTGTCAAGTTTCAAACTTGCCATTGTGTATAAAAAAATCTTAACTTTTTTTTACTTCAAATGCAGTCAGTCATTATCCAACCCGCCCCTGAACACTAATTTCCACATTTAACATCACAACATTCAGAAAAAGTACTTTGCACCATGGCTTTTTGCTTCACTGTGAATAGGTCATTTTTACAACCATTCTGCACGCTATGTCATGAACTCCCACTCTTTTAGTTTGGCCACTAACTTTCTGTTACAAAATGAATGAACAATTCATGTACTCATTTCCTGAAGACATTTATTCTATTGCAGGAATATAGGGAGTTGAAGTCTGCATCTGCAGGAGGCACAACCCTTTCTGAAAAATCAGTCCTTTCATCTTTCTGTCTATTGCCAGACCAGAAAAAACACACATACACATCAGAACAGAATAAGAAAGAATGAATGCTTGAAAATTCGAGATAAAATAGCATGTAGTCTAACAGGTATTGCCAATTTAACCTTTTAAAACAAACAGATGTTAAGGCACACGAAAGCAGCATATTCTAAGAATGAGAGTCTCTGATACAACAACATCACGGGCAGCTCTTGTTTGTGGCTGAGGCTCTTTAGTTGTGTTCTCATAGCTTTGGTCCCAGAAAAAGTCCAGAGGTTGGATGAGTCAATGAATTTCAGCAGGAAAGCACTCAGATGTCAACATTTGTGACTGAAAGACAGCAAGCACATGAGCAGCAGAGTGTGTTAGATTTCCTTTATCATCTAATCCAAATATTATTGAAAAATATTATTTGTCCCAGACACTCCTTTCTCCCTCACTTTACTTCTGTAACAAGACTATTCCAGCAGGTTCCCGGATATACTGTATACAGTAAAAGACTTTATACTTGACCTTCTGCTCACTCTTGCCTCTTGATGTTTACATTTGAATGGTGCCTTGTCTCACAGGTTATACAGTGCCTGATATTCCTTGTTACTGTACAGGCTAAAGTACTTTATCTGTGTGGATAAAATGCAAGAAGATCTAAGTGAAAATATATAAAATATCACATACTTCATTTGTGTGTATAACTGTTTAAAGAACGAATTACAGTGATGTACTTATCATTAACTATATTTATTGCATGCTATAGAATCTATCCTAAGGGCATCTGGTGCAAGGCAGAGACTAAAATTAGTCAATTACAGGGCACACTGGCATATTCACGTTTGCCAATTTAATCAATATTCCACCTAAATTCTGGAATTTAGGTATACCCCGGTACCCTTCACCTCCATTATAAAATGCAAGAGTTAGCTATGTATGTGGTATATTTTTTGAAATAAAATAACTTAAGAACACAATTTCATGTAGGAAACTAATATGTACTGCAAGAAAAAACGACACAGAGAAAGGTTTGGGGCATATCCGTGACCCAAGAGGGCAGACAGTGGAAGTGACATCAGCGGTGGAAAGGCTGTCACTCATCCGTTCTGCAGAGGGATGAGGAGAGAAGGCATTAGACGACAGCGCCCATCACAAGTTCAGCATAAAAATTCCCATCATCAGAGCCCTTAAGCTGTCTCCCAAGCACACGTGCGTGACTGTGCCTTAATTGTGAATGAACAACTTTGACTTTAAAAATACCAAACTTTTCCAAGTGCTGTTGACTGTGCTGCATATCAAATTTGATCGATTACATGCAGGTGAGCTGTTATAAATATCAGGGCATGGGATAGTACTGCCCTAAATGCCCTGCATCAGCCTCATAACCATTTAACAAAACTGAGAAATATATCAATATGTATTTTGTTGCATTTCAAGCCAAAGGCAAAACATTGCCAATGCTTTGTGTTTTGTTTTGTTTTATTAATTCAAGACAAATTCAAAAGATTATTAGTGAATATATTTTAACACTGCAAAACATCCATCCAACCATCCATTATCCAACCCGCTACATCCCAACTACAGGGTCACGGGGGTCTGCTGGAGCCAATCCCACCCAATACAGGGCACAAGGCAGGAAACAAACCCCGGGCAGGGCGCCAGCAGCACTGCGAAACAAATACAGTCAAATATTCTTTTATTATCAATGAATATAATCAATAACAGGTCCTACCCAACTGTAATTTCTGCATAATCAACCTCCAAGCTTTCACTTTTGCAAAGTCATTAATATCACCCGCAAAATACACTTAACATGTAAGTTTCTATTCGATGGACAGAATCACGAGACTGTTCAGTGTTGGTACATCATAGAGTGCCAAGTACTTTTTAATTCATATCAGTTATGACCACAAGGGGGCGTCAGAGAGCCCCAAATCACAGACGCAGCACAACAGCGCACAATACACAGTATGAATAAAATAAAGGACTTTTATTCCTCAAGGCCCTTTTTTTGACTTTTTACAGTCACAATAATCACCAATTCTTCCTCCTCCTCCACCTCCGCTAAGTGTTGCCCACTGCCTCCTGACTCTGATTCGTCCATGGGTGTCAGCTGGCTCCTTTTTAAGCCAGCCCTGGATGGTATAGATGTATTTGTTCTCCACATACTCTGTTTTCCACCCAAAGACATGTGTGTTGGGGTGAATGGAGACTCTTAAGTTATCCTGGTGCCAGTGAATGTGAGTATTGAACTGCCATCCCCACCAGCCGGAAGGTAGAAAAATTTAGATTTGATTTTGGATGGACAAATATGAGGGAAATGGCTCCTGAGCTGCACATGTGTTTTGGTCACTTCCTGTAATTTTACAGGGTAATCAAATTGTATCATATTTAGCATTGATTGGCTTTCATAATAGAAGACGTTTATTTATGAAAAGAGAACGGTATTGACAGTTGTCAGAACTTGACTCGCTGTAAACTTCAAGCTTTGCAATAGTGCAATAATGACCTTGTAACAATACTGAATAAAGGAGCTGAGACCTCATAAATCACAGTTCGCTCATACATAATGAACATTTTTTTTCCTTTTCACAAGCACTAAAATGTTGTGGTGTCATTGTGCTTCCTGAAGGTTATTTTGCCAAGCTGTCAACATGTTCTGTTGACAAGAAGGGCCGTGAGTAAAGTGGTTGCTTATACTAAGTGGCTTTGTGCCTGATATTTTCTCTGGCAAATCTTATTTTGGAAAGAAAAGCCATTTTTGTTTAATGTTTTTATAGTCAGAAGTTAGGATACACTATGAAAACGTGACCACAAATCTGCTTACGGCTCTTTTCCAATTGCCAAAAGAGAACGGTATAGACGCCATTGCTTTCAGTAACATTTCCATGTGTGGTGCAATATTTAGTTACCTTTGTTGACTTTTAGAAGGCTGGAGAAATTGAAAAAACAGAAGAGAACCTGAGCTGATTTGATCAACTGGCGCCACTATGCTGCGTTTATTTGGTGCTTTTAAAAATCTTGTCAACTGTACTTGTTCTTAGTTTAATGCCTTCTGTGGGTTTGCGTAGAGCTTTTTTTTAATCTTATAATTGAGCTGTTAAGTAATTGATGAATGACTTGGGAAGGAAAGCCCCATGATACTATGGTTTTAGATGTGTTCTCTTGTGAAACTAGTGCATGTTTTTAACATAAACAATAAGTGTAAGTTTGACATGCCATTTTATTAAAGGACCTTCATATGCAATTTGTAATTTGGCTTGTGATTTACAAGTGGCCTTGTGCACCTAAAAAATTCTTTTGTTTCTTAGGACCATCAATACAATTCTAGGAGCCATTTAGTCTTTTTTTTATTTTCAGAATACTGCTTACTTGGCTTAGCTATCCCGATGCGAGTTGTTTTTCACTTCAGTAGGTTCGCAAGGTGCTTGAGACTTATGTTCCTGGGTCCTTTGTCCATCTTAAATTTTATGCATGCCTGGTAAAGCATGTGTATAGCAGAGAGGTCTACACTATGTAAAGCCAGCAGTACAAAATTAAAGGTACATTGCATTTAAACGCATTCATGTAGCACATACTTTCCATTACAGGTATTGACTTTAGCGCTGAATATAAAGTGAACTTCATAAGTGATGTACTGTACTACTAGATAATGTAGTGCAGGCAGAGGAGTCAAAGGTGGCAGATTGAGTGAGGGTAAGATATAGGGTCTTGTGTAGCAGGAGAAACATGTGTGAACAGATGAAAATACACAATGCTAACAGATTTGTTTAAAGATTTCAATTACACAATCATGTATTTATTATTTTGGAATTTTTGACATATCTGTGTTTACATATTTTGTAGTTTACTTATTCTTGTAAATTACTTATTAATCTTACTTATTCTGTAATCCATCCATCCATCCATTTTCCAACCCGCTGAATCCGAACACAGGGTCACAGGGGTCTGCTGGAGCCAATCCCAGCCAACACAGGGCACAAGGCAGGAAACAATCCTGGGCAGAGTGCCAACCCACCGCAGGACACACACAAACACACTCACACACCAAGCACACACTAGGGCCAATTTAGAATCGCCAATCCACCTAACCTGCATGTCTTTGGACTGTGGGAGGAAACTGGAGCGCCCGGAGAAAACCCACGCAGACAACATGCAAACTCCACGCAGGGAGTACCCAGGAAGGGAACCCGGGTCCCCAGGTCTCCCAACTGCGAGGCAGCGGCGCTACCCACTGCGCCACCGTGCCGCCCCTTATTCTGTAATTCCATGCTGTAAATAAATGGGTTTATGAAAATTTGTCTAATACTATAAAAATGGGAGTAACTCTACCAACAGTCCACCAATAAAACTTAGATATCACAAATTAAACTGATCTCTGGGTAAAATATTAGGCCTTTGGTGTTTTTTGGATACATCTGTGACTCTGAATTGGCTTAACTGGATTTAATAAAGTATGTATGGCATTGGAGTCTATGTGTGGGGGGCTAAATTTCATTTTCATCATTAGCATATAATGTAACGATAATGTGTTAAAGCAATTAACGGTGATGCAGTGATTAGCTCTGCTTCTTCATGGACCAATCTCCCAGTCATTGTTAGCACTTTAGTTTAGCATTTTCTCCTCATGTCTGTAGAATCAAAAACATGCATGTTATGTTGACTGGTTACACAAAACTGGACCTATATGAGTATTGATATATACTCGAGTCCTGTGATGGACTAGCAGCCTGTCCAGAGTTTATTTCTGCTCTGAGCCTGTTGCTAATGAAATAGGTGTGGACCCTTTGAAACTCTTAATGAGTTTAATATACTGTAGTTTTAGAAAATTATATTGTGTTTTGTAAATTAGTTATATAACAAGCTACCGTGGCTGTCCATTTGTCTGTCCAGGATTTTAAATCACCTGTAGCTCGCAAACTGTTTGACCTATTGACCTGAAATTTGGTACACATATACTATGTGATGTCTACTATCTGCTTTCTGGGTGATGATTGACCTCCAAGGTTATTCCTCTTTTTATTTTTATTCTATTTTATTGTGGAATCAACTCACGGCAGCGGCCACCAGGGCGGCCATGTGGCGCATGTGTACAAGTGCCGTTCTCATCCTTACCACCTTCGCCATCACTTTCCCTACCTCTTCATATCTTAAATAATTCTTAAGGCAGATTGAAGACTTTTAAGTGAAAAATTAAGGAAAAGTACTATGTAATTGCAACACAAACACTAACTTAATCAGTTTTAACGTGAAAAGATGCCGGCGAGAAAAGAGAAGAAGTGGGCCGCTAGGGTGGAGAAAAGAAGAGCTGCTCAGGAAGCAGCAAGCGCATCAACCTCTGAGCAAATGAATGATAAACATACAGAGAAAGAGGACGAGAACTAGGAATGCTCAAGTCAAGTGTATTCACTGCACGTTATCATGCAGTGCGCCGTTACTGGTACAGGTATAAGAATATTGAGTAAGAGGTACAAGTTGCTTTGCAGCAAATTATACCTACTAATGAATTTCAAATTTAAAAGGTCAGTATTTAAAATATTTGCTTCTTTTTAAAATGCATTCTATACAGGTAACATTTATCCTGGTAATATTAGAGCAACTATCCACGCTGCATTTCTGTAGTATTTATTTTGTCACCCGTTCTCGTTCCCTCAAATTGCATATGTTGAATTGAAATAGAGTAACCATTATGATCATTGCAATTTAAAACTGATTAACATTTTTAGACATTTTGGATCATGACTTACCAACAATAACCTGTTTACTTAATTTTATGGAAGAAGTTACTCTTGTTTTGCAGTACATTTATTTTAAAATGATATTTTACAGGTTTCTGATTTTGTAATAGCGTGATATGGAAAGCTTTTTATATTTATATTGTGAATGCTTGCAAAGATTCTCAGAGTTTTATTGCTCTTCCCAGCTATATTAACTGTAAACCAATGTTATTTTATAATATATGTAGTACAAAAATCCATAAAAAATATTTTTTCTTTATCACTCTAACAAAGCATAGTCCTTTGTCAAACTACATGTATCATTCTTGTCCAGACTTTGCTATTCAATTCACAGCTAACTTTGTGCTCTTTTTCCAGGCTCTCTTATGTAACATACTGTATGCATTCTGATTTATTGTAAGTTGCATTAAGTAAAGGCAGATGTTAAATATTCAAGACTGAGAGAAAAGAACATGTAGTCGACAGAAATCAAACTGGTGGGTGGGTACTCATTGGTGTATGGTCATCAAAAACACCAGTGATTCCCCCTTTTGTGCTTCTCCACAAAAGATCTATCATCTGACTCTTTAGGGAAAGTCCAGTCTCCACCTTGTTCTTAAAACGTATGTGCAAAAAACACTAAAAAGCTTTACATTCTTTAAACATTCAACCATCAATTTTCACAAGCAGAGTTTGTTTTGCTGTCTTGTCAGGAGTTTGATTTATCACTTTCTTTCATGTCTGATACTTCAAAGACCCAAGTACTGATACAGCTATATATTAAGGTGTCAATTAAAGAACACACTATGTTGTAACAGTCATGACCTTAGATCTTACTCATCTCTTACTTGGTTTACACTCATTCATCACTTTTTACTTAATTTTAAATTTGAAAAAAAAAGGTCAGTGAAAACTAAGAAATAGCAGTAATACAATAGTAATTTAGGCTTTCTTCCTCAACATAAAGATGTTAGATTAACTGTTGACATTAGTGAGTGCGTGTGTGTTAGAATGGCCTACACTTATTATGTTCCTGCCTTGCAACAGATGCTACCGGATTAGACACTTGCTCCTGTACTCATGAGCTGGATTAAGTGGGTTTGAGAATGAATGGATGGGTGGATGAAGTGTGTTCTGTAATAAAAAAGAAAACGATTGATTTTCAGTTTTGAAATAAAGAATGGTGACTTTTAAAACTGAGTGATAGGTGAGAAAAATTAAAGATTGACTGGTAAATGACTTATAGTAACACAGTAATGCAGTAGATAGATAGATAGATAGATAGATAGATAGATAGATAGATAGATAGATAGATAGATAGATAGATAGATAGATAGATAGATGTGAAAGGCACTATATTATAGATAGATAGATAGATAGATAGATAGATAGATAGATAGATAGATAGATAGATAGATAGATAGATAGATAGATAGATAGATGTGAAAGGCACTATATTATAGATAGATAGATAGATAGATAGATAGATAGATAGATAGATAGATAGATAGATAGATAGATAGATGTGAAAGGCACTATATTATAGATAGATAGATAGATAGATAGATAGATAGATAGATAGATAGATAGATAGATAGATAGATAGATAGATAGATAGATAGATAGATAGATGTGAAAGGCACTATATTATAGATAGATAGACACATTATTCATCTTCCTTTTTTTTAACCAGGAGGAGCGTCACTTTGTTGTCAGTTACCATACCCCATTTGTTACAACCTACAAATAAGCATGCATTCTTAAATTCTTCTATTAGCACCACTGACATATTCCGATCTTAGCTAACTAAATGTGGACTGTCTGTTAATCTACTGATGCTGTGTTAGCATCCATTGGCTCCTTCACCAGCATTCCTTTTCTGATCACATGACATGCATTAGTTAAGATGTTATTTTGGGTGGTGGCCTATTGTTAAAAACACTTAACGACAGTTATGCATGAAAAACCCAAAATGCATTGCTTTTTCTGATACAATCACAGTAGTGTGACTATCTCTGACTTCCTTGTTGCTTTCAAAGCAAATTGCACACATACTATTCTGTGGAAGCTTGAATACTTGCTTTTTATCATCTTCTCTGCACACATTCCTTTGTCGTTAAGCAGTCAGTTTATATGAGAATGACACATCAACAAGTTATACATTCTAACACCTATTGAATGTAGGGTACAAATATATTTTATTCGTAAACGATATAGTGAAATTCTCAGACAGACACACAGATAGATAGATAGATAGATAGATAGATAGATAGATAGATAGATAGATAGATAGATAGATAGATAGATAGATAGATAGATAGATAGATAGATAGATAGATAGATAGATAGATAGATAGATAGAACTTTATTTGTCTCAAGGAGAAAATGTAGCTTTTTACAAATCCTCAAGAAATACACCAAACAACAATAGTAGCAATCCTCTCCTCTCAAAACACAAGAGTTACAAAAAGAAGAAAATTTCGGACTTGGCTAAAGAAAAGTCACATTGAGGCATTATTAAGGTGTATTGCTGTGGGTATGAAGGAATCCCAGTAGTGTTTTTTGACAAATCTCTTTTGAATAATTCGTTGACTGGAAGTATTTAATGATAGTGTGTCAAAAAGAGGTTGTGCAGCATTATTCACAATGGACATCATTTTCTTCTGCTTTTTCTACTCTACTACTACCTACAGGGGGTCCAGAGAGCATCCTATAATTGCACCTGCCATCTTAACTTGTTAAATTGTCGGGTCTGGCTTGGAGCGATGTTACTGACCCGGCACGCTACAGGATAGAGCTGTAGAACAATAAAGGATGTCACTGTCCACGTTGTAGTAGCCCAGTTTCCTAAGAAAAGAGCCCGCTCTGCCCTTTCTTATATAGTTCCTGTATGTAATGAGACCAGTCTACCCTGCCATCGATGTGGACACCACAGTACTTTAGCAGTATACCTTCTCCACTTCCACTCCCTGAGTAGTGACTGAGAATAGAGGCTCCTCTTTAGAGAATTCACTCCAAACACACATGTCTTAGAGAATTACTCTTTAGACTCCAGCAACACTATTGAGAGGGCAACCCTACTGGGGTCCATGGATGCCACTGGAGGGAGCTGTGGGGAAGTGCTGTGACACGTGTCAAGGTACATTTTGGCTGCAACACTGATTTGCCAAAAGTGTTCCCAGGTCAGGCTTAAAACAGAGCCCTCCGCTTCACCCAGGTGAGTCAGAGTCGGAAGTAGAGAAGGGCAACACTCGCCTGGATTGAAGAATGGGGAAGAAAATTGTTTATTCTCTGTGAAGTTTACTGACCCAGAAGCCTAAGAAAAGGTATTTTATTTAATAAAAAAGAGTCTGTTTGAACACGGGACTTGTATCTGTTAAGTTGTGGTCTGAGGATGGGACCTGTGATGCCCCCTAGTGCCTACAGCTATAAAACTTGAATGTAAATGTTGCATATTGATTAGCACATTAGATTAAACTGTATTAATCCCATTGGGAAATTCAGAAATTTCAGGATTCATGCAAGTAAGAATTTCACTGTACTTTGCACACATAACAGTAACATCTATAACTATAACCTGTAACCTATATATAAGGAACGTTATGATTAGAATGTAAAATAAACTAGTGACACCACGCGTTGAGTCCTATGTGCAGTTCTTGCCAAAACAATACTAAAAAGGTAGATGCGCTAGCACTAATAGTTGTGCAGAGAAAAACAACCAGTTGTCAATGAAGTCCAACCTTCACCTGATGAGGATATCCTAACTTGAAAGGCTCTAATCTTTATCAATACCCTAGAGCAAAGCTATTCAATTGGCGGCCCGCGGGCCACATGCGGCCCAGAATCAACCTCGGAGTGGCCCAGCCCGTGGTTCCGCCCATAGATAATAAATTAATATATATTATTCATAAATTGTTATTTAATATAATTTAATATAAATATATATATATATTATATTAATATAAATATATAGTATATTAATATAAATATAAAGTATTTATTATGTCTATGGTCCCGCCAAAAACGCGCATTCCTACGTAAATTACGTAGCCTGCAACACGCAAACAATGCAGAGCGTGCAGGTAGTAGCTTAGATTACACTGAAACGTAAAATTGCCAATGAAAACCGTAAGTTTAACCCTGCCTGGACTGACAAATACTTGTTTATTTTACCGCCACATCCAAACGCCAAACCGATGTGTTTAATTTGTAATGAGTGCGTTGGAGTATTTAAAGATTACAATGTGCGGAGGCATCATGTTGAGAAACACCACACTTTTCGCACCAATTTTCCAGAGGGATCTCAAGAGAGGGCTGCAAAAGTGCAGAGTTTGATTGCATCTTACAACCGGAGCAGTACTACCATGGTGCGGTCATTCACAGCCCAAGAGAGAGCTACTGCGGCATCCCTTCGTGTTTCCTGGATACTGGCAAAAAAGAAAAGGCCATTCACAGACTCTGAAACCGTGAAGGACTGTATGCTGGCTGTCGTGGATGAGGTGATAAATGACGATAAAATTAAAATGAGTGTGGTATCTGCTATAAAAAACGTACCCCTGTCAGATACTTCAAACATTCGTAGGGTTGAAATTCTTGCTGCAGATGTGTATGAAACGCTGTTAGGAGACCTGATGAAAGCTGATACTATGTCTATAGCAGTAGATGAGTCCACAGACAAAACTGATACTGCTCAGTTGTGCATATATGTCCGTTTTTTTGATGGCAAATGCTTCCGAGAGGAGCTGCTCGGCCTACTGCCGTTAGAAGGACACACAACTGGCGATATAGTCTTTGGGAAAATTTCCGCCTTTTTTAAAGACAGTGGTCTGGATATGAAACGTGTGTGCATGCTTGTGACAGATGGGGCTCTGTCCATGACAGGGAAAGTGAATGGTTTGGCAGCACGTTGGTCCGCTGTTGCACCTCAGTTGATCTCCTTACACTGCATTGTGCATCAGGCGGTGTTGTGCGCAAAACTAAGCGGGGCGCTCAAAACGACAATGGACAGCGTTATGGCTATAATTAATTTTATTCGCTCCACATCAAGCCTCCAACACCGCTTATTCCGCATGCTGCTGTCAGAAATGTCTGCTGAGCACCACGACCTTCTTTTGCATAATGTCGTGAGGTGGCTGTCCAAAGGCAAAGCACTGGAGCGTTTCTGCGGTCTCAGAGAAGAGATCATAACTTTCCTCCGCGGCAGCAAGCAAAAAAAAGGCAGAAACGCACTTGAGTCGCATACTGGACGACAACTTCATGGCCGATGCCTGCTTTCTGAGCGACATATTCAAACACCTGAACGATCTCAATTTGGGACTACAAGGCAGAGACAAAACTGTCATCGACCTTGTGGAACAGATGCGCGCATTCCAAGTTAAACTGGACCTTTTCGCAAATGATTTGAGCACAGGCCGAATGCTGCATTTTCCGACACTCCGCAAATGCATCTCATCCCCCGCACAAATCACGGATGTGATGACAGATTTCATGGCGATGTTGAAAAATAACTTTGCTGGTCGATTGGATGGACTTGATCTGCCCACAGAGTTGGCCGTTTTTGTCAGAGACCCATTCACTGTTGCAATAGAAGGGGACTTATCCGCCAGAGCTAAGAAACTGGTCCCTTCCATTGACGAGGGGAAATTCACACTCGAACTTGTTGACATGCAGTCATCTGTAACCATGGCACAGGAGCTTTCCACTAACGGGCCT
This sequence comes from Erpetoichthys calabaricus, assembly GCF_900747795.2. Classification (NCBI taxonomy): domain Eukaryota; kingdom Metazoa; phylum Chordata; class Cladistia; order Polypteriformes; family Polypteridae; genus Erpetoichthys; species Erpetoichthys calabaricus. The sequence continues at coordinate 28,357,366 of NC_041397.2, forward strand.
CCAATGTTTTGGACTGATGTCAACGCACATCAGTTCCCTAACATTAAGAAAGTAGCAATCGTCATGCTCAGTATGTTTGGATCAACATATACATGTGAGTCAAGTTTTTCACACATGAACTCCATAAAAAGCAACTCTCGTTGCTCCCTGACTGACCATACTCTCCACCAATGCCTTCGAATTGCATTGACAACTTACGAGCCTAAAGTCACTGCTCTCGTTCAAAACAAAAAATGTCACTTCTCCCACTAAGTCAGCAGGGTAACCGTAGCCTACAATACATCAATATAATGTGGGATGCGTAACAGAGGCATGCCTAATCACACATGGTGATTTAAAATATGTTCCCTCAGTGTTGTTATAGTTGTGAATACTGTGCACTTTTTATTTTATGCACTTTGAGATGTTCCTGGGTCAAATGTGTGCAAGTTGTTTATTTTGTTTCAAAAGGAAACAATGTTATTTCTAATAGCCTACTACTGTGCACTATTTTGTTTTATGCACTTTGTGATCAGATAGGTCAGATATGTAGCCTAGGTCAGTTTTTTTTTCTTTTGTAAGTGGAAAAAATAGGGGCTACCTCAGATTCTGTTAATTCAGCTCTTTTTGTATGCACCTTTTGCTCTGCAAACTGACCAAAGTTAAAAGAGAAACAACGAATAAACCTTATGTTTTTCAATATATTTGTTTGTGTTGGTTTTAAAATTTGTCATTACGAGCTGCTTTGCCGCTAAAATGACTGGCCTAGCTAACCTTCTTGGTTTGACAATCTGGCCCAACTGAATTTGTAATTGAATAGCCCTGCCCTAGAGCATAAGGTCCAAATACAGAATTCTTTGATAAAGTTCATCTATCAGATTAAATGCAGATAATTAATGAATCATAATTATGGACACCGATGGAAATTAGGGGGAAATGCATTGAAGATCGAAACCAGGAAACACTACTGAATATGGAATGTAATAGCAAATCATGGAGTTAAATCAGAAACTTTGGTTGCTGTAAAGAAGTGCCTGGGTATGACTTAGAAGCATCTTGGCTATTAGATAACCAAATAAGCTTGACAGGTTGAGTGTTGCCCTCTTGTTTGTAAAACTTCTTATGTTTGAGGTAGTGTGCCTTATCATGGACTGGCAGTCTATCCGTGATTGGTTCCTCCCCTGCACCTGATGCTTCCAGGGTAGACTGCTATTCTCACAATACTTCAATCGAATAAAGGGCTGGAAAAATGAAATAAAATGCTGTAATATAGCATATCTTGTCCATCCATCCATTTTCCAACCCGCTGAATCCGAACACAGGGTCACAGGAGTCTGCTGGAGCCAATCCCAGCCAACACAGGGCACAAGGCAGGAACCAATCCTGGGCAGGGTGCCAACCCACCGCAGGACACACACAAACACACACTAGGGCCAATGTAGAATCGCCAATCCACCTAACCTGCATGTCTTTGGACTGTGGGAGGAAACCGGAGCACCCGGAGGAAACCCACGCAGACACAGGGAGAACATGCAAACTCCACGCAGGGAGGACCCGGGAAGTGAACCCAGGTCCCCAGGTCTCCCAACTGCGAGGCAGCAGCGCTACCCACTGCACCACCGTGCCGCCCAGCATATCTTGTTCACTTTTTAAAACTGCTTCTACACATCACATTGAGAACAAGTAGAAATATGAATCCCTCAATCACTTTGACTCCTATAGATCAGCTTTGAATAAAGTTTAAAGTTATTGGTTAATTGATTTACATGTCTATGATGATAATACTAACCACTGATATTTTGTTCTTAATTTGACAGAAATCAGCAACCATTTCAAAAAGGAAAAAAAAAATCTAGACTGCAGAGTGATCTAACCTTCTATGAAGAGTAAGACAAGCATTTACAAAATTGTCTAAAAGACACCCAGTTATAATAATCCTGACAACTCCCATGTACTCCAGCGCATCTATCACTTCTCTCTTTTCCTTCACCAGCCCAGCAGTAAAGAGACTGTTGGGCTGGAAACAAGGGGATGAGGAGGAAAAATGGGCAGAGAAAGCTGTAGATTCACTTGTTAAAAAGCTCAAGAAGAAGAAAGGAGCAATGGAAGAACTGGAGAAAGCACTGAGTTGTCCCGGTCAGCCCAGCAAATGTGTAACCATCCCACGCTCCCTTGATGGCAGGTTGCAGGTATCCCACAGGAAAGGTCTTCCTCATGTCATCTATTGCAGGGTGTGGAGGTGGCCAGACCTGCAGTCCCACCATGAGCTTAAAGCTCTTGAATGTTGCGAGTTTCCATTTGGATCAAAACAGAAAGACATCTGCATTAACCCTTATCATTATCGACGAGTAGAAACACCAGGTAAGTGTTTTGAAACTATATACACATGAGAATTATGTTAATGGAGCTTTAAGTATTGCACTGACAGAACCTGCGCTGTAAGACTGAAATTTGGGTGGGGTGTCTACTGTGCGGTCTTTACGTGTTCTCCTGCTGTGTATGTGGGTTGTAATGGGTGTCCTAGTAAACACAAAGACTTATATACTGGAAAGGGGGTCACAACAGAGGCAGGCCCCAGAGAGACCCTAAGAAGATGAGACAGGTGAATACTGAAAGGGATGACCTACGTTGTCCTGCTGTGACAGGAAGAGTGGCACCACTGGGATGTGATGTGTCTTATACGCATGCTATGTCCAAGGGAGAGCAGTAGGCAGGGACGTTGCTGGACACTAGAGGGACCTGGGTATTTGGTAGAGCAAGTACTAAACATGTGGGAGAAAGTGAGCACTGACTGAGAGGAAGAGATGTCATTTTAGAAGGGCATGCCTTTCTAGGAGACAAATCATCTCAACTCCATTTAGAGACTTCAAACCATTGAGGTAGACAAGGTGCAGCTACAGGGGTTACTGCTTTCCTTTGTTATATTTAAACTTACATTTCCTTTTGCTTTCATGAAATTAATGTTGAGCTGTTAAATACAGTTTAATGTATTATATTTTAGCATAAACTGTATACATATTTACTGGGACTTGTCAGGTGTACACACTTTTGCATCCCCTCTGCATCGTACATCAGCGCCTGAGGTGAAACCTCTGATGTTGTGACACCACGGCTGCTTCACTTATTTGATAAGGTGAAGATTGGAGTGGAGTATTACATTCTTAGGTGTGGTGTGGTGCTCTGAGGCTAGGGAGCTGCACTAGCAATCGGAAGGTTGCCGGTTCGAATCCCATAAATGCCAGTAGGGACTCTGCTCTGTTGGGCCCTTGAGCAAGGCCCTTAACCTGCAATTGCTGAGTGTTTTGAGTAGTGAGAAAAGCGCTATATAAATGCAAATTATTATTATTATTATTATTATTATTATATTATTAGGTCTGAAATCTGATTATTTGGGTGGTTACCTGCCAGTTAGCATCTTTAGCATTACTTTGGGTGAAAAGATTCTACAACAGCACCGCCTAGTGATCACAAGGTTTACTTTAGATAAATCGGATTCATTGTTAATCTTTAGTAAAATATTAATTAATTATTAGTGTATACTGAATTTTTAAAAAGGGCATTAAAATGAGGCATACTAAGTGCCACCTTAGCTCCTAATGACAAATGATATCAAGACCTCCTGACTGTGGAGTTATGAGCAGAACTGAGGCACAGGCAGAAAGAAATTATGAAAACAGTATTAGAGAAGTGTGTGGTTTAATATAAGCCATTGAATAAGATACACTATCTAAATAAGACATATTATTGTTGTTATTATCATTATCTGGATGAACAGTTGTTATATGGACAATGGTCTCCCATCACGCTCTTGTAAATTAAGAGAACCCTTATAAAAGGCTAAAAAAAGGCAGTAAAAATTCAATGATTTCTACTGAGAAAAAATGAGAACAGATTGATAAAGATAAATAAAGAAGGCTGACGTTAGGCACTTAAAGGCTGGGCTCACATCTTTGAGTGGATGTGATCCATGGGAATCAGGATTAGGTGAATGATGTCATTAAACATGTACCTGAATGGTCTTTATTCCTTGGGAAAATATGGAGAAGGAAAAGTGTAATGAAATTATTTCCCTGTAAACGAATTGAAGACATGAAAAATATAACACCACATAATAAAAGGTCCAACAGGCATGATGACTGACAGGCCTTATTCAGTAACAATAAATTTTACATTTTCAAAACAAAATTTTAATCCACTCAGAAAATAGAACAGCCTCTGTGTTTGACAAATACAAATGAGCCATTTGTTTTTCTTTAAATTAATTTTAGAGTTTATTTTGCCGCCTGGCAGAATTACCTCTAAATTCATTTGCTGCATATGTAGCAGGAATGGAATTTTCCTAGTTGGTGCTGTAATTAGATTTATTTAAAAGCAAAGTGCCTCAAGATTAGATGGTGCTTGTGAATGCTGAGGTACATAATTGCTGCTTCTTTGCTTGTCTTGCTGACCTCATCCTAAATTGATAGGTAATTTAGAGTCACATTAGTGGTTTTCTTAAATGCTACACCTCAGATGATCGAGTTGCTTTTTATTGTTGACTTGAAAGAGATGATATTATGATGATTTAATTTGAGATTTACCTTTTTTTATACTGAAGGATAACAAGTTTTTGTAAAGGTCACAATTATATTTTACGCCAGTCTGTTACACCGTATGAGTGTTATTAATACATTTTTTATTTTTAATACAATTTTAAAATTAGAGAATGAGTACATCTTGCAGGATTTTAAAATTATATAATATTTATCTATGGCTATCAAAACTTCATCTTTATGATAGTAGTAATAGTAGTATTGGTGTAGTTAAGGGAGTCATTATATATGTTATGGCTGCCCTAATTAGCCCCTCCTCAGCCTCAGCCTAACAATGTAGTGGCCATTTGACAAAGCAATTACTAGCACACCATTACAAATGGTGTATATTTGTAACATTTAAACCCAAATACCAAACATTACAAGCACTTTTTTCAATATTTCAAGCAAAATGCAAAAGATTCAATGCATATTTTTTAGCATGGTGAACCAAGTATAAAAATATCCTCTTAACATCATGTAAAACAAGCATAGTAAATAACAGGTCGTGTCTTACTACACTAATTTCTACAGAATCTTTGTGTTTTTATGATTGTTATTTATAACATCTGCAAAATTCACTTGACACTAAAATTCTCATTTGAAGGACCGTGATTACAAGACTGATCAGTCTTTCTTGGTACATCATTAATTCATTTTTAGGCAATTTCAGTTTACTAAAATAGCTACAGTGTAACTTGTAAAAAATATGCAGTGCAAAGTACGCTTCTGGGTAAATTATTCTGTGTGTGCTTTAAGCAATGCAAGATATGTCAGTTCATTATTAAAAGTATATCTTCTTCAGAGGCTTAATTTGACATCAATGTCAGTTGTCAAATGACTGTACATTGTTACAAATGTTGCTGGTACAAAAACAGTGAATTTGTGCACAGACCATCCTGGGCCCCCCAGTAGCCCAGTGCCCAAACAAATATTCCCACTTACCATCCTGTCAGTGCCCCTAGTAGTAGTAGTAGTAGTAGTAGTAGTAGTAGTAGTAGTACTGTCATGCATACAGAATCCACCTTAATAAAAGAAGTGTCTGTGTGTGTATGTATTTGTGTTTCCATCCAGTTGGTACAGTTAGAAAGAAAAATTAAAAATTAGGCAACATCTATATATATAATTCACTAAGCCAGAAGACAAGTAGCCAACCATGGAAAGCACGCTGGAAGGGGCATGGATTCACTAAGTCGCCGACAAGTAAGACACCCATGGCGCACGCAGGAAGGAGCCACGCCCACCAACTCTAAGACCATTGGATGCGACGACAACTCGCAGAGCCACGCCCACCAACTCGGACGCGACGACACAGAAAAAACGGCGTCATTTAAATTCGGCTGTCGTAGAGGCCACATGCACCTCCGAGCCACGTTGACTGTTCATAGAAGCATGTTTCTCGCGGAGGTGAATCACCATATGCAGCGTGTAAAACGGTTTGCGAGGGGTATCCCATGGGATCCTTAAAACAATCCTTTACAACTGAGGTTAAAACACAATGAAGTAAGCAGTCTTTAAAAACCAATACGTCCTGTGCCTCTGTTTCATTAGCGTCGGCTGTCCTCCAATTGTATGTCACGGACAATTGTATGTTTCCCTCTCAAAACACAATGAAGGAAGCAGTCTTTAAAAATCAATAAGCCCTGTGCCTCAGTTTCATTAGCGTCTCACCTGCTTCATCCAATGGTCTTAAAGTTGGTGGCCTGGGCTCCGTGAATTGCTCTTGCAAGCAGGCACATGACCAGGGGGTGTGTAAGCTTAGAGAACGAGGGTGGAGGGGGGAGGACTAGGTAAGAAGAGGCATGTTTGTCTCGGAACTGAATCGCTGAATGACCGTGCGACGACGGTCGGCTGGCAAAAACTGGCCGACAAATTAAACGCGTGTGCATTGTACTTACTGAAAGCAGTGTTACGGATTTTGCAAATGTTCATTTTTTTCCCTCCTTTTAGACAACTGTGTCTTTCCGGAAGTGTTCAGTAATCAATATATTATTTTTGCGGCGTTTGCCTGCAGGACCACGTGCAGTGAGCAAGCGAGACAGAGAGCGCGAGCGTGTGACACACACATACATACAGGCACGCGCACGCGCGGGAGAGAGAGCACGCTGGACACATAGGAATAATAATACTTCGTTACATTGATATACCGGTGTTCTCAGTATTCAAAGCGCTATCCACACAGGAAGGAACCGGGAAGCGAACACACAATCTTCCAGAGTCTCCTTACTGCAAACCAGCAACACTACTACAGCCCCACAAGGCAGTTAAAAAATACACCGGGCTTGAATTTGTTTTCACTTCTGTGCATAGCATAGCATAGCATGTTACTTTTCTTGGTGGCTTATTACATTACGGATATTTCACATGTACATTGTTTCCCCTGTGCTTAAAAGACATTAAAAAGTGTTTCTTAACTACGCCATGGTCTTAATGTTGGTGGGCGGGTCTCCGTGAGTTGCTCTTGCAAGCAGGCACATGACCAGGGGGTGTGTAAGCTTAGAGAACGAAGGTGGACGGGGGAGGACTAGGTAAGAAGAGGCATGTTTGTCTCGGAACTGAATTGCTGAATGACCGTACGACGGTGGTCGGCTGGCAAAAACTGGCCGACAAATTAAACGCGTGTGCATTGTACTTACTGAAAGCACCATTACGTATTTTGCAAATGTTCATTTTTTTCTCTCCTTTTAGACAACTGTGTCTTTCCGGAAGTGTTCAGCTATCAATATATTATTTTTGCGGCGTTTGCCTACAGGACCACGTGCAGCGAGAGAGCGAGACCGTGTGACACACACACATACATACAGACGCGCGCGCGCGATAGAGAGCGCGCTGGACACATAGGAATAATAATACTTCGTTACATTAATATAGCGGTGTTCTCAGTATTCAAAGCACTATCCACACAGGAAGGAACCGGGAAGCAAACACACAATCTTCCAGAGTCTCCTTACCGCAAAGCAGCAACACTACTACAGCCCCACAAGGCAGTTAAAAAATACACGGGGCTCGAATTTGTTTTCACTTTTGTAGATAGCATTGTTGTAATTTTACTTTTCTTGGTGGCTTATTACATTACGGATGTTTCACATGTTCATTGTTTCCCCTGTGCTTAAAAGACATTAAAAAAGTGTTTCTCAACTGTGACTACAAGTACTGACAACTGTGTCGTTCAGGAAGTGGTCACCCATCAATACATAATTATGCGGCGTATGCTATGCCGCGGGTTGGCTAGTATGTAAAAGAATGGTAAAAAAAAAGAATCAAAAATGGTAATAAAAATACCAAGTAAGCGTTTAACAATAAGCATGTTGGCCTTATCATTATATTATATACTGTATATATATATATATACAGTATATATATTGTGATAAAGGCGCTATATAGCGCCCGACCCAGCACAGACTCACTCAGAGGCACATGTAAAAACACACAAGACTTTTATTTTCTTCAGCTGGAGGACACGTCTTCCCCGTGAAACCCCCAGCCACAACACAGTCCTAAAACACTTAATATAAACCACACAACTCTTCACCTTGGCACCACCACTCCTCCCAGGCAACCTCGTCCTCTTCTTCCCGATTCTGGCCCCTCAATGGTGGATGCTGGCTCTTTTTATAGCCCACCTGGAAGTGCTCCAGGTGCTTGATCACCTGTTGCTAATTGCATTTCTGGGCGGAGCTGTAGAGGTGTCCAGGTTGGTTCCGGGATCCATGCAGCACCCCCTGGCGGCCACCCCAGATCCCCACAGGGTTGTGGAGAACTCCATCTCCCATGGAACCCTGCGGGAAACTGAGGCACCAGCGTCAACCAGGGAGGTTGCCACCAAGTGTTCCGGGGGAGGTACTGAGGAGCCCATGGCTGCTCCGCCGGAACATAAGTAGAAGGGGCGTTCCAGCCGGGCATGGGACCAGGCCGCCCACCACAATATATATATTGTGTGTTGATCGCTGCATGTGACTTGATCGGTTGTCGCTTTCAAGTGTACCAAAATGGCCAAAAATTTTACTCCTTTGGACAACCGCCAATGCCTCTTAAACATCTTAGATTCACAGGTGATGATTTGAGTAGTGGACACTTTGATGTTTATGAATGTTTAAACTCTCAAAAGCAGGATGCGAAGTTATCGATGAAACCCATTTCAATTCACACGCCTCCAATTTCCAGTAAGGCTCGGCTTCGCAATGACACTTAATAAGTCTCAGGGACAGACCCTACAAAAGGTTGGCATTGATTTGAGGCAACATTGCTTTTCACATGGCCAACTATACGTTGCATGCTCAAGAGTAAGCTCAGCGCACAGCTTGGTCATATTACAACCGGAGGGCCGAACTGACAACGTGGTATACAAAGAGATCCTTAACAAATAATTATTGGTATATTTTCCATATATTTGGGGAGGCCATGGAGAATGACTTTCGGACGGCTTCGAGGAGATTCTGGTCCACCATCCGGCGTCTCAGGAAGGGGAAGCAGTGCAGTGTCAACACTGTATATGGTGGGGATGGTGCGCTGCTGACCTCGACTCGGGACGTTGTGGGTCGGTGGGGGGAATACTTTGAAGACCTCCTCAATCCCATTAACATGCCTTCCAATGAGGAAGCAGAGCCTGGGGACTCAGAGGTGGGCTCCCCCATCTCTGGGACTGAGGTCACCGAGGTGGTCAAAAAACTCCTTGGTGGCAGGGCCCCGGGGGTGGATGAGATACGCCCGGAGTTCCTCAAGGCTCTGGATGTTGTAGGACTGTCTTGGCTGACACGCCTCTGCAACATCGCATGGACATCAGGGACAGTGCCTCTGGATTGGCAGACCGGGGTGGTGGTCCCCCTCTTTAAGAAGGGGGATCGGAGGGTGTGTTCCAACTACAGAGGGATCACACTCCTCAGCCTCCCTGGAAAAGTCTATTCAGGGGTTCTGGAGAGGAGGGTCCGTCGGATAGTTGAGCCTCGGATTCAGGAGGAACAGTGTGGTTTTCGTCCTGGTCGCGGAACAATGGACCAGCTCTATACCCTTAGCAGGGTCCTGGAGGGTGCATGGGAGTTTGCCCAACCAGTCTACATGTGTTTTGTGGACTTAGAAAAGGCATTCGACCGTGTCCCTCGGGGAATCCTGTGGGGGGTACTCCGAGAGTATGGGGTACCGGCCCCCCTGATAAGGGCTGTTCGGTCCCTGTACAATCAGTGCCAGAGCTTGGTCCGCATTGCCGGCAGTAAGTCGAACCCGTTTCCAGTGAGAGTTGGACTCCGCCAGGGCTGCCCTTTGTCACCGATTCTGTTCATAACTTTTATGGACAGAATTTCTAGGCGCAGCCAGGGTGTTGAGGGGGTCCGGTTTGGTGGGCTCAGGATTGGGTCACTGCTTTTTGCAGATGATGTTGTCCTGTTTGCTTCATCAGGCCGTGATCTTCAGCTCTCTCTGGATCGGTTCGCAGCCGAGTGTGAAGCGGCTGGGATGAGAATCAGCACCTCCAAATCCGAGACCATGGTCCTCAACCGGAAAAGGGTGGAGTGCCCTCTCAGGGTTGGTAGCGAGATCCTGCCCCAAGTGGAGGAGTTCAAGTATCTCGGGGTCTTGTTCACGAGTGAGGGAAGAATGGAGCGTGAGATCGACAGGCGGATCGGTGCGGCATCCGCAGTAATGCGGGCGTTGCATCGGTCTGTCGTGGTGAAAAAGGAGCTGAGCCGCAAGGCGAAGCTCTCAATTTACCAGTCGATCTATGTTCCTACCCTCACCTATGGTCATGAGCTATGGGTAGTGACCGAAAGAACGAGATCGCGAATACAAGCGGCTGAAATGAGTTTCCTCCGCAGGGTGTCTGGGCTTTCCCTTAAAGATAGGGTGAGAAGCTCAGTCATCCGGGAGGGGCTCAGAGTAGAGCCGCTGCTCCTCCACATCGAGAGGAGTCAGATGAGGTGGCTCGGGCATCTGATCAGGATGCCTCCTGGACGCCTCCCTGGTGAGGTGTTCCAGGCACGTCCAACCGGGAGGAGGCCCCGGGGAAGACCCAGGACACGCTGGAGGGACTATGTCTCTCGACTGGCCTGGGAACGCCTTGGGATTCTCCCGGAAGAGCTAGAAGAAGTGGCCGGGGAGAGGGAAGTCTGGGCATCTCTGCTCAAGCTGCTGCCCCCGCGACCTGACCTCGGATAAGCGGGAGACAATGGATGGATGGATGGATATTTTCCCTCAGTTTAAAAAGGTTTACAGTAATCCCTCCTCCATCGCGGGGGTTGCGTTCCAGAGCCACCCGCGAAATAAGAAAATCCGCGAAGTAGAAACCATATGTTTATATGGTTATTTTTAGATTGTCATGCTTGGGTCACAGATTTGCGCAGAAACACAGGAGGTTGTAGAGAGACAGGAACGTTATTCAAACACTGCAAACAAACATTTGTCTCTTTTTCAAAAGTTTAAACTGTGCTCCATGACAAGACAGAGATGACAGTTCCATCTCACAATTAAAAGAATGCAAACATATCTTCCTCTTCAAAGGAGTGCTTGTCAGGAGCACAGAATGTCACATAGATAGAGAAAACAATCTCTAGCAAACAAATCAATAGGGCTGTTTGCTTTTAAGTATGCGAAGCACCACGGCACAAAGCTGTTGAAGGCGGCAGCTCACACCCCCTCCGTCAGGAGCAGACAAAGAGAGAGAGAGACAGAGTTTGTTTTTCAATCAAAAATCAATACGTGCCCTTTGAGCTTTTAAGTATGCGAAGCACCGTGCAGCATGTTGTTTCAGGAAGCAGCTGCACAAAAGATAGCAACGTGAAGATAATCTTTCAGCATTTTTAGACGAGCGTCCGTATCGTCTAGGTGTGCGAACAGCCCCCCTGCTCACACCCCCTACGTCAGGATCACAGATAGTCAGCGCAAGAGAGAGAGAAAAGTAAGTTGGGTAGCTTCTCAGCCATCTGCCAATAGCGTCCCTTGTAAGAAATCAACTGGGCAAACCAACTGAGGAAGCATGTACCAGAAATTAAAAGACCCATTGTCCGCAGAAATCCGTGAACCAGCAAAAAATCCGCGATATATATTTAAATATGCTTACATATAAAATCCACGATGGAGTGAAGCCGCGAAAGGCTATAGCGAGGGATCACTGTACTTTTCTTCTTAATAAAAATTTTAAAGCAGTACTTCGCCGCTACGAAGTGCAGGTATTTTGCTAGTATATACTGTATATAAAATTATGTTATCATTATCACCATGCAGTCCTTACATTAATGACCATCATCATCTAACTCTTCCACGTGAAGCCTGAAAACCATGAGAACTGATTGAAACCATTGATGTTATGTAGAATGTTCAGTGGGGGCGGCTGGACAGTCTTGTGGCCTCAGACCCCCTGCAGATTTTGTTTTTTTTCTCCAGCCCTCTGGAGTTTTTCTTTTTCTGTCCTCCTGACCATCGGACTTTACTTTATTCTTTGTTATTTAGTATTGCCTAATTTTACTTTTATATTTTTCTTTTTTCTATCTTCATCTTTTAAAGCACTTTGAGCTACACAATTTGTATGAAAACGTGCTATAGAAATAAATGTTGTTATTGTTGTTTTCTGCCTGTTCTGTTGTCCAGTGTTATAATTCAGTGTGATAGCAACTCTCTGGTACCCACTTGGGTCAAGCAAGTGAGGTTTATAGCTATTGTACCAGACCAAATGAACAACCCATATATAAAATAAAAAAAAAAAACATGAGGTCTACATTGATTACTTAGATAATATCCCATCTTAGTCAGGTAACACAGCTAGTACAGTATAATTCTTATCTGCATGTCTGACTATATCCAGAAAGGGGCTATAAACTCCATGAGTGGACCTGGCTCAATGTTGGGAAATGCACTTTAGAAAATGTAGTCCTGCTTGGCAGGAAAATAACAACAACAACAACAAAAACCAGTCATGACACAAATAATAATTTTATACTTGTATTAATTAATCATCTTAGCATGCAATCCACATCAGGATCTGCCTGGAGTACGCACTGGAAATTCTGCAGAATGAAATGCATTTGCGGTAGAAAGGACACTCACTCTGTGTTTCTAGAAATCTCTGGAAAGAAAGAACATCGTCAGAGTTTTTTCAAAGATACTTTGTCACAGATAATGGAAATGCAAACAATGTAATGTAATAATAAAATGTAAAAATAAAATATACATTGTAGATAAAGAATAATATTTTATAAGCAGGTTAAGCATATGATTGCAAAGCTTTTTACACGTGCCACGGTGACTAATAGACTATAGATTGAACTTCACTGGTACCTACTGACCAACATACAACACAGAGCCATTCTCCAAAACCTTAATAGTTCAGTGAGTATTATAAAAAATATTGGACATGCATATTCTTAACTTTATATGGGACCTTTCATAGTGAGCAGAGTCTACAGTATTTATACAACTGGAACACAGGCAGCTCAACTGACATTCTCTACGCTATACGCACTGAGTAATGAGGACTCATCTTGCAGTGTAATCCTTTACAGTCTAGCAGATCTTTGACACTGTCTGTGGTTTAATCAAGAGGTATATTTCACTCATACAGCTAAATGTGTAGAAGGAAGGGGCATTCATGAGTCACTCTGTTTCAAGAATTTGAAGATAACTAAAATGCCACACAGCAAAGGAAATTTCATACAGAGGGGAAGGTGAACAAAGGAAATATCCATAATTATGTATGATTCATCCATATTTAACCTTATATTTTTGGTCTTTTTCTTCCTGGCATCTATCTGAGTGCTAATTCCAAACTCTGCTCCTGATTGTATACCCTCCAGGCTTATCTTTTAAGGCAGGATAATAGTCCCTTCTGGAATTACTTGTGGTTCTTCCTGGAGCTACTTTCAAATTATGAAATGATTTTCCTACTAGCCTGGATCCAGAAATAAGTCCATAGGGTCATGACTCCAAAGCATCTCCCTGACTGAATGAAAAATGGATGTATGGTGATATAAACACTTCTGAGACATTGTGCCCAAGGAGATATTGTCATTTCTGTTACTTCTTTCACCTAAAATAAAATCTAGTCAACTAGGCAGCTGCCTTTCAGCATCCTGAGCGAACACTGCACATCTACTATGTTGTTCTGTCCACATATTTAAGCCAGAGTCCTTGTCAGCTACACTCCTGGGAAACCCTTTTGACACCAGATATACCAACCCCCGGGCTTTATATGTTGCCCTGGCATAACAACAGCTATGTATCATGATTATCTTCATCAAAGACAACAATAAGCTTACATTTTTTTATGATTCTGTATCTGAAAATTTGAGGACCTCAATTGAATTTTGGAATAAAACACTGTAGCTGCTGTACTGCATTTTTGGCATGTGAAGAAAAAATTGGTATGATTTCATTTTTAATGAATATAAACCTAGTGTTTCGGTTGGCAAAGAGATTGATGGTTTTTTTTACACATGTGAAACATTGCAATCTGGAATATACTTGGCACACAGTCTGATGCTTACAAACCTTGGTTATTAGCAGTTACAGTATCTGAGCCTCACAAATTACATTTCATATTGTAAACAACAAATGCACACTTTTATACAGCATTTGTCAAGTTGGGGTAATTCAGTTAATGTAATGTCAAGAACACACTGCATAGAATTCCTCAATATAAATATAATTTACAGTACTTCAATTTTAATTGTGATCTTGTATGAAAAAGCAAAATGCACAATGAGCTGCTGAGCTTGTTGATTGTCTCATTCATTTAGACAGTTGTGTTTTTAAAGGTTTTTGTTTTCTCACATTTTTAAGGATCAGACATTGATGACACTCTTCAGTGCCAAAATATCCAGTGAAAATTAATATAAAATTTAACTTTGTGTCACCGACATAACAAACAGAAAAGTTAAAATTAGACATGCATGTTAGGCTTTGAATTTAAACTGTGAATATATATAAACTAGGGTGGCACAGTCGCGCAGTGGTAGCACTGCTGCCTCGCAGTAAGGAGACCTGTGTGGAGTTTGCATGTTCTTCCTGTGTCTGTTCAGGTTTCCTCCTGGTGCTCCTGTTTCCTCCCACAGTCCAAAGACATGCACGTTAGGTGCATTGGCGATCCTAAACTGCCCCTACTGTGTGCTTGGTATGTGGGGGTGTGTGCCCTGCGGTGGGATGGTGCCCTGCCCGGGGTTTGTTCCTGCCTTGTGCCCTGTGCTGGCTGGGATTGGCTCCAGCAGACCCCCGTGACCCTGTGTTAGGATATAGCGGGTTGGATGATGACTGACTGACTGACTATATATAAACGTGATGAGGGCTGATCAGTATGTTTATTTTTTTTTCTTCAATGTGGAATTAAGTTTCATATAGACTGAAACAGCCTTAAACTAACTTGTTTTTTCTTGCTTTTTCCATGGGAACTCTCAGCCAGAATTGAATTGACCGAGCGTGGATGATAAGTTTTTTAAAGATTGAAAAACAACCTCTCTTAAATTATATATTATTGGTCTCCTCTAAGTCTTTATCATTGGAAAGCTCACAAGGCATGGCAAAATGATATTTTATATGAAAAATTAATAACAAAAATCGAGTACTGAGAAAACATTTTTATAGTCATCAAGAATCTGATGTTTTAACTGTTTAGGTTTTGGCATTTTTCTTAAAAAGTTAAAAAGAGTGAAAACGAAAGAATTTGAATCTTCATCATTTGTGTCACTTACAGTACTATTGTAATGAGGTAGAAAGCTAAACTTATACAGTGTGGTCCAGATCTAATTATGCAACTGTTCAACTGACAACCATCTCCCAGCCATTTTGGAATGCAGGGCAGGTGCTGCCATCTATCGGCAACAAAAAGAATTTTAAGTGAAATCTCTATGTGCAGGGCAGGTGCTGTGAATTCTCTATGTAATAAACTTAATAAGTTATAGCGTAATGAATATTGCATAATTAGATCTGGACCACCCTATACATAGACATCCTCACCTGATTTTACAATTTTAAACAGATGTTCCATTCTTACAGTAGTACATTGAGATAATCAAAATGCATGAAGGTAATAGTTGACTTGATTTAAATAACCCAGGGACAAATAAAGTTCTATCTATCTATCTATCTATCTATCTATCTATCTATCTATCTATCTATCTATCTATCTATCTATCTATCTATCTATCTATCTATCATCTTATCTGTGTGTCTGTCTGTCTGAGAATTTCACTATATTGTTTACGAATAAAATATATTTGTACCCTACATTCAGTAGGAGTTAGAATATATAACTTGTTGATGTGTCATTCTCATATAAACTGACTGCTTAATGACAAAGGAATGTGTGCAGAGAAGATGATAAAAAGCAAGTATTCAAGCTTCCACAGAATAATATGTGTGCAATTTAAGCTGAAAATTAACAAGGTGAAAGACTTAAGAGGCTTTGAAAGCAACAAGGAAGTCAGAGATAGTCACACTACTGTGATTGTATCAGAAAAAGCAATGCATTTTGGGTTTTTCATGCATAACTGTCGTTAAGTGTTTTTGACAATAGGTCACCACCCAAAATAACATCTTAACTAATGCATGTCATGTGATCAGAAAAGGAATGCTGGTGAAGGAGCCAATGGATGCTAACACAGCATCTGTAGATTAACAGACAGTCCACATTTAGTTAGCTAAGATCGGAATTAGGGAATCCATTCCCGGGCTCCCGGACATTTTTCATTCCTGTAATACCCAGGAAAACGGGAACGGCCAATATCGCATATATAGCGTGTAAAAGTTTAAAAATCGATCAAGAAATAACAGAGTTATAGTTGAAAATAATTAAGGTGGTGCCATTGCTGTAGCTTGCACTTCATCAGACAACAGCTTTGAACAGCAACTTAAAATTGCAATGCGTCAGTCTGTTGTATCCACATTATCTGTGCCAAGAAATATGCCATCACAGAATGATGACAAGAAACTGGATGCATTAGTAAAAGCTGAAATGGCGGTGTTTCAGAGCAAGGGCAAGCGCGGGCATTGTTTATAACAAGTATATCAGTATTTGATGACTGTGCTGCCTACCTCAGTGGAGGCAGAGCGTGGTTTCTTAGCGGCTTGCGTTTTCTGCATGAAGGTGTGCTCTCGCCTGAACGATTGCATGCTGGACACGTTAATAATAATAATAATTCATTACATTTATATAGCACTTTTCTCAGTACTCAAAGCGCTATCCACACAGGGAGGAACCCACAATCGTCTTACTGCAAAGCAGCAGCACTACCACTGCACCACCTGTGAGGATGCTGTGCTTTCTATGCTCTTATTACTGCAACTAAAGATACATGAACTTCTATGACAGCATGAACTGCTTGTAGATAAGATTAGTCTTTTATTTGTATCAACATAGTGCAGTAGTTTTATTAAAAATAAGTGTCGGTCATTCTTAAACCGTTCACATGTGAGATACCCGGGAGCCCGGGATTCCCGGGAATGAAATGCGGGATTCCCGAATTCCTAATTGCTAATAGAAGAATTTAAGAATGCATGCTTATTTGTAGGTTGTAACAAATGGGTATGGCAACTGACAACAAAGTGACGCTCCTCCTGGTTAAAAAAAGGAAGATGGATAATGTGGACTAAGAAACACATTCCATGGACACTAGATGGCTTCATACTAATTGGGGGCTCTTTATATGTTGGCAGTAGATTGACTGGATATCAACAGGGCAGGCTGGTGGTGGTGGTGGTGATACAGTGGTGTGGTGTATTTTACAGAGTATATTAGGTCCCATAATAAAGTAATACTGCAGAATATTTAAAAATTGTTGTTTATTTGGGTGCATCCATCCTTTTCAGTGCAACAATGGACTCCTCTGAAATGGGTTTTCTTTTCAGTAGACTAATGGCCTATGTTACAGTTCCAGTAAAGTAATAGAATTATTCTAGGAACATTTAATTGAGTTCATCATAATGCAAGGACATCTCCAGTAACCAGTTTGCCAATTATTTGAGAATCTGAATACATGAAAAAACTGTTTGGCATAGAGGTCTGCCACCAGCAGCTGTAGCTGACCTGACCCGTGTCCTAGTGCTATACTTCTGATACTTTTTTGAAGTCTAGGCCCTGAAAAATGAAGGCTGTTTTGACATTTGTTATGAATTACCCACTTTGTATAATTAATGTGATAGTAGATGCAGACAATGCTGATAAAAGCATGACCTTTGTTTCCCTTATTTTTTTTTTTGAACAGTTACGTTTAAACAGTTCTCTCTTGCTGCAAGCAAATCTGTATATTCACCTGCTTGCACGTTCACATTTACATGCTGATACGAAGCAACACTAGCTAAGGGCAGTTAGGCTCATCAACTTAATCTGCCACTCCCCTGCTTCAGACTTTTATATTGCCAAAAACACAAACAGGAAAAAATGACGGATACATTTTGACTTTGAAACTGTTTTCAGCTTATGCCAGCAATAATCTTCGCATTAGTTTCACCTTGCAGTCATAAATGAATATCACTTACAAATAAAACCACATTTTTGTGAATATTTTTTGTGCAAGGGATACATAGTAATATAACATTCTGATAATTCTGTGAATGAATGATATGACTGTTGTCAAAAAATGATTTGAAATTTCTCTTGACTCTTTTGCTATTTTCTTTGTCCAATCCCATTTGTTATGTGTATTTTCTCTTTAATTCTTGACATTAAGTCGTCATTGTTCACTGGTCATTATTTTTTTATTTCCTTTCTAGTCCTGCCTCCTGTTTTGGTACCTCGTCACAGTGAATTCAACCCTCAGCACAGCCTCTTGGCTAAGTTCCGGAATGCCTCTCTTCAGAGTGAACCCCTCATGCCACACAATGCAACATACCCAGAGTCCTTCCAGCAAGCAGCATGTACCTCTTTTTCTTCATCTCCAAATAGCACTTTCTCCCAGTCTCCTAGAACTATAAGTTATCCTAACTCTCCAGGGAGTCCCAGAGACCCTGGGAGTCCTTATCAGCTAGCAGGTAATAAATAAATGCACATCATTTTTAAAAACTATAAATTCTTTTTAAACTTAGAACCCTTCATCTGTTATGTCATCTTAGTTGAGTTTCTACTTTAAGCTCCAGCTATTTGTGACTCAGACCTGGGTGGATGGACAAATTATTTTTGCAGTGAGTTATATTAATAGCAAAAAGAAAATAACATTTTGGGATGTCATTGCACAGGCACTGTAAGAGTATGGATGTTATCATGAAAATGATCTCTGTATTTTGTGATTTTAATACAGTTTGTCTAAAATTCTTTACCACCAGCCGAAACTCCACCTCCTCCTTATAGCATGACAGAGTCAACAGTCAATGATGATGTGAAGCCAATGGAAACAAATCCTAATAGGTTAATCTTTTCTGCAGACCATAAAGGTAAGAAAAGATGTTATGTTATGCTCATTTATGCATAGCTCTTGTTTTTAGCATTTATACTGTATGAGCTAATTGATGATGATGATCCATCCATCCATCCATTTTCCAACCCGCTGAATCCGAACACAGGGTCACGGGGGTCTGCTGGAGCCAATCCCAGCCAACACAGGGCACAAGGCAGGAACCAATCCTGGGCAGGGTGCCAACCCACCGCAGGACACACACAAACACAACCACACACCAAGCACACACTAGGGCCAATTTAGAATCGCCAATCCACCTAACCTGCATGTCTTTGAACTGTGGGAGGAAACCGGAGCGCCCGGAGGAAACCCACGCAGACACGGGGAGAACATGCAAACTCCACGCAGGGAGGACCCGGGAAGCGAACCCAGGTCTCCTAACTGCGAGGCAATGATGATGATGATTAATAATAATAATACATTTTAATTATATAGTACCTTTCCCATGCTCAAGGCGCTTCACAGAGTCACAAAAAGAACAGCAGGGTAAATGAAACATTGAATACAAATATTTTCTGTATAGAACACTAGAACCGATAAATACAGGATACACAAAGCAATAAATAGAAGAATAAAATGCTAAATTCATTACTAAAAGAAAGCCTGTACAAATAACATAATTTGTGATATAACACACACACACAAATTATCCTGAGCATCTGGACACAGAAGTAAACTGAAAAAAGGGGCAGAATGTTGGGTTAAGTTAAAAGCCTTCCTAAACAGAAGAGTTTTAAGTTGTTTTTTAAAGGAATGAATTGAGTCAGCTGATCTAATTCATTTTGGGAGGTCATTCAAAAGTCTGGGAGCTACAGTATACAGTATAGAGAGCTGAACGCCCTGTCACCCATAGGGTGCAGGATATTGTGGAGCACAACAAGATTGTCAGAATCAGTGAACCTTAGTGGGTGAATAGGATTGTAGTGTTGGAGAATCAAGTCTTATTCAAAGTTTTTACCTTAATTAGAGCCTTTAAATTTGCCTTGGGGTCCAGTGCTGATTCCCCTTGTATGAGCTCTGTTGCCACTGGAAAAGGCTCCAATCCACTGTGACTCTCCAGAGATAAACTGATTTATGAAAATGGATTGGTATACTATGTGACACATCAAAGAAAGACTGGAGTGCGTTCATGCCTAAAGTACAATTATTTACAAAATAATTCATTATTAAGTACAAAATACTTCTGCTTTCTAAAATTGTACTTGTTTTGTTGTATAACATTTTCCTAAATAAATACATTTGAACTGTAAATAAGTCAGTTTATTCACAAGGACTTCATTGGTAGGAAGTAATACATTATTTTAAACAAAGAACACTCATTCAGGAAAAATTGTAGCCTAAGTAAAGGTAGTTGTATGTTCTTTCAGAGGTGACATTCATTCTGAGCTCTTGAAATGTTTTTTTTTGTCCTCTATGACTTTTAATATGTTACATTAACATGGGGTTGTGTGGTCAAGTAATTAAAGGAAAAGGTCTTCTTAGCAAGACGTTTGCATTTTAAATTACAACTCGGTCAGGTAGTCGGTATTTAACCTTGAAAAAGCCACTGAACCTCTTTGTGCTTTACTGTTCTGTTAGAGCCATGACAACTGAGGTCTTATTAGCCAATCTACAGCTGATGGCTTAATTCTTTCTTGTCAAATGTAATAATTTAAGGATTAGATTGAGTAAATATAACTGTAAAGTATACCTACATAACAAACAATGTTCCTCCCAAAAATGTGGGCTAGCACTCCAGTTTATAAACATGTATTTTATAATATAGTGTCAAAGAATAATTCATTTAATGTAAACATACTGTAAAATGTCATTTTTATTTTTAAAAATCAGACTTTTAAAATGGCAGTTTACTTGTTATATTGAAAAAGAATGTTTTGTTTCTTCTCCAAAGATTGTTTGTAATGCTCCAGTTCTCACCAAATAAATCATAATCACAAGGACAAGATTAGCATTATGGTCACAAATAGTCAATTATTTTAGGGGATGATGCGTCTTGTTATTTTAGGTTTGCCTAGAGTAAGAGTGATCTTTTATTTCTGAGCCCTAATGCTGATTTCTGACAATATGCACATGTACATTATTCCTTTTTAGTGCCATTATCATAGAGTTAATGCATAACAAGTCCCGCTTTATAAAAAGTGTTTTACTCCTTTCCTGCAGACCTACGGCCTGTTTGTTATGAAGAGCCAGAGTACTGGTGCTCGGTTGCTTATTATGAACTAAACAACAGAGTTGGGGAAACATTCCATGCATCTTCTCGTAGCATGCTTATAGATGGCTTCACGGATCCATCCAACAACAAGAATAGGTTTTGTCTTGGGCTCTTATCAAATGTTAACCGCAACTCCACAATTGAACACACCAGGAGGCACATTGGAAAAGGTTTGTTCAGCATCTTGCTTATATTATTGTTAGTAAAAAAATAAAATGTGTATAATGTAATGTATGTTTTCAACAGCAACAGATTAATAATTTAAGAAAAATGCACAGTATAGTAGATTAGCTAATTTGTGATGTGAGCAGCATGGAGGTGCAGTGGTCAGCACCGAACCAGAGTCCAGTCAGTGTCTGTGCGTAGTGTGCATATTTTCCCCATGTCTATGTGGTTTCTTCTGCAAGCACTCCAGTTTTCTCCTAAAGAAATGCATATCAGGTAAATGGTGACTCAAGACTGGCCTTGGGTGAGTGTGTAAGTGCACTCTTCGATGGACAGGTGCTATGTTCAGAATTAGTTCTTGCTTTGTGTCCAGCTGTGACAGGAGAGGCACCAGCCTTTCATGAATCTGAACTGGATTAAGCAGAATCACATATGTGCCTGACTGGCAAAGTATTTCAGGAGGCACAAGGAGAAATATGAGCAGAGCCCAGAAGGAACCCTAAGGTCACATTGGTGATGCGACTGTCCTGTTCCACTGACAGAATGAGGAGATCGTTCCTTCCCCACACTATGCGACTCTTCAATTCCACCCAGGGGTGGTAAACGGTAACATTATACAATGTTATTGACTGTTATACCTGCCTCGCACTCTCCACCTTGCACTTTTTAACTTGCACTGTGTTTTTAATCACTCTTTAATTAATATTGTTTTTATTAGTATGCTGCTGCTGGAGTATGTGAATTTCCCCTTGGGGATTAATAAAGTATCTATCTATCTATCTATCTATCTATCTATGTGTGAACACATGAAAGCAGGTATATTGTACTCACTCTCAGAGCAGGAACCTGACACCACTTTATGCAGGTGCAGTGGTGCTCACAGGGTGATTTATTCTTTAGTACTTCATCGTCCTTTGTTAACTTTTTCTAATTTAAATTAAATATTCTGTGTTCTGCATTCCAGGGTTTGGCTTATATTTGCTTTGGAGACTTTAGAAAATCATATGAGTGTATTGGTACAATAAATGTCGCCACCAGTCTGAGACATTCATTAGAACATGTGCATCTTAAAATGATAGATGTTGTCCAATGTATTTCTGCTTTCTATTTACAACACTAAATCATATCAGTCAAATATAACATTGCCTAAAAAAGTCCTTCCTTTTGCTGTAGGTGTTCATTTGTACTACGTCGGAGGAGAGGTGTATGCTGAATGCTTGAGTGACAGCAGCATTTTTGTGCAGAGTCGTAATTGCAACTATCAGCATGGATTCCATGCCACCACTGTCTGCAAAATCCCGAGTGGCTGCAGTCTTAAGATCTTCAACAATCAACTCTTCGCTCAGTTGTTGGCTCAGTCTGTTAACCATGGCTTTGAGGTTGTCTATGAATTAACAAAAATGTGCACCATCCGAATGAGCTTTGTAAAGGTAAAACAGGTTTATATTATTTTTGTCCTAGTTCCCTCAGAAAAGGATGTATTTTTACAGTTAGAACATTAGAACACTCTAGACGAGAACAGAAACATTCAGCCCAACAAAGCTCACCAGTCCTATCCACTTATTTCTTCCAAAAAAACATCAAGTCGAGTTTTGAAAGTCCCCAGCGTCGTACCGTCTACCACACTACTTGGTAGCTTATTCCAAGTGTCTCTCGTTCTTTGTGTAAAGAAAAACTTCCTAATGTTTGTGCAAAATTTACCCTTAAGAAGTTTCCAACTGTGTCCCCGCGTTCTTGATGAACTCATTTTAAAATAACAGTCTCGATCTACTGTACTAATTCCCTTCATAATTTTAAACACTTCAATCATGTCACCTCTTAATCTTCTTTTGCTTAAACTGTATAGGCTCAGCTCTTTTAATCTTTCCTCATAATTCAACCCCTGTAGCCCTGGAATCAGCCTGGTCGTTCTTCTCTGGACCTTTTCTAGTGCTGCTATGTCGTTTTTGTATCCTGGAGACCAAAACTGCACACAGTACTCCAGATGAGTTTTTATATAGGTTGAGCAGAACCTTCTTGGACTTGTACTCCACACATCGTGTTATATAACCTAACATTCTGTTAGCCTTCTTAATGGCTTCTGAACACTGTCGGGAAGTCGATAGCTTAGAGTCCACTATGACTCCTAAATCCTTTTCATAAGGTGTAATCTCGATTTTCCGACTGCTCATTGTGTATTCAAACCTAACATTTTTACTTTCTATGTGTAATACTTTACATTTACTGACATTAAATTTCATCTGCCACAGATCTGCCCAAGCCTGTATACTATCCAAGTCCTTCTGTAATGATATGACAGATTCCAAATTATCTGCTAATCCTCCTATCTTGGTATCATCTGCAAATTTAACAAGCTTGTTACTTATAGTCCTATCTAAATCATTTATATATATTAAAAACAGCAGCAGCCCTAGCACTGACCCCTGTGGAACACCACTCTTAACATCGGCCAGTTCTGATGAGGTTCCTCGCACCATCACCCTCTGCTTCCTGTGTCTGAGCCAATTTAGCACCCATCTAAAAACATCACCCTGAACTCCAACTTCTTTTAATTTGATGCCCAACCTCTCATGTGGCACCTTATCAAATGCTTTCTGAAAGTCCAGATAAATAATATCATATGCTCCACTTTGATCGTATCCTTTTGTTGCCTCCTCATAGAATTCCAGCATATTAGTAAAACACAACCTCCCTCTTCTGAACCCATGCTGACTGTTTAGAATAACTTCTGTCCTTTCCAGGTGTTGCTCAATCTTGTCCTTAATAATTCATTCCATTAATTTTCCTGTACTGCATGTTAAGCTTACTGGCCTATAGTTGCTTGGATCTGCCCTATTACCCTTTTTATATAATGGGATGATATTTGCCATTTTCCAGTCCTTCGGAATCTCTCCAGTGCGCAGTGACGTCCTAAAAATATGTGTCAAGGGTTTATATATGTACTCACTAGCCTCCTTAAGAACTCGAGGGTAAATATTATCTGGTCCTGGTAATTTGTTTGATTTCAGTTTATTTAATCTGAGCAGCACTTCTCCCTCTACAATTTCCACATCCCTCACCATCTTCATAATTCACAAAAATAATAAAGTTGTCATGGGTGATGTGATGGTGCAGCGTTTAGGATGGCTCTTGAGTCCTGGGTTTGAATTCCAGTCCAGTCCCTGGGAGGCTGTGTTAATGGTGTCCCTGTGAGTATTCTTCCCCATACAGTAATCCCTCCTCCATCACGGGGGTTGCGTTCCAGAGCCATCCGCGAAATAAGAAAATCTGCGAAGTAGAAACCATATGTTTATATGGTTATTTTTATATTGTCATGCTTGGGTCACAGATTTGCGCAGAAACACAGGAGGTTGTAGAGAGACAGGAACGTTATTTAAACACTGCAAACAAACATTTGTCTCTTTTTCAAAAGTTTAAACTGTGCTCCATGACAAGACAGAGATGACAGTTCCGCCTCACAATTAAATGAATGCAAACATATCTTCCTCTTCAAAGGAGTGTGCGTCAGGAGCAGAGCATGTCACAGAGATAGAGAAAAGCAAACAAATCAATAGGGCTGTTTGGCTTTTAAGTATGCGAAGCACCGTGGCACAAAGCTGTTGAAGGCGGCAGCTCACACCCCCTCCGTCAGGAGCAGAGAGAGAGAGAGAGAGACAGAGTTTGTTTATCAATCAAAAATCAATACGTGCCCTTTGAGCTTTTAAGTATGCGAAGCACCGTGCAGCATGTCGTTTCAGGAAGCAGCTGCACAAAAGATAGCAACATGAAGATAATCTTTCAGCATTTTTAGACGAGCGTCCGTATCGTCTAGGTGTGCGAACAGCCCCCCTGCTCAATCCCCCTACGTCAGGATCAGAGAAAGTCAGCGCAAGAGAGAGAGAAAAGTAAGCTGGGTAGCTTCTCAGCCATCTGCCAATAGCATCCCTTGTATGAAATCAACTGGGCAAACCAACAGAGGAAGCATGTACCAGAAATTAAAAGACCCATTGTCCGCAGAAATCCGCGAACCAGCAAAAAATCTGCGATATATATTTAAATATGCTTACATATAAAATCCGCGATGGAGTGAAGCCACGAAAGGCGAAGCGCGATATAGCGAGGGATTACTGTATTCCAAACTAGCTGTCCCCCACGGTTCCGCCCATGTAGTAGTGAAACAGGACAAACTTTAAAGATCAATAAAAAAAATTAAAAAAAATGTAATTCTGGCCAAGCAGAAGGAAAGTACACTGCAACATCAAACATTGGCACTGTATCTGATCGTGTTCAGCTCTGACAGGAGAGCGTCTCCCATGTGGGGAGAAAAGCACGTGGCTGTGATATCTCCGGCAATCAACAGCTACCCTCTAAAACACATGTAGCTCTGATCTCTCTCTCTCAAAACGTCAAACGTTACTCCTTAACAATCTGTAGATGATAATGTCTGTTGAACAAACAGGTATCGCTAGCTAAGTGGAGGCAGGGTACGCTCTAACATGTGGTGAGAGGTAGACCAGCTTGAGCGGAGGCTGGCGTGTGAGTGAGGAGGGCCCCGCCCCCCTCTCCTCGGCCCACAGCCGCTCTGTCTGTTTCATGCAAATAAATTGGGACCGCAAGTGAACTGATACTTAGTGCGATGAGAGAAATCACAAAATCAACCGGAATGTTCAAGCAAATTATAGGAAAAATCTAAATCCGTTAAGTAGTTTTATTGTGAAAAGCGGACAGACATACAGACATTGGATTTTTATATATATGTGCACAATTTAGGTTAAATGGACACATGAAATTGGTCCAGAGTGAATGTTTGCATCAATGGTTGACTCCTGGCTGTTGTCACCCCAAAATAGCTCAAGTGAGCTCAAATATGGATGAATGGGAAATACACTTGTTACAGATGTTTACACTTGTCAGTTATTTTGTAGTACTAGGGTGTTGTACCATGTTAGCCATTATGAATGTAGTGAGAAGTCAAGTAAAATGACACCTACAAACCACCTACAGATTTTAGGAGGCCTAGACCCCTCCTGGACCCCGTGATCATCAGAGGTCACTGTGTGCAGAGGGTACAGACCTATAAATACCTGGGAGTGCAGCTGGATGATAAATTGGACTCGATTGCCAATACTGATTCTCTGTGCAAGAGAGGACAGAGCCGGCTATACTTCCTTAGAAGACTGGCGTCCTTCAACATCTGCAATAAGATGCTGCAGATGTTCTATCAGATGGTTGTGGCGAGTGCCATCTTCTACGCCATGGTGTGCTGGGGAGGCAGCATTAAGAAGAGGGACGCCTCACGCCTGGACAAACTGGTGAGGAAAGCAGGCTCTATTGTTGGACAGTTTGACATCCGTGGCAGAGCGACGGACGCTCAAAAGGCTCCTATCAATAATGGAGAATCCACTGCATCCACTAAACAGTGTCATCTCCAGACAGAGGAGCAGCTTCAGTGACAGACTGCTGTCACTGTCCTGCTCCACTGACAGACTGAGAAGATCGTTCCTCCCCCAAACTATGCGACTCTTCAGTTCCACCCGGGGGGGTAAACGTTAACATTATTCAAAGTTATTGTCTTTTTTTAACTGCATTTTTATTACTCTTTAATTTAATATTGTTTTTGTATCAGTATGCTGCTGCTGGAGTATGTGAATTTCCCCTTGGGATTAATAAAGTATCTTATCTATCCATCTATCTACCTTTTATTGGCTAACTAAAAAAGATTACAATATGCAAGCTTTCGACACCTTACCTGAAGAAGGGGCCTGAGTTGCCTCAAAAGCTTGCATATCGTATTCTTTTTAGTTAGATAATAAAAGGTGTCATTTTACTTGACTTCACTACAGTTATTTTGTGAAAGTTGTTGTAACTCCTGCATAATTGGTGTCCATGACACGATCTGCTTCACACTGAAGTAATTAGCAAATTTCTTAAATCAAATGAACTAACATGTCAGAATTCCTTAGAATCCTTATTGATTACTGTTTGGTTAATAACAGTGTGACATGTTTAAACATTCCAGTAGTGTCTAATACAGTTGACTGACCTTTTACAGGCTGCGAGATATTTTGGGATGGGAAAAAGAAAGGCTGATGCATTTAAAACCTTAGTGATCAGAAGCAGGACATACACAAATGAACATGTACTATGAAGTGCAAACCAAATAGCAACATCTGAACACACAGTTAGCTAAAAAATAGGATTGGAAGCAACATAGGTGCCTTCACCAAATGTTGAATAAGCAAATTATCATCAGCCAAAAAATACTCCAATTTGATGGAAAATATATATTAGTCTTTCTCGAGGCCTTCTTCCAATGCTCAAAAGATCAAAGCATTCAAGGCATGCAACTCTAAAACAGAAAAAGTGTGTTCCTCATGCAGTAAATCTAAACACTGTATGGACGTCATGTGTTGCAAAGTGTTTAGTGTTGAAAGTTTCTAGTTTCTACGATGCAATTTTGAATTCCAGTCTAGTCACGACTTAAATGTTTGTGCTGGTTTCTTTGCTCATCCTAAAGATGTACATGCTAGGGAATTATTAATTGAAATTTGGCTCAGAATAAGAAAGTGCACCCTTCAATGGACTTTCACTGTATTCAAGGCTGGATTGTGCTTAATAATAATAATAATAATAATACATTTTATTTATTTTTAGGCACCTTTCTAAACACTCAAGGACACCGAACAATAGATGAAACACAGATTATAAACAAAACTAAAATACAAAAAATAAAATCATACAGCTTGGGTACCCCTTCAGCTTTCCGTGATTATATAATGGAAAATGCATCTTGAGAACATGGATAGATAAGGGAAGCTTCATTTTTTTAATACTAGGAGACAATGCTTATTGCAGATAATGTTTTTGGGCAGTAAAGGAGTCAGTTCTAGACAACTCAGTATCACACAATGCACTTCTGCCTCACAGCTCCAGAATCCCGTGTTCAAATTCCAGCACAGGACCTGTCAATGAAGTGTACCTTCTATGCCATAATACATAAAACTCTAAAACTGGCCCTGTATGTGTGGCCATGGGCATGTACATGAGCGTGTCCTGAGATAAAGCAGCACTCCATCTAGACTTGGTTCCTGCTTTGTGTCAAATGCTACTAGCCTAGGCACTGGCTCCCCAGGACTCTGAACTGCTATCAGTATTTGCATTGCTTGTTATGTTAAAAATATATATACATATATTCACTTCTGGTCAAAAGTTTTATAACGGCTCAGTTATTCCAGTTTTTCTTCAGTTTTAACCTGTTGAAATGCAAAGAATGATCTATAGTGGCAAAAAGGTAAGCAGTAAACTGTCAGAAGTTTAAATTTAAAGTTGAGGTTAAGTTACGGAACAGTTAATAGGTTATAAAATACAAATGTTCTGAAGCAATTAAAGTAAATTCAGCCTTGCAAGTTGAAGCCTAAAATTTGCACAGGTATCCCAACTTCTGTTGACTAAAACTCTAATTTCTGTCTTAAAGTAGAGTTGGAACAGACTGTGTGACTACATGGACAATATTACGCTATAGAAAGTTGTAAATTCAAGTCATAATGGCAAGAAAACAGCAAATAACAATGAAATGAGACAGAGCATTACTTGTAAGTGTAGGCCTTTCATTTAGAGAAATTGCAAAAAAAACAAAAAACAAAGTGTCAGTGAGTATGGTGGTGTCCTACACAATCCAAAGGCAACTGGAAACTGGTTGCAACTCTGATAGGAAGAGAGTCACAACCCAATCAGAAGACAAGTTCCTGAGGGTCACCAGCTTGCGTGATAGGCGCCTCACACCACAACAGCTTCAAGCACAGCTTAATAGTGGGCTAAAAAGTCTCAGTTTTTGCTATGAAGAGGGGACTTTGTATTGCAGGTTTGACAGGGTGAGAGGCAGTATGAAAGCCATTCCTTAAAGGACAAAATAAGACCTTGAAGTACCAGCTGTGGACTACTGCAGAGTGGAAAAAAGTCTTGTGGGCCAGTGAATCAAACTTTGAAATCTTTGGTTCATCATGCAGGGTGTTTGTGCGCCAATGAGTTGGTGAAAGAATGGTTCATTTTAGGAGACCCAGGCCCCTCATGGACCCCGTGATCATCAGAGGTGACTGTGTGCAGAGGGTGCAGACCTATAAATACCTGGGAGTGCAGCTGGATGATAAATTGGACTGGACTGCCAATACTGATTCTCTGTGCAAGAAAGGACAGAGCCGCCTGTACTTCCTTAGAAGACTGGCATCCTTCAACATCTGCAGTAAGATGCTGCAGATGTTCTATCAGATGGTTGTGGTGAGTGCCCTCTTCTACGCGCTGGTGTGCTGGGGAGGCAGCATTAAGAAGAGGGATGCCTCACGCCTGGACAAACTGGTGAGGAAGGCAGGCTCTATTGTTGGCATAGAGCTGGACGGTTTGACATCCGTAGCAGAGCAACGGGCACTCAACAGACTTCTATCAATTATGGAGAATCCACTACATCCATTAAACAGTGTCATCTCCAGACAGAGGAGCAGTTTCAGCGACAGACTGCTGTCACTGTCCTGCTCCACTGACAGATTGAGGAGATCGTTCCTCCCCCAAACTATGCGACTCTTCAATTCCACCAGAGGGGGTAAACGTTGAACATTATTCAAGTTATTGTCTGTTTTTTACCTGCATTTTTTATTACTCTTTAATTTAATATTTTTTGCTGATGGAGTATGTGAATTTCCCCCTGGGATTAATAAAGTATCTATCTATCTATCTATCTATCTATCTATCTATCTACTGTATCTATCATCAGTGTGTGATACCAACCATCAAACATGGAAGAGGAAGTGTGATGGTCTGGGGTTCTTTTGCTGGTGGCAGAGTTGGTGTCTTGCACAGAGTGACTAGCATTCTGAATCAAAAGGCTTACAACAGTTTGACTGTTATATCAGCAAAAGGTGGCTACTTGGATGAATCAAAAATTTAAATTCATTTTTTTATACTTAATGATGCCTTATTTTTTTATTTGCCATTGTTTATTTGTTCTATGCCTTGATTTTTATGAAACATTAAGACTAAACTGTGTGCATTTCCATGAAAACTGAAAAAACTGAGGTGTTCTAAAACTTTTGACTGGTAGTGGGAAGTGTCCGGCCAAATCAGGAAATTGCCAATGTCACTGTAATTTGACTGGACAATGCCCAATCTTTTCCTCGATTTCGGGATTTGGCCGGCCAGTTTGCGAAATGGTATGGGGCGGTCGGCCAAAGTCGGAAGAAAAAAGGCATGAGCAGCGATTTGTTGAACACTTAGTAGTGTAACTGCATCAAGTGTAGCCTTGGCGGCTCTTGTTCAGAAAGCGGACACCACTTGGTTGTTTCACAATAATTAAGATTAATTATATAAGTAGGTTTCACATTTCTGTTATGATTTTAGCCCTAAAATAATGACTTAACATCAGGGACCTATTTTATTGACCTTAAGGTTAGTGTTTGGGCAGGGGAAGGCCATCTCAAGTGGCGTCCACTTTCTGAACAAGACCCGCCTTGAGCAGTTTCTCGTGCAGAATGTAAAACTCACTTCTGAATCACCTTGAGCGGACAGTCTTACATCAGCACATTGGATTTTGGCCTGGGAGTTCTCGCCACTTCACGAAATGGCCAGCCAAACTAGCATATACGTTGGTCATTTATAGTAATTTGGACTTTGGCCACACCTCACGGTTAAAATGCGGAATGGCCGGCCAATTCAAGAACTGGCTGAACTTCGGGTTTCCATCCATCCATTATCCAACCCACTATATGCTAACTACAGGGTCACGGGGGTCTGCTGGAGCCAATCCCAGCCAACACAGGGCGCAAGGCAGGAACCAATTCTGGGCAGGGTGCCAACCCACCGCAGGACACACACACCATGCACATACTAGGGACAATTTAGAATCGCCAATCCACCTAACCTGCATGTCTTTGGACTGTTGGAGGAAACCCGAGCACCTAGAGGAAACCCACACAGACACAGGGAGAACATACAAACTCCACGCAGGGCACAGGGAGGACCCGGATCTCCTTACTGCGAGGCAGCAGCGCTACCACTGTGCCACCCCTCATGTAATGCATGTGATCCTGTTCTTTGATCCCTGGCATTTTTGAATAATATTGGTTTGTTGAAAAAATATTTAATCAACAAAATTGTGGTACAGTATCTCTATCTTTGATGAAGCAAATAAACAAAAATAAAAAATGTTTCAACTTTTAAAACAAATAATTTAATGTACATGAATGGCACCATGCATACATTTTCTAACTTATTTACTTGTGAATCATTGTTTGAACATTTTGTCAACAACGTGATGTTATCAAACCCTCAAGCGTAAGTAGTGTAATGAGACAGACAGTAGACTTCACACTATTGACATTAGTCAGTTGTTAAATCCTCATTATTACATCGTTGTCTGGTACAAATCTTGTAATCGATATTTAACCCACTTCCTGATGTCCAAATGACTTGAAATTTTGCACTCTTTCTCACTTCCGATGAGAATACATGAATCAATAACTAATTAATCAATTAATCTATGTTAATTAAGAAATGAAATTTTCATATGAAGAATAGTTCAAGAATAGTTCAAGATTTCACCAATAGATGGCGCTAGTAACGGCTAGAAGTATAAAGGTAAGGTCCACTGATTGACCATACGGTCTATCCTTTTTGCATCTTGTACGAAGATGTGTGCATATCAATGTCAAAGGAAGACAGTGTTAAAATGTTGATTACAAAATTATACTAAAACAAACCCAAGACTAAAAAGTTGAACATAATATATATATTTAAAAATTACTTTTTAAGAACCACACTTATATTAAGTTAAAAAGGGTACTAAAAAGTAAAAAATAAGTCTCTCATACATCACTCGTAAAATAAAACCGTGGGCGCTTTTCATCAATCAACATTCAAAAAACACTTCTTAAAATATTAGCAAAAGTGCCCACCTTTTATTTTACGAGTGATGTATGAGTTATTTTGTACTTTTTAGTACACTTTTTAACTTAATATAAGCGTGGTTTTTAAAAAGTATTTTATATATTATATATATATATATATATATATATACATACATACAGTAATATGTAAGCATATTTAAATATATATCGCGGGTTTCTGCAGACAATGGGTCTTTTAATTTCTGGTACATGCTTCCTCAGTTGGTTTGCCCAGTTGATTTCATACAAGGGACGCTATTGGCAGATGGCTGAGAAGCTACCCGGCTTACTTTCTCTCTCTCTCTCTTGCGCTGACGTAGGGGGGTGTGAGCAGGGGGGCTGTTCGCACACCTAGACGATACGGACGCTCGTCCAAAAATGCTGAAGATTATATGAAACGACATGCTGCACAGTGCTTCGCATACTTAAAAGCTCGAAGGGCACGTATTGATTTTTGCTTGCTTGTTTTTCTCTGTCTCTTTCTGTGCTCTTGACGGAGGGGGTGTGAGCTGTCGCCTTCAACAGCTTTGTGCCGCGGTGCTTCGCATACTTAAAAGCTAAACAGCCCTATTGATTTTCCTCTGCCTTTATGACAGTCTCTGCTCCTGACTCCTTTGAAGAGGAAGATATGTTTGCATTCTTTTAATTGTGAGACGGAACTGTCATCTCTGTCTTGTCATGGAGCACAGTTTAAACTTTTGGAAAAGAGACAAATGTTTGTTTGCAGTGTTTGAATAACGTTCCTGTCTCTCTACAGCCTCCTGTGTTTCTGCGCAAATCTGTGACCCAAGCATGACAATATAAAAATAACCATGTAAACATATGGTTTCTACTTCGCGGATTTTTTTATTTCGCGGGTGGCTCTGGAACGCAACCCCCTGCGATGGAGGAGGGATTACTGTATTATTTTTTATTCACTTTATTCCGTACACATGCTTATTGACTGAAACAGCCTGCTACTCCTAATAGTCAATCATAGGACCACAACTTAATTATACTACATGCAGACATTATCAAAAGGTTTTTGTGATGTTCGACCAAATGTTACAATGGATGAGACTTGTGAACAAAGCAGCATTCAGTGTTTATTGGTGGCAGATATAGTGGTTGCATCATTTCAGGAATAGCTGCCATCCTGTAATGTTTGCATAATGCAACCTGTAGATTTTACAGACATTGGTGTAGTAAAAAAATATATCTTTGAGCAACAGTCCTGTGTGAGAAAACACCTTCTTCATTGGATAGGCCAGAGGAGAATACTAAAATAAACAGATATTCAAATAATAGCATTTAATGCACTGTCTGACCTTCAGGTGGGTGTACTACAGTAGCTGATGACCATTCTGGGTTCCACTCTCGTCAGCTTTGACAGGAAAATGAAGTTTCGGTAGGTATATGTTCACCAAAACTGGATGACTGGGGATATGTTAACAGGTTTAAAAGATTTCAATTCTGCAGTGACAACCAGATGGTAGGTTCAGAAAATGTAATGGTGTAGGGAATGTTTTCTTGGGACACATTAGACCTCTTAATATTATTTGAATGTCATTTGTATGCCACATCATTATTCCTGATTATTTGCATCTTTTTATAGCTATAGTCTACCTTTTATCAAATGATCCAGCATGATCATGTGCCAAATCACATAGCACACATTATCTGAAGATAGTACCACAAACACGTTACAGTTAACTTTAATGGCCTAAGAAAATCCCTAGATCCCAATCCCGTACAGAGCTTTAGGTATGAGGTAGAATAGGAATGTTTCAGCATGAAAAGATGACAACATACTATAATCGAAAATAAATGTTTAAGGTATTGAAGTCAATATCAACCAGAGTCCCTAAAGAATGTTCCTATCAGGTTGTTGAAGTCATGCCTTTAACAATTCAGGCTTTTCTGAGACAAAAGGGGGTCCTAGCTGGCATTAGGCAGCGGCCAATAAGTGCACATTAGACTGCAATGCCAGCTTGCAATTCCCACATCAACAACAATGTTTCATTAAGAAATGTTCTTTTAAGATGACTGAAAAAAAAGAAAACCACAAAAATTCAATAAAGGGGTCACGCACTTGTAATGAATCATATTACATGCTTAGGACTCGTTGGTAGTGGGGAGGGGGGCAAAAAAATAGTATATAAAAAAGAAAAACACCTGGATAATGCCCTTACAATGCAGCTATTTGTAATCATTTTAGTTACATTTTCAAGAAATCTGTCATCACTATGAAAGTTTCTATATGGAATAATATTTGAAAACTAATATATCTAATAATCTTGTGTTTTCCTGTAGGGCTGGGGTGCAGAATACCATCGGCAGGATGTGACGAGCACTCCCTGCTGGATTGAGATCCACCTCCATGGACCTCTTCAATGGCTGGACAAAGTGCTTACTCAGATGGGCTCTCCTCATAACCCCATCTCATCAGTCTCTTGAAAGAAGAAATACGCAAGACTTTCCCTATAAAATGCTATTGCAGGCAGTGGCTTATAGGACAAGCAATAACACATGTTTGGCATTAGAGTCAGTTTGTTAGTCAGTGTGTAATGTCTCCATGTGTGTAATTAAAAAAAAATTGGAATAGCTATAGATATGCTTTTTAGCAATTTCATTTATTTGCATTTGAAGGGAGTTGCTTTTATACTAAGAATGTAAACAAGAAACAACGAAAAAAAATTCAAATGTGTTACAGAATGTTACAATGTAAAATACATTGGTTGAGTTAATCAGACCTATACTTGATGATGACATATGTAATTATTTTCAGTTACAGAATCAGAATCTATGTTGCTTGGAAATTGTGGTTGACAATGGGATGACATGCAAGGTTTTTACCTTTTTTAAAAATGTTCATTTTAGAACATCAAAAAGAACTCAATAGCATTTTTTGAAATGAACATTGTTTCATTTTTTCATTCAACATAACACTCGTGTTCCTTCTTACTTTTTAAAATTTGTATGTGATATATACAGTATTTGGTTAATGCATAAGGAAATGTGGGAATTTCCTGTGACCAAATCTCCCATCTTTAATGTATTCACTAGCAAAAGTAATATATGTGTCTGCAGTGAACTGAGAGGTACGCGGAAATCATCACTTGTCTGTTCTTCATAGTGTAGTGGATAAGGTGTTTGGGTTCAAATCCTGCTACTGACACTGTATGGCCATGAGCATGTCACTTTACCTGCTTGTGCTAAAATTAGAAAAACAAAGGAAATGTAACTTGTTGTATCTCAAATATTTATAATTTACCTTGGATAAAGGTGTTGGGCAAATATGTGAATGATAAAAAGTTCTGTTATTCAGAAAGAAGAAATCAACAGCAAAAAACAGAATATGTTCATTGTTACTTGTATATGTTATACGAGTTTAATGTTGTGTTTTTGAGTTGTAAAAATTTGCGAAAAATTCACTCAACTAGTATTGCTCTTGACATATTTTGCCAAACCTGGCATTAGCATTACAGTATATTATTAATAGTTATTGTAAGCTGTACAAATCTTAATCATATTGGTATATGTTATGTACTGTGGTGAGGTGTGTCTGACAATATTGCTTTACACTGCTTATGCTAGGGGTTCGAAGATGGGACTTCAAGTTGGTGGGGTGCTGGACACACTCAGCAGCTGTGCTCGAGCCCACTCCCACTCCTACATTTCACTAGTGACGGGGGTCTGTAGGAGATACGAGGGAGTTTTAATGGGATGAGCAGCTGGTCTAGACATACTTGATGGCCTTCCTATATTTTGTCTTTCTTTGTCACACATTTGGTTATATATTATATACTGTATGTTCATGTATGCTTACATCCCAAAAACACAAATTGTAAATATAATTAAGTGAAAGTAACCATTTCTGTCATGTAACTTAAAATTTATATTTTGTGTGCTCAGTTACAGTACTGAATATAGAAGTCACAGCGCAGGGATCCTTATGTGTTGGATGTTAACTGCACAAATGATTTTAATTTTCCAAGATGTAATGTATGGCTTCATTCTTTACTGGGAAGACAGATTTATAATCAAATAAATTATCAGTGTTCGCATTCTTGATGAATTATGATGGGATCTTAGTTAGCCACCTGTGACCCTGTAGTTAGGATATAGCGGGTTGGATAATGGATGGATGGACTTAGTTAGCCATTGTTATGTTCTTTAAATAAACGTTATTTATCTCAAAATGAACAGACAAACAGGATTAGTAAAAGCACATCTCGTCTTATCAGATATCATACTTGATACTCTCTAATAATTTAAAATATTAAAATAGTAACTGAATGGCACCTTACTGTTGCCTCATTGTGCCAAGGATCTGGGTTCATTTTAATCCATGAACATAGCTTTCCTGTGTTACATGAGCATGCAGATTGGTAATACAAGCTAGTTTAGTATGACTGTGTGGCTGGGCACATATTGTAACCACGATGTTGCTGCCATTCAGTCATAGATGGGTGCCAGTCTGTTTTAGAGACCCCACACCTGCACATCAAAGAAACTATAGAATCTGAGGACAGGGACAGGGACCAGGCTGGGATCTGTGCCTAGGTTACTAGTACAAGAGGCAGAAGCCCTAAGTACTGTGCCACTGTACTGTCCCATAACCTTCTCATCCATCCATTTTCCAACCCGCTGAATCCGAACACAGGGTCACGGCGGTCTGCTGGAGCCAATCCCAGGGTGCAAGGCAGGGAACCAATCCTGGGCAGGGCGCCAACCCATCAAAGGACACACACAAACACACCCACACACCAAGCCACACACTAGGGCCAATTTAGAATCACCAATCGACCTAACCTGCATGTCTTTGGACTGTGGGAGGAAACTGGAGCACCCGGAGGAAACCCATGCAGACAGGGGGAGAACATGCAAACTCCATGCAGGGAAGACCCGGGACATGAACCTGGGTCTCCTAACTGTGAGGCAGCAGTGCTACCACTGCACCACCATGCTGCCCCCATAACCTTCTTACCATAGCTAATTGAAAATTATATCACAGTATTGATCCCACTATTTCAAGAAATTTTTCAAATCAATCTACTGTACTTTTGCTTATCTGAAATAATTTTCAAATAAACCTGACATTAAATGTCCACTACATATCCTTAAAGAAGACATGTTGTGAAACAGATGTTAGTATACATTAATAAAAACTCATTAGCATTTATAAAACTTTTAAGATGACCCTCTGCCCTTAGCATTGCTTACTTTAATACTTTACATTGTATTATCCTATACTCTCATTACCAGTGTTAGGAGCCATAAGAAGACACTTACTGTATATGTATATTTGTTTGTACATATTGCATGTTTTATTTAATCTGTAAATTTGTAAATGAATACAGTGCTCTGAGCCTGTTTAATTTAAATACATTATACAAGAATAACTTGCAAGTGGAAAAAATCTTTCCAGTCAGTCGGTTGAGAATGTGTGTATGCCTAACAAAACACCTGAAAAACGCAGGAGATGAAAGACAGCTGCATTTGTAACTGATAACCTAAGCCTCATCCTTGCATTTGCCAGGGAACATGTGGCCTTATGGAAGTCAATCACACAGAACAATAAGAGGCATTAGAAGAGCTTTCTATTCTGTATACCATCAGACTGCCAAATAATTAAAATGGCAATTGTCCAGACAAAAATCCATGCTAAAAGCAGAAAACCAAAAAAACAAATGTCCTTTACATTAAGCATGCATATTTGTGCTTCTATTTTATTTTATAGCAGTAACCCACAGTGCCCAGATACCATCTGCTGGCATATCAGAAAGCTGAATTATGTGAGTAGTTCTAATGCCAGCTTCTCACGTTATTCTTCATATGCTTTGATGTTGCTGTACAAATAATTTAGAATGAAAAGAAAGTGCAAATGAACTCCCTTGTCAAAAACATTGAATTACCCATATTAAGCTAAAAAAAATCAGAATGATCTTATTTCATTGTAAACAAATGCCAGACAGTTGTTGCATTATTAAAATTGGAGCTTTTGTGCAAAAGTTGTTGTACTTTTCCTATAAAGAGAACTCTTTTTTTTCTCAGATCTTGAGCAGCACGGGTGTGCCCCCTAGAAATGATAACTTTGTGTGTGTAGAAATGAACTGAATCATTGGATAGGTAATCTCCAAGCAAAATGTTATTTTAACAAGGTGGGCACCTTCTGAAGACATGTTTACAGGTATGTGAGTTCATGTCCTTTATTCCTGCTACTGACATAGTGGTGTGTTAAATGAGATTACTTGGGTAACACGCCAAGTCAGTGGTGGAGTATGACCTAACAACTCCATTGATTATGGTACTTCCTTAAACTTGTGATGCTTTATTTAAATTCATACATACTCTGGGTAAAATTTGGCAGAGCATGAATGCTGACTGAACTTTCTGCCTCCATTCACTTATCCTTTCAATGTCTGCCCATATAACGGCTTTGCTGCTTCTGTATGTTCCTATGTTTATATATAGAGCTTTGTGATTGTAATTGTGATATAAAAATAACAGCTTAAACAGATTCCTTCTGAACTCACAGTCATTTGCATTTTGATTAAAATGTAATTTTGTATCTAATGCTTATATGCATTTTATTGATTCTTATTTTATATTAAGTGCTTATTCTTTTATAATGTTTGCATGACTGACTCTCTGAATAACAAAGAACTGCATGTGTATACACGCGTAACTATGATAAACTGCATGAAAGTAGACAGTCATGTATGTACCTTAAGGATTTTTATAAAAATATGTAAACATTAAACTAACAAATGTACTGACCACTTATACTGTAAATGCAAATAAAATTTCTTTTAAAAAAACATACTTATTAATACACAAGATTCACATGTCAGTAGCTCTTACTTAATATCAACAATATCATTCATCCAGTAACTAAGACAGTGAGCAGTGAAACGATCACTCTAAATGGAGATTTGGTTCATCAACACTCTCATGGCACAGTTTATCATGCTCGGTCATAAGAATGATGCGAAATGCCATAATCCCGTAGATTGTGTATGGAAGAATAAGCATGCGCTTTAAAGGGAGAATGCAAATCCAGGTTCTACTGTTCGTTAAATGTTTCGAACAATGTAGCAACTTTTCTAACATGAGAACCTCAAGTTATGTCCTCACCTCTATATTTTTGTATAAAAATGCAGACACTTGTCAGTTTTTGACCCTTCATCCACACTAGCTTGCGTTTTTAACCCCAACAAAGGAAAAAATGAAAATGCTCTCACAGCCTTGTGCTTCAGAAAACGTCGGCTTGCCATTGCAGCATAGAGTAGTAAAAATGTAGACTTCCAAAAACGCAAACTTTAATCATGCCCTGATTTGTTTGTGCTTATTAAGTAGCCTTCCCTAATTGGATCCTTCTCATTGCTATTTTTTATTTCCCGGATTGGTCACCCTTGACAGAATAAAGCCATTTTCTTACAATGCAAAACAGAAAAGTTGCTGTTCATGGTGCAACTTTTATGTATCTAAATTTCATTTTGTACAGTCTTAATACTGCATACTTGCACATAGGGAAAATACAGTTAGGTCTGTAAATATTTGGACAGAGACAACTTTTTTCTAATTTTGGTTCTCTACATTACCACAATGAATTTTAAATGAAACAACTCAGATGCAGTTGAAGTGCAGACTTTCAGCTTTAATTCAGTGGGGTGAACAAAATGATTGCATAAAAATGTGAGGCAACTAAAGCATTTTTTGAACACAATCCCTTCATTTCAGGGGCTCAAAAGTAATTGGACAATTGACTCAAAGGCTATTTCATGGGCAGGTGTGGGCAAGTCCGTCGTTATGTCATTATCAATTAAGCAGATAAAAGGCCTGCAGTTGATTTGAGGTGTGGTGCTTGCATGTGGAAGATTTTGCTGTGAACAGACAACATGCGGTCAAAGGAGCTCTCCATGCAGGTGAAAGAAGCCATCCTTAAGCTGTGAAAACAGAAAAAACCCATCCGAGAAATTGCTATAATATTACGAGTGGCAAAATCTACAGTTTGGTACATCCTGAGAAAGAAAGCAAGCACTGATGAACTCAGCAACACAAAAAGACCTGGACGTCCACGGAAGACAACAGTGGTGGATGATCGCAGAATCATTTCCATGGTGAAGAGAAACCCCTTCACAACAGCCAACCAAGTGAACAGCACTCTCCAGGGGGTAGGCATATCGATATCCAGGTCTACCATAAAGAGAAGACTGTATGAAAGTAAATACAGAGGGTGCACTGCAAGGTGCAAGCCACTCACAAGACTCAAGAATAGAAAGGCTATATTGGACTTTGCTAAAGAACATCTTAAAAAGCCAGCACAGTTCTGGAAAAACATTCTTTGGACAGATGAAACCAAGATCAAACTCTACCAGAATGATGGCAAGAAAAAAGTATGGAGACGGCATGGAACAGCTCATTATCCAAAAGCATACCACATCATCTGTAAAACACGGTGGAGGCAGTGTGATGGCTTGGGCGTGCATGACTGCCAGTGGCACTGGGACACTAGTGTTTATTGATGATGTGACACAGGACAGAAGCAGCCGAATGAATTCTGAGGTGTTCAGAGACATACTGTCTGCTCAAATCCAGCTAAATGCAGTCAAATTGATTGGGTAGCGTTTCATGATACAGATGGACAATGACCCAAAACATACAGCCAAAGCAACCAAGGAGTTTATTAAAGCAAAGAAGTGGAAAATTCTTGAATGGCCAAGTCCGTCACCTGATCTTAACCCAATTGAGCATGCATTTCACTTGTTGAAGACTAAACTTCAGACAGAAAGGCCCACAAACAAACAGCAACTGAAAGCCGCTGCAGTAAAGGCCTGGCAGAGCATTAAAAAGGAGGAAACCCAGCATCTGGTGATGTCTATGAGTTCAAGACTTCAGGCTGTCATTGCCAGCAAAGGGTTTTCAACCAAGTATTAGAAATGAACATTTTATTTCCAGTTATTTAATTTGTCCAATTACTTTTGAGCCCCTGAAATGAAGGGATTGTGTTAAAAAAATGCTGTAGTTGCCTCACATTTTTATGCAATCGTTTTGTTCACCCCACTGAATTAAAGCTGAAAGTCTGCACTTCAACTGCATCTGAGTTGTTTCATTTAAATTCATTGTGGTAATGTACAGAACCAAAATTAGAACAAAGTTGTCTCTGTCCAAATATTTATGGACCTAACTGTAAATCATGCTTTTTTGGAAATGTTAGTATGTAGATTCCGTCATAAATGAAATGAACACACTATTGTGGACAAAGTTCATTTTAAAAGGCTTTTTCTTTTTTTTTTAAGGAAAACAGTAGCATGGATGTAGTTTGAGCTTTTCAGCTAATTGTTAAATATTTAGGTTTGGTTCTTTATTGTGGTAGCACTAAGGCCAGTAGCATTCCCAGCTCCACGAAGTTCAGATCTCAACCTGGTCAGTGTTTGTATTATGGGCTTTGTATGTTCTGCTAGCATCCATATGTATTTCTCCTCAGTGAATTTCCAATATGTGCCTGTCAAGTTAGTTGCCCTATCTAAATTTGCCTAGTTATATGTGTGTGTAAATGCCCTGCAGTGGACTACAGGAAGAGACACAATCAAACATCAGGTTCACCAATGTAATGTATTTAAAGGAAAAATACTTAAAATATTCTTCATCCTAGCTGAGTTCCTTATTACTCTTTGCTCCACAGAATCAGTGAGCATGTATCAGATTTCTCATCCATGGAAAAGGCATGCCCTCTTCTGGACAAATTAGAATGGAGACTGAAGTATTCAAAGTGGACGTGAGTTTTAAGGGTTGTTGCTTCATAGACCTCATCTTAAGCTGCAAGAATAGGCACAGCCTTTTAAAAAATTATTAATGTTTCACTTAAGTTTCCTGTAGAAATTTAATGTACACCATAATTGTGAAAATATTATTTTGATTTGGCCATAGGGATTTTAGAGGTCAACATTTAAGTATTATGAGTGTGGTAAGGGGTGCACTTTAGTACACAAAACTAAATCTTGGTTGGTTGAAACAATCTACTGTAACAAAACACAAATCCCACCCCATTATTGTACACCATTAACCTCCTTGGCATTGCCTTTTATTCCAGAAAAACAAATGTAAAAAGCATTGCTTTTTTGGCATGAAATTAATTAAATCTCAAAAGAATGATGGAAATAAAAATACATTTTAATTATTTAATTTTGAAATACTAATACCAAAACATTATGTAATCTTAAAATGAGTCCTTATTGTGAGCACTAGTATGTTTTTTTGGATTTTCTTTCCAGATTTGCCAGTTTTTGAACAGCACACTGCACAGGTACGAGTTGGATTCCTTTTTTCTGTTGGAGGTATATCAATAAGTATCTACCAATAAGACGCTCTGGATTGATCTGCAATGTGCTGGGTCGACCGCATCTCTTTAGCAGTAGTGTGGATGGTGGATGTGCGGCAATGATTTATTTGTTCTAGCAGTTGGGATGTAAAGTTTGAATGAGATACAGTTTTGCCAGCTTTGGTTGTATAAGACAATGCATTCCAATTGTACTGTTCCACCAGTCAAAGAAATTTTTGTAAAACTTATTGCCATGTAGCAACTGCAAAATATGGGAACGCGATTCCTACACTTCACAACCCGACAGGGGAGTGGACGATATTTGAAGGTTATAATAGCATTACCATATTCGGTCCTCGGCCCCTCTTGTCCCTATGCACTCCTTAAATAATTGGCAAAAAATAAAGCGCAACAGAAAGTGGGACTGATAAATATATTGACATTTGCTGTTTACATTTACTTGCCCGGTGCCCGAGTGCTCATTAGTGAGCTTCTTCCCCAGCGCCCAAATCCTAACCCCTGGTTTGACACAGACAAAAAAAAAAACTGTTCTTTGAGAACGCAAAAAGAAAGATTTAACTTAGTCCACAACATAAGAAAACAAACCCTGCAGTTCAGTTCCTCCCGTATGGCA
This sequence comes from Erpetoichthys calabaricus, assembly GCF_900747795.2. NCBI lineage: Eukaryota > Metazoa > Chordata > Cladistia > Polypteriformes > Polypteridae > Erpetoichthys > Erpetoichthys calabaricus. The sequence goes on from NC_041397.2 coordinate 28,400,509, forward strand.
GGAGGAAACACAACAGTCCTTTGGCGAAACGACTTCTCGGCGGACTATCATGAAGATATGCAAACTCAGGGATCCGACTCACCAGACGGGAGCACCCGGAGAACACCAGTACCTGGCCTCTTCTCGGTTATTCGTCACCTGATTATTTCTTCGGGGTGGCCACCCACAAATAGCAGACGTCCCTGGGTGAAGAAAGATCCTGAATGATTCTTTGAGCGTGGATAGTTGCCGCCTTGCCTTCAGCCTTTTCCTTCCTTTTTTCCCCTCCCTTTCCTTGATCAGCCATTCCCCTTAAAAAGAAAAAGTTTCCCGCCAAAAATCCTTGCCCCTCTCGGTTGTTATTGAAACCTCATGCCGGCAACAGGCAGCTGGAATATTTACCGGGCGGGATCCTCCCAGCACTGGGACGTCACCAAAGGTGTCTGAAGGGCTATTTAAAACACCCTCCCGGCCAACATTATAAAGTGACGGACAGTCCAGAAGGCCAACCCGACTGTCAAGTTATGTAGCCTTGCTACATAGTTTCCCCCCCACAGGTTTCCCCAAGGGGGGACCGAAATATGGTTTAATGCTACTTATATTAACTGTATCTATTTTGGACTCAGAGTTAGTCCCTTTCTGTACCCGGTAATTATTCGGCCCAAGCTGCTTTAAAATAATAGCTGGTCCTAACCATTTGAGCGCAAGCTTAGAGGTAAATTTACGAGCAGCATCAGACAAGTGATGAGTTCAAACCCAGACCAAGTCTCCCACCTCCTAGTGCACTTTTCGATGACGGGCATTGTAATACTTGGCTTGTCTTGAAGTTGACCTCACTAACCTAGCCTGTATCTTCTTTCATAACTCCACTAGGGTTGCCAGCGTACGATATTGGGGTGTATTTGGCAAAGGGCTGGATTCCATTAACCGATCAAGTGGGCCTCTGATTTGACGACCCAGGGCAACCAGTGCAGGAGTTTCACCCAAAGCCTTGTGCTCCGCCGTGTTAATGGCAAACTGTAATTCAGGAAGCCATTTGTCCCAGTCTTGATGACAATTTCCAATGTAGGATGCAACCATCGTTTTTAGGGTCCGGTTCACCCTCTCTGACAACAGCATACCATCCCCAGAGCAATCTAACAATCTTCGCTTTACCCCCCAAGCTAAATATAACCTTTCCATTATTTCACTGGTGAACTGAGAACCATGGTCCGATACAATGAACTTGGGGACCCCCCACCGAGTGAAAATCTCATTCTTTAAGAGGGTGCAGATCCGGTGAGTCTTAGCATCGGGCAGAGCAAAAAGCTCTACCCATTTAGAAAAATAGTCGACTACCACCATCAATATAGTTTTCTTGATGGTAGAAGATGGCAGTGGTCCAATCAAGTCGACTCCCAACGTCTCTCCCAGCTCCGATGGAATCATGGATTGAAGCTCTCCTGCTGGTTTACCAGGTGGAGTTTTATACTTTTGACAAATCGGACACTTTTTAACATAGTCCCACACATCTCTGCGGACCGACGGCCACCATGGCACTTCTAGTAACCTCAATAGGGTTTTTAACTTCCCCAGGTGTCCACCAAAAGGGCTATCATGATAATAGTGTAGAAATTCCAGTATATATTTTTCTTGGAGTACTAGTTGGAGCTTGGTGCCCCTGCTCTTAGATGGTACGGACCTACATAGCATCCCTTGTAGCTCCTTGAAATGAATGCGGCCAGGTTCAGCCTTAGCAACACTCTCCTTAAGCTCCAAGCAGGCCGGACAGGTATCTTGAGCTTGTGCTGTATCCTGCAAACTTAAAGGCAGGGCACACCACTGTCTTTGTGCTATAGCCATACACACCACCCCTGTCATCTCTGGTATTCTTGACAATGCATCTGGAACAATGTTGCTGCATCCCTTCCGGTAAAAAACTTCAACTGTAAATGACTGAGGGCACAATACCCACCGGGTAAGGCGTGATGAAACTTTGGGTTGATTAAAAATATAGGTCTGGACATTGTGATCCGTATATACTTCGAATTCCACCCCTTCTAAAAAATGACACCATTTCTCTATTGCCCAAACCACAGCTAAGCACTCTTTTTCAGAAGCAGAATAGTTGATTTAAGGGCCTCGTAGACTCCTAGATGCATAGGCAATCACCTTCTCCATTCTGTCCATATTTTGTGTGAGGACCGCCTGGAGCCCTACATTGTTGGCATCAGTGTGTACTTGGAAAGTTAACTGTTGGTCCGTTTGAGCCAGGATGGGAGAACATTGCAGTGCTGCCTTTAGTTGGTCCATTGCCTCCTGGCACTCTGTGGTCCAGTTCCAGGAAATGTCCTTTTTCTTCAAGTGGTTGAGCGGGGCAGCTATGTCAGCCATCCGTGGGATAAACTTATGATACCAGCCCACAAGACCAAGAAACCTTTGTAAACTTTTTAGATCAGAGGGTAGTTTTGAATAGCTGAGGTTTACTTAGGATCAACCTCAATGCCCTTTCCTGATACCACATGCCCTAAAAAATGAATCTGCGGTTGTGCGAGGCGACACTTCTTCACATTTAACGTCAGCCGGGCTTACCTCAGTCGCTGAAAGCCAAGGTCCAAATCTCGGAGGTGTTGATGAAGATCAGGGGAGAAAACAATAATATCGTCTATATAGACAAAACATATCTTCCCAATCAACCCACACAAACCTTGCTCCATCAAACGCTGGCAACTTGCCCTTGCATTCTTCAGGCCAAAAGGCAGGACCCGAAATCGGAACAAACCTTCTGGTGTGGAAACCGCGGTGTTATATATGCTGCCTTCTGCCATTCGCACTTGCCAATAACCACTGCGTAGATCTAATGTACTAAAGATGGCCGCTCTGTGCAGGGATTCCAAAATCTCCTGTACCTGAGGCATGGGGTATGCATCTTAAGAGTGTCTTGGCATTAAGTCCTCTGTAGTCCACACAAAATCTGTATGTTCCATCTGCTTTCTTTATCGTAACCACAGGTGCCGCCCATGCCGATGATGAAGGCTTGATGATCCCTTGTTCCAACATCTTGTCGATATGTTCTTTAATAATCCCTTTCCTTAGGAGCGAGACTCGATAAGTGTGATGACGCACCAGAACCTCATTCACCGTGTGGATGTCTTGGGTAACCACCCGTGTTGCCCCTGCTTCTCTGTCCATACATTCGGCCATCGGCGAAGCAGAGGTTTAACTTCATCCAGCTGGTTTGAAAAGATATCCGGATCTTTGGTCTCACAGGCCTCCAACTCTACAGCATAAAATACCAAATATGCCCCATGCAGTTCTTCCCGGACCTTTGCTACAAAGGGATGCTCCCCACTGCCTGGCACCATGTATTTTCTAAGATGGAAATGAATGCTCCTTGGTCGAGACTCTATCACTGCAGTAAAGATGACCAAAGGCAATGACAGGTGCGCATCCTCCAGGATATAGGTTTTCATCCTCCCAGCCACATTATGGAGTAAATACCTCAGCGAGACCTTACCCATGGCCCAGTGCTCAGTCCCATCGGCCATGATAAACTTAATGGTTCGATGTAGCCAGGAGTTTTTCGTTCTGTCTGGCTATTTTGTACCACCAGCTTTTCTGCATTAGTGTGAAATGGCTACCTGTATCTACTACTGCGTCCACACACCAGCCTCGAATATGGACTGGGATCATTAAGAGGGTAGCTATAGGGGTTACTACTGAGACGCCTGCCTCAGTCTGGCCACCTTTTGATTGCTTGGGTGATTTCGTGGATTGGGTTTCCTTTTTACTGACATGAACTCTCTCCCAGTAGCCCTTGTTAGATGCCCAATCACGTTTGACTGCACACCCTACCTTTACCAAACCATCCACGGTGGTCACAATCCCTCTCAGCCCCCCAGCCAAATGGGGGTTACAGGCATTCAATATTCAACGCACTACTACTTCTTCCTTCATCTCAGGTTGCCATCTCAAACATAGAGCCCTATAATCATAGGCAAAATCTTGGATGCTCTGTGTTGGCGCTTGAACCATGGACCAAAGTTTTTCTTCTAATTCAGTCTCATAATCCTCTGGGAGAAACACCTCCAGGACATCCTTCTTAAAAGCATCCCAGGTATGGATGGTCTGCTTGCTCGCCTGCCACCAACTTTTCGCAGGTCCCATCAAGGACGCATTAATCACCCCCAAAAGTTCATCTTCTCCCATTGGTGCAACAGACAGAAAAGCATCTGCCTGTTCAACGAAATTATGTCCTCTGAGGTATATGACTCTCCCAACTTAGGAAACTCCATGTGAAGGGACGGTACGGCTGGCAGAGTACGCGAATGAACAGTGCGGGCTGCCTCCCAGGGAGTGGAATGTGCAGATTATTCCGCACTTCACGCCGAAGATGTGCCTTCCATAGCTGATCACGCGTCTCCAGGCATTGCGCAACATCCTGCTCCAGCCCAATAATCTCCTCCTCCACATATTCTCGCAGTTTTTCCATCGAGTCATCTATATAATTTCACAAAGAGTCTTCGCGAGATAGGGTGCTGTCAGCCATTGATGAGATCCGCTCGTGAAATGCTTCGATCCACTCCGTAATCTCAGCAAGCAGGGGCGGAGCGCCATCGTTATCTGCCTCATCAGGTCCGGGTGAATCACTCGCGTACATCGATTGAAGCAGGCACGCTGTCTCTCGGATGGCCGAATGTGCCCTCACCATAACGTGGTGGCTACCGGCTACCACTTCTTCACACAAGGAGTCACTAGGCCAGACGATCGCCTGCCCCGGTTGGCCTAAAGACGTCATGGATGATTAATTTGTTTTTTAGTGAATGGACTAAAGGGAACCAAAATATGAAGATGCTTCATAAACCTCCTCAGAGAGGGCACCACTCTGTAGCAACCGTAAAATACGGGAACGTGACTCCTACACTTCACAACCCGACAGGGGAGTGGACGATATTTGAAGGTTATAATAGCATTACCATATTCGGTCCTCTGCTCCTCGTCCCTATGCACCCCTTAAATAATTGGCAAAAAATAAAGCACAACAGAAAGTGGGACTGATAAATATGTTGACATTTGCTGTTTACATTTACTTGCCCGGTGCCCGAGTGCTCATTAGTGAACCCCTTCCCCAGACGCCCTCCCCAGCACCCAAATCCTAACCCCCGGTTTGACACAAACAAAAAAAAAAAAACTGTTCTTTGAGAATGCAAAAAGAAAGATTCAACTTAGTCCACAATATAAGAAAATAAACCCTGCAGTTCAGTTCCTCCCATATGGCAGGAGGAAACACAACAGTCCTTTGGCGAAACAACTTCTCGGGAGACTATCATGAAGATATGCAAACTCAGGGATCTGACTCACCAGACGGGAGCACCCGGAGAACACCAGTACCTGGCCTCTTCTCGGGGATTCGTCACCCGATTTTTTCTTTGGGATGGCCACCCACAAATAGCAGATGTCCCTGGGTGAAGAAAGATCCTGAATGATTCTTTGAGCGTGGATAGTTGCCGCCTTACCTTCAGCCTTTTCCTTCCTTTTTTCCTCTCCCTATCCTTGATCTGCCATACCCCTTAAAAAGAAAAAAAATTTTCCTGCTAAAATCCTTGCCCCTCTCGGTTGTTATGGAAACCTCATGCTGGCAACAGGGAGCTGGAATATTTACCGGGTGGGATCCTCCCAGCACTGGGACGTCACCAAAGGTGTCTGAAGGGCTATTTAAAACACCCTCCCGGCCAACATTATAAAGTGACGGACAGTCCAGAAGGCCAACCCGACTGTCAAGTTATGTAGCCTTGCTACAGCCTTCTCATAGCAGAATAGAAAGTCAATTCTTAATCTGCACGATCTACGCCACCCATTGTGCCATTGTGTTTTGTAAGCTGCTTGTTGCCTTTTACTTTAGAGTGACTCTAGCTGCATTAGGTACAGTGCGAAGACAACGTTGTCCTTCCATTTCAGCACAAGGACCTTACCCTTTTGCCAAGCTACTAGCACACCTTGCTATAATTTAGCTCTGCTAAAGTCTTGAGGCATGACATGATGGTTGGGAGGCACTGTTCCATATGCGTCAGTCTTTTTTTGCAGCAAGATGTCAAATAGCTCTGGCGAAGTATAAAAAGTGTTCGTTGTTACACAGTAACTTTGATCTAGCAGAGCATTTACCAAAATCAGCAGCGATGTAGCAACACCACACTAATTGTCCCTTTCCGCATGTACTGAACTGAATTCCAATGTTTGATCAGAAATACAGATGTATACCATTTTAGATTTGCAAAACTCCTAAAACTATGCCAAATCTTGCTTATTGACATGCTGTACTGTATCAATGAGTCTGCCCTTATAGCCACAAGACTCATGAATGCAGACATCACAGTCTGGACTGTAAACACTCATTTTGCTGCAATGGCCTGGCATATCTCCCACATTTTCTTCTCTTTGGGTGCTGGATGGGTATTCTGAAAGTCTCCATTGTTGGTAAAGTGCAGAAATTTCCTAATTTGTGAAAACCCTACATTCAGACAATTTCTCCAAAGAACAGTATTGCTAGAATTGTGTTCTTGGACCAGTACTATCACAGCACTGGTCTCACTACAAGTCCTTGTAATATCAATAACCCTAAAAATGCCCCAATATCAGCAGCAGTTACTGGTTCCCATAATTTTGAATGGGAAACTGCTTAGGGGTGTGTTTATTTGCCTGACACTGTTCAGCATAATGATTTGTCTCAACAATTTTGTAAATCACATTATCAAGGAGTGTCAATGTCCACTTTTATTCCTGGGTGCCTCACAAAAATCAAAAATGAGATGGTGCTGGTTTATTTTAAGCAGGGTCTGACAGACGCCAGATGCAAGGATCACTTTTGGATTCAAATTCGCTTTTCAGTTTCAGCACCCGAGGACAGATTCACTTCCTCATCACTGCCGATGAGAAACTCCTCAGTATCACTGCTTGTATCACTAGCAAGAGTGTGCAACTTCTGGGCTGCTGAAAAACGTTTCTTGCGAGACACCATTAGGAAGGGGAGTTACTGATCACACAGGGCAAAAGAGAAGATACAAAGACACCTTTGCCCAAGTGATGCTCAGATGAAATGCTTATGTAAGACGCACCTGTACAGTTGCCCGAGTGACACTTGGGACTAATGCTTTTAGTAGTTTTCACAGCCCGCCTAATGCTCAGGTCTAAGGCTAAAGAGGTTAAAGGCACTAGACGAGCATGCATTTTATTCTTCCGACTACTGCCTTACTTACAATGGAACCTCGGTTCACGACCATAATTCGTTCCAAAACTCTGGTCGTAAACCGATTTGGTCGTGAACCGAAGCAATTTCCCCCCATAGGATTGTATGTAAATACAATTAATTTGTTCCAGACCATACAAACTGTATGTAAATATATATTTCTTTTGAGTTTTTATCACAAATAGAATTAAACCATAGAATGCACAGCGTAATAGTAAATGAAATGTAAAAGCGTTGTTCAAGGTTTTCTTAGTGTTATTCAGAGAAAACTAACATTGCAAGAGTTCGCGCTATACTGTAGCCTTATGACCTGATCGCTGTAAACATTTAAAAAAAAAAAAAAAAGAAAGTGTTTTAAGCACAGGGGAAAAAAAAAAGGAACATTTGAACAAATCCGAACTTTATTTAAAAACCAACCATAAGCAACCAAGAAAGTAACATTGCAGGAGTTCACGCTAATAGCCTTACAACCCGATCGCTGTGTAAACTTTTTTTTTTTAAATGAGTTTTAAGCACAGGAAAAAAAATGAACATTTGAAAAATCCGTAATACAAAAACTAACCATAAACCACCAAGAAAACTCACCTTGCATGAGTCGAGTTCTATCATGAAGGAAGTGAGGAGGAACTGAGTGGGTAGGAGGTTACAGTTTTGAGGGAGAGTCCGGCTCCGCGATGGAGGGATTTTCTCCTTCAGGTGTTTTCTCTGTGATTTCTTGGGTTTCTGGTGTTTTAAGCTGTTTAGCTGGTGGATCAGACCACGAAATAGCGGTCTAATGTGACTTGCCTTTTCCTACGCATTAAACTTTTTTTGGAAATGCAAAAAGACATTTTAGTTCATCAGGTTTATCACTCTGTTCGTAACCGTTTTGTCAGGGTGGTTCTTTTCGAAAAACGTCCTGGCACTCGTTCCATTTTTCCATGATGGCTTTTATCGCATCACTTTTTATAACTGCCCTTTCCTCTTCTTCCCCGGAGGGCTGCTCCTCGGTGAGCAACCTAAGCTGCTCCTGCTGGAGTTCGAGTTCCTCCATCGTCAGCTCCTCCTTGTGATCCAGGACCAGCTCCTCGATGTCCTCATTGTCCACTTCAAGACCCATGTTCTTGCCCATGGACACAATCTCATCCACAACAGGAGGCTCAAAGCTTTCTAAAACTTGTTCAGGAACGCATTCAGGCCAAAGTTTCTTCCAGGCCGAGATCAAGGTCTGGTGTGTGACGTCTTCCCAGAGTTCATCAATGAGGCCGATGCAATGAATGATATTAAAATGGTTCTTCCAGAACTCTTTCAATGCGACCGAGGAGATGTCTTTGACCCTGAAACACCTGGCGAATAGTCCTTTGGTGTACAGCTTCTTAAAATTTGAAATAACTTGCTGGTCCATGGGCTGCAGAAGAGGAGTCGTGTTTTGCGGGGGGGGGGAGGAACACAACCTTAATAAAGTCATACTCCTCGACCATATCATCAACCAAATTTGGAGGGTGTGCCGGTGCATTGTCCATCAGAAGAAGGCATTTTTTAGGCAGGTTATTCTCTTTGAGATATCGCTTCATGGCAGGAGCGAAAGCCTCGTGCAGCCATTCCAAAAACAAAGTCCTTGTGACCCACCCCTTCGTGTTTGCCCTCCACATCACAGGCAGTCTGGCTTTGATTACACTGTGCTGCTTGAAAGCACGAGGGTTCTCAAATTGGTAAAGAAGTAGCGGCTTGATTTTTATGTCGCCACTAGCGTTAGCACACAGCAAAACGGTTAACCTGTCCTTCATTGGTTTATGGCCAGGCATAGCCTTCTCTTCCTGGGTAATGTAGGTCCTCTTCGGCATCCTCTTCCAGAACAATCCTGTCTCATCGCAGTTGAAGACTTGTTGCGGGATGTATCCTTCAATCCTCCACTAATTTTGTGAAATTTCACGAATTCTTTCACAGCTTCAGCGTCGGAACTAGCAGCCTCTCCATGCCTTACCACACTATGAATGCCACTTCTCTTGCGAAACCTTTCAAACCATCCTCTACTGGCTTTAAATTCCTCACTTTCGCCACTCGTAGAAGGATAGTTTTGCAGCAAATCGCCATGAATCTTCCTGGCTTTTTCGCATAACAAACAAAGCCTCGCTTACGCTATCCCCTGCAAGTTGCTTCTCGTTCAGCCACACTAGCAACGGTTTTTCCACCTCTTCCAGCAATTGAGGCCTCTGCCTGGTTAACGCTGTAACTCCTTTTGCAACATCAGCTGCTTTAATAGATTCTTTCTGCTTTAGAATAGCCGAAATCGTAGATTTTGACTTCTTGTACTCGACGGCAAGATCAGTAACAATTTCTTTCTTTACTTCGATTTAAATTTTCTGCAAAACTTTCTTCTCACCACTCTTCACTTGCTTAGAAGCCATGGTTAACTGCAAAAGCACACGAAATACTGTAAAGCACGCACGTCTGACCGAGAACAATGAACAGGGAGAGGCTGAACATGTGCTTAAATACAGTAATCGGCGCATATGAACCGAAAGGGAAATTGAATAGAGCACAGAGTTCACAGAGAAAGCACGCACGTCTGACCGAGAACAATGCAACACGTGCGGAAATCATCGGCGCGCACAAATCGAAAGGGAAACTGGCTTGTTCGTATACCAAGTGTGTGGTCGTGAACCGAGGCAAAAGTTTGGTGAACTTTTTGGTCGTAAACCGATTTGTACGTGTACCGAGACGTTCGTGAACCGAGGTACCACTGTATTTCCTACCAAGAAATTAAATCTGCCAACTTCCACATCCATAGCAGTTTCTCTTCCACTTTGTGGAAGATCAAGTCCCATCTGAGAAATTAACCATGAAAGCATTACTACCACATATATGTAGCCTCAAAATGTACAGGAAGCAAACAGCAGTAACACTTGCCTGAACTACAAAATGACAGGCTTCATAAAGGGCAGTCAAGACCAACATCTCTCCCTTCTTTTCCAAAGCATAACCACAGTTTTTGGGAGCAGAGATCACATGCACATCATGTCCTCGTCCATCTAGAGAAGCAAAGAAATGAGACTTGTTCTGGGGCAAAAGGCTTTCGCATCTTGCAGTCTTCAACTCATTAACAATGTATACATCATTTGGAGACCCCGCTGGTAAGACCACAGCCATGCTTGAAGTCATGCAGTCTGTGAGAAGGCCTCCTTGTGCTGGTTGCAGGAGAAGTGGTTTTGAGGGGATCCCCACCAACTGGGCAGCTCAGGGTCACATTCATTGCATTCCCAATAGCCAGTTTGTAGCTCAGGTGCAGGATATAGTGGGGATTCTAACACATAATAGCACATTGAGCAGACAGTTCATTTAGAGCGCTGAAATATTCCAAGCTTTATGCACCTGAACCTTGATACCACATGCTCTGTTGAAAGCAGAGAATCTTATGGTTCTTTTTCCTTTGACCAACTTGTAGCCACAATGTTTGGGAGCTTTAGATGCACCAATTACTTGCCCCAAATAATCTAAGAAAAGATCCACACAGCCGCTGTAAACCAACTGCACTCTCAGCCATCTGTAATGAATGTCTACATGCAGACGTGTCTTCCAATCTAATCTGCTCTGGAAGAAGATAGCTGCACTCTTAGATTGAATATTCCAAGGTACTGAAACTGGCATTGTGAGCAATGAGTTTGGGCTAAGAATGGATGTGGAGATATTGGATCAAAACAATCTGCCACAAGAAACACTAAAAGCACAAGTAGTTTGCACTTCTTGTCCACACCAATGCAACCTTTGACAGGAAAGGATTTCTGAAATGAACCCCTTGACTTGGGAATCTCCCTTGCAAAGAAGTTGAAAATTGGAATTTGCTGCCAAAACCTTGGATCTTGCAAGTTTAGTGAATTCTACCCAGTCCAATGTAGTTTGGTATGAGATTGGGAGTGTCTGTTAGAGCTTGTATTAGTAATGGGGACCAATTTATGCTAGTGGAAACTAGAAACAGTTGGGCAAGCCAGTTTTCATTCCATTCACATTTGAAGCTGGGAGAGTAGATCAGTTGAATTTCAGATTTGATTGTTCCATAACAACTCACCAATAATTTGACCTCATCCAGTGAACCATAAGGCAAAAACTAAAGTCATGCCAGAAGCTGTACAAGTAGGAGGAGGATGGACAGTAGGCATCGGAGGGAGATAGAAGCCTGCTGTACAGGGCATTTCATATATACTCTCCAATATGCTGTAGCACTCCGGTAGATGACCATCCAGGGGGGTATTTTTCGTACGTGGATTACTCACTGAGCCGGATGTAATTGATGATTTGGCCTGATCCTGGATCTGTCGGTTTTTTGAAACTCTTGCTGGAAGTGTTGTCATAGCAACACATCCAAATCCGCAAACCTGCTCGGAGCAGGTTTGTTCTATGTAAACAAGGATTAGTTCACACACGTGATCAGTGACGGTGGGTGGAAGTCATCCAGTCAGGGGCTCGCCGTTCATGAATGAGCGACCAATTGATATTGGTGGGCAAATTATATGAAGAGAATTTCATATAAAGAGGGTTTTGCGCGATCGGCAAGATCCTTAATTGCCCCCGGATAAAATTCTGTACGAAAGATACCGCTTTAGCTGAGGGGGGATATTGTACCTCAAAGATTTATTAGCTCCATATATTCGAGTTAAACTCAGCGAAGTCGGGCTCTCACAACCACACCGACAGTAGGCATTGCTTTGAGGTTTCTTGCAAGCGGCACGTTTTTTATATATACTGTAGGCGATGCGGAACATCTATCGAAAAGTGCAGTTTGCCAGGCAATTCGTAAAGTCTGTTTGGCTCTGAAACATTTCCTTCAGGTTTTCATTGTGTTTCCTGGACACCTGCATGTGCAGACAGTAAAAGAGGCGTTTCATGCCATTGCAGGTAGGTAATACACAGGCTAAAACACCCACAGTTTCATAAAGAATCTCACAATCAGCCTAACATTCTCATTACCCAGGGTTTCCAAATGTGATTGGGGAACATGGGACTGATCAGAGTGGAGTTTGATCAAACATTATTTGGAAAATGTACCTGTGCTCCTCATGAATAATCAGACAGTTTCTTCATCAAATATTTGACCTTCATTAATATCTCGTTGGTCAGACAGGTTCAAGGGATATGACATTCCCTGCAACTGACCCAACAAAAAAAAGAGGACTATATGGAACATACCTATAGCACACATGGAGAACAAATATGCAATGACCATCCTTTACCTGAAATGAAGTGACCACTGCTTCCTGCCACTGGTTCTGAGGAGGAGATTCCCCCTGGAATGCCCTCAGAAACAGGGCGATGGGCATTTTGCTGGAGAGCCAACTCTTCTGCAGGGGTTAGGTCTGGACCACGTGGACCTCCACCTGTTCTTTGCTTGTCTGCATATTGTCATGCCCTTGTGCATATTAAATCTTGAAATTCGTGTCCTTCGAATAAAAGGTCTTGCGCCGCGTGTGTGAAAAAAAATGCGCTCGTTCTTTCATCATTTTGTTGCAGCCGATCAAAGACTTGCTGATCATGTTTTCTAGACTCAATATATATGGGCTTTTCAATCAGCGGGGCGCGCGCATTCATCTCGTATGATTAGATCCAGCTACACTAATCTAATACACAGTTGCGTTTGAAAAACGGACTTATCTGGAGGAGTTTCACTGGCATTAACTCATCGAAGATGAGGCACCTGATCTCAGATGGTTTAAGCGACGTACGAAAAATACCCCTACCCCCCAGTGTAGTGGTTATCCTAGATTTAAAGTAATCATACATTCAGGTTCCACATATTCTCTACCCTGCTGCATCAACTTACAGGAGTATTTGATCTTTAGACATTATAGGTACCAAGTGGGATACTCTCAGATGCCATCTTGGTACTTGCCACGATTATATATCCCTTTTCTGTCCAGGAACCTGGAGGGAACGTTGATCAGTTTATGCCTTTTGAAAACACACAGGAAGGTATTACAAGGCAAAATTTAGACAATTTATGTTCATGCAAGGCCATTTTTTTTTTTTTTTTTTTTTTTTAATATTAACCAAGTTCTACAGCTACAAAGGCAGTATTAAACCAATAGGCAACTTCTATCCTAAAGCATGTCAAATTTGCCAACAGCACTCATTTATCTTATCAAATTCCACTTCATATGACTGAGGAAAGTGATGCACAAGGGATCCTGTTGATGAAAAGCCATTCGATGTAGATAATAAAAAGCTTCAGAGACCACCAAGCAGCTGCCAATACAACCTCCATGTAGCCATGTACCAGAAGCCAGTTTCATTCAGCTAGTGTTGCCTACTCAGCCATAGGTCTGGGGTTGACTAAGGTACAGCAAAATGAACCCTCAAATGAACACATTTCCAATATAATTAACAGTGTCTGCTCTTCAGCCTTGGGCATTTGTGCTAGCATTACAAAGACCAAGTTAGACAGGGCTTAAAGGAGAATGTACACTACCAGGAGGTTTCAGTACTCCCATCTGTGGATTTATTCTACCTTTAAATCGCTTCATTGACCACTAGGCCTTGCCCAATTAGAATACAGGTAAAATGGTGGTGGTGGTAAGCTGGATGGCACAGCCTTTATATCCAACAGTAAGGAGCAGATGCCCACCTGCCTTCAGTAAAAAATGTCCAGTCTCTGGGAAGATCCAGGACTGGCACCATCATATTGGATTCATCTACAAGGCAACCATCTTGTCTGACAACATACCAAAAAGAAATCCATTACAGTGCAGTGCAGTGCACTAACCAACTTACCCATTAGTTTGGCATGACTCACTTGATTAAAAGATCCACCAGGAAATATCAGAGGTTTCACAGGTGGTACTGTACAACACTGGTGGTCCGCTTGTGGCAGAGGAGGATGGTAGCATGTATGGGGCATTTCATGGTTGTTCTTTCATTGACCATTCTCAGGTGTGTAGAGGACAACAAGCACATAATTTGAAATCTACAAGGAGAGAACAGGCCTAACTTTTGCAGAACTGACTACAGCAAGTGCCAAGCAAATTGTTAAACCCAAGGGTTTTAATTTGGAACAGTACAAGTCACCTGTCCAACTCTGCTTACCTCAGAACACACAACAGCTCCTATAACCTGCAGTGAAGGCAGTCTTGCCCCTCTTCTGTAAGTGGTAGTGGCATTCTTTGGGAGCATTCATGACAACTACAGGATGTTGAGCTTCATCTAGGGAGAAAAAAAAAAAAAAGAAACTTCCCCCTGACCATTAGTTCCCTACAAGAGGGCATTAGCAGTTATAACCAAGTAGAACTTAGCCTAAGAGTATTTCTTGGTTGTCAGTGCTGATGTACTCGCCCATTACTTTAACCTCATCCAACAAATTACTGGGAAGCTCTATGGAAATGCTGGGTGCTCTGCGAGCTATGTGAGGTGGCCTGGTTGTAGAGGGCATTAAAGCTGTACAGAGTGGTACCAGTGGGTATCTCACAGGGGACCTCATGTTCACCACTATCTGGGGACCAGGAGTAGGCTTGTAGAGGACAGTCAGTGGGACAACCATTTTTCTTCCTAGAATCACTACTACACACTATCAGCATAGGCTCATGCAGGGGGTCAAAAAAATGCTGAATTTTCTTGTGTTGGAGTGTTTGTCTTCTGTAAACTTTAGTCTTACCAACATGGCAAGGTCTCCAATGATCAATAGTTATGACATTTTACCAACATCTCCTTTAAACAAACGGTGATGATGGCTAGGGACCCCTTGTATAAGGCCACATTAGATATGAAATCTTCTGTACAAGGCAATGTCTCCAATAGTTTTAGGCACAAATTGACAAAATTAACTTATGGACAGAATTTCTAGGCGCAGCCAGGGTGTTGAGGGGGTCCGGTTTGGTGGGCTCAGGATTGGGTCACTGCTTTTTGCAGATGATGTTGTCCAGTTTGCTTCATCAGGCCGTGATCTTCAGCTCTCTGGATCGGTTCGCTGCCGAGTGTGAAGCGGCTGGGATGAGAATCAGCACCTCCAAATCCGAGACCATGGTCCTCAGCCGGAAAAGGGTGGAGTGCCCTCTCAGGGTTGGTAGCGAGATCCTGCCCCAAGTGGAGGAGTTCAAGTATCTCGGGGTCTTGTTCACGAGTGAGGGAAGAATGGAGCGTGAGATCGACAGGCGGATCGGTGCGGCATCCGCAGTAATGCGGGCGCTGCATCGGTCTGTCGTGGTGAAAAAGGAGCTGAGCCGCAAGGCGAAGCTCTCAATTTACCAGTCGATCTATGTTCCTACCCTCACCTATGGTCATGAGCTATGGGTAGTGACCGAAAGAAAGATCGCGAATACAAGCAGCTGAAATGAGTTTCCTCCGCAGGGTGTCTGAGCTTCTCACCCTCTCTTTAAGGGAAAGCCCAGTCATCCGGGAGGGGCTCAGAGTAGAGACGCTGCTCCTCCGCATCGAGAGGAGTCAGATGAGGTGGCTCGGGCATCTAATCAGGATGCCTCCCTGGTGAGGTGTTCCGGGCACGTCTAACCGGGAGGAGGCCCCGGGGAAGACCCAGGACACGCTGGAGGGACTGTGTCTCTCGACTGGCCTGGGAACGCCTTGGGATTCTCCCGGAAGAGCTAGAAGAAGTGGCCGGGGAGAGGGAAGTCTGGGCATCTCTGCTCAAGCTGCTGCCCCCGCGACCCGACCTCGGATAAGCGGGAGACAATGGATGGATGGATGGATGGACAAAATTACCACAGTCTGAAACACCCTACTAGGCTTGCCAAGTCCAAAGAGGATCCCATTAGGTTTCTTCATCTAGTGGTAGCCACAGCTTCTGGAAGCAGTGTGGACTAATACTTCATGATGGGAGTGATCTGCTCAAACAGACAGACTCTGGTCAATGAATCATTTCAGCTTAAGAGATGTGCAAGCCATTTACTGCCAGCTTACCTCAAACTTTGATCTGATCTAGGGAGCCTGGAGGTAGAACACTCATGCAGGAGGCTTTGCAAAGAGGTCTAGGCTTCCTAGGTGATGTGGCTATAGGTGTAGTCGTGGTAACCCAATGAGAGCTGGGGCATTTCATGTGGACTACTACTGGCTGCCTATATCTTGCCTTATATACAACTGTTTTAGGACATGATTACCCTGCAATACAACCCTTAAACTGTTTTTGAATCCCTGGATTTCAGCAAATTCCCACAAACCATGATCAATCACTGACCTCCATTCGGCCATGACAATTTATAGCTTGCAGTAAGCACCAGATCATAGCCTCTCCTCAGTGAGTGATATTACAATGGAGAGGTGGGTGTACAACAGCTGGCTAAAAAATGTCACCGACATCTGAAGTGCTTGGGTTTCCTTTGTAGACCAAGTCCCACACTACAACCACATGTATCATCACCCGAATGTACTCACCCTTCACTTTGACCTGGTCTGGAGTGGCACCAGGCAGTAGCACATCCGTAGTGGACACATGGCAAGATACCTTTGGATCAGACACTGGAGGCACAGTGAAATACGGGGCAGGAACTTGTTCCCTATGGTATATTGGGCACCTCATGTCCAATACCTCTTCCTTGTGGTCAGGTGCAGTATATTGCAAAGTCAGGACATGGTAGCTCCCCTGTCATGAAGCAACTAGTCAAATCACTCAGGCCAACCAAGTCAATTGCAGAGCCCCAGCTTCATGTGTGGTCTACTTCTAGAAATCATGTGGACAACACTTAAGGAATGCTCAGGATTTGACATTTTATTAACAGGACTATCTTAGTTGTCATTTAGAAATTTGCAAGATCATAACTAGAAAATACCTTCATGAAAGGATCAAGCCAGAGATTAAGGATATAACAAAAATAGAAATGGGATTATAAACTCAAACCATGCTGGCCACACTAACCAGTTGTTTACTAATAACTTCTGTACCTTTTGGGACAATGCTGAATATCTGGACAAGGGGGTTAAGGTACAGTTTTAAGCCAGACAACAAAATTCCTCCCCACCCCAATACTCACCTGTTTCTTCACATAGCAGCCTTTGTATGGAACAGTAAAGAAAATCCTTCCAAATGCAGCTTTCAAAAAATCACTGGCATCTCTTAGCAATGCTGTGCACAGGGACCCAGTGGAGGTGGTCGGTGGGAAATTGACAGTCCAGTTAATCATTCCTGGTTTACAATGCAACTCAACATAAGGATGAATGTTAAACCTCCCTTTAATAGCTAGGAGGTACAATCCAACACTGAAAAGCCCCATTTGGCAACTGCCGATTTGCATATGGACAAGGGTATAAAAAGGACTAACTTGCTGTGATGATTTGTTATATCAGATGTCTTGAACCTCTTGCTTAGATTTACAATGACAGGCATTGGATGAAGTCCTGTAGCAAGTCATTCACATCATGCCTACTCAGTAGAAGCATCTGCCCTTGTCTGCCACCCTCAATGTCATCTTGAAGTTTTTATACCATCACAGAGGATGATACAAGATGCAATTTAGAATATTCACAACTAAAGCAAGATGCTCCATTCTGAATAGTGGGCTCAACCAGCTACAGGCCAAGCAGCACATTGAATTCCTGCTTTGTTTTGGCTTTAGCAGATGGGGTTAATTTGTAAAGATTCCACCATCTTGGACTACAGGGCCTAATAACCCCTTAACCCCCCTATCAATCCAGTAAGTAAGAACCCTGTTTCTTGGGGCTTAAGACTACCCTTGGTAAGGGATGATCACAACCCAAGTTTTGCATTTACTTAAGTGGTCAAACCCACCTTAGCTTGTCATAGGAGCTATAAGGGAATTTCCAAAGGGTTTGGTTGCTCCCAAAAGCTGAACCAAGCCCACTAAAACCACTATGAAAGATTGAAGTACATACCCTCAAACTCATCTTTACTTATGCAAGTTTCACTCAAAAGGAGTTTTAAAATGTACTTGGTCAACATTCAAATGCTCAATCATTAGCCTTAAATGTGGTGGTTATCTGCTGGTATTGGGTGTAATTGTGGACAATGACTAAAAGTTTGTGCCACGAACACACCAAGAGGGCTGGTCAGAGCCTCACCTTTCACTTTCAGGTCACCAAGAGACCCTGAAGGGAGCCCATCAGTCATGCTGGTGTCACTGCAGCCCACAGCTGGTGGAAGGCCAACAGTAGCAACACTGACTGGACAAGCAAGGGAGACCTTCTCATTTTGCCAGGAAAGAGTCAGGACATAACAGCCATGCTGCAGCCAAAGAAGAAAAGTTACAATACAACTCCTGAATGGAGGCAGCAAGTAGCAGCTCAAATAAAGAAGTCTCACCATTTTCTGCACATTGCAGCCATCATTGTAGGTTGTAAAAATGAATGACCCACTTCTCTTTTCCACTTTGTACTTACATTGGTGAGCAAGTCTTGTTACAAGCATAAGGGAAGAGTTTACTGCAAGAAAGATTTATTCCTCATTATTTTTACCCCATAGTGCATGAACCGACTTGTTGCACACAGAGGCTCTACACTTACCGCGCACTTTCAGATCTGCACTAGACCCAAAAGACTGGGCTGACATCGACCCCTCACCACAAGTGCTTTCATAAGGTGACTGAACTTCTTTACTACAAGTATTGCCAGAATACATTAAAGTCTTGTATTGGTAAGCCTGCTCCCCTTCAGAGGCCCCTAGTCCCCAACTCCAAGCACCACTGTGTTCACCATCATGGTCCTCCCTACTCTCCTGCAGTTCAAAATCAGCTCCCTCTGAAACAACAACATTCAACACAGGAACAGCAGCAACACCCTTTTGATTGTAATTAATGGCTTTCAGATTGTGGTTTACCAGACCAATATTCAGGTCATCATGTTTAAATGGTGGATCTACCTCTTCCACATCTAGTACTTCAAAATCCTGATACAATGGATCACCTGAACTGCCTTCATCATCACCCTTAAACTCCTGACTTGTAACTACCTCAGCATAAGGCAATACAGGAGAAATGAAAGAATGAGTATTCTTCAAAGCTAAGTCATTTTCAGAGCTTAAGTTTCCTACTGCTGAGTTAGGATCATCTTTCCAGCAGTCTAACAAACCACCATCTCCAGTTATAAAATTCCATAGAGGCATAATAATAAAAACAAAGGCAGCACTGCCTGCCCTTTCAGCAACATCATGAACACTAATCTCAAAGAGAAACCAAACTCTCTTTCTTTCTTTCTTTCTTTCTTTCTTGAGCCAGCGAGCGAGCGAGCGACAACATTATCAACTACAACCAAAAGCTTCATTCACAGGACCCGCAGCCTATCTATTTATAAGGAGACACCTGATGTGAGATTGTCCTTAATGACACCAAATTAGGGTTCTTTGACGGTGCCTCGTTTAAAAGTCTCCACGCAGATCATTTACCTGCCAAATCAAAGGTGCAACTGCAATGTAATTCTGGTTTTCTCCTAATTAAAATTACTCGCCATATTTAAGATCTAGTTTAACAATTGTGTGATTCAATTAACAAGGGTGGAGCTTTCAATTACACTCTTCAGCCTTTTTAATATTTAAAATGAAGTTCAGGACTTTGTGCCTAAAATATGTGCAAATTAAAGAAAGAATCTTAATTCAAACATCCATTTCGTCCATTTTCAGGATTTGCTCTTATTAACTCTTTTGGGGCGGATGTCGACTTTTATCGACACAAGGGGCTGAGGGTAGATAATGACTAAAGTCGAGCAATAAAAGCTCTAAATGTCGATAAGTTATGGGTTGACCCTCTTCACGTAGAATCCCTGAGTGTATACGTAGTGCAGAGTGAACAATGTCTAGAATGGCATCAATATCAGGTGAGAGAGCAGAGCGAATGCACAAAGCAAAATGCGCCATGCATTTTATTTATTTATTTAGCATTCTTGTTGAATCAGATTCTGACTTATCGAACTCTGGTTTTGATGCAACTGATCTGTAAATCGAAAACGAAAGTCAGGTACCTGCATCAGCTGATCAGTCACCAGCTGACCCTTTTATGGCATTGTTCACCTGGGAGGACTATATGGTCACTTATCAAACTCCAATTTTAATGCAAAATGATCTGGAAATCTAAAATGAAAATTAGGTATTGGCATCAGCTGATCAGTCCCCAGTTGATCATGGTGGCTCTAAAATCTGTACTAACCCCTACTCTCTCTTCTGTTTCCTTTTCTCGTGTCCTTTTGGTGGTGCCACCACCATCTACTCAAAGCACTGTGATGTTCCAACAGTGATGGATTAAAAGCCAGAAGTCTGCATGACCATCATCATCAAGTCCTTCCGTGAGAACCCTAAATACAAAGAGGACTATTTCATTTATGTTAGGTAGAATGCCCAGAGGGGACTGGGTGGTCTTGTGGCCTGGAACCCCGGCAGATTTTATTTTTTTCTCCAGCCGTCTGGAGTTTTTTTTTTGTTTTTTCTGTCCTCCCTGGCCATCGGACCTTACTCTTTTTCTATGTTAACTAATGTTGTCTTATTTTAATTTCTTATTTTGTCTTTTATTTTGCTTTTCTTCATTATGTAAAGCACTTTGAGCTACTTTTTTGTATGAAAATGTGCTATATAAATAAATGTTGTTGTTGTTGTTGATCGTAGTGCTGAACACACTCATGTAGTTGATGCACTCACAGCAACGTTCGCCCTGAAAGGACTACACAGACGTACATCTGTGGGAGGCATACTGGCAACTGGACTTTATCAGACGACATGGCGCACTCGTGGACACTATAGATAGATTGATACTTTATTAATCCCAAGGGGAAATTCACATTCTCCAGCAGCAGCATACTGATACAATAAACAATATTAAATTAAAGATTGATAATAATGCATATATTTTATATATATTTTATGATATAGATTACCAGCCACTAAACTACTTCAAGCTGTTTTATTCCAGCAAGTGCCTTTCAGCTTATGAGTGATGAGACAAACGGGTACAGTTAGGTCCATAAATATTTGGACAGAGACAACTTTTTTCTAATTTTGGTTCTGTACATTGCCACAATGAATTTTAAATGAAACAACTCAGATGCAGTTGAAGTGCAGACTTTCAGCTTTAATTCGGTGGGGTGAACAAAACGATTGCATAAAAATGTGAGGCAACTAAAGCATTTTTTTAACACAATCCCTTCATTTCAGGGGCTCAAAAGTAATTGGACATATTAAATAACTGGAAATAAAATGTTCATTTCTAATACTTGGTTGAAAACCCTTTGCTGGCAATGACAGCCTGAAGTCTTGAACTCATGGACATCACCAGATGCTGGGTTTCCTCCCTTTTAATGCTCTGCCAGGCCTTTACTGCAGCGGCTTTCAGTTGCTGTTTGTTTGTGGGCCTTTCTGTCCGAAGTTTAGTTTTCAACAAGTGAAATGCATGCTCAGTTGGGTTAAGATCTTAAGGTCAAGGGAACAAAAAGAACTGGATGGAGACAGATTTCTGTTGTTAATACACGCTGTATTCTCTGCAGCTGCTAGCACATGGCCAGGCCAAAAACAAAACAATAACAATCTTACTTCCTCTTACATATCCTTCCAGATCTTGAATGCCTAACTTTATAAACACTGCTTTCTAACACATTACAACGTAACAGAGAACATTGCAGATCTAAATGTAGGTATATTCCTATTCTCATTCTAATATAATGAACGTTTACTTCTCTAATTTAATACTTGTGACAACATAACCTTACATTACTCCCTCCCTCAGGAAAGAAACGTTCACGTTTCTAGCCTTGTAAATCTACAACTTAGAAAATACATCAACAAGTTAACAATGTAATATTTTAACCCATTACAAAGTCTTTAAAACATTTTGGTAGGATGGTAGGGCGACAAAGTCGTTGCTGAGTTGGCTCCTGCAGAACACCTTTAACAGGAAAAAGTGCTTCTGAATTTGTCCCAGATTCCAGCTGAACAGCAGGATTATTGTTTGTGTTGTGTCCAAACTGAGTCAAGTTCTCTTTACCCAGCTGAACCTCAGTTTCCTGTTGCCTCTGAGTAACTGGTATAAAGGGGAGCGAACCAGATAGTGCAGTCAGTTTAGGTAACTTTATATGAGGAGGTCTTGGAATGAGTAGCATAGTGGGTGAGGTAGTGGGGATTGGAGAGGTATATCTCTTCAGATGATTATAATGGACAACTTGTAACTTGGTAGGTTCAAAAGGGCACCTTATACGATAAGTTACACCCGAGGCATCCCCAGAAGAACCCATGCTCTCCACAATTTCAAATGGTCCTTTTCAGTGAGGGGACAGTTTCTGACGTGTAGAAGTAGGGTCATGCAGCCAAACAAGATCTCCTGGGGAGTATGGCTCATGTCTGACAAGGCGATCATAAAAATGCTTCTGTTGTTTGTAAGCCAACTAGTTATTCCTAGCAACAGTCTGGAAAGCCACTTGGAATTTATTTCTCAGTTGGTTAACATAGTCCATAGGCATCCCGGAAGCAATTGTAGTGGTTGTTGAACCCGATGAAAATAGAAGGTCAGCAGGTGTTCGAGCCTCTCTACCATGCAAAAGAAAGGCCTATAATCTGTGCTAGAGTGTGTGCTGGTGTTGTATGCAAATGCCACAGGGTTCAAAAATTCACCCGATTCCCCTAAATGTTGCAGCAGGGTTCGTTTCAACTGTTCAATTAGAGTCCGGTTGAATCGCTCTACTAGGCCATCCCCCTGTGGAGGGTAAGAGCTGGTTTTGATTTTTTTTACACCTAGTAATTGACAAAGATAACGAATCAAATCAGATTCAAACTACTGACCTTGATCTGTGAGCCGACTTTCTGGAATACCATGATGGGTGATAAAGTTCTCAAAAAAACATTGAGCAACTGTAGTGGCACGTCAATCCTGTAAAGCATAGAGGTTTACAAACTTTGTGAAATAGTCTTGTATGACTAAAACATATCTATTACCACGTGAGGTGAGTGGCAGTTCCAAAATGTCTGCTGCTACAATTTCAAAGAGTTTTGTAGAGGTCACTGTTTGGAGGGGTGCACAGTGGTGAGAGACAGGTGTACGGCATGCTGCACAACTTGGACACTACTCACACCATTTTCGGATGTCACGAGCCATATAAGGCCAGTAACAAAAGCGATTTGCTCTGTGTAAGATACTGTCCAGATACTTTGTTACCATGTACAAATTCCAGAGCGTCTGGTACAAGTGATGGGGGGACGACTACTTGATATACTGGATCTGTGGCAGGAGAAAAGTATACTTTACGGCAGAGCAGGTTATTATGGATAGTGAGGCGATGAAATTCTTGCCACAGTTTCTTTAGTACAGGTACAGCTTGTTTGATTTGCCAGTAAGGAGGATGATGGCCAACAGTTATCCATTTAATAACCTCTGATAGCATAGGATCACTTTGCTGATGTTCATAAATGGTGTGTCCTTTTGTGGCTAGGGTACAAGAAAACCCTGAAAATGCATCAGACTGTGATCCAGGTGGAAGAGTTGTAGAAGGGCCAGGATCCGTCAAAGGAAGATGGTAACTACATCCACAAATTGAATGGTGTAAGTCAGCCTCTGTATTATGATGAGAGGGGTCAATAGCAGATGATGGCAAGGCACTTGCATTCTCCAAATTTGTAGCTATACAAGTGACCGGCCGCCGAGAAAGTGCATCAGCATTCTTATGAGCATTACCTTCTCTGTGTACTACAACCTAGTCAAAAGTGTCAAGTTCAAGAGCCCATCGAGCATGTCAGCCTGTTCTGTCCCCATCAATGGGTATTTGCCTCAAGCCAAGTAGGGGTTTGTGGTCCGTTATGATTTGAAATGGCAGTTTGTAAAGCTAGTGCCGGAACTGTCGTACAGCCCAGACAATGGCCCATAGCTCTTTGTCATATGCAGACCACTTTTTGTCATTTTTTGTTAACACATGGCTGGCATAGGCTACAACATGCTCCTGCTTATCACTGACCTGTGCCAGCACCGCACCAATTGCAGACCCAGAGGCATCTGTGTAAAGCAGAAAAGGTTCTGAAAAATCAGGGAATGTAACAATAGGAGGATTAGACAAGGCATTCTTCAAATAACAAAAAGCTTCCTCACAGGCAGGTGTCCATGTGAACACAGCATATTTTTCAGTAAGAGCATGGAGTGGTGCAGCATGGTGTGCAAAGTTTTGTATAAACTTCCTACAATAGGAACAGAGCCCAAGAAATGTACGTACCTCAGTCTGCGAACCAGGAGTAGGCCAGTCTGTTACACTCTGGATGTTTCTTGGGTCAGGCTCAATGCCCTGTCGGGATATAATGTGGCCCAAAAATGTAACATGATCTCTAGCAAAACTGCATTTGGAAGGGTTTAGCTTAAGTCCACTCTTGTAGAACCTAGATAGGATCTCCTCTAAGTGTTTCAGGTGGTCATCAAAGGAACGACTGAAAATTAAAACGTCATCCAAGTACACTAAGCAGGTCTCCCATGGAAGGCCACGCAGCACTATCTCCATCAGCCTCTGAAATGTCGCTGGAGTATTGGTCAGTCCCATGGGCATCACTTTGAAATGGTATAGTCCACATCCTGTTGTAAATACAGTTTTCTCCCGGTCACATTCCTTCACTTCTATCTGCCAGTAACCTTGCTGCATGTCCAGGGTGGAGAACCATGCTGAACCTGCTAAGGCATCTAAAGCATCATCAACTCTGGGTAAAGGATGGGAGTCTTTAATTGTGACTGCATTGAGCTTACGATAATCAAGGCAGAAATGCCAGGACCCATCTTTTTTCCGCACAAGTACCACTGGTGCAGCCCAAGGATTGACGCTTTCTTCAATAACATCCACTTCTAATACAGTAGTTTGTTAACCTGTTGTCGTATTTCAGCACTTTGGTCAGGTGGCGCATCTCCTGTGCGAATACGATGGGTAATGATGTTTGTACATCCCTGGTCCTCCGGGCCTTTGCTGAACACCCCAGCATACTTTTGTAGTAACATCTCAAGGGACTGAACTTCAGTATTCGATAATATTGCTTGGTCCACTTGCACTGGAGGTAAAGTTGTTGCAGGAACAGGCAAAATAGTACAACAGGAAGCCATCAGTGGTAGGCGTTCAATAGCAGGCACAGATAAGAATTCCCCTAAATGTTGACCTGCATGTAATTCCAAGTCTTCATTAGAGGGGTTAAACACTTGTACAATAGTAAGTTCATTCTGTACATGACTGAGAGTGCGAGCTACCACAACATCACAATTAGTTTGAGGTTCTAACACACCAAAGTAGTTGTCAGGGACTGACAAAGGTAATGTGGGTGTGCCCACACTGGCAGTCATGATAATTTCACTCCCTGCTGGAACAACCACTGTGCTGAGCACTGAAACATTGCAGCAAGTAATGACTTCCTGTTGTTTTTGACAAAATGGAACTTCCCAGTACCACAGTGACAATTTACCCTCTGCAAGGTCCACCACAGCATGATGCCTTTGTAGAAAGTCCCAACCTATAATAACTGGCTGGTGGCCACCTCGTACTACATGGAAGTCATATTGTAAAAGTTCTTTCCCAATGCAAATGCCAAGTGTCAGACTTCCCAAAATGTTCAAACTTTGTCCATTTATAGCTCGAGCTAGCATAAAAGATGATTTTAAAGGTCGCTGTTTCAAAGATGTGCGAGACATGCGAAAATCTTCACTAATTAATGAAATTGATGAGCCAGTGTCCACTAGAGCCAATACTTCAAGTCCCTCCACCACAGCCAGCTCATTAGCTGTGAGGGATAGTGGCATAGCTTCTTGTATATTATTAACATTACTGTTATATGGCTTGTGCACAGCATGTGGGGCTGGTATTGTCGAAGCTAATGTGTGCCCCTCAACACCAGCTGCTCATCATTTTCCTGACCTCGGAGAATGAGAAGTAGGGAAAGATGATCTTCATGTGGAAGAAAAAAAATGAACAGAACGTGACTGGAGTCTTGTAGGACTAACTCCCCTATGTCTTCTCATCATTGGGCTAGGACTGCGGTGCCTGTACTCACCATGGCTTGATCGTTTAGCAGAGTACCATTCTTCAGGCTGCTGTTTACATTCTGGTGAAACAGAACCAGAGTAGGGACTAACTGAAAATTCCTCATCATCATAACCCGTATATAATTGTGAAGCGACTGTGTGGAAACGTTGTGGACTTCTAGAGGAATGCTGGAGCTGCCTATCAGGTAAATGATGGAATGGATGTTGAGGAGAGTCATCCAGAGTTGAAATAGAATGGTCTCTCTTGTAACGAGTGGGTTTCAAGTAGGGAGGATGATGTCCTTCAGGAGTAAATCCTAACTGTCTGACAAGCAGGTGATTAGATTCCTGAAGCTGGTTTAGATGTGTTTGTAAAGAGACCACCTTCAAAGTTAGATTTTCCATAGCATGCCACAGATGGTGATCACCGTTTTTAGAGGTATTCACCATAGAAGCAGATGGCTCAGCAGTGGTAGTAGTACTAGGGGAGGAATACGCTGGCTGAGATGCAGAGGTAGAGGTCATATTTAGTAATTCTCTGGCTCTCTCACAACGACTAGCCACTGTAAGGGCCTCTTCAATATTTTTTGCACCCATTTCATAAATTCTAGATTGGCCTTAGTGTGTGCTTGGTGTGTGGGTGTGTTTGTGTGTGTCCTGCGGTGGGTTGGCACCCTGCCTGGGATTGGTTCCTGCCTTGTGCCCTGTGTTGGCTGGGATTGGATGTATTGTGGTGCCGAAGGGGAAGTGACAAAAAATTTAAAGGTGTGACGCGTACACTTAAGGTGACGCTCACATTCAGGCAAGGTGACACGTCGAATTAAATGTGGTGCTGGACAATTAAACAAGGAGATGTGCAAACTTAAGGTGATGCACAAAATTAAATGTGGTGCTGCACAAAAATAGAGATGACGTGCTTACAATCAGAGGGGTGACGACCAGTAAAAGTGTATGACAAGGGTAGGTACCTTGGCAAAACAAAAGGAAAACACTGATTAGTGGAAAGGTTTGCCTGTCAGTGTACAGGGGGAATTTCCTGTTATGTTGTATGTTGATTAAGGGAAAGTTAATATAGCATTCTTTTTCAATTACATTGTTAGTGATCATAGTTCCTGATGTATGTACATGGTGTACATTATCAGGCGGAAAAATAAAACAAAACTACAAGATTAAAATTTGAAATTTTGAGGTTAGGGTTAGATGACATTTTGACCTCTTTCTTCACGTGTCCCCATTTGTTTTTCTTTTCTCTGTACCCTAATACACTTCCGTAAGAAAATACTCAGAAGTGGTCAGATATTAAATTCGCTGTGAAAAAGCAAATCGCAGCCCCACTGTCTATTTTGAAAACTGTGCGACTTTCTGAAGTTAAACTTTCGAGTGTCTTCTACGTATTTTAAGAATAGGGAGGGACAGAGTGACAAACAAGAGTGGAGGAGGATGCACACAGGTAGAGTACAGCCTATGCAGATTAGTCAATCTGAAGGAGATTAAAGAGTGCAAAGTGGTGGCAGGGGAAAGTGTAGACAGCATAGGATGGTGGTCTGTAGGATGACTGAGATCAAGAAGAGGAAGAGTGAGGGCAGAGCCAAGGATCAAATGGTGGAAGCTGAAAAATGGAGACTGCAAGGTTGAGTTTATGGAGAAGGTGAGACAAGCACTGGGTGGCAGTGAAGATTTACCAGACAGCTAGGCAACTACAGCAGAAGTAGTAAGGGTGACATCTGGACAGAGGAAGGAGGAAAAGGAAACTTGATGGTGGAATGGGGAAGTACAGGAGAGTATACAGAGGAAGAGGATGGTGAAGAAAAAAAGTGGGATAGTCAAAGATGAAGTAGACAAGAGTACAAGAGGATAAGTTGCAAGATGGAGAGAGGTGTCAAAGGCTAAAGAAAAGGAGTATGAGGAGTTGTAGGAGAGGCTGGACACTAAGGAGGGAGAAAAGGACCTGTACCAATTGGCTAGACAGAAGGACTGAGCTGGGAATGATGTGCAGCAGGTTAGGCCGATAAAGGATAAAGATGGAAACATACAAGCAAAGGTGTGTTGAGCAGATGGAAAGAGTACTTTGAGAGGCTGATGGAGAATGAAAGAGAAGGTTGGATGATGTGGAGATAGTGAATCAGGAAGTGCAATGGATTAGCAAAGAGGAAGGACGGATAGCTATGTAGAGAATGAAGATTGGAAAGGCTGTTGGTCCAGATGAAATGGCAGTGAAGTTTAACCAGATTGCTTAATGGAATCTTGGAACGTGAGGATTCCGGAGGAGTGGAGAAGTGTACTGGTACCAATTAAGAATAAGGGGTTAGGGATGTGCAATGCTGTAGTAACTACAGGGGGATAAAACTGATGAGCCACAGCATGAAGTTATGGGAAAGAGTAGTGGAAGCTAGGTTAAGAAGGGAGGCGATGATTAGGGAGCAGCAGTATGATTTCATGCCAAGAAAAAGCACCACAGATGCAATGTTTCCTCGGAGGGTGTTGAAGTATAGAGAAGGCCAGTAGGAGTTGCATTGCGTCTTTGTGGACCTGGAGAAAGCACAGGACATTGTGCTTCAAGTGAAATTGTGGTATTGTATGAGAAAGTCGGGACTGGCAGAGATGTAAGAGTTGTACAGGATGTGTGAGGGAAGTATGACAGTGGTGAGGTCTGCTGTATGAGTGATGGATGCATTCAATGTAAAGGTGGGATTACATCAGGGATCATCGGAGCCCTTTATTTGCAATGTTGACAGACAGGTTGACAGGTGAGATTAGACAGGAGTCGCTCTGGACTATGATGTTTACTAATGACATTGTGATCTATAGCAAGAGTAGGGAGCAGGTTGAGGAGACCCTGGTGAGGTGGAGATATACTCTAGAGAAGGAATGAAGGTCAGTAGGAACAAGACAGAATACATGTGTGTAAATGAGAGGTTTAGTAGAGTTGAAGGTGGAGGAGGTTAAATATTTGGGATCAACCGTAGAGAGTAACCAGGATTGTGGAAGTGGTTAAAAAAAAAAAAAAAAAAAAAGTGTGCAGGCAGGGTGGAACAGATGGAGAAGAGTGTCAGGAGTGATTTGTGACAGACCGCACATAGCATTACGCGAGAATGGGGTGCCAGCAGCCAGGATTTGGTCCAGAAGTTGATTGACAGTATGCCAGGGTGGATTGCAGAGGTCTTGAAAAAGGGCCAACACTACCAATATTGACTCTCTGCATAAACTTAACAGCAAAGCAAAAATGACATCTTAGCCAATAAAAGGTCATTTTGCTTGGCTTTTCTCTACATTCATAATGTAGAACACTGAAGCAGCAGCAAACTGTTAAAACCACGTGTCATTCTCAAAAATAATTTGGCCAGGACTATTTAAAGGAAACCCTGGACTCTGATGGGATGAAGAATGATTTACTCTTCATCCATCCATTTTCCAACCCGCTGAATCTTCACTCCACAGAAACTCACAAAATGGATCTCTTCTGCATGAAGAAAGCCTGCCCTCTTGTGGTCAAAGGACAAACTGGCACGGAGACTGAAATATTCAGTGGATAGGAGTTAAGGTTAATGAAGCAAAAAACTAAGCTACAAGAATAGGCAAGGCGTTTAAAACAGAAAAGCACTTGCTTTATAAAGTAATTATATATACACACACACACCCACACATATATATACACACACACACACACACACATATATACATACACATATATATATACATACATACACACACCCCCATAATTGTGGAAAAAGTTACTTAATATTGATCGTATCCTTAAAATGCTTATCAGTGAGCACAGGTCCAAATTCAGGCCATTTAGGACTGCGTATTAGAGATCAATTGCCATGCCAAGCTGACATCTTGCGCTGAAACTTAAGCAAAAAAACTAAATTCACTTGCCTGTATCCCCACGATTGTACCAAATGTGGCTCAGACATTTTTCTCTAACCACGTGGATACGGTTTTCCTAGAGTCTGCATGTCTTCCCTCCCAAAAACTTTGTACTTTACTCATCCTGTTCACAACTGCTTCAGACGGATAGCATTTAATTCCCCAACTGTGGGATTTTATCTAGAAAATAGCAGTTATTTTAATTACACAGGTGATCGACTAAGGAAACCTCTCTTCCAGTGGACATCCTTGACAGCAGTTCCCACCAGAGTGGTAAAGCAGCTTTATACCTTTGATCTGCTCATCCAGTTAAGTGTTCACTTGTCCTAGAAAACCCGGTTGTTACAGAAGTTAGACTCCATCTTCTCATTTCATGTTACTTCACTTCAATTACTAAGTCCTTGGCCTTGTCTCAGCTTTACCTTTAAGTAGCATCTTTACCCAACTGAAAGGGCAGGAAGATGCCGGTTATGGGAGTCATTTCTAATGAAATTGCCATCAACATGCAAAATTAGAAAATTCAGATGAATTTACTAGTTGTACATAGATGAATGTATTGTAGTGGTCAGGAACACCAAGGTGTGATACAGTATGGCCTTGGCCAGCATTTTGTGGTTTCATTCAAATACTAAATATAATCTGGGCAAGCACAAGCAGCAGTTGGATATTTAGCGGAGTAGCAGAGCCTATGGCTTGTAATTTCTAGTATCCTAAGCAAGCCTGCCAACAGATCTCCAGCAGTAAAGCTACCAAAAAGGAAGCAGCAACATCTGCAGTTCATAGCAGAGATCGCAAGTATCTCCCAATTTGGAAAAGGTATGATGGCCTAATTCTAAGAGGTACTCCAACAGACAGGATATTTAACTGTCCTCTTAATATATGTACTCAACTTCAAATTTTCCGATTCAAGTACATAATGACTAGAGCAATGGTTAGTGCACTACATTCTACAATTGCTAGCTTTCCCAACTAGACCCTTTCAGTGCAAGTTAATCTGACTAGGTGTTCATGGTAGTTCGTTTTAAAATAAAAAAAAAAAAAAAAAAAAAAAAAAGCGCATACACCGATGAGCCACTACACTAAAACCACTTCCAGGTGAAGTGAATATTATCTTATCACAGTAGCACCCGTCTTAGGGTGGGATTTACAGCTACTATTTGTTTTCATGCAGGACTATATAAAGTCAGTCTGTCCAACTGCTAGTAGCATAGCAAAGGTGGTCAGATTGTCCATTTATATGGCGGTTGCTTCCCTGAGAGGACACATTCATTTTGGAAGGTTGGGATAATACTGTATGCATAGAGATCTTTAGTGTTTGGTGAGAAATTGCCAAGATGCCACCTATGGTAGCAGTGAGGTTGTAGATGTACTTATTGCCCAGCTAGACGAAGCTCTAATGTTCATGCTCAAGGATATTGTAACAAGTTGGCTGCTCCTTGTTTAACTGTTGCCGATTTGTAAATCCGAGTAGCACGAGCAGATTAACCTACTGTCAATAGTGGTCTTTAAACTCCTTCAGCTCTGCTCATATCCAAGTCTAAAAGGTACTTACATTAGCACAAAGCCAGAGCATTACAATCCAGTAGCTAAACTCTAAATGCTAACAAAAGCAGAGCCAGATGGAGATCTGCCCTTGTGAATTTGAGGCCCAAGACCTCCACTAAACTCCTTCCTGCATGGGGTTCAGGTTAAGAACTTGCAAAGCCCACAAGTAACATAGGATGCAATGATTTCCCTTCATCCCCAAGAGGGAGATTGGAACAGATCTACAATATCAAACCGGTTCAAAGCCTTTGATGGTTAGGCTTGCACACATTTCACCCAACCTGCAGAATAGATAGTCCTGGGATGTCCTTTGGGTTCTACCAATGTAGATTCGAGAGAGAGAGGATACAAAAGGGTGTACACCGAGGTCTGTCCCTTAATTTGCCAAAAGTTGAACCGAATGTTGCAAAGTCCCTTGATAGCCAATTGGCACATTTATAGACTGCTAATTAAGCAAGTTTTGCTCTTTACATTGAATGAGCAAGAACATCCACTTTAGGGTTCAAGCACGGACACTAAGATTAAAGAACATGCAGGCCCTCCAGTTTAAGGCATACATTTTATTAAAATTTGGGTACATTTTTATTCAGTCCATTTCACAAGAGATCAGTTAAAAGGAACTCTGGGTCAGTTCTGAAAGAAAGAAAAGGACACCTTACTACTCCATCCTCTGAACAAAAGTCACTCTGAAGAGAGATCTGGCACTTGCCTCTTGGCTGGAAGGTTCCTCTCTCCAGAGGAGGCTTCCATGGTCTGCTATGGCCCTTTTCACATGAAGCTGCCTAGGACAGGGTTTACCAGCACAAAGCCTTCCCCATTCTGACTGAGGAACTGTCATTTCTGAAATGCAGGAGAGAATCCAGTTACACAGCTGCAGCATTTGTGGCCAGACACCAGACAATGGATACCTACGTCTTCCATCAAAGCAGCCTTCAACACACGATTCTTTGTGTGAACAAATCTCGGTTGAGCACATGAAGTAAATCTGCAAAGAAACTACTAGGTTACAGGAGCAGCCACCACACACAGTTTTCTTCCCTATGCTTTCCTCACCTCCTCATCTAGAAGATTCTCTTTGGCATCCATAAACTGGAATGTTGTTACATCAAAGCGTCTGGTATGCTTTGGCACAGGCTGCCAGTTGTGATCCTTCAGATGAAGGCCAGTGCCATAATCCAGGACATTTGGACAGCTGTCAGCAAGATGGTTGCAGCTCTGAATACAACTTGCAGTTGCATCATTAGCCAAGGAAAGTATCCCACTTACCCATTGTACATCAGCACCCAGACGTTCTCTGAAGACCTGGGATATGCAATGCAGTAGTGCACCAACAGCACCAACTCTGGAGTAGGTGGGTTTACCATTTTCACTTCCAGGTGTATCTTGCTTCCCAACAAAAACCTGAGGGGAACCTGGGTGTCCTGAAAGAAGGTGGTGTAGCTGTCATCTGTAAAGATGCATACAGGAGGGGGCTTAGAATGTATGAAGCCTGAGGGGCAACTGTCTCAACCATGTCCATATTATATCAGTTACATTCCAATTAAGAGCAAGATTAGCTTCTGCCAATTCTAGTCTACAACTTTTGCAAAAGTGGACTATTCAGCCGAGAAGATTACCAGATTCACATGGTCAATTGCCCAACTGAAAAGTATTAAAGCAAAATTCTGTATTCTTTAGCCCTTCCACCAACATGTGGTCTTCCCTCTCTGAAAGAACCGAAGGACACCACATACCTTTAGCAATTCTCAGAACTACTCCCAACGCTCCAGAAGAGACAACATCTGATAGAGCAGGACTATTCACCACCATGTAGCCAGTGCTGGCATGTGTCCCTTTTGAATAGCGGCATTCAATTTGGGAGCTGAATTGAAAAGCTTAGTTAGTGCCCAAAACCAAAGTCACTTGGGCCAGAAGACAGGAGAAATAAGTAGCAAAAGGCCTTACTGGTAAGGAGCATGTCTCAGGATTTGGCCATACATTTGACGATTCTTGTACTTTTTCCCAAACACGTCAGCCAAATAGACTGAAGTCTCCCCAATCACCTGTGAACATTTTACTTCACTGAGCACATGGAGAGCCACCAGATCCTTTGAATCAATCCAAAGTCCCTACTTACAAATCTGTGAGTACCACACCCAGTCAGAGGAATCTTGAAGACCGCAAAGTCTAGGGTGCAGATCACAGGTGCACACGAGTGATTAGAAACATACAGGCTGCCAGGGTCCACATCTGGTTTGGAGGATGTTCGATAGACAGCAAACACAAAGTGTCCATCAGCTGTACATGCTGTGGGGGGGGGGGGGGGAGAAAAAAAAAAAAAAAAAAATTTCAGCAGTTCCAGGATTAATACTAATCAATATTTGTTTGGAAACCTACTGTCCAGAGGATAAAAGCAGTGGGATGTCTGGGGATCCACACAGCAACCTTTGGCATGACAAACACTTGGGGCTATGCCAGTTGGACCACACTGGACTTGCTTTTTCCTGGGCAGGTCACACCCTATCAAAGGAAGAGGATATTGTAGCCAATCTATGGATCAAAAAGCCATCCAGGAACTTGTGAAATAAGGGCAATACCCTGATGGAAAACTAGGTCATGAACAGGACACTTCAGCTGCACCTCTCCATGTAGTCCCAAAGTGGTATAGAGGACTGTCAGAACATGGTGGCCATTCTATAAGAAAAGCCAAATGTCAGTATCTAGACCAGCATATTTCCTACTGCTAGTTGTACATCGTAGTTTCTTACTTGGATCTTCACATGGCAAGCCTTGTAATAGGCAGAAAAATGGAGCTTCCCCACACCTGAAGACAGATTGTAGCCACAATGGACGGACTGCTTGATGGCAACAGCATTGTGATGTTCGTCTAACAAAAACAGGATTGGTATTAAATGGTTATAGCCACAAGAGCAACATTTTAGATTTGTGATCACAACTCTCCAAGTCAAATGGTGGTCACTTGAGGGTTGTCCAGACTGTAACCCATCGGCCAAGCATCTCCTTTGACGAATGGAAGTGAAACGATTTGGTTGTTCACTACATACTGCGAGACCCAATACGTACAACCTACCCAGTACTTTCACTTGATCCAAAGGCCCAGCAGGAAGGTCAATACTCATGCAGTCTTCATGACAGGACACCCCAGCTTCAAGAGGAGATGGTGGCTTTCCAATAACTGGGCATTGGACCGTAATCTTCCTTTGCACTCCATTGGTTGGTGTGTAAGCCACTACTAAACTATAGTGGTGGTCCTGGAGCAGCACAAAAACAGTATTAGTCCACTAGCTGTAAGCAGGTTTAATGTCACTTAATTCTAGGCTTACCATAATCTTCACATCACAAGCTTTATAGGGGATCAACAAAGAAATCTTTTCTGCTTTTACTATGTGGTAACCACAGCTCTTTGAGGTCTGGTAAACTGGCACCAGCTTTCCCATTTTATCTATAAAAAAAAAAAAAAATAAAACTTCAATGGTTGAATCTAGTCCAAAC
This sequence comes from Erpetoichthys calabaricus, assembly GCF_900747795.2. Classification (NCBI taxonomy): domain Eukaryota; kingdom Metazoa; phylum Chordata; class Cladistia; order Polypteriformes; family Polypteridae; genus Erpetoichthys; species Erpetoichthys calabaricus. Next base: position 28,435,489 of record NC_041397.2, read on the forward strand.
ACTGGTTTGTAAATGTAACCAATGCAGAGCCATTGCAGGTTCCCACTGAACAGTTTTAACTTGTTTTCAGCCCCTGGACTGAAATTCAGCTCAAAGTGCTTTAATCCAAACTCCTGCACTTTAAGCAGGACCCTCCCAGCATATTGCACAATTGAACAGCACCATTTCATCATGTACCAAATTGTTAGCACGCACACACACTTTCCACAAGTTTGGAACTAATCCATTTGTTACTCTGAAGTGGAAATGGATCTCCAGGAGGGTTCAGTTTGGTATTCCACCAGCTTACCCTTCAACTTGATGTCCTCCATCTTGCCATTGGGCAGCTCTATACTCATGTGGTCAAGATGACACACAACCCTGGGATCAGCAGACACTGGAGGTGAAGGTCTAGGAGGTGTTGGGTGCACATGGATAGCTGGGCATTTCATCTGCACAGCTACTGGAAGGCCAACAGTTGGGTAGTAGTGAAGATTCAGCACAAAGAAGTTCTCCTATAGAAGTAAACAAACCCAATTACAACTGGAAGATTCTCAAACACATTATGCTAAAACCACCCAGCCTACTGAAGTGCTACAGCTACAAAGAACTTGAAGTCAAGTCAGAAAGGGCTTAGCTTGCATTAGTAAAAGTGCTCTACATCCCCAATTAAGGCTACCTCTTTGTGAGCTCCACAGGATGTATACAGAGCAGTCAAGGAGATCTTCCCCATGGATTTTACTACTGTATAGCCACACTCTTTGGGGGCAAAGCTCAGCAACTTCTCATCACCATGTAACCCTGCAAGAAAAGCCAGGTGGTTTCTAGAATGGGAAGGCACCTACCTAGCATCACTCCCTACTTCCACCATACTCACCAAGGATGGTTACTTGTTCTGGGAACTCCACAGGTAGCACTACACTCATGCTTGAGGGATGACAGGACACTAGAGATGGGGAATGAGTGGAAGTGGCAAGAGTTGGCAGTGGAACCCTTGGGACTGGGCATTTCATGGTCAAAGAATGAATCTTCTCCCTTCCCGATTTGTACCGCACCTCAAGTACATAATGGCCATGCTAAAAAAAAAAAAAAAAAAAAAAAATTCCAAAAGACATTTAAGCTCTACCCCATCAAGTGGTGTTAACAGCTCTAGTCAACTTGACAATTCGCCAAGACCCTGCTAGCTGCAGAAAGTGGAGTAAACTTAGTCCAAGATTAGTCTACACCACCATGACTAAAAATAGCCTTGTACTTGGTAAGTGGTATCCTGGCATTCGCCATGCACAAATGCATTGACCAGAGCCTGCATCAGTTTAGTGTTTGAGGGGGTCCAAAGAACCTGTAAAGGGCATTATGACCTTAATATCCTTTCGCGAGATCACCCATAGGCATTTTGGAACTTTAGCCCATTGTCCCAATGTGCTGGCTGCTTAAGATCTTTGTCCCTACTAGGTCAATTTAATGGAACAGAGTTTGAGCCCCAAGAGGCAGAACAGAAGACCATGGTATCCACTCACTTTATGGGTCTTCCGTGACATAGAAACTACAAATCTCCTCTTCCATGCTCCACTCTTAGCTTTAAGCCCACATGGCAGGGATGAACATTGGTTCACAACCTGCAATTACAACATCCTGTACTTCCAACAGGATTTTCCAAAGATACAAGTACTTGCAGGTCATGTGAAATGCTAAAGAGGACTCATTGATCATTTTGTCAATTTTTGGGGTTTGCACACAAATTCACTGTAACAAGGCACAATTCACACTGAACTTATGGTAAAACCATGTTTTACTGCTACCTTGGTCATTTCCTATCCAGCAATGACCCCTGCCAACTTCCACACCCAAGGTGGGAAGCAGGTTCTCACTTTATTGAAAATCATGTCCGACAACTGGCCACAGAAGCATAACTAGGACACTAGTGGAACCTCACTGCTCTGCTTTTAAAATGCGTACCTGAACTGTAACATGACAGGCTTTATAAGGGGCTGTCAAGACCAACATCTCCCCCTTCTCTTCCAAGGCATAACCACAAATTTTGGGAGCCGAGATGACATGTACATCATGCCCACTTCCATCTAGAGAAGCAAAGAAACCATTAGACTTCGTTTAGGGAAGAACAATCACCAACCTTGCAGTCTTCAACTCACCAACAACGTAGACATCATTTGGAGACTCCACTGGCAAGACCACAGCCATGCTTGAAGTCATGCACGCTATGTGAGAAGGCCTCCTTGTGCTGGTTGGAGGAGTTGTGGTTTTGAGGGGATCCCCACCAACTGGGCAGCTCAGGGTCACAGTCATTGCATTCCCAATAGCCGGTTTGTAACTCAGGTGCAGGATATAGTGGTGATTCTAACACATAATAGTACATTGAGCAGCCAACTTATTTAGAGCCCTTTCAAATATTCCAAGCTTTACTCACCTCAACTTTGATACCACATGCTCTGTAGGAGGCAGAGAAAGTGATGCTTCCTTTTCCTTTGACCAACTTGTAGCCACAATGTTTTGGAGCTTTGGATATGACAATTACTTGCCCCAATTGATCTAAGGAAAGATCCACACAGGCACTGTAAACCAACGAATCTCAACCTAAGAGTGCAGCTACCTCTTAATAGAGCAGATTAGATTGGAAGACACGTCTGCATGTAGACATCCACTACAAATGGCTGAATGTTCAAGAGACTAAAGCTGCTACTGTGAGCAATTGCCTTTTCTAGTGGGAGATACTGAACCAAAACTAAGTTTTGACTTAATTTCCTGTAGAATATTGCATTGGTGTAGACAATTTCAGAAATTAACCCCTTGACTTGAGAATCTCCCTTGCAAATTAGGGAGAAATTGGGATTTTCTGCAAAAACCTCCAGTTCCTGCAAGTTTAGTGAATGCTACTCAGTCCAAGGTTTCAGCAGCAAATCCCAGTTTACCAGAGTGAAGAAAGTGAAAGCTTGCCAACCATTTCTATTCCATTCGCATGCGACGCTGGGAGAGTAGATCAGTTGAATCCAAGTTTGGATTATCCCATCAAAACTCACCAATAATTCTAAGCTCATCCAATGATCCATAAGGCAAAACTACAGTCATGCCAGAAGCTGTACAAGTAGGATGAGGATGGACAGGCATTGTAGGGAGGACTGTAGAAGTCTGCTGTACGGGGCATTTCATATGGACTCTCCGATCCCCTGTAGCACTCCGGTAGATGACAGTCAAAGTGTAATGGTTATCCTAGGTTTAAAGAAATCATACCTTCAGGTTCCACACATTCTCTACCCTGCTGCTTCAACTTACAGGCAGTATTTCATCAACCATTATAGCTGCCAAGTGGGAGTCTCTGATGCCACCTTAGAAATCTTACCAGTTGTCCAAGCATCTTCAGGGAATGCTGATCAGGTTATTTTGAAATCACACAGGGAAACATTAAGGCAAATGTAGCCAAATAAAAAACCACCACCACACAAAGTTCGAGAGCCACTGGCAGTATTCAGCCAATGTCACATTAGGCAACTTTTGTCCTAAATCATGTCAGATTTGCCAACTGCAGTCGTTGGTCAAATTGGACTTCATATGACCAAGAAAAGTGATGCACAAGGAAACTTCTTGGACAATCGTGTAGATTGTAAATAGCTTCAGAGGCCACTAAGCAGCTGCCAACACCACCTCTGGGTAGCCATGTACTTGAAGCCAGTTTTCAGCTACTGTGGACTACTCCACTACCAATGTGGGGGTGTGAGAAAGGTAGTGAAATTAACCCTCCACTGAACACATTTTCAAACCTCCATTCTGAAGAGCATTTTGCACTTCATCCTTGCTCAAGTTAAGCCATGTACATCCTCATTTACACTCTCCCATATATGGATTTATTCCACGATTAAATGGCTTTGCTGACCACTAGGCCTTTTCCATTTAGGCATATCACCACCATTTTACCTGTATTCTGATGTCACAGGCTTTATATCCAGCAGTAAGAAGTAGATGCCCGCCTGCCTTCAGCAAAGAATATCCACAGTCTCTGGGAAGCTCCACGACTGGCACCATCCTATTGGATTTATCTGCAAAGCAACCATCTTATCTGACACCATACTAAAAAGAAACCCACGGCAGTGCAGTGCACCAACCAAAAACTTACCTATTAGTTTTATTTGATTAAATGATCCACCAGGTAGCATCAGTCTCATGCCAGAGATTTCACAGGTGGTACTGTACAGCACTGGTGGTCTGCTGGTGGCAGGCGAGGATGTGGGCACAGCATGTATGGGGCATTTCATGGTTACTCTTTTTTGTACACCATTCTCTGGTGTGTACAAGACAACAAGGACATAACTGGAATGCTACAAGGAGAGAACAGTCTTTACCCTTGTGGAAGGGACTGCAAAAAGGACCAAGCAACTTCTATTAAACCTTGGTTTTTTGCATCTAAAACAATGATCTCCCATCCTACGGCTTACCTCAGTATGCACATGACAGCTCCTATAGCCTGCTGTGAAGACAATACTTTTGCTCCTCTTCACCAAGTGGTACTGGCATTCTTTGGGAGCATGCAGGACCACCAGTAGGTGGTGAGCTTTGTCTAAGCACACCAGAATGAAAAAACAAGGGAACTAATTAGACACCTTCAAAATGGCACTGCCAGCAGTAACTCAAGGAGGCAAGCGGCACCCCCGATTTAGGGCTACTGCAGATTTCTGCGTTTTGACTTTTCCGGATCCAACAACTGGACTGTTTCAGGTCCTAATGCAATGCATTTAAAAATTACTTCATTCAGCTAAGCCCCCCCATATGCACATTGTGTGTGTGGGGGGGGTTATTTTTTTTGGTACCAAGACAATTAGCCAAATATTCACAAGATTAAGCCAAGCCATTCATTACTTGAAACCAACCTGGGCAACCCTTTGTAGTTCAGTCTGGTGTTCCAATTGCTTACTCACCCATCAACTTGATGTCCTCCAGTTTCCCATTTGGCAGCTCTACACTCATGCTATCAAGATGACACAGAACCCTGGGATCAGCAGTCACTGTAGGTGAAGGTCTAGGAGATGTTGGGTGCACATGGATAGCTGGACATTTCATCTGCACAGCTACTGGATGGCCAACAGTTGGGTAGTAGCGAAGGTTCAGCACAAAGAAATTCTCCTAGAGAAGAGAAACTTACTTTTGGAGAATGTTTGTTGTTCCAGGTGTATTATGCCACAAACCCCTTCCCCACTGAAGTCCTACTGAATACAAAAGACTTGACCAAGTCATATGACCAAGGGCTTAGAGGTTGCATTAAGAATGCTCTACATAACCAGTTAAGCCTACCACTTTGTGAACTCCACAGGATATATACAGAACAGTCAAGGAGATCTTCCCCATGGATTTTACTACTGTATAGCCACACTCTTTGGGGGCAAAACTCAGCCTCTTCTCCTCACCATGCAGCCCTGCAGTTAAAGCCAGAGGTTTCTAGAATGTGAAGGCACCAACCTGGCACCCCTCCCAACTTCCACCATACTCACCAAGGATGGTTACTTGTTCTGGGAACTCCACAGGTAGCACAACACTCATGCTTGAGGGATGACAGGACACTAGAGATGGGGAATGGGTGGAAGTGGCAAGAGTAGGAGGTGGTATCCTTGGGACTGGGCATTTCATGGTCACAGAATGAGTCTTGTCCCTTCCAGATTTGTACCGCACCTCAAGTACATAATGAGCATGCTAAAAAGAAAGATTCCAAAACCCATTTAAGTTCTACCCTATCAAGTGGGTAGAACAGCTGGTTTATCTGAATATATAACCCTGTGAACTGCAGAAAGCTCTTCGCAAACTTACTGTCCAAGACTAGTCTACAACATCTTGAATGGCCATGATACTATTGAAGTGCAAGGATTTGACCAGGCGCAATTAGGAAAATGAACAGTAAGCAAACTCCTGGACTCTTCTGGTCAAGGTTAAGCAAGGTGTCTGCTAAGGGGTGTTCTGAACCCCTGGAAAACCCATTTATGGGGTCTCTCATAATGGGTGCTGGGGTTTGAACAGTCTGTCCCTATTAGATGGCTTACTGTAACTACAATCCTATGAAGTAGCCTGCACCTCAGGATAGTGGGAAGGAGTTCCCATGATGCAGAAATTATGACCATGGCATCCACTCACTGCATAGGTGTTCTGCCACAGGGCAACTGCAGATGTGCCCTCTGTATTTGTATCTTGAAGCCCTATTAAGCAGATCTGGAAGGTGGCAAGTTGGTTCACAGCCTGCAATTACTTAAGCCATCACAATCCTTCCTGAAGTGCGTCCAAAGATGCAAGCACTTCCCTGTGCTTTATTAGTGAATTTGTGAACCCCCCCCCCCCCCCAAAAAAAAAATTGACAAGATGAACGAGCCATTTCTAGCATTTTCACAATTCCCACCAAATTGTACACCATTAAAACGCATGGTCTTGGCATAAGTTCTATAGTGCTGGCTGCTGCCTTGGTCACGTCCTACCCAGCAATGATACCTGCAAACCTCAACATCCACAGTGGGAAGCAGTCTCTCTTCCACGGCCAATTGTCAGACATGATCAATAATTGGGACACAAGTGGAACCTCACTGCTGTTCATAGCTTTTAAACACGTACCTGAACTGTAACATGACAGGCTTTATAAAGGGCCGTCAAGACCAACATTTCCCCCTTCTCTTCCAAGGCATAACCACAGGTTTTGGGAGCGGAGATGACATGTACATCATGCCCACTTCCATCTAGAGAAGCAAAGAAACCATTAGACTTCGTTTAGGGAAGAACAATCACCAACCTTGCAGTCTTCAACTCACCAACAACATAGACAGCATTTGGAGACTCCACTGGTAAGACCACAGCCATGCTTGAAGTCATGCACTCCATGTGAGAAGGCCTCCTTGTGCTGGTTGCAGGAGTTGTGGTTTTGAGGGGATCCCCACCAACTGGGCAGCTCAGGGTCACAGTCATTGCATTCCCAATAGCTGGTTTGTAACTCAGGTGCAGGATATAGTGGTGATTCTAACACATAATAGCATGTTGAGTAGACCGTTCCTGTAGAGTGCTTTCAAATACTCAAAGCTTTACTCACCTGAACCTTGATACCACATGCTCTGTAAGAGGCAGAGAAAGTGATGGTTCCTTTTCCTTTGACCAACTTGTAGCCACAATGTTTGGGAGCCTTGGATACAGCAGTTTCTTGTCCCAATTGATCTAAGAAAAGATCCACAGCCATTGTAAACCAACTGTAGTTTCAGCCATGTGTCTACCAATCTAACCTGCTCTGGTAAGAGGTAACTGGACATACCCAGTGTTAGATGTGCCAAGGATGCCGGATCACAACAGTACTAAGCTTTACTCATTGATCAAACTCCAAGAAACACTGAAAGCAAGAGTACTTTACATATTTTGTATACCACTGGGACCTTTGACAGGAAGTGTCAGAATACGACTTGGGAATCTTCCTTCCAAATTCCTCACTTATTGGGAGGGTCTGTCAGAGTTTGGGTTATGCAAGTTTAGTGAATGCTATCCAGTCCAATTCAGTTTTGCCTCCATTACTAATAAAGTTTCAGCAGTAAACCAATTTACCATAACAGAAAAACTACAATACTAATAGTTGGGCAAGCCTTTCACAATCTAATCTGGGAGAGTAGATCAGTTGAATTCCAGACTGGATTGTTCCATCAAAACTCACCAATAATTTTGACCTGATCCAACGATCCAGAAGGCAAAACTACAGTCATGCCAGAAGCTGTACAAGTAGGATGAGGATGGACAGGCATTGTAGGGAGGACTGTAGAAGCCAGCTGTACAGGGCATTTCATATGCACTCTCCGATCCCCTGTAGCACTCCGGTAGATGACAGTCAAAGTGTAGTGGTTATCCTAGATTTAAAAAACCATACCTTCAGGTTCCATACATTCACCCTGCTGCTTCAACTTACAGGAAGTTAATTCCACTTGGCAGCTATAATGGTTGAAGTTCAGTCTTCGATGCCATCTCTACACTTCCCCACCCCAGCTGTCCAGGCAAGGGGCATTGAGGGAAAGCCGATCAGTTTATACCTTTCCCCCCAAAAAAAAAAAAAAAAAAAAAAAACCACACACACACAAGAAACCATTACAAGGCTATTGCATCACATAAGCAGAACCACTTTTAGGCCAGTGATGCTTTAGGACAAAAAAAGTTGCATTATGCAAAAGTAGCCAAGTTCTAAAGATGCCCGTCAGATTTGGGCATCAAGATCAATGACGGATTACTTTTTACGATTGCCAGCAGCACTTCAAGAGGATTCATTGAGGAAAGATCATCCTGTGTAGTTTTTAAAGCTATAACACTCCTCACCAAGCAACTGCCAATACAGCTTCTGGGTAGCCACATGCCAGAAGCCCGTTTCATTCAACTAGTGTTGCCTGCTCAGCAACATTGTGGGTTTGGGGGTAAGGAAGAGAAAAAAAAATAAAATGAACCCCTTAACTGAACACATTTCCAATGTAATTGGAAATTTCAATGCAGACACTTAAAACCAAAGCTGAAGTGCAAGTGCCCCAAGTTAAATACATTTAAGCCAAGAGGTTTCAGCCCTGCCATATGTGGCTTTATTCTACCTTTAATGGCTTCATTGACCACTAGGCCTTTTCCATTTAGGCTTACCACCACCATTTTACCTGTATTCTGATGTCACAGGCTTTATATCCAGCAGTAAGAAGTAGATGCCCGCCTGCCTTCAGCAAAGAATATCCACAGTCTCTGGGAAGCTCCATGACTGGCACCATCCTATTGGATTTATCTGCAAGGCAACCATCTTGTCTCACACCATACTAAAAAAAGAAACTCACTACAGTAGTGCACCAACCAACCTACCTATTAGTTTTATTTGATTAAATGATCCACCAGGTAGCATCAGAGTCATGCCAGAGGCTTCACAGCTGGTACTGTATAGCACTGGTGGTCTGCTTGTGGCAGGGGAGGATGTGGGCACAGCATGTATGGGGCATTTCATGGTTACCCTCTCTTGTCCACCATTCTCAGGTGTGTAGAGGACAACAAGCACATAATTGGAACTCTACAAGGAGACAACAGGCCTAACCTCAGAGGAAATTACTGCAGCAAGTGCCATGCAAATTCTATTAAACCCAAGGTTATTAATTTGGAATAGTACAAGTCATCTGTCCAACTCTGCTTACCTCAGAATGCACATGACAACTCCTATAACCAGCAGTGAAGACAATAGTCTTGCCCCTCTTCTCTAAGTGGTACTGGCATTCTTTGGGAGCATTCATGACCACTACAGGATAGTGAGCTTCATCTAAGGGGGTGGTTGGAGAGAAAAGATAAACTAAAACTTCCCTCTTCCCATTAGCTCCCTACAAGAGGGCACGATCTACAAAAGGTAGAAAAGTCAACATCTACAAAAGGTCACTGGGGGTGGGGGAAAAAGTTCTGTGGCAGGGTTGATCAATGTACTTAAGCCATTACTTGGTGGTCAGTGATGTACTCACCTAGTACTTTAACCTCATCCATCAAGTGACTAGGAAGCTCTATGGACATGCTGGATGCTCTGCAGGCTAAGTGAGGTGGCCTGGGCGTAGAGGGCTTTATAGCTGTAGAGAGTGGTATTGGTAGGTATCTCCTGGGACACCTCATGTTCACCACTATCTGGGGACCAGGGGTGGGCTTGTAGAGGACAGTCAGTGTGTAGTAATGATTCTAGGAAGAAAAATTGATCCACTGCATGAGCCTATGCCGATGGTGGGACAACAAATGTTAGGACTACCACACAAGAAAATTCAGCATCTCCTTTGAACAGAAGCACCCCAAGGATCAATAGACATGGGAAATATTGCCTAGTAGGTAAAGTTTGCTTTATTGGCAATTTGCAGAAGACACTGTCTCCAATAGTGAAGCTGGCTATGGACCCCTTGTACAAGGCCACATTAGACTGAAATTGACAAAGCTCCAATCTTACCACAGTCTGGACATGGCATGCCTGATAAGGGGATTCAAAGAGGATCCCATGAGGTTTCTTCATCAAGTGGTAGCCACAGCTTTTGGGAGCTGTGTGGACCAATACTTCATGATGGAAGTTATCTGTTCAAACAAGCTCAAATTAGTCATTGACTAGAGTCTGTCAAAGATGTGCAAGCAATTCAGTGCCATCTTACCTAGAACCTTGACCTGATCTAGGGAGCCTGGAGGTAACAGAACACTCATGCTGGAGGCTTTGCAAAGAGGACTAGGCTTCCTTGGTGATGTGGCTACAGGTGCAGTCGTGGTATCCCAGTGAGAGCTGGGGCATTTCATGTGGACTAATACTGGCAGTCCAGAACTTGCCTTATATACCACAGTTAGGATGTAATGATTACCCTGCAATACAACCCATTAAGACAACCTGCTCAAATCTAGGGATTCAAAAAAAAACAAAATTCCCACAAGCCATCATTAATCACTGACCTCCATTCGGACATGACACGATTTATAGCTTGCACTAAACACTAGATCATAGCCGCTCCTCAGTAAGTGATAGTGACATTTTTTAGCCAGCTGTTGTACTCCCACCTCCCGATTGTAATGGTCTACAAAGGAAACCCAAGCACTTCAGATGCCAAGTCCCACATTACAACCTCTACATGTAGCATCACCCACCTGTACTCACCCTTCACTTTGACCTGGTCTGGAGTGGCACCAGGCAGTAGCACATCCATAGTGGACACATGGCAAGATACCTTTGGATCAGAAACTGGTGGCACAGTGAAATGTGGGGCAGGAACTTGTTCCCCATGGTATATTGGGCACCTCATGTCCAATACCTCTTCCTTGTGGTCTAATGCAGTATATCGCAGAGTCAGGACATGGTAGTTCCCCTGTCATGAAGAAACTCTGCAATTGACTTGGTTTGCCCAAGTGGTTTGACCAGAGCCCCAGCCACAATGTCCCAGCCTCACGTGTGGTCTAAAATTCTACTTCTAGAAATCATGTGGACACTTCATGCTCAGGATTTGACATTAACAAGACCAGGTTGGTTGTCATTTAGAAATCTGCAAGATCATAACTAAATACCTTCATGAAGATCAAGCCAGAGATTATAATTCCATTTCTGTTCTTGGTATATCCTTAAAGTCAAACAATGCTTGCCACACTGACCAGTTGTTCACTATTAACTATTCTGTACCTATTGGGGCAATGCTGAATGTCTGTCTTAAAACTGTACCTTAAGCCCCTTGTCCAGACAACACAATTCCTCCCCACCCCAATACTCACCTGTTTCTTCACATAGCAGCCTTTGTATGGAACAGTAAAGAAAATCCTTCCAAATGCATCTTTCAAAAACTCATACTGGCATCTCTTAGCAATGCTGTGCACAGGGACCCAGTGGAGGTGGTCTGTTGGGAATTTTGACAGTCCAGTTAATCATTCCTTGTTTACAATGCAACTCAACACAAGGATTTTACCTCCCAGCTTTCAAGGGGAGATGACATTCATCCAACTCTGAAGAGATCTGTAGCCTTGTCCAGATACACACGGACTCACTTGCTGCAGGACTTTATCCAATGCTAGTCAATGAACATCTCAAGAGGTTCGAGACATCTGACATATCAAGCCACTACAGCAAGTCATTTACATCATGAAGCATCTGCCCTCATTTTTCCATAAGCTGGCATAATATTTCAGGACTTACCATCTTTACAAATTTAATGCATCTGCTTAAGGCAAAATGAAGTGAAGGTCCAACTCATCTTGGACTAGAGGACCTAATAAGCACCAAGAAATCTGGGATTCTTCTCACTTACTGGGTGGGTAGGGGGTTAAGACCAATTTAATCTTTCATGGTGGTTAAGTGGGCTAGGTTAATCTTTAAGGATAAGGCAAACCCTTTTAAACGAAAGTACATACCCTCAAAATCAGTTTTAAAATTTCCTTTGTCAACCTTCAAATGCTCAATCATTAACCACCAACTTTTAAGGCAATTTATCTCAGTCTCACTCAAAAGGGAAGCTGTCCACAATTAGCCATTATCTGCTGGTATCAGGTGGAATAGTTTGTGCCACAAACACACCAAGAGGGCTGGTCAGAGCCTCACCTTTCACTTTCAGGTCATCAAGAGACCCTGAGGGGAGCCCAACAGTCATGCTGGTGTCACTGCAGTGCACAGCTGGTGGAAGGCCAACAGTAGCAACACTGACTGGACAAGCAAGGGAGACCTTCTCATTTTGCCAGGAAAGAGTCAGGACATAACAGCCATGCTGCAGCCAAAGAAGAAAAGTTACAATACAACTCCTGAATGGAGGCAGCAAGTAGCAGCTCAAATAAAGAAGTCTCACCATTTTCTGCACATTGCAGCCATCATTGTAGGTTGTAAAAATGAATGACCCACTTCTCTTTTCCACTTTGTACTTACATTGGTGAGCAAGTCTTGTTACAAGCACAAGGGAAGAGTTTACTGCAAGAAAGATTTATTCCTCATTATTTTTACCCCATAGTGCATGAACCGACTTGTTGCACACAGAGGCTCTACACTTACCGCTCACTTTCAGATCTGCACTAGACCCAAAAAACTGGGCGGACATCGACCCCTCACCACAAGTGCTTTCATAAGGTGACTGAACTTCTTTACTACAAGCATTGCCAGAATACATTAAAGTCTTGTATTGGTAAGCCTGCTCCCCTTCAGAGGCCCCCAGTCCCCAACTCCAAGCACCACTGTGTTCACCATCATGGTCCTCCCTACTCTCGTGCAGTTCAAAATCAGCTCCCTCTGAAACAACAACATTCAACACAGGAACAGCAGCAACACCCTTTTGATTGTAATTAATGGCTTTCAGATTGTGGTTTACCAGACCAATATTCAGGTCATCCCGTTTAAATGGTACATCTACCTCTTCCACATCTAGTACTTCAAAATCCTGATACAATGGATCACCTGAACTACCTTCATCATCACCCTTAAATGCCTGACTTGTAACTACCTCAGCATAAGGCAATACAGGAGAAATGAAAGAATCATTCTCCTCCAAGGCCAAGTCATTTTCAGAGCTTAAATTTCCTACTGTTGGTGGTTTGTTAAACATCTGGAAAGATGATCCTAACCCATCTCCAGTTATAAAATTAATTCCAGAGAGCCATAATAATAAAAACAAAGGCAGCACTGCCTGCCCTTTCAGCAACATCATGAACACTAATCTCAAAGAGAAACCAAAAGCTTTCAGAAACACACAGGCCTCATGAAAGAAAATTACAACATTATCAACTTCAGCCAAAAGCTTCATTCACAGGACCAGCCGCTTATCTATTTATAAGGAGACACCTGTGAGCCGCCTGATGTGAGATTGTCCTTAATGACACCAAATTAGGGTTCTTTGACGGTGCCTCGTTTAAAAGCCTCCACACAGATCATTTAAAATTAAAATGACTCGCCATATTTAAGATCTAGTTTAGCAATTGTGTGATTCAATTAACAAGGGTGGAGCTTTCAATAACACTCTTCAGCCTTTTTAATATTTAAAATGAAGATCACGACTTTGTGCCTAAATTATGTGCAAATTAAAGAAAGAATTTTAATTCAAACTTCCATTTGATCCATTTTCAAGATCTGCTCTTATTAAGACAAGTCAGTATGGTACTTTTCAGTCCTTCATTACAAATATGACTTCTCATCCTCAAACAGGACAATTCCTAATGTTTCTTCCATGAAGCTAAACCTAACTTTCAATATTAAATCAAAAGTCTTGTTGATGCAACATTTTGTTCCAATGGCCAACTGTGACAAAGGCAGCATGGTGACTCAGTGGTTAGAACTACAGCCTCAAGTATCTCAGCCTCCTGTATCCAAACGCTGTGTCCATGTTGAGTTTTCATGAGTTTCTGCTCCTGTTACTCTGCTCATCTTCTCACAGGTGTGTGTATCTCTTTGGTTTATTGACTCCAAATATGTCTGTCTGTGGGCCTTGTAATGAACTTATGCCCATCTACGTTTGGCTACTGCATTTCAGCTGACATCGTTGGCCCAGGCTTTTGGCACCTCAGAAATTTAAAATTGATTATTAGATTGAGGTTTACTGTTGCAAGCCTGAAAGCATAATAATTTAGGACCGTGAGGCATGTCATAGAATTAATGTCCACTGAAAAAGTAAATATCATTAATATTTTGCTCTTAACTGTTGATTTCTCATTTTTCTCTTTACTTCACTGCTGCCTGGATTGATTCTTTATATTATTTAACATTACCATTCATCCCCTGATCAATAAACTTGAAAACGAAGGCCAGGATACCCTTCTGGGTTCCACCGCAATTACCACATTGGCTTTTGCAGACAATCTGGTTGTCGTCAGCAGTAGTTGGAGTGGAATGAAGAGGAACCTGAGCATACTTAAAGACTTTTGTAGAGGTTCAGGCCTCAGAATTCAGTCTACTAAATGTAAAGGCTTTATCTTCATGTGGAAGAATAGGAAGATCATGGTCAAGAAGTTGAATTAATGGAAAATTGAATGGGCCCAAGATCAAGAAGGTTTCCACCAACGCCCTAATGACCTACTTGGGTATCAAAATAGAACCCAGAATTTATGGTGTGCCCTGTCTCTTGGGAATCTGTGATGTTCAGTCTTAGCCTCACTTAGGGAGCCAAGATGGTTGAAGGTAATGGGAGAGAGAAGGGAAAGAGGGCAAGTTACTATCACTGTATTGCTTTTGTTCACAGAGCTGAAAGTGTCAATTTATATGCTAGCTTGCTCTTGGCAAACACGGCAACATACACTTAAAATTAGAGTTAAAGCTGAAATCTGAAATAACTCGCTGCTTTTACCTAAGATCATAAAATGTGTCCTATCACTCATAAGCCGAATATGTCTGATCAATCACTGAAGTTTATGAGCCAGAAAGTCAAGGGTCTCAACCATGATGTAAAGAGAAAAAACAAGTATTCTCCCATTGTATAGACTTAAAAGGCCAAGATAGTGCTTTTTTAGGAACTTCGCCTAACAAGTAACACCCAATCTCTGTAAAAGAGACTGGATTAGCCCAATATTTCATTTTTGTTATAATAACAACAATATTTATTTATATAGCACATTTTCATACAAATGATGTAGCTCAAAGTGATTTACATAATAAAAAAGACAAAATAAATAAAAAATAAGGAACACTAATTAACATAGACTAAAAGTAAGGTCTGATGGCCAGGGAAAGACAGAAAAAACAAAAAAAAACTCCAGACGGCTGGAGAAACAAAATTAAAATTTACAGGGGTTACGAGGCCACGAGACCATCCAGCCCCCTCTAGGCATTCTACCTAACATCAATGACCTCAATCAGTCCTCATTGTATTCAGGATTAACATGGCAGAATTTGATGATGATGGTCATGTGGACTTCTGGCCTTTAATCCATCAATGTAGGGACATCACGGTGCTTTGATCAGGTGGTGGTGGTGCTGATCGCCACCACAGAAAACCGGAAAAAGAACAGTAGAGAAAGTAGGGGTTAGTACGGATTACAGAGCCACCATGTATGATAATGATAATTAAATGCATATACAGAGTATCAAGATTAAACTTAGATGAAGCTATGAGAAGGCCATGTTAAAGTGATATTGTTTTCAGCAGTGTTTTAAAGTGCTCCACTGAATTAGCCTGGAGAATTTCTATCAGTAAGCTATTCCAGATTTTAGGTGCCTAACAGCAGAAGGCCGCCTCACCACTTCTTTTAAGTTTAGCTCTTGGAATTCTAAGCAGACACTCATTTGAAGATCTACAGTTACAATTTGGAGTGTAAGGTGAAAGACATTCTGAAATATAAGATGAAGCGAGATTATTTAAGGTTTTGTAAACCACAAGCAGTATTTTAAAGTTAATTCTAAACGACACAGTTAACCAATGTAGTGACATCAAAACTGGGGTGATGTGCTCGGATTTTTTTTTCCTAGTTAAGATTCTAGCAGCTGCATTCTGCACTTGCTGCAATCGATTGATGTCGTGAACTAATTTCTCAGGATCTTGCAATGTTATAAGAGGTCTAATTTTTGCTCTACGGTAATCCCTCGCTATATCGCGCTTCGCCTTTCGCGACTTCACTCCATCGCGGATTTTATATGTAAGCATATTTAAATATATATTGCGGATTTTTCGCTGCTTCGCGGGTTTCTGAGGACAATGGGTCTTTTAATTTCTGGTACACGCTTCCTCAGTTGGTTTGCCCAGTTGATTTCATACAAGGGACGCTATTGGCAGATGGCTGAGAAGCTACCCAGCTTACTTTTCTCTGTCACTTGCGCTGACTTTTTCTGATCCTGACGTAGGGGGATTGAGCAGGGGGGCTGTTCGCACACCTAGACGATACGGACGCTCGTCTAAAAATGCTGAAAGATTATCTTCACGTTGCTATCTTTTGTGCAGCTGCTTCCTGAAACGACATGCTGCACGGTGCTTCGCATACTTAAAAGCACGAAGGGCACGTATTGATTTTTTTATCTGTCTCTCTCTCTCTCTTCCTGCTCCTGACGGAGGGGGTGTGAGCTGCCGCCTTCAACAGCTTTGTGCCGCGATACTTCGCATACTTAAAAGCCAAACAGCCCTATTGATTTGTTTGCTCCTTTGAAGAGGAAGATATGTTTGCATTCTTTTAATTGTGAGACTGAACTGTCATCTCTGTCTTGTCATGGAGCACAGTTTAAACTTTTGAAAAAGAGACAAATGTTTGTTTGCAGTGTTTGAATAACGTTCCTGTCTCTCTACAACCTCCTGTGTTTCTGCGCAAATCTGTGACCCAAGCATGACAATGTAAAAATAACCATATAAACATATGGTTTCTACTTCACGGATTTTCCTATTTCGCGGGTGGCTCTGGAACGCAACCCCCGCGATGGAGGAGGGATTACTGTATTTCTTAAGTGAAAAAAATGCTGTCCTAGTAATCTGATTAATTTGTGATTTAAAATTCAGGTCAGAGTTAGTAGTAACCCCGAAGTTCTTTACCTCCATCTTGATTTTCAATCCTAATGCATCAAGTTTATTTCTAATAACCTCATTTTATCCATATTTGCCAATCAATAAAATTTCTGTTTCCTCCTTATTTATTTTGAGAAAATTGCTACTCATCTATTCAGAAACACAAGTAAGACATTGTGTCAGTGAATCAAGAGAGTCTGGGTCGTCAGGCACTATTGATAAATACAGTTGTGTGTCATCAGCATAGCTGTGGTAGCTCATGTTATGCCCCGAGATAATCTGACCTAACGGAAGCATGTAAATCGAAAAGAGCAGCGGACCCAGGATAGGGCCTTGTGGAACACCATATAGAATATCAGGGCTCTTTGAAGTATAATTAGCACAACTAACAAAGGATTTTCTACCTGCCAGGTAGAGCAGAGGTATGGGAATTGTAGTCCATAAAATATTCCCACTTGATACTTTACTTTATACTTTTCAGATGACTGATTTTTAGCTGATAGGCCTTAAGCTTCAATGTTCTGTCAAGCTGATCAGTGTATTCTGGTAAATCTGAAAGGCAAGGCCAGATGCTCAATTTTGGTGTAGGATAAAGAAGAATTTATTATATTCATCAGTTGATTATCAGTTTTTCTTTTGGCAATGGCAGTAATTAAATAATTTGCTAAGGTCTTCCATTTAATTGTATTTAGTTTTCCCTGTAGCAGGAGGTCTCTAGCAGTTAGACTTAGGTTAATGTAATGGCAGGACTCTCATTACGAAACAGAGTAATAGATTTATTGATAAACACCATGAGTATAGAAAGATGATACTGCATACATATTGACATAGAAGACAGACGAACATACAAGACAAAAGAGGCTGGCTGTTTACTGGCTCTTTGGAGTTCTGATTTATCTTGGCACAGATTAACTGTTTTACGATACCAAGTCTTTAATGAAGGTGACAGAGGTTGTGTGGAGTTGTATGGGTGAAGTGGAGGCGTTTTCTTACATTATTGCTACATATTTTTGTTCCTGACTCCCACAACCCACCACCATTTGGTCAACAGTGATGCTGCCTTTCTCAGTTTGCTGTTCAGCTCTTTGCAGACCCACTGCAACTTCCAAAGGAAAAGCATTACTCTTTCTGGCACAGAGGCGTAGGTTCTGAAGGTCCCTTCTTGAAGTAATGCTTCTTCTCAATCTTGGACAGGACTCCGTCACAGGCACAGACCTTGATTCAGTTGAGCTGGATCACCCTCGGGGAAACGCGCCACATGGCCGTAGTGCCGTAACTGACGCTCCCTCACAATGCAGGTAATGTGCCTCATTCGGGACTCCATGAGCAACCGCTGATTCAACACAAAATCGAACCAACGGTACCCAACGATTTTCCAGAGAGACACAGTACCAAAGGAGTCCAGTCTTCGTCTCAGGTCACTGGATAGCATCCATGTCTCACAACCATATAGCAAGACAGGAAGCACCAGGACTCTAAAGACTTGGACCTTCATCAATTTTTAAAGATTACGGGAGTGCCACACACCCCTTTCCATGACCCCCCATGCTCTCCCAATCCGTCTACTGACATGAATGTCACTGCCGAGGTAAGTAAACCTCTCAACAAGGTTGACACTCTCTCCTCAGACAGACACCCTGCTGATGGCTGTGCCCAAGAGGTCATTAAAGGCCTGGATTTTGGTTTTTATCCAGGACACTCGCAACCCCAGACACTCAGACTCCTCGCTCAGTCTCTCGAGTACCCCAATCAGAGCCTCCATTGACTTCGCAAAGATCACAGCATCGTCAACAAAGTCAAAATCTGTGAACCTTTCTTCACCAATAGATGCCCCACAGTCACTTGACCCACGACCTTGCCCAACACCCAGTCCATACAAGCATTGAAAAGAGTAGGAGAAAAAAAACACCCCTGACGAACCCCAGAATCAACTGGGAAAAACGTAGAAGTCCTGCCTGCACTCTGCATAGCACTCACAGTTCCAGTGTACATGCCGGCCATGATATCCAGCAACCTCGAGGGGATCCCATGAATCCTCAGGATGTCCCACAGGGCAGCACGATCTACTGAGTCAAACGCTTTGCGAAAATTGACAAAGGCTGCAAAGAAACTCTGCCGATATTCGCGTTTGCACTCCATGAGAACCCTCAGTGCCAGGATGTGGTCGATGGTAGACTACTTAGACTACTTCTTGACTCCGCTGCATCTAATTCTCCATCTTGGGCTACCGCTGATCTCAGGAAGAAGAAAGATTATCCATCCATCCATTTTCCAACCCGCTGAATCCGAACACAGGGTCACGGGGGTCTGCTGGAGCCAATCTCAGCCAACACAGGGCACAAGGCAGGAATCAATCCTGGGCAGGGTGCCAACCCACCGCAGAGAAGAAAGATTATGTGAGGTTTAATGATTCAGAAGTTAGCTTGCAGGTTCGGATTCAGCGGGCTAAAAAATGGATGGATGGATGGAGTGTGATTGATGAAAAGAGTGGATAATTTTTCATATCTATTTATCTTCAACTATCCATCTTCCAAAGCCCTTCTCCATTCTTGCATCTTTCTCTCCACTTGTTCTTTTCCTGTGTTACACAACACAATGTCATCAGCAAAACGCCTGCACCGCGGAGATTGGTCTTTTATCCCAAAACTCAATACACCCATGACCTGATCATATGCAAAACATATCACAAAATACTGTGTCACACACGTGCGCATGGGAGGCAGCTAAAGGGCTTGAGTGAGGGCAATTCTGAATCAGACCAGGATGTGGCAGAGTGCACTGACTCTTTTTCTCCCTTTCCTGTAGACCATTCACGGGATGATTCCACCTGGCCCTCTTGACGTCACTTCCTGGACAGAGCCTATGGAAGGAGACCTTGCCAGCTCCATCCCCTGTGATGTCACGTCCGGGCTTGAACCTATGGCTGAAGACCTTCATGAGTCCGACCCCTTTGATCTTACTTCCTGTCTTCCCCTTTAAAAGCCTCCACCTTTTCCCTATTCCCTCAGTTCTGTGCACATCAGTGCTGTTTACATTTTCACGACTTTGCAGCCAGGATACCAAATACACAGGTGGCTGCCCCAAACCTTGCTATGACTCAGAGGAGCTCATATTTGTACATTTGTTCGCTTTATCTTCTACAGCTGCACAGTGGAGTCCATCCTGGTATGGCACTTTCTCAGCTCAAGTTCATTAAGCACGGCAGAGGATAGTGAAGGTTAGAAAAGTATCATGGTTAAGCACAACCCAAAAGAAGATATAAACATGACCCTCAGATAAAACCTGTAATCCAGTGAGGCAATAACAATGTTTTAAAAAAATACTCTGCTGCTGTGCTGTTTGATGAGATCCCGTTTCTGTCGGGGCTCGTATTTAAACTTTGTGTGCGCTCGCTGATCAAGCGGATGAGAAGAAAACATAAGTGGGGAGATCAGGGTTCATACCTTCATGTGGCCTGTGTTTTCACCGGAGTTCAGTGAAATTCTTATCTGCATGTGCTAATCTCACAGGTTCTTTATATATATAAACCCCGTTATTCTTGGGTCAATGATATGAACTTCATTAGTTTAATGCAATTATTTTTACAAAATTCCACATTTTGGTAAGAATTTCACTGAAGTTACTTGCTCATCACTAATAATAGGATTAAAGAAGCCCAGGCCCATGTGGACCCCTGGGTTCGCAGTCTATGACATAGTGACGCTATGTACTAGTGACACCGAGCAGCAGAATAATGCCAACATGAATATACAAAGAAGATGAAATAACAATTTCAAAAGATGTTTTTTTTTTATTAAATAAACAGAAAGTTTCCAAGAGACTGTACAATATTTTATTACATTTACAATATTAGTAAAACTGCCTCAAAAATTCACATATAAATTACAAAATATAGTACATGATGTAAGCCAGAATGGCTCTGTTGGCTGGATTCTTTCACAAGAATATTCTATACTCGCCTGTTTAAACATTCAAGATTTACCTTTCGTCAAAAATGAAAAGTCACCAAAAACCGCAGTGCAGAACGGGCACAACGGAGTCTGTAACAACACTTAAAATACAAAATATGACCAAATGTACAGATTTGAACACGTAACCAAATGTATATCTTTGAAATGCATAAGCCATGTTAACAAACGGAAAGCAGAAGTGACATCACTAAGGAGAAGATACGTAATGCATCTGGAAAAGATCAAACCCGAAAAAGTAGCGGCCAATCAGAACACTTACTGATGCATTGTTGTTTTCCCCATTTAATCAATTATCATTCTTGATCAACTCACAGAGGGCATTATAACATTAAAGTCATGGGGTCTTTTCATCAGATTAGCCGACCCAGAACTGAGTCAGCTGTAGAATGGCCAATGGGGTGAGGCGGGTGGTTGGCTGAGGTCTCCAGGACTCTGAAGAAAAGGAATTAGGCTTAGGGACTCCGTCTGAATTGCCCTTTTTTTTTCCTACAAAGTTTGCTTTGGAGTTTTTTTTCCTTCTTTGTCTTCAAGTCTGGGGGGCTGTCAAAAAACAGGGTCTATTAAAGCCCATTGAGGCATTCCTTGAGTGATTTTGGACAATACAAGAAACAAATTGTTGTTGCTGCTGTAGAATGAAGCAGACTGCATAAGAACAACCAACAACAAATTGTGAATGTTACTTGTCCATCAATTGTCTAAACTTGTGCAAGCCGATTATGGGATCACGGTGGGTCAGAGTCTATCCCACCCAAAGCAATGGACACAATGTATGAGCCAAGCTAGACAATCACAACACAAACTCAACTAACTGTCTTTGGGATGTGAAAGTTAAAAGAAAAGAAACAAGATGGAGAGACATGTACATTCGATAAGGGAAAAACATGCAAACTGCACACTGAATGTAACGAAATGAGCAGGTCTGGAGCTGTGAGACAGCAGTGCTAACTACTGTGTCGCCATTTGTGTGGGATAGTAAATATGGACTAAGTGGGTTTAATAAAGTCGATGTGCACTGTGATCCCCTACGGTGGAACCTTTACCAGTTTGTATTAAGAAGCCGTGGCAGCAAACTACAGTGTTACCTTAATTGGTGACACACCAAACTTTTGGCACAAATTTAATGTATCCCTTAATTATACTAACTATACAGCAGCATTTTTAGTAACACTTTAGTTTAGGTTCTACCTATAATTCATCAGTAACATTTTAGTTTTTACGTAACACCTTGTAAGATCTTAATAAACACTTCCTTACTGATGATTTGTAAATGTGATGAAGACCTAAAGTGTTTATTCATCTCTGCAATGTGACCTACTAACAAAACTTCACTCTTGTGTGGTCACTGGGGGCTTATCTGAGACACATGTCTCTTGATATTACGTTTAGTATAAGACCTGTGAATCCTTCATATTAGCGAGTCGTTTTACCATCATGTCAATATGTCACACAGCACAGAGATGAATAAACAAAATTACTGATGTGTTATAAAGAGCAAAAGACGCCTTTGTTAAGGTCTTGTTACCCAAGAGTAAATGAGTATGACATGCATTTTGCAGTACGTAAACTGTTACCAATGAATCACATACTGTTATTTAACAAAGTTAACAACAGCTTCTTTTCATCTTAAGAAAAGAATAAATGAAGTGGTTATTCATCTCTGTGCATTGTGGGAAGACTAAACTAACTTCACTTTGTAATAATCTGAGGTTGCTTAAGTGGGAGACATCATGTCTTTCAATATTCCGTACTTCAGCTTATAAATCCTTAATTAAAGACTAATAAGAGCTTCCTCTCATATCCTGTAGTAATTTCCCCGGCATATCAGAAGCTGTTGTTATTCCGCGCTGCACAGATGAATAAGCGCTTTACTGATGCCTTGTGCTATTAAGACCTAAAGAACCCTTTGGTGTCGTCTTATTACATAACAGTATATGACTGATAAATGCATTACAAATAGTACTTAACCAAAGAGTTACCACATTTTCTTAACGCACTGTAAAGTTCCTCACAGCTCTAGAGCAGGGGTCACCAACTCCAGTCCTGGAGGACCACCGTGGCTGCAGGTTTTCATTCTAACCCTTTTCTTAATGAGTGACCTGTTTTTGCTGCTAATTAACTTCTTTTCAATTCATTTTAATTAACTTAAAATAACTAAGACCAGGGCCCCTTGTTTCCATCCATCCATCCATTGTCCAACCCGCTGAATCCGAACACAGGGTCATGGGGGTCTGCTGGAGCCAATCCCAGCCAACACAGGGCACAAGGCAGGAACCAATCCCGGGCAGGGTGCCAACCCACCGCAGGACACACACAAACACACCCACACACCAAGCACACACTAGGGCCAATTTAGAATCGCCAATCCACCTAACCTGCATGTCTTTGGACTGTGGGAGGAAACCGGAGCGCCCGGAGGAAACCCACGCAGACACGGGGAGAACATGCAAACTCCACGCAGGGAGGACCCGGGAAGCGAACCCAGGTCCCCAGGTCTCCCAACTGCGAGGCAGCAGCGCTACCCACTGTGCCACCGTGCCACCCACCCCTTGTTTCTTTTCCCTTAATTAGCTGCCAAACAGTAATGAGATATAAAATGAGACAAAAGAACTGGTGTCCATCACACAATATCTGAAAATAAAGAAAGGTGAAGGTCTCAGGAATGTCGATCTGCTCAGGTCCACAAAACATTTTCACAGTGCTCTCATAAAAGAGAAAATCAACAGTTTCGTAAATGTCTGCTAATGCACCACGAGAGCAGCAACAAGCCACAGCATTAAAGAATGAATTTTAGTTAACGACAAGAATTGGCACCTCATTACGCAGCTGCTTGGAGTGAAACTGGTTGGAGTTTGAGGCCCTGACTTAGTTGGTCTTCTGTTGGCTCCCTCACTTCACGTTTCATTTCTGTGTTGGTGCCATTTAAGGAAAAAAATGAAGAAATTCAGGGCAACACAAATCTTAAAAGAGAAGTCAATTAAAATGAATTCACAAGAAGTTAATTAGCAACACAAACAGGGCACTCGTTAAAAAAAAGGGTCAGAATGAGAACTTGCAGCCACGGTGGTCCTCCAGGACCCTGTTGTAGACACATGGGTTCAAATCACAGGCGTGTCACTGTTACTTTGGAGCTTGCATGTTCTTCCAGAGAGTGTGTGTGTGTCCCAAATTGCTCGTGCTAGCTGGGTTTCAGGATGGCACCTGATGTTTATTTCTAATGACGGGCTATGCAAGTTAAGAAAAGCAAAATAATGGAACAAATCAGTCAGTTAGTCATTTTCTAACCTGCTATATCCTAACTACAGGGTCACGGGGGTCCGCTGGAGCAAATCCCAGCCAACACAGGGCACAAGGCAGGAACAAATTCCTGGGCAGGGCGCCAGCCCACCGCAGGGCACACACACACACACACCAAGCACACACTAGGGATGCACCTAACCTGCATGTCTTTGGACTGTCGGAGGAAACCCATGCAGATACGGGGAGAACATGCAAACTCCACGCAGGGAGGACCCAGGAAGCGAACCCAGGTCTCCTTACTACGAGGCAGCAGCGCTACCACTGCGCCACCGTGCCACCCTAATGGAACAAATGTTTTACCTTATTACCATCCCTGCTGCTTTTTTGTTTATTAAAAAAAAAATGACTGACTAGAGGTGCAAGGCTACAACCCGCTGTGACATTATGTGCCACAAACACCGCACTGAACTATTAAGATGCTACACAAATCATTCGCCTGGTTACTTAGACTGAGAAGCCATCCATCCAGCCATTTTCCAACCCGCTGAATCCGAACACAGGGTCACGGGGTTTTCTGGAGCCAATCCCAGCCAACACAGGGCACAAGGCAGGGAACCAATCCTGGGCAGGGTGCCAACCCACCGCAGGACACACACAAACACACCCACACACCAAGCACACACTAGGGCCAATTTAGAATCGCCAGTCCACCTAACCTGCATGTCTTTGGACTGTGGGAGGAAACCGGAGTGCCTGGAGGAAACCCACGCAGACACGGGGAGAACATGCAAACTCCACGCAGGGAGGACCTGGGAAGCGAACCCGGGTCCCCAGGTCTCCCAACTGCGAGGCAGCAGCACTACCCCCTGCGCCACCGTGCCGCCCTTAGACTGAGAATCTTCACCTTATTTTATAGTCCACCCTCACTTGAATGTGTTACAAAATGCCGTCTCACACTTTATTTAGGATTCCTTAGCCTTACACAAGACTCACTGGCATTCCTGAAAATGAATTTAGATGGATATCCATCCATTATCCAACCTGTTAAATCCTAACACAGGGTCACGGGGATCTGCTGGAGCCAATCCCAGCCAGCATATGGCACAAGGCAGGAACAAACCCCGGGCAGGGCACCAGCCCATTGCAGGGTGCACACACCCACACACCAAGCACACACTAGGGATGCACCGAACCTGCATGTCTTTGGACTGTGGGAGGAAACCAGAGCACCTGTGACACCTGAATATCTAGCATTAAGTCACAAAATAAAATCAGGGTCGTGCCAGGATGCCCATTTCTTTAAGAAGTGAACAAAAATTTGAGTTAGTATCTGCAACTGGATCATTTTACTGTGAAAGAGTAACTATCTGGCAAAGAGACCGCTGGGTCAAAGTGACACAGCGATGGGGACGGTCACATATGAGCCGTACATTGGTGTAGGGGCAGTAACTCAAGCTGTAAATGTTTAGACAGGGCCTGCGGTCCTGTAAGGTCTGATGCCACAGAGGTGCAAACAAATGGAAACATGTTGGTAAGAGACCCAGTAGATGACTGGCAAGGAGTATTTACAAGAAGCCAGAAGACCTACAGGCCTGCAGCACACTGCGCAAAATTGGTGACATAAAGCACGGGAGCTGCCATGGAAACCTCTCAGTTTTAAACACCCAAGAGCTCAGAGATGCACGGAGACCAGGACGAGGGGCTGCCCTAACCCATGGATGCACACCGAGACCTAAAATTGAGATTTAAAAGCTGCCTCAAATCCCAAAGTAGATTACCTCCCGATTCTGGGGGACAGCTGGTGCTAAGGTTCACTGACGGAAGGCTGTGAAAGAGATGGGACTGTGACTTCTGATTTACAAGATGGCCAGCCACTGTGGCTCCAAGGGTAAAGACTCCTGAGACCGCCATTAGCACCTTTTTCTGAATGTCTTTTAATCATTCCCTAAGCCAGCTTACTCCAACACAGGGTCTACACAGATAGTGCCAGGTATAAGTATGGAGCAACCGTAAATGTTGTGCCAGTCTCGCAGTGCACGCTCACTCACAATGGATAACTAACAAGAGATGTTCTACATGATTTTGGCATGTGGCATAAACTGCAGAAGTTAAAGAAAACACATAACTACACCTGGTGGCATGGTGGCACAGTTGTATCGCTGCTGCCTTACAATAAACAGACCACTGTTCACATCCCAGGTTCTCCCTGTGTGGAATTTTCATGTTCTCTGTATGTCCAAAGACATGAAGGTGAGGTGAACTAGCATTGCTAAATGGGTGTCTTTGTGTTCGCCGTATGATGGACTGGCACCCTGTCTGGGGATTGTTCCTGCCTTGCACCCTATGCTTGCTAGGAATGGCTCCAGCTTCCCAGTGATCCTGTCCTGGATAAGCAGGTTAGGAAAATGGATGGATAGATGGACATAAATAAAACTGTGAGAATGTGCAGACTGTACACTGATGAGGCCTAGACTGGCTTTTGAACCCAAGATTCTACTGCTGTGTGGCATTAGAAGCTGACAACTCTACTGTGCTACAGAGCGAGAAGTAAAATTTGAACTGTGAGTGATCTGGCAATGCTGACTGAACGCTAAGATAGAAATCTAATAAATGAAAAGTTTCATTAAAAAAAAAGATTTGTCTCCTAAATCAGAAATGGTTTGAAACGGACAATTTTATAGTCAGTGTGCTCAACAGAAACTTCTTCTCTATTCTTTCTCCTTTCCTACACATCCATTGGTCCTAGTGAAGACTGTAGTGCCAACATGCTGAGGTGCCGCGCCCACTCTATCTTCAGCAGCACCTTCTTATGGAGGATAGTCCCTCTGGCAAGTCTTCGGTCTTACCTCAAAGGGCTGTGCACGAGCCAGCCATGTGGGTGATGCCCTCAGTAGTCTCACTGCATATCCCGACCACCTTAAGTAAACTGACAGCCCTCTTCACCCCTGCATTCAGTTCTAAATTACTAAAACAGAAAAGGCCTACAAGAAGTTCTTGAATATTGTGATTTTTCCCCTGCACTTCTCCACAAAATTTTAAACATAATACCAACTGTTGCACTGCAGAAGTAAATCATGATTGAGAAGTCCCGTTTTGTGCTGCCTCATCGTTTACTGCCATCAAAAGTACCCAGAAGCCACAGTGTGCACATTGGTGTTCGTGTCTGAGCAAAGCAATCCAGGTAGGTAAGGCCTGATGGTAGAAAATGGGGACAGAAATGGGATATCATGTGAGAAGGTAAAAAGCAAATGAAGTTTGAATTGAAATCTGAAACTCAACAAATATACAAAGTACATAAATCACCATAAAATTGAGGTCACTCGCAGAAACATAAAAAAGTATTCCAACTTTCAGAAGTCCTCTTAGAAGTCTTGTGCTCGCTGGGCTCGATTCTGAATGCTTAACAACTGTTGCTGTTGCTGCAAGAAGCTAATAACTTCTGGGCTTCTGAGCAGAGACTGAAAAATAAAGAATAAATAAAACCAGCCATTAATTTGTTTTAATGGTTATCAAGTGGTTGATTTCTGCTTATAGCGGGTGTAATGTGATGTTGATAATGTACAAAAAGGGACCCCCAAAAAGGAAACCCCATTATTATAAAACTTAGAGCAACTCCCTTTAAGTCCTTGTCAAAAAAACACAGAGAAGCAATACGCTTGTCCCAGTGCTTATTCCATTGCTGGAAACATTTCAGGCTCCTTCAATTTCTGCACACTCTGTTACATTGTAGATTTCATTTTAGATTTTCCATTGTTACTCATCAGTTTACACTTCAAGAAGAGAGAAAACATGTTTTCTAAAAGGTTTGCACATTTATTAAAAATCAAAAACTGAAATATCTTCATATACGTATTCAAACCCTTAATTAGTACTTTTGAGAAGCCCAGTTGACAGCAGTTCCAGGTTTGAGTCTTCTTGGCTAAGTCTCTACAAAATTTGCCTACCTGGATTTGGGCAGTTTATCCCATTTTTCCCAGCAGATCTTCTCAGACCCCATTAGAGTGGATTACAAGTGTCCTTAAACGCCATCTTCAGGTCTCTCCACAAATGTTCTATGGGCTTTAACTCTGGGCAACTGTCCTGGAGCCACTTGGCTGTATGTCCTGCTAAAAGGGTGAACTGTTGCCCTGGTCTGAGGTGATGTGCACTCTGGAGCAGGTTTTGTTCAAGGCCCTTTCTGTATTTGGCTGGACTCATCCGTCTCTCAGTTCTGACACTGAGAAGCACCTCCACAGCGCGATGCCGCCACCAACATATGTCACAGTAGGGTTGGTAAAACAAGAGGTGATGAGACATAGCGTTTAAGGTTCTTTCCGAAGAGTTCAGTTTTCGCTTCAACAGAGCAGTGAATCTTTAAAAGCTTTTTACTCAAGAGTGGCTTCCGTCTAGCCACTCTACACAAAACGCTGGACTGATGGAGTGCTGCTTTCTGAAGCTCTCTTAAGAGTGACCATTGTGTTCTTTATCACCCCGCTGACCAAGGTCCTTCCTGCCCAGTTACTTAGAAGAAGGTTGGAATCACCATGATTTTGCTCAGAGCTGGCAGTCGGACCAAACTATTATTAAAGCCACTGTGCACTTGGGAACACTCAAAGCTTTAGAAATGGTGTATCCCCTTGTCCTATCTGTGCCTCACCACAATTTGATCATGAAGGTCTACAGAGAGTCCCTTGAACTTAAATTGTTGAGTAAATTGTGAGACCTCATACATATACGCTTTTCTAAACGATGTCTAAACAGGTCAGTTTGCCGCAGGTGGATTTCAATCCAGTTCTAGAAACATCTCAAGGGGAAGTAACCCCATGAAAATGTGGGAATGCCTCAGAAAAGGGTCTGAATACTTATAAGAATAAAAGATTTTACCTTTTTGAATATTAATACATTTGTAAACCTTTCTGAAAACATGTTCTTCATTTTGTCATTAGGGGTTATTAAGAGTGGATTGATGGGCTGTGCAGAAACTGAAGGGTTCTGAATTCTGAATTCTTTCTGAATCCATTGTATGTACAGATAAACAGCCCTTCACAAGGCACAGACAATGAAATAATACTCATTATTTTTTTGAACAGTAACATTATATAACAACACTTACAATGTTTTGGTATTCCTTGTACAGTAAAACCTTGGATTGCGAGTAACTTGGTTTATGAGTGTTTTGCAAGACGAGCTAAAATTTAATAAATTTTAACTTGATAAATGAGCGAGGTCTTGCAATACGAGTAGTACGTATACGCTTTGTCTGCCGAACGTCAAGTGATCACAACAGAGCTGATGATTCTTCCCTCACTCGCACTGCGGGATTGTGGGTAATCGTCTCCATTCTCTGGCTCAGACGGCGTGCCTCACTCATATAGTCAACATCCATACGAGCGTATACTGTTTACTATATCATTGTGACCACGTGTGTGTGTGTGTGTGTTGTAACGTGTGAGTCCCTGTTTTGCACCCCAAAACACGAAGTTGAGTCTCAGTACTTTAGCAAAACCAGCGTTATTCAGCTTGAAACTGGAAGAGCGCGGTTATTTATTGTAGCGGGATCTGCCACTCTCCTATACACATATCCAGTAGTCAGGCAGGGTCATGGCCAGGTTAGTGGCCAAGTAATACTGTGCCCTGCATTTATAATGTTCCTTGTATCACCCACCAACGGCAGGCACTTATAGCTTGACCACAATCTTTACAGATTCGCTTTTACGGCAAACTGCTACAGCGCTGGGAGCCTGTGGTTGCTTCTGGATGCTCTTCTGCGTGTCGTCCTGTTGGGGGGAATCCCAAAAGAGCTTAGAAACCTTACAGTGCGTAAAGCATTTTTTAATTTTGTGTCCAAGTGTAGTGACTCTTCAAGCAAAAGCAACTGTCATTGGAGAGGTTCCTTGTTAAAAAAATTCCAGTGAGCCAACAGATAGCAGGGATTCCATTAGTTAGAGTGAAAGTCGTCCTACACAATAACCCTCCTCTCTTTCGTCTCCCTCACACCAGCCACAATTCTTTTTAAAGGTAAAGTGCAGGTTAATTTGTTTTATGTATTTTGACTTTATATTTTGTATTAATCATTTTTATATGAATAGTTTTGGGTTGTGGAATGAATCATCTGAGTTTCCATGATTTCTTATGGGGAAATTCGCTTTGATATACGAGTGCTTTGGACTACAAGCACGTTTCCGGAACGAATTATGCTTGCAACCCAAGGTTCCACTGTAATTTCCTTGTCAATGTTTCTACCAGTTGAGCATTTGTTTGTCCTTCCCCCCTGACTCCACACACACCTAGTTACTTCTCAGGAACTTTTAAATCTCCTCCTGCAATTAATTCAGGGGTGGTATTTAAGCCCACCTCAGAGGTCAGAATAACCTCACAGAAAGTCCTAGGGCCTTCTATCCAGAGTTCCTTCTGCTGTTCCCAAGTTTCTCTGCACTCCTGAGCGCCTACTCCCCTTTAGAAGTCCAGGGCCATATGCTGCCACCAGTTTACTAAGTGGACTTCCAGGCCCAGAGAGTAATTAGTTCTTTTCCCAAAAGTACACCATCACTCGCTTCCACCCTGACATAATATATGATGCTTCCATCAGTACAGACTTCTCTGTGTGCCCTGGGACGTTGCTGAGCCCTGTCACGGACTTGTATGTTGTCTCCTTAGATTGCAGTGCTCCTGTTCCTGGCCATTTGCACAAATATTGCAGGAGGCAAAGGTTAAATGTTATGTGACAATCAAGTACTGATCAATAAAGTGAGAATAAATAAATGTCAGAAACAGACACTTGGTCAATTTTCAAATCCAGATGGGACAAGATGTATGCTTTCAGGTGCATGGAGGGGTAACAAATACTGGAAATTCAAATTCTTCTATAGACAGATAAAGCTGATGTGACATCACATGACTTTTAGTCGGAGTGGATGTCAAATTTGATGACTACAGTTGCTGACTAAACATCACAGGGTATGTCAAATTACAGTAGACGTCTACATAATGATTTTCCAGCCAATTTTGTGCTACCTGACAGAGCCAGTGACTCTGTGAAGGCTTTACAGGTACGCCAAGCTTAGCAGCATTATTGGCCTTTTGTCTTTTTTTCCATTCTCTTGTGGTACATAAAACATGTCACTTTAGGTGTGTGAGTGTCTCTTCTGTTTGTCAGGTCCAAAACATCAGACTGGCTTATAGGATATTGGTACATTTCATGTCCATTATTTGCCCACCTTACCATGACAACATGGTTCATAATAATTAATAAAAGCAATATGATGAGCCATCTAATGTGTTAAAAAGCTTAATGAAGGAATGGCTACTTGAGGCACACCCTTTAGGGTCTTTTGTACTCACCAGTCTCTTTTGGTTTAAAACTTGTTCCAGGAGTGAAGGCCTATTTGGGCGCTCTGCAATGGTTCCAAGACGCTGCTTATTCACTGAGACAGGACGCTCTTCAGTACTTTCCTGTTTAAAAACAAACTCGTCTAAAACACATGAAGGAATACTAAAAATACTAAATGCAGTACCCAGTGCATGCCCATCCTCAAAAAGCATTTAGAACATTAGAACAGTCTAGACGAGAACAGGCCATTCACCCCAACAAAGCTAGCCAGTCCTATTTACCTAATCTAATCTATCCACTTAATTCTTCCAAAAAAAACATCAAGTCAAGTTTTGAAAGTCCCTAAAGTTTTACTGTCGACCACACTACTTGGTAGTTTAGTCCATGTGTCTAAGATTCTCTGTGTAAAGAAAAACTCCCTAATGTTTGTGTGACATTTACCCTTAACAAGTTTCCAGCTGTGTCCCCGTGTTCTT
This sequence comes from Erpetoichthys calabaricus, assembly GCF_900747795.2. NCBI lineage: Eukaryota > Metazoa > Chordata > Cladistia > Polypteriformes > Polypteridae > Erpetoichthys > Erpetoichthys calabaricus. The sequence goes on from NC_041397.2 coordinate 28,467,377, forward strand.
GACAAAGTAATTTGAAAGTCACAGCCTCAACCCACTGTACTAATTCCCTTCATAATTTTAAACACTTCAGTGATGTCTTCTCTTAATGTTATTTTGCTTAAACTGTAAAGGCTCAGTTCTTTTGTTCTTTCCTCATAATTCATCCCCTGTAGCTCTGGACTCTTTTCTAGTCGTGCTATTTACTTTTTCCAGTACTCCAGATGAGACCTCACCAATGCATTATAATGCTTCAGCATAACATCACTGGACTTGTACTCTACACATCAGGGCGCTATATGCCTTAACACTCAGTTATCCTTCTTAATGGCCACTGAACACTGCCTGGCAGTTGATAATGACGAGTCATTTATGTCAGGGGAAATGAGGAAGTTACTAAGCATAGCGCTGTGGTAGCCTACCAACAACATAATAGGCACGTCCATTGTGCAGATCAAGCCTAGACATTCTACCCTGTCATACGCAAACAAAAGAAAAAAAATGTTAGAATAAATGAGCACAAAGAAACACACTTCTACTGTCTCGATTGTGACAATGGGTTGTGTCTTGGTGACCATTTCAAAACATGCCACAGGAAGGATGGACTAAATCTGCACCAGTACAGCAGTGGAAACGAGATGTAACTTTAGACAGACAGAGAGATAGATAGATAGATAGATAGATAGATAGATAGATAGATAGATAGATAGATAGATAGATAGATAGATAAACCACTATACGAGGGGGGACCCAAAAATAACCGGAAATATTTTTAAAACGTGTTTAATTTAATTTTCTGTAGAAACTACAATTAGTCTCCTTCAAAGTACTCTCCATTGGCGGAAATACACTTATCTAACCGTTTGTTCCATTGTTCGAAACATTTTTTAAATTCGTCTGAAGTAATGCCCATTAATGCTCTGGTCGTTTCTTGTTTTACCTCTTTGACGTCAGCAAAACGCCTTCCTTTCAAGTCTTTTTTCATCCGAGGGAACAAAAAGAAATCACACAGAGCTAAATCCGGTGAGTATGGTGGGTGGTTCAGGGTTGTCATACCGTTTCTTGCCAAAAATTGGCGAATGCTGAGAGCAGTGTGAGATGGAGCGTTGTCATGATTAAAGAACCAGTCGCCTGACTCCCACAAATCAGGGCGTTTCCTTCTCACACTGTTGCGCAACCTACTTTTACAAAAAAAATTCACTGAACACAAGCACAACCTTCCAGACTGATGGCACTTGGCAGACTGACTTGTGAGGAGTGTAACTAGATCGTCCTAGCGGCCCAACCACGTACTACAAGTACCAACCTAACAACAACAAAATTCCGGTTATTTTTGGGTCCCCCCTCGTATATTTGATTTGATAGATAGATAGATAGATAGATAGATAGATAGATAGATAGATAGATAGATAGATAGATAGATAGATAGATAGATAGATAGAGTTAGGTCCATAAATATTTGGACAGAGACAACTTTTTTCTAATTTTGGTTCTGTACATTACCACAATGAATTTTAAATGAAACAACTCCGATGCAGTTGAAGTGCAGACTTTCAGCTTTAATTCAGTGGGGTGAACAAAACGATAGCATAAAAATGTGAGGCAACTAAAGCATTTTTTTTAACACAATCCCTTCATTTCAGGGGCTCAAAAGTAATTGGACAAATTAAATAACTGGAAATAAAATGTTCATTTCTAATACTTGGTTGAAAACCCTTTGCTGACAATGACAGCCTGAAGTCTTGAACTCATGGACATCACCAGATGCTGGGTTTCCTCCTTTTTAATGCTCTGCCAGGCCTTTACTGCAGCGGCTTTCAGTTGCTGTTTGTTTGTGGGCCTTTCTGTCTGAAGTTTAGTCTTCAACAAGTGAAATGCCTGCTCAGTTGGGTTAAGATCAGGTGACTGACTTGGCCACTCAAGAATTTTCTACTTCTTTGCTTTAATAAACTCCTGGGTTGCTTTGGCTGTATGTTTTGGGTCATTGTCCATCTGTATCATGAAACGCCGCCCAATCAATTTGACTGCATTTAGCTGGGTTTGAGCAGACAGTATGTCTCTGAACACCTCAGAATTCATTCGGCTGCTTCTGTCCTGTGTCACATCATCAATAAACACTAGTGTCCCAGTGCCACTGGCAGCCATGCACGCCCAAGCCATCACACTGCCTCCACCGTGTTTTACAGATGATGTGGTATGCTTTGGATAATGAGCTGTTCCATGCCTTCTCCATATTTTTTTCTTGTCATCATTCTGGTAGAGGTTGATCTTGGTTTCATCTGTCCAAAGAATGTTTTTCCAGAACTGTGCTGGCTCTTTTAGATGTTCTTTAGCAAAGTCCAATCTAGCCTTTCTATTCTTGAGGCTTATGAGTGGCTTGCACCTTGCAGTGCACCCTCTGTATTTACTTTCATGCAGTCTTCTCTTTATGGTAGACTTGGATATCGATACGCCTACCCCCTGGAGAGTGTTGTTCACTTGGTTAGCTGTTGTAAAGGGGTTTTTCTTCACCATGGAAATGATTCTGCGATCATCCACCACTGTTGTCTTTCGTGGACGTCCAGGTCTTTTTGCGTTGCTGAGTTCACCAGTACTTGCTTTCTTTCTCAGGATGTACCAAACTGTAGATTTTGCCACTCGTGATATTGTAGCAATTTCTCTGATGGGTTTTTTCTGTTTTCGCAGCTTAAGGATGGCTTCTTTCACCTGCATGGAGAGCTCCTTTGACCGCATATTGTCTGTTCACAGCAAAATCTTCCACATGCAAACACCACACCTCAAATCAACTCCAGGCCTTTTATCTGCTTAATTGATAATGACATAACGACGGACTTGCCCACACCTGCCCATGAAATAGCCTTTGAATCAATTGTCCAATTACTTTTGAGCCCCTGAAATGAAGGGATTGTGTTAAAAAAATGCTTTAGTTGTCTCACATTTTTATGCAATCGTTTTGTTCACCCCACTGAATTAAAGCTGAAAGTCTGCACTTCAACTGCATCTGAGTTGTTTCATTTAAAATTCATTGTGGTAATGTACAGAACCAAAATTAGAAAAAAGTTGTCTCTGTCCAAATATTTATGGACCTAACTGTAAGCCACTATATAATACATAGATAGACAGACAGAACTTTATTTGTCCACAGGGCAAAAATTGGCTTTTTATAGAAGCTCATTAAATAAATAAATACATATACTGTATATATATATATATATATATATATATATTTATATATATATATATATATATATATATATATATAATATATATATACACACACACAGTAAAGTTTGAAGTCACACTAGAGTGACAAAAAAGAAAGAAAATTAAAAAGTAAGTATACTTATGCTGACTTTTTGGTACTTACAATTTCCTGTCACACATAATATTTTTCTTGTTTAAAAACATTTTAAGTTTTTGGCTCATTTTTCCAGGTGTAAACATAACTCTAAGGAGGCTATGAATCTCAGTGACATTGCTTATGTCTTACTTTTTATATTGCCTTTCACAATGAGCTCCAGATTAAAGTACTCAAGTAAAACTGCACTTGACAGGTGCAAAAATCTGGTGAGTTTGAAGGACTACATTTGGGTTGTGGTCTGTGGTGGACCGGTCACCTTAGGCACTCTAGTGCACCAGTTCACTCTCTTGATTTCGATACCGATGAGATGTTGTTGCTGATGCAGTGTGCTATAAAGCTTCCCTTTTTTGGAGGATAATTTGCAGTTTGTTTAATCTGTCTTGTGTTTACTTTTGTTTCTGAATACAGAATTAACTTACAGTACTTTCATTTTTCTCATGGCATTTGGTACCCAGAAGTACATTTGCCATCTGCCTTGCTTGTTTAACACTGATTATTCCCAAACCTGGTTAGTCCACCTCAGTTTGGGGTTGATGGAGCCCATCCTGGCAGAACTGGACACCAGTCAGGGCCCATGCAGATTCATACCCACACTCACACCGAGTCAATTTATAATCTCTTAGTTAACTTAACATGCACCTCTTTGGAATGTAATAATAATAATTAATACATTTTATTTACAGTATATAGCTCCATTCCCATGCTGAAGATGTGAAGAAAACAGAAATACCTGGAGAAGAATACACATGAACACAGGGAGAGCATTTAAATGAGGTACTGCTTTATAAGTCCAGAATGCTAAAACCATGATACTCAACACCCCTATAAAGAGTTGTCAAAAGTATCAACTGCAATATTTTTAAAGTTGTTTCTAAACTCATTTTTCGTGGTACCGGTTTTACAGCCTACATTACTGCCATTTGACCATTGAGCCTTGTAGGCTATCAATCGGCATGGCTACAGTTGCAGCTTTGTTTCACCCCATTCACAGGTGTCAATAAGATGGCAGCTCCAACAGCATTACAGCCTTCACTAGCATGCCTAGCAGACAAAGAGGTCAGTCAGAGTGGGGTCTGGAAATACTTAAGCTTTGTGCCAAACTGGGATGGGAAACCACAGGATAAAGAATACCTACTTGAGGGGCTAACACAACCAATGCAGACAAACACTTGAAGGACAAACATGTGAGTCAATACACAGAACTTAATTTCTAAATTACACAAATATTAATCAGTTAATAGGGCCCTATGATGTACGCAATGTGGAAAACATGGACGGAATCACGGAATTAACGCATAAAAACGGGTATTAGATTTAAAAATGGAAATGTGCGGAATTAAACAATTGAATAATCTGTAGCTCTGTCATTCAGATACATTTTTCTAGTTTGTTGTTTTTCAAGATAACACAATTCTTTGTAGAAATCCAGTTGTGCCTCTATCTGTTCGTGCGGGTGTTTCTTGTATGTTTTCTAGTTAAAGGCATGCGAATTAGCCAGCTGCACGAGACAGAAATGCCAAAACCAGCAGTGATCAGATACCCTAACAACGTGGAAAAAAACTAAGAAACACGAGCATAACTGCAAAATTGAGGGCACAACAATATCCCGGCGACTTTTATGAATCTGGACAACAACTTTTCTTCAAGTTTTGTCAGCATACCATAGACTGGGCATGAAAAAATACTTGCAATGACCACGTCAAATCTAAAACCCATCTGAAGAACATGGAGAAATTAAGATCAAAAAGTGTTCCCTTTCAGGCAACAACTGAGGAAACAACAAAATCGTCAGATGCAAGACGCCAGTCTGTGGAGGATGTTGTGGCCATTTAAGTTAGACATAACGCTCGAAAAAATGACAAAGATGCATCCTTTCTTTATTAAGCATTGTAAACAAGGCAGCGCTCTGCCACAAAATGAGAGCAGTCTTCGTCAGACTCATTTGCCCCGTGTCTTTGAACAACATATGGACGCTGTTCTTCAAAAGATTTGTAGCAGTAAAATTTATGTTGTAGTTGATGAAACCACAGATAGCCGAGACCACAGTGTTGTCATCATAGTGATAGGTGAGTAAACATTTGGCTGTATGGTCATTTTTTTATGTAGGCAGTTCTTATTGTACATGAAACTAGGGGGTTTGCCCCCCGCTCACTTCACTTGCCAACCCCCCAGCCCATTTTGTGTCTCTGCCACTCGTGTTGTGAAGAGGGGGGCTGAACGCACCCCACGGAGATGCGGTCGCTCCTCCGAAACCCCCTCTTAAACGGTGATACAATGAGAAACAAATACAGCTTTTTTTATCTCCTATTTGCTCAATCAGGTGCTGGCTTGCATCTCTCATGGCGTTTGAACATTTAAAAGCCTGTTCAGCAGCTGTCCTTCTCTTTGTCTTTTATTTCCAGCTCTGGGCATGGTTAAATCTCTTGCCACAAAGTCTCGTCTCACGGTACGTGACTTCTTGAAATTTTACTTTATAGTTCGATACACTCTGAAAAGAATGATACCAAACATATATATAGGTTTTAAAATAAGCCTGATTTAAAGCGTGACAAAAAACATGACAAAAAAACATCACATAAAATCGTTGCACTTTTAGGCTCCGGATTTTATATATAGAGAGTAGTTATGTTGTTAATTGTTGTTTTAATGTCAGTCAGTCAGTCATTATCCAACCTGCTATATCCTAACACAGGGTCACGGGGGGTCTGCTGGAGCCAATCCCAGCCAAGTGTCAGTAACATTAAGACTGGCAAACTAATTTTGTTGTACTTTGTGCAATGACAATAAAGGAATCAATCTATCTATGAAGAGAAAATTTAAGGGGGAAAGCCCCCAAAACAAGCAGGAGCTGAAGATGGCTGCATTGGCAGCTTGGTAGAGTGTCAAAAGTGAAGATTTTCAGCACTTGCTGATGTCTGTGAATCGCTGACTTCAAGCAGTCATTGCCACGTGAGAAATCTGTGACAAAGTCCTAAATATGATGGCTTTAACAGACCTGCCACTGCAGTGTCCCAAACACTACGGGGGACCATGTAGAAAAGTGTTGTAGGTTCTGTCATCTGTCATTTTAAACTGGCGAGCAGAGGAGTAAATGTGTCTTTGTCCCAAACATCATGGAGGGCACACATGTAACAAAAGTAACCCATAACACCTCACTAACCAAATACTTTTGCTTTTCACTAAAGTATGGAAATGTATTTCATTACATATTTAATAATTTTTCTGTATACTGTAACTACGAATTTCACTACAATTTGCACTACCTGTATTGTAAGTGACAAATACAATTTGATCTGATATAAAGTCCTTGAAACAAAAGCCTGCAGCCACAGCTGGCACCTGGAGTGCATTCTGAAGACCACCGGATCCTCAGGAATGCCATCCCACGGACTGGCAGAACTGCCGAATATAATCGCGAGTCGGGCCAGCGGCTTCTCGTATACACCGCCGTGGGGGAGGCACCCAATAAATCCCCGACTGGCACCACACAAGAAGCACCCACACGACGACAGCTTACGTCTAGCTTGGCAGAGCTGGTCATGGCCTGGTCGCTCTTCTTCTTCTTGTACTTGTCCTTGTACATCTTATTGCGGTGCTTCTTGCACATCCAGGGTTTTCTCTGCTTGGCCACTTGCGTGGTGGTCTCAGTACAACCCTCGTACGTGCACGTCTTAGTTTCGCTCTCGCTCTCCCCGTACGCCTCGTCGTCGATCAGATCCTCCGGGCTGGCCGTGCTATCCCGGGGGTCGGAAGCGTCCAGCACGTCGCTCTCTTCCCCCGTGTCGTCGTATAAGACGATGGGCTCCGAAGTGTCGGTTACGCTCGCTCTGGGCTCGTTAACCGAGCCATCCTCAACACAAAAGACGCGATTGGCATCGGAGCAGCTCGGCGGCAGGTTCAAGTGCAGACTGCTGTCCGATTCGCTCATAGTCGCCAACAGTTGCCTCTTCCAATTTTATTTTTCAGTGCTACCAAAATGATAGCGGATATGCAAATATATGTATTGTGAAGCCCATGAAGAAATCCAGCGGTTTGACTCGAACGTCTAGTGAAGTTTTGGCCAACAGTTCAGCGAATCGCATCCGTAAACACAAATCTCATCTTCTTCCTTTTTTTTTCTTTTAGTTAATGCCAGTTTAGATATATTAGTGCCATCTACTGTATGGAGGGGGAATTCCTCTTTCCAATTTTACTAGCAAAACATTTTTTTTACATTTCTGTGTTTTTAAAACTGCCCTATGGAAGCGTATAAAACATTTCATCAGTTGGTTGTACATGTTTGTACAATTAAGTTTTTCCTCTAGAAGATCATTTAACGTTACTACAGCCAGTTCAAATTTGCGGTGTTGTTCACTTTATTATCGTATCTGGTTATATTATGAAACACAGTGTTCGACTGAGCCACATTTTGTAGGGTTGCCAGATTAGAAAATTAGAAATACGGGACACTCTTAAAATCTCTCTCTATATTATTATATATAAAATTATACATGCCCCCTACACACCCAGACCAATATATTATATAAAAGTAGAGACATAAGTTAAAAACATAAAGCAAGGATTTTAATGGGTTATGAGGAAAACAAAAATTTTAATACAAGCTAAAACAAATGCTGTAAGAGTGAAATCATTTGAAAATATTTATTTAATACAGACAACAAATTATTATTATTTAATACATGGAGTTAGAACAAAAAGCGGGCTGTGGCAAGTAGTAACACCACACTTTGTTGACACTGTATGTTGCAGTGCTGATACAAAACTGCACAGCAGCGCGGCTGGAGAGCAAAACGGTAAGAGTGTCACCGTCCTCAGCCAACCATAGCAACTGAACAAGTTGCAAACAGGCAGCAAACACTCCTTTCCTCGTTACATTTGGGTTATTTTCATCAAGAGAATCTGAGAAAAGAAAGTATAATTACTTATAAAGTTACAACTAAGTACCGTAAGAAGGTAGTAAAGTATATTTTTATTATGAAATTTGAACATGAACTAAACACGGGACGTTTGAGTGTCCCTGAAACGGGACGGGACAAAATACGAGACAGGGGACAAAATGATCAAATATGGGATATGTCCCGTATATAAGGGACATCTGGCAACCCTAACATTTTGCACCCTGGCCATCTCGGTGACGAGCTATTGATTGAAGGCGCAGTGTTCTAGCCTTAACCTACTTAGTATTACTTGCTCTTTTTCTGTTTGTATTTAAATGGTGTAACACTATTAGGTATCATAAAAGTCTATTGCAGCGACTCGTGTAAATAAGAAAAGGGACGGCTCCCAGCTGTTGGGGCCTCATCGAGTGTATTGCTCTGTTCTGTTCCGCTGTTTTCGGTTATAGAGCACACCACCCAAACCTCAGCCACTTATCAATGTCCTGCAGCTTTCCTATCTCAGCTACTATGTGTACCCATCCACTTCACCCCGCTCTTCTGCCCCCTCTCAAGCCTTACTCCTGTCACTCAAGCCCTAGGAGGCATGGCCAAGTCGTACAATTAGAAACCACTCCTCCCAGCCCTTACTCTCCACCAGGCAAAGGTCAGACTAATAATAATTCTGATAACAATAGTAAGATATTTTATTTATATAGCACCTTTCCCACTCTCCACAGACTCAGAAATAAGAGCAAAGTATATGTAAACATTGGATGCAAATATTTTCTGCATAGAGCACTAAAACAGATACATACAGGGTATACAAAGCATTCGATAAATAAAAGACAATAAACCTGAGTAAAATTCTAAGTTTAATACAAGAAGAAAAACCTGAACAAATAACATCATTTGAGCTATAACACACACAAGGTATATTGAGCATCTGGACAGAGAGGGAGATTAAAAGAGGAGACACAATGTCAGGTTAAGTTAGACACCTTCTTGAACAGATGAGTTTTAAGTTTTTTTTAAAAGAATGAATTGAGTCAGCTGATCTAATTAATTTATGGAGGTCACTTTAAAGGCAGGGTGCTATACAGCTGAAGGCCCTGTCACCTATAGAGTGCAGGTTAGTGTGGGGCACAACAAGATTCCCAGAATCAGAGGACCTTAGTGAGTGAACAGAAGCATAGTTATGGAGAGGGTCGCTGATGTAGTCCGGTGCGAGACCATTTAAAGCTTTGTAGGTTAATAGCAGATTTTATATTCAATTCTATAAGACACAGGGAGACAGTGAAGGCAAAGCAGGATGGGTGTGATATGCTTACTGTTGATGGTCCATGTTTGAATCAGCTGGAGCGGTGATAGAAGATTAGAATGGGCACCGGCCATTAGGGTGATACAGTAATCAGTGCAGGATGTGATAAAAGTTTGGACAAGTTTCTCACCATTAGAAATGGAGAGGAATGAGAGAACATGGGATATGGTACAGAGGTGGAAGTAAGAAAGTTCCTTAATGTGGTTTCTGTGGGCGGAATAAGAAAGGGAGGAATCAAAAATGACACCAAGATTTCTTGCATTAGAAGAAGGTCTGATAAGATCACCGTCAAGAGTGACTGAGAAGGAGCTCATTTTCTTAAATTGTGCTTTAGTGCCAATTTGCAGTTCAGTTTTGTTGGCAATTTAATTTTAAAAAGTTCTGCTCCATCCAGGTTTTACTTTCACTGAGGCAGGTTGTGAGCTGAGAAAGCCCTGATGAACTTTCACTTTTAACATTTAAATAGAGTTGAGTATCGTCTGCATAAAAATGATAACCCAGTCCATAGCTATGAATGATATGGCCAAGGGGAAGCATAGAGATACAGAAGAGCAGAGGGCCGAGGACAGAGCCCTGTGTGACTGGAACTGAGCTGGAGCTTCTGTGGCCAAGACTAGCAAACTCTTTCTTATCAGTCTGAAAGGACCTGAGGCACTGGAGGACAGTGCCAGAGAGGCTGCACTGAGAACATTTGAACAATCTCGATGAGATCAGGCCATTCAGGTCAACAAAGCCTGCCATTCTTATCCACTTAGTTCTTCTAAAATAACATCAAGTCGAGTTTTGAAAGTCCTTAAAGTCCTACCATCTACCACACTACAACAACAACAACATTTATGTATATAGCACATTTTCATACAAAAAATGTAGCTCAAAGTGCTTTACATAATGAAGAAAAGAAAAATAAAAGACAAAGTAAGAATTAAAATAATACAACATTAATTAATATAGAATAAGAGTAAGGTCCGATGGCCAGGGATGACAGAATAAAAAAAAAAAACTCCAGACAGCTGGAGAAAAAAATAAAATCTGCTGGGGTTCCAGACCATGAGACCACCCAGTCCCCTCTGGGCATTCTACCTCACATAAATGAAATAGTCCTCTTTGTATTTAGGGTTCTCACGGAAGGACTTGATGATGATGGTCATGCAGACTTCTGGCTTTTAATCCATCAATGTTGGAACATCATGATGCTTTGAGTAGATGGTGGTGGCGCAGGCACTACTTGTACAATTATTCCATGTGTCTACGGTTCTCTGTGTAAAGGAAAACCTCTGAATGTTTTCTGCACAATTTGCTCTTAAGTTTCCAAATGTACCCCCGTGTTTGTCATGAACTCATTTTAAAATAACAGTCCCAATACACTACAGTAATCCCTCACTTATTGCGGGAGATAGGTTCCAAGGCCGACCGCGATAACTGAATTTCCGTGAAGTAGGGACACCATATTTATTTAATTATTTAACGTGTATTTGAACGTTTTTAAACCCTCCCTGTATTGTTTACAACCCACCCTTTACTCTATTAATAACAGGGACAACTGCTAAACAATATGAAATCGGTAGATAAGTTTACACTTACTGTATAGTGAAGTACACGTAGCTATATATGACGTGATGATGGTGATGAATATGCTGCGCAGTAAAAATGATGACGATTGAAGGTGATAATCCCCTGAATGCAGTAGCAAGAGCATGTTAATGCTGAATGAGTGAGATGAGACTTCCTGGTTAATGCAGCACTCCGTCGCTGAGCCAATCAGAAGCACACAGGAACTTAACTGCGTGCTCTGATTGGGTAGCTTCTCAGCCATCCGCCAATAGCATCTCTTGTATGAAATCAACTGGGCAAACCAACTGAGGAAGCAAATACCAGAAGTAAAAAGACGCATTGTCTGCAGAAACCCGGGAAGCAGCGAAAAATCCGCGTTATATATTTAGATATGCTTACATATAAAATCCGCGAAGTCGTGAATCCGCGAAAAGTGAACCGTGAAGTAGCGAGGGATTACTGTACTACTAATTCCCTTCATAATTTTAAACAATTCAATCATGTCTCCTCATAATCTTTTATCATTAAACTGAAAAGGCTCAACTCTTTTAATCTTCCTTCATAATTCATCCACTCTGGTGCTGGAATCAGCCTAGCTGCTCTTCTATGGACTTTTCCTACCGCTGCTATGTCCTTTTTGTAGCCTGGAGACCACAAAGACCTCCAGAAGAGGCCTTACCAGTGCGTTATAAAGCTTCAGCGTAACCTCATTGGACTTGCAGGCCTAATAGAATTAATATACATGGTTGCCCAGAGTCTGCTGTTATAAGCAAATCATTAGTTACCCGAAGCATAGCAGTTTCACAGCCGTGCTCTCAAACCAGACTGAAAGGGGTCCATCAGTTTACAACCTCAAGTCCAAAAAAGTTGGGATGCTGTGTAAAATGTAAATAAAAACAGAATACAATGATTTGCAAATCTCATAAATCTAAATTTTATTCACAATAGAACATAAACATATCGAATGTTACAAAAATCAAAATAAAATCACACAGTGGTACACAGTGGCTACACAGTGGTAAATATGGACAGAAAAGGTAAGTTTGAAATATACCAAAAATTGTTACGATTGTCAACATCAAGTCCTGACGTTTATAACCCTGAGGGTTACAGAAGCAATTTTAAAAGGTTCGGCACAAAGCTGGTGTCAAGAAATGTTTTTATTACTGTCGTAACAGTCAAGATTATGACTTGAAGGCAGGATTTAAGAAGTGTGGTGGGGATGGGGTCCCATACACAAGTAATGGGCCTCATCTTACAAAGCAGGTCATTAACAAGTGCAGATGTGACTGGGGAACATTTGGAAAAGGAGCTGGATGGAGTGGGAAGACAGGGATAAATATAAATGGATGATAGATTTATGTTAGATGACTTATTTAGACTTTTAATTTTATTATGGAAAAAGTGGAGACATTTTTCATAGGCTACAATGGAGGAGGTAATTGGGCCAGATGCAAACTGAAGTAGTTTATGAACTACAGAGAACAAAACCCTCGGGTTATCATGACCACTGTCGATTATTCTACCATTGGCTGCAATTCATGCATCAATGCAAACTTTTTGTGATCTGAGAAAGCCTGGACGTGCACAGTGATTCCAGTCTTACGTGACATTCTCTCTCAAGGCACACTTCAAATATATATTTTTTAAAAAACAACAATTTTTGAAATAATCCACAAAAAAAAAAATAAAACAATTTCAATTACATGCTAATGTTACAGAGAGCATTGAGACAGCTGATAGAGAAACATCAGGAAAAACAGAAAGGTCTGCATATGGTGTTTATTGATTTGGAGAAGGCTTATGATCGAGTACCACGTCAAGAGGTCTGGAGGTGCATGAGAGAGAAAGGAGGACCAGAGAAGTATTTGAGGATTGTCTAGGACATGTATGAGGGAGTGAGAACCTGGGTTAGAAACAGTGTTGGAGTAACAGACAAGATGTCAGTTAGAGGAGGTCTGAACCAGGGATCTTCTTTAAATCCTTACCTCTTTGATCTGATTATGAATGTGTTGAGTTGTGGGATGAAAGACCAATCCACCCTACAGTACTGAAGGAGTCCAGTCTTCATCTCAGGTAAATGGATACTGTCCATGTCTCGCAACCATAGGGCAAAACATTCTGCTTTTGCTCAGATATTGGGAGCGCCACACACACTTTTCCAGCGACCTCATGACCCCCCTTGCTCTCCCAATCCGTCTACTGACTTCATAGGAAGAGTCACCAGAGACATGAATGTCACTGCCAAGGTAAGTAAACCTTTCAAAAAGGTCGACACTCTCTCCGCAGACAGACACATTGTTGACCCTAAGAGGTCATTAAAGGCCTGGATCTTGGTGTTTATCAGGACACTTGCAAGGCCAGACACTCAGAGTCCTCACTCAGTCTCTCAAGCGCCCCGATCAGAGCCTCCATTGACTCTGCGAAGATCACAGCTTCGTCAGCAAAGTCAAGATCCATGAATCTTTCTTCACCAACAGATGTTCCACAGCCGCTGGACCCCAGTTCATGCAAGCACTGAACAGAGTAGGAACAGAACACACCGTTGACGAACCCCAGAATCAATTGGGAAAAACACAGAGGTTCTGCCTCCACTCTGCACAGCACTCACAATACCAGTGTACGGGCCAGCCATGATATCCAGAAACTTTGGTGGGATCCCACATAGTCTTAGAATGTCACACAGGGCAGTTCAATCAACTGAGTTGAACCCTTTATGAAAATCGACAAAGGCTGCAAAGAAACTCTGCTGATATTCACTTTTGCACTCCATGAGAACCCTCAGTGCCAGGATGCGGTCGATGGTAGACTTCTTAGGTGTGAAACCAGACTGCTCCAGTCTTTGGTAGGCGAACAAGTGATCAATGATCCTACTGAGGATGACCCTAGCAAAGACCTTACCTGGCACCAAGAGCAGTTTTACCCCTCTGTAGTCAATCCAGGTGATCACCATTCCCTTTCCAGATAGGGACGACAAGTCCTGTTTTCCAGTCAGTTGGGATGATGCCAGTCTCACAAATGGAAGCAAAGACTGCGTGCAATGCCAGGAGGACAGCCTTACCACCAGCCTGGAGAAGTTCACTCTGGATATCACAGATCCCTGCTCCTGTCAATGTCTAATAGTAGTCAGCCAGCGTTGATGGTTTCCATTTGTCCTGATGCCACTTTTCCATCATTTCAATGTCCTGGTGAGACCTTTCACCATGTTTATCACTGACAGCACCAAGATAAGCAGGGAAGAAGTCTGAGTGTCAGTCTTTAGACTACACTTAGTGGTTCTGTGTGCTTTTGAAGCAAGTTGTCAAGAAGCAGAACATAGTTTGGTGTGCTGTTGTTGCCAAGAAAATTCTCCATCACATCCTTGAATGCCTTCTATGTGATTTTCTCCATCCCACTAGCAGATCTTCAAACAGTTTGTCTGATTTGTGGACCAACAAAAATGCCTTCCTTAATCTTGGCATCGGTTGTTTTTGGAAACATCTGTGTCAAATATCAAAACCATTCACCTGCCTTGTTCATCGTTTTCATGAAGTTGAGGTGAGGAGAAGTCAAGGAAAATGTAGTTTATTAGAAACAGAGTTATTGTGTAAGTGGCGCTGCTGCCCCAACCTCGAGCCCAATATCTTATGTGTGGATCCACCTGATTCCGACTTACTGGTGGGAATCGATTGATAAATACGTTTCTGCACAGGGTATGACTTCATGATGGCATCTTTGGTCAAGTGGTGGACATTAGGTAATGGTGGATTTGAACATTAGGTAATGATGGAAAGGGGGAGAGTATTTTGCATAAGTGATAAGAATTGTAATAAATGTAAGCTCGCTGAATTTGCTAATTGCTCATTTCATTTGAATCGAGACTGCGTACGCATCACGCAATAAAACTTGATTCTGCCTTCCTGAGACACCGTGTGCCTTCTTTGAGCAGCGTGTTTCTGTCACAACACTATCCCATTCGCCGTACCTGGGATATCCGAGCTGCAGTGCCATTATGTTTAGATCACCACCAATGAGCGCTTTGAGTAGTGAGAAAAGCTCTATATAAATGCAAAGAATTATTATTATTATAATGTCCTAGTTGTAGTTGTTGAGCTGTTTCTGTATGCTGTACTTACAATATGAAAGGAAATCACAAAAATAGGTGAATGCAATAAAATGTTATGTGATTAGAACATTTAAAGGTGATTTTTGTGATCATCCTGCAAAAACCAATAAGACGAACCCAAAATTGTTCAGGGAATAAAGTCTTTGTTGTCCAGTGTAATCATAATTTCTATAATTAAAGATGGCTGTACTGCAGTTTTTACCCACTAGGGGGAGCACAGTGAACAGATATTCCAGCCCAGCCGTCTTTGATTCAAACACTGCGCTTTTCCAAAGGTGTGCTTTACTTGCACTTTTCTAATTGCTGACCTTTTTGAGAAGTCACGACAGAAAAAACGCGTTTAGCAGAGCACTGTGCTAGGCAGAACAGCAATAGGGAACAGCTTAGCTTAGGTGTCATTTATAAGCAGCTATTAACAGTCTGCATGCCACAAGATACACTGTAAACATGATGATATCAAATAAAAGATGACAGTAACAGGTTTAATGATCGTTGTTATCCATGCCTCCCTCCATCTTCTTAGCTCAATCATTCACAGTAGGGTTGTGGGGCAGCTGGAGCCTATCCTAGCAATCATTCAGTGCAAGACAGGCAGGACACCAGTCCATCACAGGGTGAACACACACACGTGCCAATGTGGCAACACCATTTCACTTAACCTGCATGTCTTTGGACTGCAGGAGGAAATCAGAGCACCTGGAGAAAGTCCTTGTCAGTCCTGGGAGATCAAGCAAACTCCACACAGGGAGGACCTGGGATTTGAACCCTGGAGTCTCATAGAGTAAGGCATGCAGTGGTAGCACTGTGCCACCCTTAATATTCTTAGAGCTGCTCAAACATTTTTAGACTGCTAATATCTCCTTTATAACAGATTCCTTCATTCAGGGGTGTCTGACTCGGGTCCTGGTGGGCCGCAGTGGCTGCAGGTCTTCATTTTAACCATTTTCCTAATCAGTTTTCAATGCTAATTAACTCCTTTTCCCTTCATTTTAATTGCCCTGTTTTTAAGGATTCAGTCCTCTGAATTGATTCGTTTCTTCATTAAATGGCAGCCAAACAGAAATGAGATGTGAAACGAGCCAACAGATGACCAGCTAAACTGGAACGTCAAACTCCAGCCAATCTCACTCCAACCAGTGACTTAATGAGAAGCCAATTCTTGCTGTTGATTAAAGCCGTTATTGAATAGCTTAACTTGTTGCTGCTCTCATTCTGCTACAGCAGACTGTTGATTTTCTGTTTTTTCTTAGACCACCGTTAAGATGTTTTTGGTAACTTGAGGAGACCAACATGACTGAGACCTTCACCTTTCTTTATTTTCACGTTAGCTGATCATGTGGTGGCTTGTTTTGTGTCTCATTATTATTTGGCTGCTCATTTAAGAAAAAGAAACAACTAAGGGGTCTCAGTCACGTCAATTAAAACTAAGGAAAAACGAGTTAATCAGCAGCAAAAACAGCTCACTAATAAAGAAGATGGTTAGAATGAAAACCTGCAGCCACTGCGGCCCACCAGGACTGGAGATATAAAGGAGATATTAGCAGTCTAAAAAAGTCTGAGCAGCTTAAGCACCTGCCTTAACTAAATTGTGACCCACAACTCTTTACTAATAATCGCTGAATATCTTCAAAAGTCCCAAATAGCCTTCACTAATGCAATAAAAAAAGAAATCAATTGACTTTTTATAGAGCTTCGTTACTTCAGGGCAGCATGTTGCCGCATTAGTTAGTTCTGCTGCCTCATTTAGTTAAGCGTCCAGGGCTGAAATCCCTCGCCCAGTTTCTGTCAGTGTGAAGCCAGCACATTCTCCACATGTGCCTGTGGGTTTTTCCCTGCTTCATCGGTTCATTTCCAATTGTAAACTGGCCCACGTGAGTGTGTGTGTGAGAGAGAGAGTGAACTGGCAGCTTGTCCAGGATTTGTACCAGCCTTGTACCCAACCACTGTCTGGGTAGGCTCTGTTCCCCTTAAGGTAATCAGGGGGTCTACAGTTCTCCAAACAGCACACAACACACCTTTATTCAGCTGTGGGAAACATTTTTTCCTCATTTCCCACCTTATGCAGCACAATCCAGCAAGAACAATTAACAGAAAGACTTTCTTCCTTTCTCTGTCTCTTCTGCCCCTTGTCCATCTCCACTCCTCCTTCTGCAAGCTTTGTCCTCCACCTTCCAACTCTGGCTCTCTGAGAAGTGATGGCAGGCTCCTTAAATGGGGTACCCGGAAGTGCTCCAGGTGCTCTTCGTCCTGCAGCACTTATGGGTCCATAGTAGGGCTGTGCAGCATTTGCAGCACCCTCTGGTGGCACCATGTGGGAATCTGTGGTGCTGTTGTAACCCAGGGAGGCTGCCCTCTATCCTCCCAGAGGAGATAAAGCCCTGAAGACGCTCTCTCCACTGGCCCATCCACTATAAAGGCATCAAGGGCCATGAACCTGAAACTGATTAATTGGGTTTGAGAATGTTATAATCATGTTCTCCCCGTGTCTGCGTGGGTTTCCTTCGGGTGCTCCAGTTTCCTCCCACTGTCCAAAGACATGCAGGTTAGGTGGATTGTTTATTCTAAATTGTCCCTAGTGTGTGGGTGTGGGTGTGCACCCTGTGGTGGGCTGGCACCCTGCCCAAGGTTTGGTTCCTGCCTTGCGCCCTATGTTGGCTGGGATTGGCTCCAGCAGACCCCAGTGACCCTATAATTAGGATATAGCGGGTTGGTTAATGGATGGATGGAATGTTATAATATCTTATGTCCTTCATTAGTGCTGATCAAGTTGTTTAAATGATCTATTACAACCTTTTACTGTATAAACTCGCGTATTAGTCGGGTCTTGAAACCTGAGAAATCGATCATAAAATCAGATCCCGACTTATATGCCTGTTCAAAAATGCAACACTTAATTTTTTTTTTTTTACATTTTCTTGCTTCCTCCAATCTAGCATCAGTTTCTCAGACGCATCGAATTTTGCTGCAGCAGCGCAGTTACCAATTTCTGCTGCCACTTCAATGCCTTTTAATTTAAAACCAGCTTAAAATTTTCTTCTGATCGAACGCTCCATCATAGATAAGGGTTTATGAGGGTGTGAGATACAAAAATCACAAAACAGTGCAAATGTCGCTTCAGAATAGATCGTGTATTACTGTGTGGTCACGTAGGCACAATACATAGAAAAAAAGGCAGTGGGCTCCGTGGTTACTCTGTCAGGTGGGTGTTGGCATATCATAATCTCTTGGACCAATAACGTGAGTTTTCTGCATTCGACTTATATGACCGACATTATAAAATACCGGAAATTATACGGTAAAATCAAGTCCTGACTTATCCACGGGAGAAGTTAATCTCGAGTATATACAGTAATTCTTTCTCTAATTTACAAGTAATCAATTGCACCAATAAATAAATGAAATTTGCTCATCCATCCATTTTCTCATCCAGTTTTGGGTGACGGGAAGCCAGCAGTCAGCATTATAAAATAGTACATGTCAGTTAGTTCAAGTAGGTCTGCTCCAGGGATCTTCTTGAAGTCCTTACCTCTTTGATGTGTTAAGTTGGGGAATAAAAGATCAGTCCCCCTGGTGCAAGCTTTTTGCTGATGTCAAACACCATAAAAGAATAAGTGGAGTAGAAACTTGAAGGATGGAGAAGGTCTTTGGAAGATGGAGGTTTGAAGATAAACAGGAGGAAGACAGAACATGTGAGGTTTAATGATGATCAGGATTCAGAAGGTTAGACTGTAGGGAGAGCTTCTGAAAAGAGGGGATACATTTAAGGATCTAGGATCAGTGACAGATGGAGAACTAGATGCAGAGATAACCCACAGAGTGCAGTGTGGAAGGAACAATTGGAAGAAGTTATCTGCAGTACTGTGGAATTGAAGAATTAAGGCACAGGTTAAAGGTCAGGTTTTTAGGACAGTGGTAAGACCACCAATAATGCATAGAGCTGAGACATGGGCAGTAAAGGGGAGAGCAGTAGAAGTTATTTGGATGTGGCAGAAATGAGAATGTTAAGATGAAAGTGTGGAGTTACAATAAAGGACAGAAGAAGAAATGAGACAATCAGAGGTACAAAAAAAGTGGGAGAGATGGCTGAAGTGGTATGGACATGTGATGAGGAGAGACAATGAATATGGGGGCAAAAGAGTGATGGGAACGGAAATACAGAGGAAGAGAAAGTGAGGAAGGACAAAGTGAAGGTGGATAGATAAAGCAAAAGAAGATATGAAGGAAAAGGGTCTGACTGTGGAGGAGCTGCAGGACTAAGCTGTTTGGAGAAGGTTGATCAGGACAGTCAACCACACATAGAAGTAGGAAAAGATGAAGAGGAAGAAGAAGAATTGTCAGTGTCTGCATTACCACATTTAACACTTTACTAGTTTTACTAAAGCATTTGACAATGAAGGCGTCCAGCTTCTCAGTGACTGAGTAGCATCACCGTTACTTGTATTTGACCCCAATTTGTAATCTGCACCTGTCAGGAAAGACACCAACATGCAACGTGCTTGTATAGAATAATAGGTGGATTTAAAACTCAGAGCTGATTAAAATGCGACAGACCATGAGTGAAATGTTCACCATTTTTATTACAGCAATATCAGAAAGAACAACCCAAACTGTATGTTTCAGTGTGGTGTAACAAATTACAGGTGAGCTGCTGATGACAGTTCTCTGAAGTGGAAAATCTGTTGACACACTGAAAAAACAGTAAGTGCTGCTGCCATCAGTCACAGCGAAGTGAAGTTCACGTTTTGTGTTGCAGGCCATGTCTTTCATAAGACGTGGATTTGCCGGGCAGATGAACCAGCAGCATCAGACAGTTAGCTTAAAAACATGTATCTTTATTATTATTATTATTGTATATCTGGCTGACATCTTTGTTCAAGGCGACTTGTGAGATTAGCGTATACAATGGTTTTTTTTGCATGCTTTGTCTTTTTACAATCGGAGCACAGGGATGATGAGTCTTGCGCAGGGCTGGAAGCAGCTTAACTACGTTACACTACACGGCCAGTAAATGTGTGCCTTTATTGCACTCATCAGATCAGCCTGAAAAAGTCCTGAGTGCTGGGCATCGATCAGGGCTCTCTGTGTATTAGGCTAGTGGGGCACTTTCTGTAATACTCCAGTAGATGGTGCTGTTGTGAAAAAAATGTAAAAGAACAGCATAGGCCTCAATTAAAGGAATACTTCACTCAAACGTCATTGATGCCATTTGTTACTTACTTCACGTACTTTGTAGTGGTGGCCAAAAAGTCAATTTAATCTCATGTTTTCATGCATGGGCTGTGTAATATACACACACTTTTATTCAGTCCATTTTAATTTCTTTATGAGCAGTGCAATAAACACACACTTTTATGCTGTCCATTTTAGTTTTTTTTTATTTTATTAATGAAAACTTATTTTGATTTGTGCTTTGCATTTTGAATTAAATATTAAAAAGTTAAAGATTTTATTACCACTATTGATTATCATTATTTACCTGGTCTTCCTGGTTATGATAAAATGACCGAGCTGTCATGCATGTGACATCACAGGGGATTGCATATAAATATGACGCTGTTTATATTTTCAAGTGATCCCCTGGTGGATACAAAATCTCTTTATCCTTAGTGCTGGTTAGCTTGATTTTCAAGTGGGCCCTACGGCTAGGCTTTGGTATTCTGGCTTTGACTTCTTATCTTAGTCATCTCTGATCACAGGAATCGTCAGGTAGAGGGGTCCTTTCATTGGATAGATAGATAGATAGATAGATAGATAGATAGATAGATAGATAGATAGATAGATAGATAGATAGATAGATAGATAGATAGATAGATAGATACTTTATTAATCCCAAGGGAAAAATCACAATTGGCTGGCCCAGCACTATCTCAGCTGTGGAATGGCTAATTGGGGGAGTCAGCTTGATGGCCGAGGTCTCCAGGACTTTAAACAAATCCAAATTATATTATGTGATATCATCTGCTGTTGAATTCTACATTGTACTTGTAATATTTCTATTGCACTATTATATTGTATTGAGGATTACTTGTGTCCTGTTCTGTGTATTCTATTGTATTGAGCCCCTTCTTTTTGACACCCACTGCACACCCAACCTACCTGGAAAGGGGTCTCTCTTTGAACTGCCTTTAACAAGGTTTCTTCCATTTTTTCCCTACATGGGTTTTTGGGAGTTTTTCCTTGTCTTCTTAGAGAGTCAAGGCTGGGGGGCTGTCAAGAGGCAGGGCCTGTTAAAGCCCATTGCAGCACTTCTTGTGTGATTTTGGGCTATACAAAAATAAATTGTATTGTATTGTATTGTATTGTATTGTATTGTATTGTATTGTATTGTATCAGTCTTTTTGAATTCAACTTTGTTTTTTGATTGTCTCGCTTGATCCCACTTTCTGATATTCTGACTTTTGCTGGCCTTTTGACTATGATGCTTCCCTTTGTAATCATCTCCTGTTTGTTTTCGTCATTTGTAATAATCACCAAAGGTTCAAGGTTCAGAGTTCAAGTTCCATTTCTTTATTGTCATTGTATGAAATTACTTCTGTGACAACCCCAAGGTGCATTTAAACTCTAAAATCAAATAGTTCAGATAGATAACAATACAATAAATACCTGTAAATACAAGTAAGAACTGAAAACAGAATAATTCAACAAAATATGTTCAAAATATTAGTAAGATGCCATATGCAATGTTAACTATTCAGTAACCAGGATGGATTATTACTGAATAGATGTACAGCAGCATAGATTATTATGGCACATGTTAGTAAACCGTATATTACACACTACCTACATAACTTACTGCACATGTTCATTGAAAACTGATCTCAGTCTGAGGAGATTTCAGTCCTTCTTACACAGAAAGTCTGGTGCAGATGTTCAAGTGATTGCAGTTCAGTACCAATAAAGAATGTCCTGTGCTGTTTTTGCGACCCGCTGCAGGGCTGTTTTGGTGGCATTGGTCAGCTCTTGTACCAAGCTGTTATACAGTTAGTCAAAATGCTCTCTATGATGAATCTGGAAAGGGTGATCAACAGCTTCTGGGGGAGGTTAGCTGTCCTTAGCCATCTTAGGAATTAGAGGTCTTCTTGTGCTTTGCCTACTAGCACTGAAGTGTTGTCAGCCCGGGAGAGGTCCTCTTTGATGATGACTCCTAGAAAGTTAAAGCTGGTGACTCTCTCCACAACCTCTGCTTTAATAGTTACTGGATTGTAAGTGGGGGCGGCACGGTGGCGCAGTGGGTAGCGCTGCTGCCTCGCAGTTGGGAGACCTGGGGACCCGGGTTCGATTCCCGGGTCCTCCCTGCGTGGAGTTTGCATGTTCTCCCCGTGTCTGCGTGGGTTTCCTCCGGGCGCTCCGGTTTCCTCCCGCAATCCAAAGACATGCAGGTTAGGTGGATTGGCGATTCTAAATTGGCCCTAGTGTGTGCTTGGTGTGTGGGTGTGTTTGTGTGTGTCCTGCGGTGGGTTGGCACCCTGCCCGGGATTGGTTCCCTGCCTTGTGCCCTGTGTTGGCTGGGATTGGCTCCAGCGGACCCCCGTGACCCTGTTCGGATTCAGCGGGTTGGAAAATGGATGGATGGATGGATGGATTGTAAGTGGTCTTTTTAGGGGCCCTAAAGTCCACAGCGACTTCTTTGGTCTTAATACAGACCCAGTTGTTGTTGTCACATCACTCTGCCTGGTTCTGCAGCTTCATCATTGTTTGATATGAGCCCAATGACAGTCATACAATACAAAACAATTTATTTTTGTATAGCCCAAAATCACACAAGGAGTGCTGCAATGGGCTTTAACAGGCCTTGCCTTTTGACAGCCCCCCAGCCTTGACTCTCTAAGAAGACAAGAAGAAACTCCCAAAAAAAAAACTTTTTAGGGAAAAAAATGGAAGAAACCGTGGGAAAGGCAATTCAAAGAGAGACCCTTGATGTAATGCAATCTTCTTCAATCTGTACGAATCATGGTATAATGCAACTCAGAATTATATATTGTACGTATCTGTTGTGAAGCAAGAAATACTGGAGGCTTCAGAAATCTTTATGGTGCCAGCCCAGCCACACCCGTTAAATAATAAAAGAAAATAAAAGGACACAACAAATTGTCAAACAATATCTCGCACTGCAAAACACCGGCTGAGCTCTCCGTCTTGGACTTTTTTAGTGGGTCAAAGGGCGACTTCTTAGGCACGGTACCCTGTTTATATTCCTTAGATCCCAGAAGGGACAGTGCTTGTGGGGACAGGGCTAGGTGTCATCTCCTGGCGACAGTTCGACACAATGAAGGAAGCCAGTTATATAGTTAGTAGCAACGCCCCCTGCCGGCTCAGCTGTGGTATTGTTCTGCTTACCGAACCCTTTGGAAGATCCCTAAGTGGGCATGCCTGACATTATCTAAATATTTATAGGTGAAGGTCAATGTCATTAGGCTTCTGCTTCATTGAGTTGCATGTTTTGGAAGTGACCTCATCTTTAACCTCATTGGAATAAAATATTTACTGTATATACTCGCAGATAAGTTCTCCCGCCGATAATTTGGGGCTTGATTTTACTGTATAATTTCTTGCATTTTATAATGTCATCGTATAAGTCGAATGTGGAAAACTCATGCTATTGATCCAAGAGATTACAATATGCTACAACCACCTGAGAGAGTAACCACGGAGCACACAGCCTTTTTTTCCTATGTATTGTGCCTACATGACCACACGATGATACACAAACTATTCCAAAGTGACGTTTGCACTGTTTTCTGTTTTTCGTATCTCACACCCTCATACACCTTTATCGTAAGAGCATCCCTTACCTACGATCAGAAGAAAATATGAAGCAGGTTTTAAATTAAAAGTTGTTGAAGTGGCAAAAGAAATTGGTAACTGCACTGCTGCAACAAAATTCGATGTGTCTGAGAAACTGGTGCGAGATTGGAGGAAGCAAGAAGATGTAAAAAAAAAATGAAGGGTCGCATTTTTAAACGGGCGTATAAGTTGGGGCCTAATTTTATGATCGATTTTTTGGGTTTCAAGACCTGAGTTAAACGTGAGTATATATGGTACTTATTTACCTTGGCGCACCAATGACCCACAATCCTGTAACAACGGTACAGTGATCCCTCGCTATATCATGCTTCGACTTTCGCGGCTTCACTCTATCGTGATTTTTTCTCATACACGCTTACGTCACTTACGTCACTATGCATGCGCTTTCTGAGAACTTTTATCTAAGCCCCACGATGGCTCCTAAACGTGCTGCTTTTTCTAAGCCTTCTGACAATAAAACTAAGCACTGGAGGAAGATGCTTACCATCCAGGAGAAGGTGAAACTCTTGGATATGATCAAAGATGGCAGTACCCTACAAAAGCCTCCTCATGCATATGAAAAGACAGCGCCAGCAACTGCCTATCAAGATGTTCTTCAGCTGTGCACCCAGATACCCACTGCCTACTCCTAGTACTCCTTCAGAGGAAGAAGACACTCTCCTACTGAGGTCGTGCCTTCATAGGTTAGTGGTTGTGTGTAAGAACTGTGTGTGTGTGTAATTAAATGTACAGTACAATAATAATAATATGATATTTGTAACGTCTAATATGTCTTATTTTCTCTTATTTTGTCTAATATATTGGGTAATACGAGTGTAATGGTGACTAAAGGGTGTTATTTCATGTCTAGAGGGCTTTAATAATGTTAAAAAACGTATTTAGAAGGTCGTAAAACAGGTTTTCTATACTCTAACCGCGAAAATATTCGATTTATGAATAAAGAATTCTACTTCGCGAAAATTCATTTATCACGGTAGAGTCTGGAATGGATTAACCGTGATAAACGAGGGTTCACTGTATTGGAATAACGCCCAATGAGACATCACTGCTTAATAAACAAACAATTGTGATTGGGTAATACTATAAAGGTTTATCACTAGGGGGGCAATATAGCAGTAAGAAAAAAGAAGTAACAAAAAAGGGGGTGCGAATTTTGCCATATATGGCATAATTTCGCTATTCGTAGGGAAATTTTAAAACTTGTAGCGGTGTATTGGCAGCAAAAAAAATGGAATACATTTTATTAGGGCTTCAAAAAAATGTTAGGTGGGAGCGATTGAAACTGTTATGAAAACTCGGGTCGCAAATACTTAAAGGTTGAGAAATGCTGTATTAGAATGAGCAAAAAGTGAATATTTTTTAAGTTGAAGATTTATTTACAAAGATAGAAAAATATAGAAAAAAGCTCAGTAGAGCAAAATGAGTCATAACGAGTTCCCTAAATGGCAATCATAAGCAGACCAGTCCCAAAATAATATGCAAAACTGTACCAAAAAGCAATGATCTCCAACTCCTGAGCCTTCTCTGCTTACTTGAATAGCCAAAAGCAGAGCTGAGGACTGGTGGCATCAGGGTGACCCACCTTCTAGAGACTCCACTCATAAGGAACAGGGAACATAAGTAAACTTAAAAGCACAGTACATAATTAACCAATAATAAACAAAAACATAGATGGAAATAGCATAAAAACATGAAAAACTAGTGAAACGCATGGACCTACAGTCCTAAAATAAAGATGGTTAAGAGCAAGCTGAACTTTTCCATCACTTTTTCACCATGAATACAACAAAAAAATACAACTTGACAGTGATCACATTGGTAATTTTCCTAAGTATTTCTTGTTTTGTCGGCATGCATTTCTCTCTTGTTCTCATTCATACATTCTTCATCCTGGATTATGTCCTTCATGCCTATGAGCCTTTGTGCCTGCCTGCCTGCTGCTCAGTTTTTTTATGTTAAGCGGCTTCTGTGATCGGCTAGACACTCAGCAGACATGGGCACTTTTCTTTTTCTTTCTTCCTATTATGGGGTCCATTTTCGACAATCAATAAACACAATATCCACAACTGATTATGAATCTGAACACTTATGTACCATGTCATGGGGGATTATCAATAGATGGGCTTGCAAGGACTGTGCTTTAATTACTATAAACGTTTGTGACCACCAGTAAAATGGCCAGCAGGATGGCATAACCAAAATGTTTTGAATTTCCAAAGCATGTCAGAATTTTTTATATTCAGGATTACTTGCTTGCCTGTTCTCAGTCTTCTTCACTTAATCGTCTTCTGTGATGTGCTTGATGCTCAGTAGATGGCGCTGCTCTTATTCTTCTTCTTCCTATCACAAAGTTCTTCATCACATAATTGACTTCTTCTGTGATTCGTTTGATGCTCAGCATACGTTGCTGTTCTACTTTTTCTTTCTGCTATGTCACTTTCTTGATCATTTTGCAGGAAGAAGCACATGACAACAAGTCAGCTACATCAAATGTGTAACATTTCTAGGTTATAAGCTTTTGAGTAAGACAGAGATCAAGGTTCTAGCCTTGTTAGCTTAGGAGTAATCGTGTGACAGATGTACAGACGGATTGACCTTAGCATTTTATACATATAGATAACTAGCCATCCCCCGCGGCTTCGTCCACATATTAGTGAAACAGGACAGTGAGGAGGGCCTGATGTCACGCTTCCCCCTCCCCTCAACCCACAGCCTCTGTCTCGGATTTGTGATAATAAATCAGTACCGCAAGCAAACTATGATACAATGAGAAAGTCACAAAATCAACTGGAATGTTCAAGCAAATTATAGAAAAAAAAACAATCTAAATCCGTTAAGTAGTTCTCTCATTCGCTAGCTAAGCGGAGTTAAGGTTATGCCCGAGGCTGGCACGTGAGTGAGGAGGGCCCCACTCCTCTCCCTGCAGCCCGACGAGTCTCTCTCGGATTTGCGCTAATAATCGATACCGCAAGAGAACTATGATACGTAGTGCGATGAGAAAATCACAAAATCAATGGAATTTTCAAGCAAATTATAGAAAAAAACCCGATCCATTAAGTAGTTTTCTCGTGAAAAGTGGACAGACATACAAACGGGTCTAAAAAACTATAAGAAATTTCGCGTCTGGACCAGAAATTTTTAAAACCATTTCTTAGCGAGCACTTATGGGCCAAGGGTAACCTACATTCCAAATTTCAAGTCCCCTCATGGTTCGGGAGATTTCGTGATGAGTGAGTCAGTGGTATTTGGCTTTTATATACAGTATATAGATAACACACATAAAATCACATTGATAACATAACAATGCCAACTAATTTTGCTCAACGGAAGACCATCTCCCATTAAACAAAATACAGACAAGGCTTCTATTTAAGAACAAACTAAATATTTTGTAGAGTCTAGCAGGCATTTATCAGATTTTGTCAGTATTGTCCTCATCTAATTGAGCATTTTAAGCCATTCCTAATCTTTTAGATGTTCCTGTATCTCTGAGTCATTACGCCATGCTAAATGTTTTTCTTTCTCTGCTTTCTACATGGCTATCTGATCTCATCTGGATCAGAAAGAGAATGACAGGACGATGAAAAAAAATTTAGGGTCCAACCCGGCACCCTGTGTACTTGGTTTGCAATAAAAAGAAAATCATCTAAACAGTCAAAAGGTCTTTTCAGACATGAGTTCCAGATGGAACTGGCAAAGATGGCAGAGCTTCCGGTTTTCTGCCCTCCTGGTAGGAAGAGGAGGGTCCGGGTGGATGGACACTGGAAGTGATGTCAGGGATGTTACAGCTGTCAATTATCTAGTCTGCAGAGGGTGTAAGAGAGAGAGGCAATGAAACACAGCGCCAACCCTTGGTGTGGCGGTATAATTGCAGTCTCTAGTGCCCTTCAGCTGTCCCCAATGCGCATGCACGTGACACACTGTACAGTATGTCTTACTGATATGTAATGTAAATCAATAAAATTGCAGATAAAACAGCACATATATATACTGTATATGTATTTGCACTTTTTTGATGGTTTGAACCCTGCCAGGTTAAGAGACTCACTAGAGTTCACACCGTGGTTCTGAATTGACAGCCTAAGGCTTGGAAGTCTCAGCGACTGGGCCATGCTGCCCGCCTATGGGTTATTTGAATGCACTTGAACACTAAATCATTTTATAGTTAATTGCTTTCTCCTGAAGTCATATAAATAAGGGACTAATCCACTATTGCCTAGGAAAGAATCTGTTAGGAGTTGATAGTGGAATGAAGGATGTAACTTAATTTCACAGGTTATTCTCATAGCTTTATGTGTAAACATGAATCTTTTGAAATTCTATTTGCTAGGAAAGTTAACATTGTGATGCTGGAATAGATTTGTTTATGTCAGAGAAATTGCACAAATATGACCTGGGATGCGGGATGAATACTAATTTCTCTTTACAAATATGTTTTTGCTATACTAAAAATATACATGGGCACATTTGTCATAGGAATGATTTCAAATAAAATGATGTGCTGGTTTAGAATAAGTAAACAAGTAATAGAAAACTCTGAGGAAAGTGTCATATTGTGGAGTGATGGAGCTACAAAACAATGGTGGAGTAAAGAATTAATTATAGACCGTTATACGTAGATAAACGCGCACACAAAGTTTTCACCTCTTTTAGTTGCCATCACTTACTAATAATGTGGAGTGTCTTCTGTGCTAACATTACATGTTCTCCATGTTTTTATATTCATTTTCTCTAGGGACACTGGTTTTGCCCAGCTCTTTAAACATCAGGGCTGTTGGAGACTCTAAATGATGCGGTGGTGTAATTTGTGTGTAAGGTCTGTGATCCACTGAATGCCTGCTCAGATGTGTGCCCACATTCATCAAGTGTCTCAGAGCAGGAAAACGGTCCTAACTGGCTCAAAATTCTCAGAGTGACACAAATTTTTCAAATCTTAGGAGTAGGAGTAAGAGCGTTTTATCAGTTTTTTTCATTTAGAAAATTAGAAGAGCTCATGAGTGATCCTAACTCTCTAGGGGCTGCCACAAGATGACATTCAGACAGAGACTGACACTTTCACTTTTCTACATAGTGTGACAATACGGGGCGCTGTCGCACCTCCAAACCCGCAGACAACACACCAAAACACCAGGTAAAAAGTCCCAATAATATTTTTAATAATTACAATAATGTGCACAAAGCACCTCCACTCCCACAATACACAATAATAATCAATAAATCAACAATAATCAAATCCTCCACTCCACCCAGCAGCTCTTTCACTCTTCCTCCCAACTCCGGCTCTCTTTGCTGGGTTTCCCACAGTCCTTTAAATAGTCGTCGACCCGGAAGTTCTTCTGTCCTTCAGTCCATGTGATTCCATAGCACTTCCAGGTCAGATGAAAACTCTTCTTTTTCTTCAGCTCGGAAGAACTTAATTTCTTCCGTCCCTGTGACTAGGGAGTACTTCCGGGCTATAGGGAAAATATACATCCCTGTGCCTCCCTGCAGCGTCACCTGGCAGCCCCCACGGTATCCAGCAGGGCTGTGAAGTCGAACTCCATTGTCCATGATGCCCTGCAGGAATTCAGGGCACGTCCATGTTGCAGGGAGGACTCCATCTAGCGGCCTGGAGGTGTTGGCCAGGATAAATTGCCAGCCATCTCTCACAAATAGTCACCTTCCTTTGCGATGCAGTTTTTACAGTCACATGACACTCTCAGTGATGACCAATTACTACTCCTCCCGCCTTCACCTTTTCCAACCAAAATATAAAAGTGTGGAAACTTTTGGAATGGCCCTTGTATTTAGATTCAATATTTTTTGATTTCCAAGTCCCAGCTATAAGCCTAGTGATCTATAATTGCACCTTAGCCATGCAAATTGAATAACAGCATGTATCCTATCTGCACTGATTCACATCTCCACCAGCAGCATGGCATAAAAGAGCTGCTTTAGCCATATGTGGGCTCTCCAGGTTGACATGAACTTGAGTTTAGAGACTGAGGTTGAAGAATTGTCACATGTAAGTGAAAGAGAGAAGGCTGCTGGTACAAGCAAAGAGGACCCGAGCAGAAAGACATGGAACTGGAGAAAAAGTTACAATTGAAGGAGAAATATGGTAAATTAATCTAGTAAAGTATACAGGGTTTTAAATATGACTGGCTCAAGGAGAAGCCTTTCCTCTTTTCTGCAAGAGCTGACAAGCAGAGCTGGTAGGACTATATAAAAGGCTGTGCTCAAAAAGGTATGTGACAAACTGAGTCTACATCCACACTACTACATTTTCACTCAAAAATTGCATTTTAAAATAAACATGATCTCTGTCCACAATAGCGTATTCACATTGTTTATGAAAATATCTCTGTTCACATTATGATGCACCCATTTGCCTACACTGGGCCTGTACATATCATTAGAAACAGAAAGAAAAAGAGTCCTCCTTGAAGAGATGGCTACACCACTGGCCACGGGATTTATCTTAGATCTGCAGCATCCGGTAACTGATTTGCCTTTTGTGTATGTATGCAGCATTCAAACTGTACAAAACATAATTTAGATGCCTATAGGTAAGCAACACAACAAGTGCCGTGGAAACAACTCTTTTGTGTCTGCTCAGTTCTAATATGGTGTTCTTCTGTGAATGGTGACCCAAAAGGAAATTAAACATTGTAATGAAATGGATCCAAAACTGTTTTCATCTATCCACATTTTCAAAATTCTTCATTTTTTGAGGTTCAAACCACTGGGGTTGTGTTGGCTAAAGGTGAAAACAGAGTCTAATGTGTGTGTTTTAAAATAAAAACATAATAGTGTTGATGTAGCCTGAGCACAAGACTGTCCTGCTCTGTACCAAAGGGATGTTCCCCAGAATTTAGCATGACCAGCAGAATTATTTGTTAAGGGCAGGTTTCTTTAGTGAGGCAATGAAAGAGAAAGTGTCTGTAATTGAAATCCTGTTTTTAAGTTACATGTTAATCATATATGAATGTCATTAAAAAATTATATATATATACAGCATATAATTTTTATGTATTTCTGTATTTCTCCATTTCAGCCTGAGACCTGCCTTGGGGTAGCTGTGTCAGGCTCCCTCGATACCTTGTTAAAATGAGAGGAACCTTTGAATCATGTAGAACTTTGACTGATTATTTAACAAAGAGAATTTCCTTAACACCGTCCACAAGAAAGTCAGACAGTGTGCTCTGTGCTGGTAGTTTTAGGCTCATTTCTAATGTATCTAAGTATATTGATTTAGTATCACCAATGTCAGCCTTGATTGTTACAAATACTGTAAATAATTAAAGTATGTAACAGACTAATGTATCAGAACAACTTAAAGTCACTTTGTCCTGATGGCCGTCACTATGTCACTGTGTCTATATTAAAACATACGTGCTGAACTTACTAAACTTCAGCCATATTAAATTTTGGTATTCGGCATTACTAAATTGACCCTAGCCAGTGCGTGTGTTCACCCTGCAATGGACTCAAAGGATCCGTACCCAGGGATCGCTCTTGTCTTGCACCTTCTGGGAGATTTTGCCCTCATGGATGGCTGTGTGCCTATGACCATGGCTTGAAGTTGGCTTACAGGTGTGTACAGGCACCTCATGCTCCAACACACTCCAAGGGGGTCCCCAAGACTCTTCGATTTCATATAGTTATATCAACACTCTCTGAACTCTGGGTTGGGTGATTTTAATTGTCATGTAAATTGAATACCACATCACGAAGACGACCAACAACAGTTCTCATTGCATGCTATGGACCTCCTCAATATTCTCTCACTGTAGCACATGCATCCATAATCTGTGCAATGGCAGCATATATTTGGAAAATAATAAAAATGGATGGATGGATGAAATAAGTTTCCTTATGGTGAAAGAATAAGCAATTGTAATGTATGACTTTCTCCTTTATTACTGCCTAGGTGTCAACAGAAATGGGACTACACTTCATGATATCTTAATGGCTTCTGTGTAAATGTTGGTAGTAATGAGTCCTCTACGACTCCAAGATCTTTGCCATAAGGAGTACTTTCAAGTTTCAAATCTCCCATTGAGCATTCAAACCTAACGTTTCTAATTCTTGTACATAATACCTTAAATGTACTTACATTACATTTCATCTGCCTTAAATCTGCCCAACCCTTGATGCTGTCCAAGAGCCTTTGTAACCATTTAGCTGATTCTACATTATCTGCTATTCCACCTAGGTTGGTATCATCTGCAGGCTTAACCAGCTTGTTATGTATTCTCCCATTCAGACAATTTATACACAGTATGTTAAAAATAATAGCAGCCCCAGCATTGACCCTGAGGGACACCACTTTTAACATTGCTTAATTCTGATACAGTTCCTCTCACCATAACCCTTTGGTTCCTGTGTTTCAGTCATTTTTGTAGCCACCTACAGACTGCACGCCTAAACTACAGCTTCATTTAGTTTGACGCCCAACCACTTATGTAGAACCTTATTAAATGCTGTTGGGAAATTAAAATGAAGAATATAATATGCAGCAGTCTGACTGATGCTTATTTCCTCCTGTGGGAGGTCACTAAGGTACTTAAGCAACTTCTCAGTGTCAAGGCCACAGGGGTAGATGAGATCTGACCAGAAATGCTGAAGGCTCTGGACATTGTTGGGCTATCATGTCCAACTCACCTTTTCAAGGTTGCATGGAACCTGTGCACCTGGAGTGGCAGACCCAGGTCTGGCAGACCCTTTTAAAAAGGGGGGCCTGAGGGTGTGCTCAAATTATCAGTGAATCACACTCCTTTGCCTTCCTGGTAAACATCATGTTAGGGTACTGGAAAGGAAAATCTGCTCAGTTGTGGAACTTCAGATCCAAGAGGACCAATGTGAATCCTGTCCAGGTCATGGAACAGGAGACCAGCTCTATACCCTCATGAGGATCTTGGAATTCGCTCAGATAGACTACATGTGTTTTGTGTCCTTAGAGGGTGTCCAGTTCAGTGGCTTGCTTTTGGAAGATGACATGGTCTTGTTGGCTTTATCGGGCTGTGAACTGCAGCACACATTGGTACGGTTTGTGACCAAGTGCGAAATGATAAGAATGAGGATCAGCACCTCCAAATCTTAGGCCATGGTCCTCAGTAGGAAAAAGATGGACTGTTCTATCTGAGTGGGAGATGAGTTACTGCCTCAAGTGGAGGAGTTTAAGTACCTCAGGTTCTGGTTCACGAGTGAGGGGAAAAGAGATTGTGAGATCGCCAGATGGATACAGGCGGTGAGTGCAGTTATATGGTCACTATATCAATATGTAGTGGTGGAGATGGAGGTGAGCCAAAAGGCAAAGCATTCAAAGTACCAGTTGATGTACGTCCCTAACCTTATCTGTGGTCATACAGCTTTGGGTAATGACCAAATGAATGAGATTGCGGTACAAGTGGCCAAAATGAGCTTTCTCCACAGGGTGGCTGGGTTCTCCCTTAGAGATAAGGTGACAAGCGCAGATATCTGTGAGAAGCTCAGATTAGAGCCACTGACCTTCAGCTGAGGAGGTTTGGGCATCTGATATGGATACCTCTTGGATGCCTCATTGTCGACGTTTTATGGGCACAACCACCTGTAAGGAGACCCAAAAGTAGAACCAGGGCATGCTGGGATGATTATATCTCCTAAATGAGCTGGGAACATCTTGAGATCCCACACCATGAGTTGGCAAGTATGGCTGGAGAAAGGGACATTAGTGCCTCATTGTGAAGGCTGTTGCTTCTGCGATGCGGTCTCAGATAAGCTGTGGAAATGAATGAATGAATGAACTGCTCTGATTGCATCCTTTTCTTGCTTCCTCGTTGGATTCTAGTATATTAGTGAAACATGACCTATCCTGTCTGAACCCAAGTTGAGTATTTGCCAATGCTGTTGTTCTTGTCACATACTTCTCAATCTTTTCCTTAATAATTCCTGTCATTAATTTAGCTGTGATGCACATCAAACTTGGAACTGCCTGATCAACCATTTTATATAATAAGACAATATTTGCCATTGTCCAGTCCTTAGAAATTTCCCCAGTGTGCAGTGACTTTCAACACAAATGTGCCAAGGATTTATATGTCTACTCACTGTCATCCTTAAGCACACTTAAACGCTTATCCCAGTTTATCCCTTTTAGACTTTTTCACATCTGCTCAAAAATGCCCTATTAAAGTTAAACTCAACAAGCTTTGTTCAAATGTCTGAGGAAGTAAAGATTTTGGTAACCATTCTTGATGCCAGATAAAATGTGTTGTGCCTGTTTCAAGTCAATAATAACCTAAAGCAGTGGTTCACAAAGTGTGCATGAAATATTACAAAATTTTCATAATTTTATTTCCATTTTCAATTCAATGTGATAGGACGCGACATCTGGCAGACCTGGTGCAAACCAGAAACTCGCTTAGTAATAACTGTTTGCGGAAGCCTCTGAAATTGGTTACTAGTTGGCGCTCTACAATAATTAAGTTTCTCGATTGTTTTAGTAGTTTGTCAAACTTTCTCGGTACTTTGTGTTGTATATAAATAGCTGTTGGTTTCGCGCAGTCTTAGTGCTGAATTAGTTTTTGGAGATTTCATCAACTGTATATTGTTATTAAGTCAAGTGAAGTTTTTGAAGTATTTCTTCTTGGATGTATTATTAAAAATGGATCAGTTTTCACTAAACAGTAATAAGCATTGTGAGAGTGAAAATAAAGAGGGCACACCATCAACCAGTGACAACGTGGACCAGAGTGTGAAGAAGTGCAAATATCAAAAATATGATGACAGTTATTTGGACAGAATTCAATGGTGAAGAGAGGCTGCAGTGTGTATGAAAGTTTTGACACCAGAGTACTTGCTACCAAGTAAATTGAAATGCCATTTAGAAACCTATCATCCCAGCATGGTTAGTAAATCTCGTGACTACTTTACCAGAAAGTTAAAAGAGTTAAATCAACAAAAATGTAGTTTTTATAAGCAGGCATCAATACCAAGCAATGCATTGCTAGCATCTTACAAGGTGGTATATAGAATTGCTCTGACTTCTCTCATTCATGCTGGCTGGCTGGTTGACTGGCTGGCTGGCTGGCTGGCTGGCTGGTTCATCCTCTTTCTTTCACTCCCAATGTCACACTCTCACTCTCCAAGCCTTTCTCCTTTCCTTTTCGTCTCTCTTTTTGTTCCCTCTCCTTTTGTGCCGGCCCGTTCTTATATGGCTCCGTGGGCACAGCATCTCAATGGCACACCGCAGGAAGCCGATTAAGCAATTAAGAATGATCATACCCTCATGTGTAGGTACGACTCGCCCCAATTACTGCATCAACTCCCCACGGCTGCACGATCGTGCCCACGGAGACTGACAGACGACGAATGGATTATTTAAAAGCCACCAATCTTTTGTAGCCGCGGACCCGCTACACCACAATCCCACTAATTATAATTAGTTAAATTTGTTCAATTAAATTTTTTTGTAATCTTAAATACATGTTTTATTTATTTTTACTTAACCCTTTAATTAAAAAAATGATTGGCTATTTCGCAAATTAGAATTTGATGGTGGGAGCAAAGGTGCGCCTTGGGAAAACCTGGATTCAACAGTGGTGCTGAGAATCGGAAAAATTTGGGAACCACTGACCTAGAGTATAGTTTCTTTAACAATCAGTCGCGACTCATTTTGCATCACGCATTGCCTGCCTTTGGGTGTTCAGAGTCGTGATTCACCATTGTACTCTTTGTTAAAGGGTCGCGTAGGGTTTGCAAAGAGTCTCACAATGGATCATCATTGGCAGTGTAAGCAACCAGCATTTCTCCGGTATGACTGTTGGTGGCGTTTCTCCAAGAGGGAATATCCTGCCCCCCACCCCAGAATGAATGTCAATGGTGATTCTGCAAGGTGAGCCCAAAAAAAAACTCTAAGAGGTGACAATTCTGGGACATGAAGATTTGGTCACAAGAAAAAAAGTTTAAGAAACAATGACCTAGACTAATTGTTGTGAAGTGTTTTTAGAGTTTTTTTAAAGACATATTGAGCTTGTTTATTCTCATCTCCTCTGTAATAAAACAGTAAGGTCCCACAGAGCAATCTGATTGGTCAGTTTGGCTCTGGTGATGCGATCAAAAAAGAGGAGTAAAGACGTAGGAGGCACGTTGAGAGTCGCCTTCAATAACGGGAAGTATAAAAGCAGACAGGAGGCCAGGAAGGCACCCCGAAATGATGCAGGCTTTGCAGGAAAGTGTTTGACAGAGACGAGTCAAGAGAGGTTCAGACACACAAGGACACTGAGGAAAATCACAGGTAGGTCAAGAGATATGAAATGTTTTAAAATATATTCTATTACCTGTCCTCGAAAGGTAATGTGGCTAGTCTTTTATTAAAATAAGAATATCATGATCACGATATCGATAAATTACCCATTCAGCAAATAATTCTGATGAAGCATGTTAAATTAATTGTCTTGTTGTCTTATTTGTGATGCAAATGCACAAGTAAAATGGCACTGAGAGTAAAACCTCATTTTTATTGAGGTTGAGGAATCCAATTTTAAGGTCGCAAGGCACTGAAGTTTCTTCTAACAGCATCGGGTGCAAGGATAGAAAGTAATTTAAATTTCCTTGGCAGAAAGGATCGATTAAAAATAAACTCTCATAAAAGTCATCATATTTTTTGCCACATGCTTGTTATAACATTTAAAAAATGGTTCTTTTATTTAAAAACTCCCTTGCAGCAGAAAATAGTAAATTTCCTTAGAGCAAATTTTCACTTTTAAGTTTTATGAAGGAGGTCAGAGCAGGATGAGAATCCCATTGGCTACATTTACAGAAAAAAAACCCTGCAGCAAAAAAATATAATTTTCTTCAAAAAAGATTGGCATCAGAAGAGCTGTGATTAATATGTGGCAAGATTAAGAAATATGTCTTAGAAGAGTTAGTTTGGCTTCCAGTTGGGTAAAAGTAATTATGTATGTTAGAGCAGAATAAACTGTTTGTGGTTTAGATACTGATAACTGAAGCCGAGCAGAAGCAGGGGTGGAAAGCCACTGAAGTGTGTCTCCTCACTTGCCTAATCTATTCAGTTTCCTTGACTGCTTGTCTAGAGTCTGGGCCGGATATCAGTTTGTCCTCTACTTGGTGACCCATCAAACACAGTCCCCGGTGGGACTGTGAAGGTCTTGAAATCTGTCATGTCTAACTGCCGGATAGAATGAAAAGAATGTATAATAGCACAGCAACGCATAATTCCGAAGGGGATTGACTTTCCCTTTTTGAGGTTTCACTGCGCTACTAGGAAATAAACAGGCTTAAAAAGAATAGAAAAACAAACTTTCAACATTAAATACAAAATAAACTTACGTACAGCCTCTGTTTCAGTTATATAGTAGTTGGCTTATAGCATCAGCACACATATCTGTATATGTTATTGCTATGAATATTAACATAATTATATTTTACACATAAACTTCAAATCTTTAAAATTATGCATTTTCTAAGACCAGACCCTAATACATGGTTGATGTAGATCTGCACCAATTAGACTTGGCAGTCCCATTGGCAGTGAGACATTATGCAAATGTATTGCTGTTGGTATAAAGGAGCCCCCGTAGTGTTTCTTGATGCACTTCTGCTGAATAATTCATTAGCTGAAAGTCCTCAGTCTCAGTGTGCCAGAGAGAGGATGAGAGAGCCTATCCTTTTAATAGCCTTGTTGATTCGGTGGGCCTCACTTGAAGTGATGTTACCAACACAACACACCACAGCACAGAAAATCACACTGGCTATCACAGAGTTGAAGAAGATGTGAAGGATATCACTCTTCACATTAAAGGAACGCAGTTTCCTAAGGAAAAATAGCTTGCTCTGCCCTTCCTTATATACAGTAGTTCTCTGTTACAAGACCAGTCCAATCTACCATTGATATGGACCCCCAAGTACTTGTAGGAGTGGACCGCCTCTACACCCACTCCCTTACTAGTGACCAGACCTAGAGACTCTTTGGTGTGGTGAAAGTCAATAACCAACTCCTTGGTTTTTCTGTTGTTAAGATGCAGACAATTCTTTTTACACCAAGAAACAAAGTTCCCTACTTGACTCCTCTCCTCTGTCTCATGCCCCTTATCAATACACCCATAAGTGCAGAATCATCTGAGAATTTCTGCCAGTGACACAACCTGGTATTATATTTATAGTCTGAGGTGTACAGAGTGAAGAGAAAAGCAGACAGGCATGTTCATTGTGGTGCTCCAATGTTGCTCATACAGTGCTTGAGTCTCACAAACTGTGGTCTGACTGACAGATGGTCCATTATTTAGGACACCATAGGCTCATCCACCTGCATAGCTCTGAGTTTACCCCTTAAAAGGGATGGCTGGATGGTATTGAAGGCAGTGGGGAAATAAAAAAATAATCCTCACAGTGCTGCCGGGTGAAAATAAGCCTTGTGGTGCAGATAGATAATTGTATCCTCCATTCTAATCTTTGTCCAATAGGCAAATTGTAGTAGGTTGATCACAATATTTTTATAAATCGCCTTAGTCAGTGGGTAGGCCTCTCTGGCAATGTCTTAAATTGGTTTGAGTCTTACTTAACAGGTAGAAAACTGTTAGTTGTGGTAATTATACATCAAAGTCACATGATGTTCTATATGGTGTTCCACAAAAATCTCTCCTGGATCCACTGCTCTTTTCAATCTACAATGTTTCCGTTAGGTCAAATTATCTCAAGGCATAACGTGAGCTACCACAGCTATGCTGACAACACACAACTGTATTTATCAATAGCGCCTGATGAACCCAACTCTCTTGATTCACTGATGCAATGTTTTACTTATGTTTCTGAATGGATGAATAGTAATTTTCTCAAACTAAATAAGGAGAAAACAGAAATCTTAGTGATTGACAAAAATGGATATAATGAGGGTATTAGAAATAAACTTGATGCATTAGGCTTAAAAGTCAAGATATAGGTAAAGAATTTAGGGGTAATTATTGACTCTGACCTAAATTTTAAATCACATATTAATCAGATTACTAGGACAGCATTTTTTCACTTAAGAAATAGAGCAAAAGATGCTAGATCTCTTATAACTTTGCAAGATGCTGAAAAATTAGTTCACACTTTTGTTTTTAGTCGACTAGGTTACTGTAACACACTCCACTCAGGACCACCCAAAAAATCATTTGATTGCAACGAGTGCAGAATGCAGCTTCCAGAATCTTAACTAGGAAAAGAAAATCCAGCAGCATCTCTCCAGTTCTGATGTCACTACACTGGTTACTTGTACCATTTAGAACTGACTTTAAAATACTTAAATAATCTCACCCCGTCCTATATTTCAGAATGTCTTTCACCTTATTCTCCAAATCGTACAATTAGATCCTCAAATGAGTGTCTGCTTATAATTCCAAGAGCTAAACGTAAAAGAAGTGGTGAGGCGGCCTTCTGCTCTCATGTGCCGAAAATCTGGAGTACATTATTGATAGAAATTCGCCAGGCTAATATGGTGGAGCACTTTAAAAAACTGCTAAAAGCACATTATTTTAACATGGCTTTCTCATAGCTTCATTTTAGTGTAACCCTGATATTCTGTATATGCATTTAATTATCGTTTCTATCATGGCTCTGCAATCCGTACTAACCCGTACTTTCTCTGCTATTCTTTTTCCAGTTTTCTGTGGTGTTGATCTGCGCTGTCAGCACCTGATCAAAGCACCATGCAGTCCCTACATCGATGGTTTGAAGGCCAGATGTCCATATGTCCATTGTCATCTAATTCTACCATGTGATGCCTGAAAACCATGAGGACTGATTTAGAACATTTATGTTAGGTAGGATGCCCAGTAGGGGATGGGTGGTCTTGTGGCCTCAGAACCCCTGCAGAATTTATTTTTTTCTCCAGCCCTCTGGAATTTTTTTTTTTGTTTTTTCTGTTCTCCCGGCCATCCATTCATCCATTATCCAATCCACTGGTCATTGGAAGAAGGTGGTGGTGAAAGAAGGGAAAATTGGGTCAAGGCTTTAGCTTTGACCCCGTCTCCTTTTAGAACCCGAGCTTTTTGGATTGCTTGATTCTAGTAATTATGCAGAGTCCATTCCAACTTCTGTTATGTTATGCTGAATCGGTTTGTTTCCTGTTTTATCTTTGTAAACTTCCTTCACTTCGCTCATCTTTTTCTTCAGGACGCACTTTACGTTCTTCGAAGCCTTTATCTGATTGCTGTCTTCTTCTCATTCAGGAGACTTTTTAGCTCTTTAGTAACCCAGGACTTGTTGGTTGGTAAGCTTCACACTGTTTTTGAGGGTACAGTCGACACAGAGGTTAATATACTGTATATCATATATAGCATCTGATGTTGCATGTATATTATATTCTTTGTCTATTATTGGTATTATGCTATTTTCACTTCTCTGAAGTACAGACAGGTTAGAACTTCAATGTACTTTATACACATGACAGTAAATCTCAAGCTGAACTTAATATAACTGATTAACATAATGACTTGTTGTCCTGAGAAATATATGCTTGGTGAGTGTCAATTCTCACATTCTTTGTTATTTTAACCTGCTATGATAGTTTATATGCCAAAAGAGTCAATGCTAAGAACACTGGATAAACAAGGTGTTGAAGAAATTCACTTCAGTATTTATATGAATGCATCTTAAGTAGTTACATTGCACCAAGAGAGTGACAGATTCAGAGTCCCGAAAGGAGTCTGACAAAGAGATTCTATCTGTCTAAAATTATTTTCAGATAGTATTAGACGATGTATATAAGTCTTTGGACTAAGGCTGGGTCCACATTTACAGAGTATTTAACCCATCTCTGTTCTGCAGATCACAGACAGCTGATTACATCAAATTATCTTCATCTTAGAATGCAGGAACTTAATGAAGAAAGCAGAAACATTTACCTAAAAATGTGATGTTCAACCAGCATAGTGAAAGAAAGCAAACAGTCGCAGATGGAGAAACAATCAGTTATGTTGAGGGATACATTTACTGTGGTCAACTGAGAAGTTCAAATGGAATGCTACCAGGAAAAATAAGGATTAGAAACAAACTACCATGAAAAGTAATATGGCCATATGCCTAAAGTGTGATGTTTTTAATAAATGCGTTCTGCTTGTAATGACATATGGAAAAGAAACATTTAATTACAAAGAGTTGCCCAGCAGGCCATGGAGAGTTGCAGGTGATAGAAAATCTCAGAGATAGAAAGAGAAAAGAATGGGTTGGGTCAAAAACTAAAGTAGCAGATGTCATTGCCACCACTGAAAATAAAAAAAGAAATGGACAGGATATGTAGCCAAAAGAATCCATAACAGATGGACTACTTAAGGTTTAAATCAGCAGTCAAATTAAACACTGGTGGATGAGATAAGGAATACTACTGGAATAACCTACATACTTCTTCTTGTTCTTCTTATGGCTTATTGTGCCCCATTGTACATAATGCAAAAATATGATGCTGCCAGATTTGTCAAGTTCCAGTGATTGTGCTTCTCTCCAGTTCATACCCAATAAGTGAAGGGTTTCATTAATGTTTTGCGGCCAGGTCTTCGTTTATCTGCCTGGTCGGCATTTTCCAGGAAAGGCCCACTGCATGGCTTGTTTAGGTAATCTGCTGTTGTTCATACATATTAGATGGCTGAACCAAGCCAGGCATCTTTTCTGTAGTTAGAGTTAGTGAGGGACCATGTCTCAGCACCATGTAGAGGAGTTGGGAGGATAACACTGCTATATACTTTCATCTTGGTGTATATGAAGATCTGCTTGTTGTCCCAAATTTTCCTCAATCTGCTCATGGTAGAGGATGCCTTGCCAATGCACGACTTGATCTTGGCCGTAGTATTGTTTTTGCAGGTTAGCAGGCTGGAGTACCTTATTACCCTTGCTGGTTCCAAGCCTGGATAAAGTGAGAATGGTTAAGATTGGGCTGGTCCCCCATCCTCATTAAAACTAAACTGATTACTGAAACAGACATTGGTGACATAGTTCTCAGATCACAGTAACCTCAGCTGGTTGAAAAACTGAACAGCAAGGGTACTCGCGTCATGACAAACCTGAGCCAAAGCCAAACCTGGATACAGAAGACCAAAAATGGCTCCTTGTGATTAAAGTTGATAGAGGCACTAGATGGCTTCAAATGATGATGATATGTATACTCATATAAATGCATATACAGTAAATGGAATTATATCTTTGTTTCCTTGTTAGTCCATAATTTGTTGTCAGTGACAGAAAACAAAAATATCATATTTCTAAAATAAAAGTAGGATGAGAACAGGAACATCCATGATGGACTTGCGGACTTGTCCTGTCATTGTAATTGAGTAACTGTTCATGAGTACACATCTGACATCAACTGCTTACACTTATATGTGTATAGTGCTACTTAGAGTCTTGGAAGGCATCATTGCTGGTTGATTAATTTGCCAGTTTTTTTTTTTTGTTCTTTATTTTGC
Organism: Erpetoichthys calabaricus; assembly: GCF_900747795.2. NCBI lineage: Eukaryota > Metazoa > Chordata > Cladistia > Polypteriformes > Polypteridae > Erpetoichthys > Erpetoichthys calabaricus. The sequence continues at coordinate 28,509,792 of NC_041397.2, forward strand.
CTTATACAATTTCTTGTATCAGGAATTTGTTCGTTTTCGCATACCCCTTGGGGTCAGAGCGCAGGGTCAGCCATTGTACAGCGCCCCTGGAGCAATTACAGGTTAAGGGTCTTGCTCAAGGGCCCAGCAGAGTAGGATCTCTTTTGGCAGTGATGGGGATTCGAACCGGCAACCTTCTGGATACCAGTGCAGATCCTTAGCCTCAGAGCCACCACTCCGCCCTCAATTTTTATAGCTATTCCTGCTTTTACATGAAAATGTAATCATCCTTGTTCTCCGAGTAGTATATATATATATATATATATATTGCATAGTTTACTGTCAAATAATGCAAAGAGTACGCAACACGTGTTTCGCCACCATTTGGGCGTATCAGGCGTACACACTCTACTGCTCCCCTCTCAGGGAATCAAACCTCGGACTTCAGCGTCAGAGACGAAGCTCCTTTACACTGTGCCACGGTGTGTGGTTCATTTATTTGACAGCCTCTAGGTCCAGAGTAATTACATTCATTGTTTTCGTAGTCTGAGTCTCAACGACCTGAATTGTGTGGGTGGTTACCTACCAGGTAATGCTTGTGGTTGGTCTGCCATTCGGCAAACCCTAAAGCCTTGTTCTCACTCCCATTGCATAGCTTTGTTTATTTCTGCAGATACATAATGCATGTAATGTGTTGCACAGCAGTAAAATCAATTCTGTTTATTCCTCTTGTCCACAGTACCATGGGAGAGTGCAATGTATTTTTTAAAAATGTGACTTGCCGAATATTTTAAACACAAAGGCACACTAAAACACACCAGCTGCCCTTTCTGGTTTCTTGATTTCTGAAGAAGAGATTGAGGACAGGCACTTTCTTCTTTCTGATGCATCTTTAGGATTGCAATCACCACGATTGTCATCATAATTTGGAAAGTAGGAATAGTACTACCGGAACATGACTTGTGCCTCGACAAAATGTCTACAGCAGGGAATGAATGTGATGATCTCTATTTTCACCAGAGATCTTTATTTAAATATCACATGAAATACAGCTAAGTGTTAAATAAATGCAAAATAATTTCCAGATTGGACTAGGCACCTTTCTTTTTGTGCCAATGGCATGAATTTCACTGGAGGTGAAACACAATTTATTTAGCAAATATTTCTTGCAAAAAGGATCACCAGTTGTAACAATTTATCAGATTCTAGATTATCTGCCAATCCTCCTAGCAATTCTGATAAGGTTCCTCTCATCTTCACCCTCTGGTTCCTGTATCTGAGCCTGGTTCCTCATAGAATTCCAGCATGTTAGTAGAACATGACCTCCCACATCTGAAACTTGTGTTCTTACCGTATGTTACTCAATCGTTTCTTTAATATTTCATTTTATTAATTTACCTGCATGTTAAGCTTAATGGCCAATAGTTTCATGGGTGAGCCCAATCTCCCTTTCTATATAACGGGATAATATTTGCCATATTCCGTTCCTTTTGAATTTCTCCAGTGCAGTGACTTCCTATAAAAGGTTTATATATGTACTCGCTTAAACTGGTTAAGCACTCAAGGATAAATATTATCTGGTTCTGGTGTTTTGTTTAAGTTTAGCCTATTTAATCTGAACAGTATTTTACCTTCCACAATTTCCAAATCACTCAGTACATCATTAGTAGTCCCTGTTACTGCTGGAAGGTTATCCACTTTCTCAGATGTGTAACTTTAGGCCATTGGCATCTTACTGTCTGTATATTTTAATTCCCCTTTACTGTTTCTGTTATACTTCATCTCCTCCTTGACTACTAGAATACTGAAAGAATCTCTTTTGGTCATCTTTCGCCTTATCTGCTGTATTCCTCTCTAACTGCTTTTTAGCCTCCCTAATATCCTTCTTATTTGTTGCACTCATGTTCTCATACTCCCTATGATTCACATCAGAGTTATTAGTCTTATATGCCTTATAAAGCTTTTTATCCATTGCAGTTTCTTTTTCAATTCCTTATTAACCCACTGCAGGGATTTTTTTAAATTTCCTACTAATTCCAATTTATAGTATGTACCTGTTCTGCATTATGTGAAATGTTTTTAAACCCACTCCACTGCTCCTCGACTGTCTCCACACTTAAGAGCTTATCCTAGGTCATCCCTTTAAAACTTTGCCGTATTTGCTTTAAATGTACCCTGCCCAAGTTAAACCTAACAGTTTTAGTCTTTACATCCACACTCTTCCAAAACACAGAACTATATTATATTATGACCACTCGACCCTAGCAGTTCAATCACCTCTACATCCTCAATTCATTCCTGTTTATTACAAAATACTAAATCTAGGCAGGCTCTGATGCGTTAGCATATTGTTTAAAAAAACAGTCACTGATTATATAAAACCTCCTCAGCCGGAAAAGGGTGGAGTGCCCTCTCAGGGTTGGTAGCGAGATCCTGCCCCAAGTGGAGGAGTTCAAGTATCTCGGGGTCTTGTTCACGAGTGAGGGAAGAATGGAGCGTGAGATCGACAGGCGGATCGGTGCGGCATCCGCAGTAATGCGGGCATTGCATCGGTCTGTCGTGGTGAAAAAGGAGCTGAGCCGCAAGGCGAAGCTCTCAATTTACCAGTCGATCTATGTTCCTACCCTCACCTATGGTCATGAGCTATGGGTAGTGACCGAAAGAACGAGATCGCGAATACAAGCGGCTGAAATGAGTTTCCTCCGCAGGGTGTCTGGGCTCTCCCTTAAAGATAGGGTGAGAAGCTCAGTCATCCGGGAGGGGCTCAGAGTAGAGCCGCTGCTCCTCCGCATCGAGAGGAGTCAGATGAGGTGGCTCGGGCATCTGATCAGGATGCCTCCTGGACGCCTCTCTGGTGAGGTGTTCCGGGCACGTCCAACCGGGAGGAGGCCCCGGGGAAGACCCAGGACACGCTGGAGGGACTATGTCTCTCGACTGGCCTGGGAACGCCTTGGGATTCTCCCGGAAGAGCTAGAAGAAGTGGCCGGGGAGAGGGAAGTCTGGGCATCTCTGCTCAAGCTGCTGCCCCCGCGACCCGACCTCGGATAAGCGGGAGACAATGGATGGATGGATGGATGGATGGATGGATCCTCCTCTTGTACTCCACTATTTGGAAAGTTAGTTCAGTTTTCTAGCAATATTGTTGAAATAAAGATCAAAATATTCAGAACATTCAAAAATATTGAAGACCACACAATGTGGCGCCCCATGCAATGGCACTGTTGCATAGCTTCAGATTCTGGGCAGAAGAGGGTAAAACCGAATAAATGTTCCAAAAACAGAATTCTGGGTATTTCCAGATGTGCCAATTATTTACAGTAATATGTTGCAAATATCTACAGTTCAATGCAAAACATTAACAAAAACAAAAACAATAAGTGCAGGTGCTACATACAATAATTACAATGATACATTAGCAAAACCTGAGGAGAAACAATATAATAAAAATAAACAAAAAGCCTATTCTTCCTTCTTCTTCCTCAGACAGTTCACCAAGAACAGACAGAAACATTAACCAAAAACAAAAAGTGAAAAAATTATGCACAAAGATGATGATGAAAAAATGAGCACCCACCAACACAGTTTACTTCCACCAAAAAATATATACAAATCTGTAGGAGGTTGTCCTCATTAATATATACAAACTTAAATGCTCTTCTCTCTGCTGTATCTGCACAGCAGAAAGGAAGTGTCTGCAAGCCCAAAAACTGGTCAAAAGATGACCCCTGGTGGCCTGAACTTTGGTTTTATACCATTAGTATTTGTGCCTAGCCAAATCGTTACATCTTACGGGATCTCCCAATAACAAACAACATCGAGTCATGCAGCTTCTGTCCTCCTCAGATCAGGAGCAGTGTCGCTGTATTAAACCTTCTTTTTACTGCACGCATGTACTGTACGTGTTTGCAGCCATGTCATGGTGGCTGCTTGTTCTCCTTTACAGGTAAGTTATGTGGTGAACTTCACACAGGTGGCTCAATGGTAGACCTACTGCCTTACAGTAAGAAGATCATGGGTTTGTGTCCCGGGTCCTCCCTGTGTGGTAGTGCTTTGAGTAGCGAGAAAAGTGCTATGTAAATGTATCATTAACTTCATCTACTTTCTTTCTCTGCATGTGTATTCTCTTTGGCAGCAGCCTCTTAACTCAGCACCATGCTCTTTCCTTCCCGTAGCAGCTTTGGGCACGCGCTTTGCTGGTGGGCCTCTTCAATTTGAAAGCACGCCTGTGGATAACATAGCGGTATTGGACACGAGCCTTGGCACAGTGCCGGTTCTAACCTGGAGAAGCCCTCTGACTTGCAGGACTTTAAGTCAGTGGACGACTCGGATGAGGCACCAAACGTCGATGCCTGATTGCCCCACCACCACCTTCTCACTCGCTGGAAAGCTAAAAACTGTGAAAAGCTATTAAACAGGTATAACAATCACTACTTTTAAAGTGTCTGCGGGCTTTGTTTATCACACAAACCATTTTACTTTTTTAACTGTAAGAATGTCTCTGTATCCAGAAATAGAAAAAATAAAAGGGTTGCTGCTGAACCTTTTAAGCAGGATTATCCCTTTAAGGGAAGTCAATCATCGTTTAGGCTTGACAAGTCTAAAACAAACCTACAGGAACCTATAATGTGTTATGTACACAAGCATTATGAGTGTCTTACGAAGACTGATTTTTTAAGGCAACAGTGGAATTGGAGGGAGGATTATGTAATGTGCAATAACACTTTGTCACAAACGTGCAGATGGGAGGCAACCGAAGGACTCAAAAAAGGGATAATTACATAATTCCTCTTTTTCATCTCCAGACCAACCACGGGAAATTCCACCTGGAATCGATCACTTCCAGTTCTGGCCCAGGAGACATCACTTCCGGTTCCTGCCAGAATGACGTCATTTCCCCTGCCCAACTTTAAAAACTGCCATGTTTCTCTGTTTCAACTCTTCTGTTTTAGATTGATGTCTGTCAAGACCTTGTCAATTTTTGAACCAAACCATCACCTTTGGTAGCCTATTTCAGGTATACAAACAGTGGCGTAGCTAGGGGCGGGCGGAGGGGGTGCCCCGGGTGGCACATTTTTGGGAGTGGCATAATTGGTCAAAAGACTCAGTACAAATCACGTGTAAACAGCAGGGTTCAGAAAAATATCTCTAATGAATGAAAAAAGTAAAATTTTTATCCACAAATGCTTTAAATATAATTTTCAGACTGTCCTTCTGTGACGGCATCAGACACCTCAGTTGAAATTTATGAGGCAATAACAAAAATAAACATAAACATTACACCGATAATAATTTCTAGGAAGATAAACAACTAATTTACAATTTATAATTTTGTTTCGTTATCAATCCGAATGCGTTTTTGCTCTGTGCAGAAAACATCCCCACCTATCACTTGTACACGACACTGGTTCCGGCTTTCGCAGTGTAATTATATTAAACTACTAATCAGAACACGGCTTATCAGTGCGTCTATTCTATATTTTTGTCTAGTTAATGCTTATAAATAATTATATGTGAAAAATTATTGTTGTTTCTCTATATATGAATAAATCTATGCAAAATGTATCTTAATTTTTCTCTATACGTCAATTTAATTTTCTATTCAGATATGTTGGAGGGAGGCAAATTGAAGCACCGCCCCGCCCCAAATGGCACGAACTCTAGCTATGCCACTGTATATGGGTGACTGCCCCCAAACCTTTTCCTGTGTTGTTTGAATCCATAAGTTTCTGTTGCAGGTTTCAAGAAGAGAGGAGGTCCCACTCGAAGATGAGTGAAGTCAAATCCAGTCCTTCCTAACTCCTTCTCTTCTGCCCCAGCTGACATTAAACCAGACTGGAACAAGAATACAGTACCATTTGATCACCAGCAACACTAAGAACAACATCTACAGTATGTGCTGCCTGTCTTCTCACTGAGGGGGGATTCCCAGGCTGGACCCCGGCTTTTAATACCATTACAGTATGTCTTTCTTTTACAAATGATTGACTGTTCATTAGTATTTTAGCATTTATTATGTTAAGACTATATGGACACATCTAAAATAAAAAGAGAAGGACATGCATCTACATATGATCTTTTCTCTGAGAACAGCAGGAGTTTATAATCAGGATGCAACTGCTGCACATAAAACAATGAAAACACCACACGAGTTAATCTGAGAAAGTTATCTGTTTTTTATGCTGGAAACATGAGAACCTGAGGCAATCTGTGACCTTCGTTGTGTTTTTCTCATGGGATTAATTATACAAAGTTCTTGAAAGGGTAAAAAAAAGGAGCTACATGACAGCAAAGATTACAATAATGCTGAAGTACACTATTAATTGGGGATTTTTTCAAAGCTGACTGGATTGATTTCATCGTTAAGAGGTAAAAGAGTAATAGAAATTGAAGTACGGGGGGAGTGAAAGTGGGGGAGGCCAAAGCAGTGATGGATGGATAAAGTAAAAGAAGATTTGAAAGGAAAGGGTCTGACGGAGGAGGAGGAGGTGCAAGACTGAGCTGTATGGAGAGGTCTAATCAGACACATCAACCCCGCACAGAAATCAGAAGAGATGGAACGGTGTTGCTGCCTTGCCATTTTGACAATTCACATCTTTCTTGGCACCGCATCAGTTAACATCTGTCTTTCCAGGTAGATGAATTTCTGAGTGTTTTTGAGACGTTATTCCCCTGTCTATATAGAGTATGTGTGTTAGATTGTAGATTAATGAACATTATCTTCACTTTATTTATGTTTATATTCAGTCCTACTGTATTGGTGCTTTCCTGTAGTCTTGCAGTTGATTTATTGTTTCTGCTAACAAGACAATGTCATTTGTGAACTCGATATCTGTGAAGTCGTCTAGAGTGTTCTAATGTTCTAAATAACACAATATACAAAGTGTGCAATTGCTGCCCATCTAATATCTACCTCAGCTTCTCTCACAGTACGTCGCATTTCAAAATGCATTACCTGGAGGATTAGGAATCAGGAGCGTACACAGCCCTGTTGAACTCCTGTTGTTACCTTGAGGAAGTCTGACGTGCCACGGTCAATTCCAATGCAATGTCTGGAACTGAAATACAGGTTTGCACCGGTTAACATCCACAATATATTCTGTGAAATAGGACATTATGTGAACACCAATGGCATGCAAGTCTTTGGGCACCCTTGCTTAAAATGTCTGTTATTGTGAAGAGTTAAGTGAGCAGAAGATGAACTGATCACCAAAAGGCATAAAGTTAAAGATGACGCATTTCCTTCCAGCATTTTATGCAAGATTAGTGTTGTTGTTTTGTAAAGCCGTACAGTGTTAAAAAGAAAAGGAGCACCATGGAGAAGTTTGGGCACCCCAAGATATCTGACCCTTTCTCAAGGTGGTCTCATACCTTCATTAGCTTGTTAGGGCTGTGACTTGTTCACAGTCATCGTTATGAAACCCCAGGTGATGCAAATTGCAAAGCTGTATAAATTCTCTGACTCCTCACTCCTTGTCCCAATAATCAGCAGCCATGGGCTTCTCTAAGCAGTTGCCTAGCACAATGAAAAATTAAATAATAAGCAGGAGAAGGCTACAAGAAGAAAGCAAAGCATTTTCAGGTCACTGTTTCCTCAGTTTGTAATGTTGTTAAGAAATGGCAGTTAACAGGAACAGTGGAGGTCAAGTTGAGGACTAGAAGACCAAGAAAACTATCTGAAAGAATTGCTCATTGGTTTAAGGCAACTAAAAATCCTTGTGTAACTGTAAAAGACCTCTAGGAAGATTTAGCAGACTCTGGAGTGGTGGTGCTCTGTTCTACTGTGCAGCGACACCTGAACAAATATGACTTTCATGGTAGAGTCAGCAGAAGAAAAGCTTTCCTGCATCCTAGCCACAAAATTCAGCAACTAACGTTTGCAAATGAACATCTAAATGAGCATGATGCATTTTGGAAACCAGACCTGTGGACTAATGAATTAAAAGCAGAACTTTTAGGCCACAATGCGCAAAGGTATGTTTGGAAAAAAAAGGGGTTCGAATTCCAGGAGAAGAACACATCTCCAATTATTAAGCATGGCGGTGGATCGATTAAGCTTTGGGCTTGTGTTGCAGCCAGCAGCACAGGGAACATGTCATTGGTAGACAGAAGAATGGATTCAAATAAATGCCAGCAAATTCTTTAAGCAAACATCACACCATCTGTAAAAAAGTTGAAAGTTAAAATGAAAAAAGGGTCCTACAACAAGATAGTGATCTGAAACACACCTCCAAATCTACAATGGGGCACAAGCTCAAGAGGCATAAGCTGATGGTTTTGCCATGGCCCTGATGGTCCCCTGATATAAACATTATTGAAAAATCTGTGGAGAGATCTGAAAAGAGCAGTAAATGCAAGACGGCCCAAGAATCCTGCAGAATTGAAAGCCTTTTGCAAGGACGAATGGGTGAAAATACCCCAAGTAAGAAATAAAAGACTCTTAGCTGACTACAAAAAACGTTTACAAGATGTGATACTCACCTAAGGGGGTCTTACTAAGTGCTGATCATGTCGGGTGCCCAAACTGTTGCTTCAGGCCCTTTTCATTTTTTTGATATTTTGTACATGAGAATGATGGAAATAAAAATGTAATCTTGCTTAAAATATTAAAGAAATGCCGATTTCTGTTTCAATACCGCTACATTTTGGTTAGCATATACATTATTGCAATTTATTTTATCTCATATCTAGTATTTAAATTCTTCGGTACTAATAATTAGTTTAGATTATGTATTATGCATTTTATTGTTCTCTGGTCATCGGCGTGAGTGATAATTAGAGGTTTTCAGCTGCGATTATTAGTATGATGAAATAAAGTTATAAAGCACAGGACAGGAATTTTTCAAATTAGGACAGAACATTTAAAGTTTATCATTAAGTTAATGGAACATTTCAATCATGTGAGGTTTTCATTATAACCTCAGTTATAATTTATTCCATTGTAAATAAGCAGCTACAAGCCTACTAGGCTACCAGCACTTGGACATGACATTGACATTTGACATGTACTCTAATAACGCGTAAGCCGTGTTGCTAGATTTTTATTTTTCATTAAATTTAATTTCTAAGCATGTCATCAAATTTTAAGTTGTGTCTAAACAACAGTGTACAGATTACGTTTGGCAACAGTTTAGATCGAGTTCATATCATAGACTCATAGCAAATAGCGAGCCGTGTACTCATCACAAATTTTAAGAAAATTACAATGAATAATAGGCCGAGTGGGTCGTCCTCATCACCTCACTCGTTGAAGGATGTCTGGGCCGGTTTAGAGACCCAGTCCGCTCCTGTTTACCACTTAAATTTTGGTTAACTGCAATCTGCTCAAGGTTCTCTTTTGCCTTGTGGGATAAACTCTGACTTTTCACAATCCTGAAATTAGATTAAGGAGAACCAGTAGTGTTTTCCGGAACAAAAGTTCTGAAGGAGCCGAATCAGAATTTTGCTTTACTAAAAATTTTCCCTTTATTAAAAGTGTCAGCCTGTGTTCTGCTAATAACTAACAAGATGTGCAAGCTCACATACTGTCCATATAAATTACAAAAAAATCAGTCCAAGAAGGTCATTATGGCATCCTCTCATAATTGTCTGACGTAATACAGTGTGACAAATAATGCTAAAAGACATGATAAAGGTTTGGGGCAGCCACCATATATTGTATCCTGGCTGCTAAAATTGCAATAATTGAATTGAAGATGTTCACACGACTGAGTCCAAGACAGGACTGCCAACATCAGTCAAGATGGCAGCTTTAAAGCCCCTTTAAGGAAGTGACGTCATCTCTGGGGCCGGAACTGGAAGCGATTTTGAGGGGACCGAAAGTGACATCATCTCTGGCACCGGAACCGGAAGTGATGTTGTTGAGGGGATTGTAGGGGGCGGAAGTGACGTCATCATTGGGCCCCGGTGCTGGAGGTGACATCATCATGGGTGCTGGAACCTGGTGGGATTTCCCGGGAATGGTCTGCAAGTAACTGAGAAAGACAGTTAGCCCACCCCGCCACCCCCTGGTCGGTGGTTACTCAGGCCATTTAGCTGCCTCCTACTCACATGTGTGTGACAACAGTCATATAAATTGTCAGAGTTATATAATGAAGCCAGTCAAGGTTGAGAAGAATACCTTTATTGACACCTTTGTGGAGTCACTCTGCACATGCAAAGATATGAGTGACTTACAGGCAAGTGTGGGTTACATTTCTTAAATATGCTTGTCAAGTAAAGAAGTGCTTTGCTAGTTACTGATAAAGAAGGCTCAAGGAGTCAGGACTCTGCTACACTTCATTTTACTGGTTTTCTTATCCGTACTTGTACTTGATACTTAAGCAGCATCAAGGAATGGAACACTGATCAAGAGGCTTTAACTCAAACATTTTCAAAGAGTGACTCAGGCGCCGCTGCAAGTGGCAGCCTTTCCAGCAGTTCTGTGTATGACTTTATATTTCTACCTTTTTCTCTATTTCTCTGATCACTCCAACCACTTTCTTTTATGTGGACTCGTTTCCTGGACACTTTTTACTACTTGGACATGGATTTTTACACGCCGAGACTTGTCTATTCAGGTAGTCAACTTCAAGCGCTGAGAACAAAGGCCTGTGCTGGTGTGGTTCCCTATTTACCCGACGAGGTAAGAAGGTTGTATCATGGCAGCAGTGCCGGTGCTAAGCACAGGCCTTCAACAGTCGTGGCAATACTCCATCTGAACCCACTGCTTTGCTGGCAGGATGTCTCCTCAGATCTTTGCATACCTGGTCTGCTGTAATTGTGGCTGGGGGAGAAACACGCTATCTCCACGTCCGCCCGAGGAGGGATGTAAACAATAACAACAATGACGTGTCCAAACTCTCTGGGCAAGTAATAGGGACGCAAACTTACGGCCAACAGTTCGATGTCCCTGCAGCAAGTGGAGATTTTGACGTTTAAATGTCCAGAGTTACACCACCGTGTATTAACATAGAGAGCGAGTCCTCTTCCTTTGTGCTTCCCGCAGGTACTTGCGTCTCTGTCCGCTCTAACTGTGCTAAACCCGGGTAGCTCTACGTTAGCATCTGGAATGGTGGTAGTTAGCCATGTTTCGCAAAAGCACAACAAACTGCATTCTCTGTAGGTTCTGACATTTTTCACCACTTCAGCCAGTTCGTCGATCTTATTTGGTAGTGAGTTCACATTTCCCAGGATCACCAAAGGCTTTAAACGCCACTTTCTTGCAAGCCGCTTCATTTTTATTTAGTGCCGGCTCTGCTGCCACAATACCGCCTTCTTACCTCGTCGGGTAAATAGGGAACCACACCGACACTGGCATTTGTTCTCAGCGCTTGAAGTTGACTATTTGAATAGACGAGTCTCTGCGTGTAAAAATCCATGTCCACTTTGTAATAGTAAAAGTGTCCAAGGAATGAATCCACATAAAAGAAAGTGATAGGAGTGATCAATAAAAAATAATAAAAAGAAAAATAAAAGGTAGAAAAATAAAGTCGTACACGGAGCTGCTGAAAAGGCTGCCACTCTCGGCGGCGCCTGAGTCATTTATTGTTATGTTTTTAAGTGATTAAGTTAAGTTAAGTCATTTAAATGTTATGCAAGCATATCGCATAAAAGAATTCCCAGTGGCATTTCTTGACACAAAATAGCCTGGGATTTAAATTTAGAAGTTTGGAAGGATGCCTTTTTATTGTCCAGAAGAGAGGAAGATATTGTTCAAATGGTTTTTACAGAGGTTGGGCTGATCCATCCATGGTCTTGACTGGATAACAGATAACAAACTTCAAATCCAAGCTGAGGAAAATTGAAAATAAAAGCTTGGGAAGAACTTTGAAAACATGTGCCACAATTTTTATGGGGCTACAAATGCGTAAAACTGAGGAGTTAGCTGAAGAGCTTCTCTCATCCCACCTAGAATGTCGATGCAACATGTCTTAAAAAAGTAATTGAACTTAGTTTTGTCAAGTTTGCTTTGTGTTAGATGGCTGGGATGCCTGGAGAACGGAAGCCTGGGAAAGAGGCAATATCTCTTCCAGGATGCAAGAGGGCAGCCCCCCTGGTTTACATCATGGTCACAGGCTTGGAGCATGAAATCTCAGCCCTGTGGGGGCTGGACATTCCCAGAGCCCTGGGGCCTCATGCATAACGCCGTGCATAGAATTCAGACTAAAACATGGCGTACAGACAAAAGTGGAAATGTTCGTACACACAAAAAAATCCAGATGCATAAATTTTTCCCTTAAAGATAGGGTGAGAAGCTCAGCCATCCGGGAGGGGCTCAGAGTAGAGCCGCTGCTCCTCCGCATCGAGAGGAGTCAGATGAGGTGGCTCGGGCATCTGATCAGGATGCCTCCTGGATGCCTCCCTGGTGAGGTCTTCCAGGCACGTCTAACTGGGAGGAGGGTCTGGGGAAGACCCAAGACATGCTGGAGGGACTATGTCTCCCGGCTGGCCTGGGAATGCCTCGGGATTCTTCCGGAAGAGCTAGAAGTGGCCGGAGAGAGGGAAGTCTGGGCATCTCTGCTCAAGCTGCTGCCCCCGCGACCCGACCTCAGATAAGCGGAAGAGGATGGATAGATGGATAAATCTGTGCGTAAGACAACTTCCACGTTCTTCCACTACATACAGTTAGGTCCATAAATATTTGGACAGAGACAACTTTTTTCTCATTTTGGTTCTGTACATTACCACAATGAATTTTAAATGAAACAACTCAGATGCAGTTGAAGTGCAGACTTTCAGCTTTAATTCAGTGGGGTGAACAAAACGATTGCATAAAAATGTGAGGCAACTAAAGCATTTTTTTAACACAATCCCTTCATTTCAGGGGCTCAAAAGTAATTGGACAATTGACTCAAAGGCTATTTCATGGGCAGGTGTGAGCAAGTCTGTTGTTATGTCATTATCAATTAAGCAGATAAAAGGCCTGGAGTTGATTTGAGGTGTGGTGCTTGCATGTGGAAGATTTTGCTGTGAACAGACAACATGCGGTCAAAGGAACTCTCCATGCAGGTGAAAGAAGCCATCCTTAAGCTGCGAAAACAGAAAAAACCCATCAGAGAAATTGCTACAATATTACGAGTGGCAAAATCTACACTTTGGTACATCCTGAGAAAGAAAGCAAGCACTGGTGAACTCAGCAATGCAAAAAGACCTGGACGCCCACGGAAGACAACAGTTTCCATGGTGAAGAGAAACCCCTTCACAACAGCCAACCAAGTGAACAACACTCTCCAGGGGGTAGGCGTATCGATATCCAAGTCAACCACAAAGAGAAGACTGCATGAAAGTAAATACAGAGGGTGCACTGCAAGGTGCCAGCCACTCATAAGCCTCAAGAATAGAAAGGCTAGATTGGACTTTGCTAAAGAACATCTAAAAAAGAAAGCACAGTTCTGGAAAAACATTCTTTGGACAGAAGAAACCAAGATCACCCTCTACGAGAATGATGGCAAGAAAAAGGTATGGAGAAGGCGTGGAACAGCTCATTATCCAAAGCATACCACATCATCTGTAAAACTCGGTGGAGGCAGTGTGATGGCTTGGGCGTGCATGACTGCCAGTGGCACTGGGACACTAGTGTTTATTGATGATGTGACACAGGACAGAATCAGCCGAATGAATTCTGAGGTGTTCAGAGACATACTGTCTGCTCAAATCCAGCTAAATGCAGTCAAATTGATTGGGCGGCGTTTCATGATGTAGATGGACAATGACCCAAAACATACAGCCAAAGCAACCCAGGAGTTTATTAAAGCAAAGAAGTGGAAAATTCTTGAATGGCCAAGTCAGTCACCTGATCTTAACTCAATTGAGCATGCATTTCACTTGTTGAAGACTAAACTTCAGACAGAAAGGCCCACAAACAAACAGCAACTGAAAGCCACTGCAGTAAAGGCCTGGCAGAGCAGTAAAAAGGAGGAAACCCAGCATCTGGTGATGTCCATGAGTTCAAGACTTCAGGCTGTCATTGCCAGCAAAGGGTTTTCAACCAAGTATTAGAAATGAACATTTTATTTTCAGTTATTTAATTTGCCCAATTACTTTTGAGCCCCTGAAATGAAGGGATTGTGTTAAAAAATGCTTTAGTTGCCTCACATTTTTATGCAATCGTTTTGTTCACCCCACTGAATTAAAGCTGAAAGTCTGCACTTCAACTGCATCTGAGTTGTTTCATTTAAAATTCATTGTGGTAATGTACAGAACCAAAATTAGAAAAAAGTTGTCTCTGTCCAAATATTTATGGACCTAACTGTAAATCCCTGTCTGCGTGAAAAGAAATGCATTTGCATGTGCCTGCTGCCACTCCCCAACTCCTCCCAGAATTACACCTCTTTGAATATGCAAATCAATATACTGTAAATATCCCTTAAGCTCAGCATTCTGTGAAAAGGCAATGGCAAAAGCAAGTGGGAAAATAGAAGAATTTCAGCGAATACCAAGTGGAGGCAAGGAAAAACTTACTATTTGTTGGTTTAAACAGTGGTATAAACAACAATAGGAAGTGAAATAGAGTGTTGGAGAGGTTGCACAGTGCCCAAAATAAAAAAGTCGTCAAATATCAAAGTCGCCATGAAAAGGTGAGTCATAGCCTACTGTCTGAGTGTCAAATGAAAGCTTATTAGGGTACAGAGAAAAGAAAAAAAAATAGGCACACAGTGGGAAAAAAGTTTGAAATGTCAACTTTAATCTCGAAATTTCCACTTTAATCACATAGTTTATTTTGTCATTAAAGTAGAACATCATAAACTTCATCTTAAAATTGTTTAATTTACTAGTATCTCAAATTCCATCGTAACTAAAGTAGCACGTTAAATGCTTTGTTTTCTATGTCCTCTTCTATGTGCTCTGTGTGTGTGAATCACTATGTGCTTCTTAAATGGGCTTTCTCTTCCTCCAACAGGACACACAAACCATTACATTCATGATATTACAGCTCTCTGAATAATTTAAATACTGAGATGTATATTTCATATCATTTTCATGATGATAGGAGTTAAAGCATGTATTAAACATGGGGACATGGTGGGGCAGTGATAGTGACGAAGGGGCGCCCAATCCAGAGATTGTTCCTGACTCATGCAAGATTCTTGCTGCACTGTGCTTGACCTTCGATGAAATATTTTATTGCAGCAGTACTGTTTCTTTCAAATGTACTAACCCCCAATTCCTGTCCTTCCTTTTCTTTCTCCAAGTAACCAATCCCCACACAATCAGCTCTGTAATAGACGTTAAGCTATCTGTAAGCTGAGAACACCGATTCTTCAAAACTTTTAAGGAACATTGAAATATCTTCATAGTACATGTTTAATTATTCTATCCATCTATCCTTCCAGTGTCACACCAGCCCCAGCAAGAATACAGCGCGAGGAAGTAATAATCTATGAACGGGTGCCAGCTCCTTGCTAGCGACACCATGTCCTCACATGTTTAATTATTAACAATATATCCATCCATCATCCAACCCGCCATATCCTAACACAGGGTCACGGGGGTCTGCTGGAGCCAATCCCAGCCAACACACAAGGTAGGAAACAAACCCCGGGCAGGGCGCCAGTCCACCGCAGGGCACGCGCGCACACACACACACACACCAAGCACACATTAGGGACAATTTAGGATCACCAATGCACTTAACCTGCATGTCTTTGGACTATGGGAGGAAACCGGAGCCCCTGGAGGAAACCCACGCAGACACGGGAAGAACATGCAAACTCCATGCAGGGAGGACCCGGGAAGTGAATCCCGGGTCTCCTAAGTGCGAGGCAGCAGCGCTACCCACTGCGCCACTGTGCCACCCTATTAACTATATAGATTATTTAAATGAAGTTAACGTTTTATCTGTATAATATAATAAACATATTTTGCTGCATTTCATCTTAAAAATGATATCGTCATCATATGTAAATACACGTTTTATAAAGTGGCTCAGGTTGTGCAATATTATAACTGTATTGCAAGTTTACAGTGAGATAATTGTACTTATAAGTACAAAAATGTTCTACAAGGAGCACTTAATGGACTGATTGATTGTGTTTATAGTTCTTGGGATGAAACTGTTTCTGAACCACGAGGTCTGTACAGGAAAGGCTCTGAAGCGTTTGCCGTATGAGAGTAGTTGAAATAGACAGCATGGCTGAGGCAGCGTGTGCTTGATGCTGTATACCGATAATTCTCTTTCTGATCAGCTGCTGTAGAGCTGTGATTCCACACTCAGATATAGTGATATAAATACTTCGAGTGGTGCAGTGAGAGTAATAAGGAAAAAGATGATCCGCTGTGGCAACCCCTAACGGGAGCAGCTGAAAGAAGAAGAAGAAGGTGCAGTGAGAATAACAACACTAAAGCAGCTATGGTATTTAGAATAGTTTGGCCATTCAGTGGACCATTATATTGTTACAGGTTAATTGCAATCAGATGCCTTAAACTAATAAACAATATGTGGTTAATTTCAGTGTACAGTATATGATAAAGTCACATCAGGGATGTGAATCTAAAAAAGAAAGGGAAACCACACTTGAACAAAAGCACTCCTTTGACGCTGGGTGCTGCCAGTTTGCAAAACTGAGCGGAGAACTTGCGTACGCCAGGGTTTGAGTTAGAGTGAAAATGTGCGTGGCTTTATGGCAAGTTTATGTTTTATACATCATGATTTGAACGTGGAAATGGGAGTACGCAACATTTTTGTGTGTACGCACCGTTTATACATGAGGCCCCTGGACTGCAGCAGTTCTGCCACACCAGGAAGTGCTGCCGGAAGAGAATCTGAGTGCACCTGGAATGCTTCCGGGTACCCATGTAGCACTTGCGCCACACCAGGAAGTGCTGCAGGAAGTTCATCAGGTTGCACCTGGAACTCATCCAGGTGCAACATAAAAGGGGCCGCCTCAGTCCATTCGGAGAGCTGGAGTCAGGAGGTCATGGACAGAGCTTGTGTGAAGGAGTGTAGGTGGTAAAGAAAAGAGCGAGAAAGAGAAGAAGAAAAAGAAACCGAGCCATAGTGGTAATTGTTGGTGATTTGTGCACTGTGTTCTGAAGGAGAATAAATTAAAAGGGTGTATTTTGCAATTGTGTCTCTGTGCCTGTGTGTGTAGGGGGTGGATCATTCACAGCTTGTATGGAATGTTACTTGAAAAAAAAATTTCTTAACTCTCATTTGGATTTTTTTTTTTCCCAGAAAACCTGGGAGCGGTCTCTGAAGAACATGTGGAGAGGACATCACCCAAATGAAGAAATGTTATAGTGTAAAGAGGAGTGAGTCTATATTAGCAGACATCTGTTGGTCATTCCACCATGAAACACCTTCAGAGGATTATAAAAGGGAAAAATAAACACCAATTGACTACTTTTCTTCAGTAAGTATTATATTTTAAACAATGACATGTGTAATTTTAACTTTTTCAAGTCTAAAAAATTAATTTAAAAAATATATTACACTTTTTCTCTAAAATACTGCTTTTTCATTTTAAACCTTTATCTTGAGGTGGCACGGTGGCACAGTGGTAGCGCTGCTGCCACACAGTAAGGAGCCCAGGTTTCCTTCCTATGGATTTTGCATGTTCTCCTCGTGTCTCAGTGCCTTTCCTGCAGGTGCTCTGGGTTCCTCCCACAGTCCAAAGACATACAGGGCAGGTGAACTGGTGATTCTAAACTGGCCCAAGTGTGTGCTGAGAGTGTGTGTGTTTACCCTGTGATGGACTGACAACCTGTCCAGAGTTTGTTCCTGCCTTGTGCCCTATGTTTGCTGAGATAGGCTCCAGCAGACCCCCGTAACTCTGTTCAGGACTAAGTGGGTTGGAAAATGACTGACTGACTGACCTTCATCTTTCAGAAACCAAAGCAGACCACTATACTATGCTTTGAAAGCAATTTGTGAAACTCAGTATAAGAAAGCTATAAATTAGAGGATCCCATCCAAAATAATTCTTTGTATAGGATAAAGCAGCAAGTAAAAAAATGATAAACATGGGCCTGGCAAGTTTACTTTAGAATTCTTCTGAAGTTCTAAAAAATGCCAAACAGCAGATGAAAATGTGATTTTGCCCAATTAGAGATAATGCTCATCATCACTCTCCCACTTACATACGAAGTGGAATTCCTCCAATTGCTCATATTAACTCTTTGTGCAGGTAGTGTGGGATAGGATTTTCCAAATGGTTTTTCTAACAAAGGAGATCTTCTTTACCACAGTATAGCACATGGAGTAAAAAACAGAACCACAGCATGACATTGTTTACTAAATTCTACAAAAAATCACATAAAAAACTGTGTGTTTTATTCTTTTGTAGTCTATCACAAATTTCAGTGGCTATCAATATTTCAGTTACATGCCTCAAGCAGTGAAAGGCAGGCACTTATATCGACGGCTAGACGATGTGCCCCTCTTTGAATAACAATAGTCCACTTACTCCCAAGCAGTATGTGACACCTCATCAAAAATATTTAGATGAAGTAATTAAAAAAAAAATTGCGTGGAATTGACAGGCCTTTCATAAACCTACTGCTAAGCCCCTGCAATGTGATTGTGGACCCACCAAGCAGAGAGTGCATTTTAGAGAAGGGAAGTTGGAGCTTTGTGAAGTATATGAATTATAGATGTTCCAAATCCTATTTGGTAGCCTTTCAGTATCCTAATGTTTTATGAATGCCAATAAGACGAATTTTAGAATGTGGGCCATGTCAGCAAACAGGTAATGGTCATAAGCCATTCCACAAGAAGATGAAATGAATAATAAATATCTGCCCAGGTCAGATTTGTGCTTAAAAATGAGTTATTCTTTTCTACCTTTCATCCTCCATAAAATAAGTACTTTCACTGTGATTGCTTTTCTTAGAAGCTATCCATAAATTATGCAAATTCTTCTGAACCTAAGCAATAGGTGTTATGCGTGTCTTTTTTGAACTCACCTAAGTCAGCCTCCAAATGCACCTAAATTTGAAAAATTGAGCTAAAGAAATAAAATCCAGCCCTTTACCTTACCTTATGTACCGAGCATAAGAATCCTATTAGCTCAAGTCTAGAAAAGCCACATTTCTGAAAAGCGTAACAGTGACAATGAATGAAGGATTGATTGCTTTGAAAATGTGAGGTTAATTTCCATGGCAAAAATGCAGAAAGAGAATTTAAAAAGCGAAAGATAAGCCTTTCTTCTCTTTTGAAGTTTCTGGGTGAAACCCGATCCGCATTGTAGTAGTTCGTGTTTTCTCTTTCCAGATCCCACACTCAGTTATTTTTGTGTGGATTGTGCTATTATTCCTGTGTCTTAGTCAAGTTTTCTGACCTTAGTTAAATGTCAACTCCAAACTGACCGAGTAGGAGAGCGCGGAGCAGAGTGCCTTGTGATGGACTGGGCCTCCATTCAGATTTGTCTTGTGCCTTGACCTCATATTGTCAGGAGAGATTCTGACATCCACAATCCTAAATTGTACGAAGTGTGCTCAAGGAAATGTTTTCACTAAGTGTCACCGTAACACTTTAGTATTGGTACTGAAAAAATGCATTTTTTACTCTTTAATTCTGAGTAACAAGACCTTAGCATACACTTTTTGGGTCTTCATGACACTTGCAATGCATCAGTTTATTCATCTCTGCAATGTGACCTATAATAACACTTTGGAGTGGTCTGAGGGGGCATAACTGAGACGCATTCATCTTGATATTACATTTTAGTATAAGACCTGTAAATTCTTCAAAGTAACAAGTAATTTTACAATCCTGTCCATTTCTCTAAAATTATGAATGAAATGCTGGGAATCCAAGAGTTTTATTCTCAACTGTTGATCGCCTTCAAACTCAGCTCACTCAATGGAATGCCTTCTAAAACCTACTAGTGAAACCTGTCAGGCTTTTGCTATACATTTTAAACACAAAATAAACGATATCAGATGTAATATAGTAAATCCCCCTTCAATTAATCTTGTTGAACCGCAGCATGCCCTTTTAAGTGAGTTAAATTCTTTCACTAGAAGAGATTGACCCGAACTATGTTGAAACCCTTCACCTGCGTCCTTGACCGAATACCAACAAGCTTTTTTAAAGATGTCTCCGATGTGCTAATTGATAGTGTACATCAGGCATGTCAAACACGTGGCCCCTTGGGCCGCATGCGGCCCGCAACAGAAATCTGTGCGGCCCACATGACAGATCCTAGTTAGCACTGAACTTGTACAAAATGATTACTATCGTTTGTGATTGAATCATTCTGCATCTTTGGTGTTACTTATTGACTTTTCTTACTTCTGCCTTCTGACAAAAGCGCGTTTTCCCATGGCATTATGGTACCGGAAATGTCATCTGCTAGTATAGCAACGAGCCTTGACCAAAGTTAATGAGCTGCAGTGTCACAACTGAAGTGCTAGGCTGCAGCAGCAGGCAGCAGAGGCGACCTTAGGCATGTGCAAACTGAGCACCTGCACAGTGCCGCCAAATCCCAGGGGCTGCCACGCCAATATATATTGAATATAAAACAGAAAGAGAAAATAACGACACAGCTGACGGCAATGTAGCCGAAAAACATTGTGTTTCTTGTTAATTAGTACGCTGTATTTACAAATGTCGCTCGAGTCGGAGCAGTAAGCTATACGTAGTATTATAACGTTCTTCCGTAATGAGAATATCATGGGCCGCCACTTGGTTTTCAAGTTACGGACACACGTATATAGAAGCGTGTCATGAGCACGAGGCGGCTATGCAGTGTCCACAACAGATGTGGCCATCCACCATGCATAAGATACCGTATTGACATTGCCAGGCAAAGGGGCCACCGATTCTTTCTCTGCCCAGGGCCGCCACGAGCCGCCCCTGCTAAGGCAACACTACTGACTGGGCTGCTGAGACTGGCCACTGGGCAAAACTGACCTTCACGAGTAGTAACAGCCCGCATATTTTCAAGTTTTTTTGCTCTAGTTTTATGTAATTTTGTGCTAGTATTGTAACGAACAGTTAGTGCAGACTACAGCTGAAGATCTGAAGTGGACGCGAGAAGTTGGCGAGTTGTTTATTAACATATTTTTGTGATTTTGAGTTTGTAAAATTATTGTAGGTTAGGTTGCTTTTTGCATATCAGCTTGTTTTACAATATAAACTTTGAAGTAAACTTAGTAAAGTAAAATTTGATTTTTGGAGGATTTGTTTTCCAACTTGAATTACTGAGCAATGAATTCAGTGAGCATTTTCATGATTTCAGTTCACACAAACAGGGCATTGCACTGTTCTCTTACAACGTTGAGAATGCGCCTGAGAATATCCAAATGGAATTGATTGAAGTGCAGTCAGATTCTATTCTGAAGGCAAAATACAACGAAGTTGGTGTGCCAGGCTTGTATGCTTACCTGCCACCCTCGTATGTGCAGATCCGAAAGTTGGCATCGAGAGTACTGTCTATGTTTGGAAGCACTCACCTTTATGAGCAATTGTTTTCGTTAATGAAAGCTACCAAAACCCCACGTCGCTCAAGACTTACCGTCGAGCACCTTTATCCCTCATAAAAGTTGCAGCAGCACAAGATTTCAAGCCTGATATTGACAAACTGGTTACTAGCAAGAGATGCCAAGTGTTGGAACAAAAGAAATAAATCTCACACTGTAAGACTCCTATATAAGCAATGAATATAATATAATGAATATAATATAATAAGGACCTAGCTAAGAGGCTAAGACTCTAATTCTACACTGTTGTATGGAGACTGTATGGAAATAAATTCCTTTTCTTTAAACTTTAAGTGTTACATTTTTTTAAGTTTTCAGTATTGGAAAGAAAGCTACAGTAACTTTGTATAATAGTATAACAGTATTTATTACAGTGCGGCCCGCTGACGCACGTATGGCAGTCGAAGCGGCCCACCAATGGTAGTGAGTTTGACATGCCTGGTGTACATGACATAGTGAACTTATTATTAGATACGGGGGTCCTTCTCCGACTGTCTAAAGACTGCTGTTAAACACCTGCATTAGAAAAGTAATCTCAACTCCTCTGTCTTTGACAACTTTAGACCAATTTCTAACCTGCCTTTCTTAAATAAAATTCTAGAAAAGATAGTTTTTTAAGCAGCTTAATGATTACTTGAACAAACATTCTGTTATTGATAAGTTTCAGACAGGTCATAGTACAGAGAGTGCACTGCACTGGTTAAAGTAGTAGATGCTTTGCAGGTTAATACAGACAGAGGCTGTATAACTGTTCTTGTTCTCTTAAGTGGCAGGCATCTGACACCATAGACCACAGCATTCTTATAATTCTCCTTAGACAATGGGTGGGCCCATCTGGTGCTGTCTTACATTCGTTTCAGTCTTACTTAACAGGCAGAAAATTCTTTGTTAGTTGTGGTGATTGTACTTCAGAGATCCATGGTGTTGTATATGATCTATCATAAGGTTCTGCTCAGTCTGCTGCTCTTTTCAATCTGCATGGTTCCATAAAGTCAGAATACAGTGGAACCTTGGATTGAGAACATAATTAGTTCCGGAAACGTGCTTGTAATCCAAAGCACTCATATATCAAAGCGAATTTTCCCATAAGAAATAATGGAAACTCAGATGATTCGTTCCACAACCCAAAAATATTCATATAAAAATGATTAATACAAAATATAAAGTAAAAATCCATAAAACAAATTAACCTGCACTTTATCTTTGAAAAGAATCATGGCTGGTGTGAGTGAGTTTCTAAACTCTTTTGGGATTCCACCCAACGGGATGACATGCAGAAGAGCGTCCTGAAGCAACCATAGGTTCCCAGTGCTGTAGCAGTTCGCTGTAAAAGCGAATCCGAAAAGATCATGGACATGCTATAAGTGCCTGCCGTCAATGGGTGATACAAGGAAAATTATAAATGTGCAGGGCACAATATTACTTGGCCACTAACCTGGCCATGGCCCTGCCTGATTGCTGTGTCTGTGTGTAGGAGAGTGGCAGATCCCGCTAAAATAAATAACTGTGCTGTTCCTGTTTCAAGCTGAATAAAGCACTGAGACTCAGCTTCGTGTTTTGGTGTGCAAGACAGGGACTCACATGTTACAACACACACGTGGTCACAATGCTATAGTAAACAGTATATGCTCGTACAGATGTTGATATGAGTGAGGCACGCTGACTGAGCCCGAGAATGGGAGATCATTACCCACAATCCCACAGCGAGAGAGAGAAGAACCATCAGCTCAGTTGTGATCACGTGACGCTCGGCAGACAAAGTGTATACGTACTACTCATATTGCAAGACCTTGCTCGTTTATCAAGTCAAAATCCATCCATCCATCCATCCATTTTCCAACCCACTGAATCCGAACACAGGGTCACGGGGGTCTGCTGGAGCCAATCCCAGCCAACACAGGGAACAAGGCAGGAACCAATCCCGGGCAGGGTGCCATCCCACCACAGGACACACACAAACACACCCACACACCAAGCACACACTAGGGCCAATTTAGAATCACCAATCCACCTAACCAGCATGTCTTTGGACTGTGGGAGGAAACCGGAGTGCCCGGAGGAAACCCACGCAGACACGGGGAGAACATGCAAACTCCACGCAGGGAGGACCCGGGAAGCGAACCCAGGTCCCCAGGTCTCCCAACCAAGTCAAAATTTATTAAAAATTTTAGCTCGTCTTGCAAAACACTCGTTGACCAAGTTACTCGCAATACAAGGTTTTACTGTATCTCAAAGCACAAGGTGAGCTACCACACCTATGCAGATGACCCACAACTTTATTTATTGATAGCGCCTGATGACCCAGGGCGGCACGGTGCTGCATAGCACTGCTGCCTCATAGTTAGGAGACCTGGGTTCGCTTCCTGGGTCCTCCTTGCGTGGAGTTTGCATGTTCTCACCGTGTCTGCGTGGGTTTCCTCCGGGTGCTCCAGTTATCTCCCATCATCCAAAGACATGCAGGTTAGGTGCATTGGTAATCCTAAATTGTCCCTAGTGTGTGTGCTTGGTGTGTTGGTGTGTGTGTGTGTGTGTGTGTGTGCCCTGCGGTGGACTGGCACCCTGCCTGGGGATTTGTTCCTGCCTTGTGCCCTGTGCTGGCTGGGATTGGCTCCAGCAGATCCTCATGACCCGGTGTTAGGATATAGCAGGTTGGAAAATGACTGACTGACCTGATGACTCTGACCCTCTGATCCAATGTCTTATCAGTATTTCCTATTGGATGAATAGAAACATCCTCGAACTAAATAAGGAAAAAACATAAATCTTAGTGATTGGTAAACATGGAAATAGAGATGGCATTAGAAATAAAAATCAAGGCAGAAGTAACAAATTTAGGAGTAATCATTGCCTCTGACCTAAACTTTAAATCGCATATTAAACAGACTAGTAGGACTGAATTTTTTCACTTACGGAAAATATCAAAAGTTAGACCTTTTATAATCTAACAAGATGCCGAAAAATTAAATCACGCTTTTGTTTGTAGTTGACTAGATTACTGTAATGCACTCCTAAGAGGATTACCTAAGAAAGACATCAATTGGTTGCAATTAGTGCAGAATGCAGCAGCCGGAACCTTAACTAGAAAAAAGAAAATTTGAGCACATCTCACCAGTTTTAGTTTTTAGTTTGTCGTTGCATTGGTTACATGTGTCGTTCAGAATTGACTTTAAAATACTACTAATGGTTTATAAAGCCTTAAATAGTCTTGGTCCTTCCTATATTTTGGAATGGCTGTCCCCCTCCACTCTCAAGTCATAACCTTAAATCTTTACAGTATAAGGGTGCTCTGCTTAAAATTCCAAGAGCCAAGCTTATGTACCTAAAATCTGGAATACTTTCATCAGGCTAATACTGTGGAATATTTTAAAAAAATGGCTAAAACCCCATTATTTTAAAATGTTTTTTATGTAGCTACATTTCATTTGTATTCCTGATAGACTGTGTAGGTATAGAATTATCATATTTTTCATGGATCTGAAATCTGTACTAATCCCCACTATTATCTGCTGTGTTTTCTGATTCTTCTGTGGTGGCAGTCTGCACCATCACCACCAGATCAAAGCACCATGCAGCCCCCTGAGATGTTAGAATAAAGGCAGAAGACTCAGCTGTCCACGAGGCCAACCTTCTCTTATCACGTGGAGCATGAAAACAAAGAGGTTTCATTTAGGAACCTTTATGTTAGGTAGAATGCCCAGTGGGAGCTGGGTGGTCTTTTAGCCTTGGAACCCCTGCAGATTTTGTTTTTTGTTTTCTCCAGTTGTTTTTTTTTTTTGTTTTTTTTTTTCTGCCCTCCTGGCCATCCAACTTTACCTTGTTTTATTGTTACTTATCCTTTAAGTAATTATTTCCTATTCTTAAGTGTTTTTCTTTTCTTGTAACTTTCTCTTTGTCATCTCATAAAGCACTTTGAGCCACATCGTTGTATGAAAATGTGCTATAGAAATAAATAATACATTTTATTTATTCCTTGGCACCTTTCTAAACACTCAAGGACTCTGAACAATTGAAGAAACACACATTATAAACAAAACTAAAATACAAAATTTAAAATCAGACACAGCAATTGTAGTCAAAGAGAAAAAGCAGTCTTAAACAAATGAGTTTTAAGTTTAGATTTCAAAAGTAAGAATGATTCAATGTTTCTAAGCTCGGATGGTAATGAGTTCCAGAGCATTCAGTTGTTCTGCTCCCCATGGTGGTAAGACGGACGAACGGGACAGTTAAGGGGATGGAGGAAGAGGATCTAAGTGAATGGCAACATGAAGGAGGTCAGACAGATATGGAGGGGCAAGGTTGTGGAGAGCCTTAAAAGTTAACAGAAGAATTTTGAATTGAATGCGGAACTTAACTGGAAGCCAATGAAGCTGCTGCAAAATGGGAGCGATATGGTGAATAGAGGGGGTTCTAGTAATGAAGCAGGCAGCTGAAATAAGGACCAGTTGAAGCTTATTAAGAGATTTGCAAGAAAGACCAAAGAAAAGGGAATTGCAATAATCGAGACAAGAAGTGACAAGGCTATGAACAAGGATAGCAGAGGTGTGGGGAGTGAGGAAAGGGTTAATACAATTAATGTTATGCAACTGGAAATAATCAGACTGGGAGATGTTATTGATGTGGGACTGAAAGGATAAAGTACTGTAAAGGATGACACCCAGACTCTTAACCTGTGGGGAAGGGGAAACAGAGGAATTATTAATAACAAATGAAAAATCAGTTTTGTATAATGTTGATTTTGTACCAATGAGGAGAACCTCAGTTTTGTCACTATTTAATTTAAGAAAATTTTAAACTGAAGTTGCTATGCAATCAAAAAGCGAGGAGGGTGGAAAAGAAAAAGTAGGTTTGCTAGTGAGGTAGAGCTGGGTGTCATCAGCATAACAGTAGAAGCTAATGTTATATTTTTGAAAGATATTACCAAGAGGAGGGAGGTAAATAATGAAAAGGAGGGTCCCCAGGACAGAGCCCACCTGAAGTAACAGCGGTGGGCTGGGATGTGAAAGTTTTACACTGAACAAACTGAGTGCTGCCTGAGAGGTAGGATCTGAACCAATCTAGTGGAGTGTGGGTAATGCCAATTGAAGATCATCTATTAAGAAGAATATTGTGACAAATAGTGTCAAAGGCCGCAGTCAGATCAAGAACGATGAGAAAATTAATTAAACCAGAATCAGCTGCCATAAGGAGGTCATTAGTAATTTTTATAAGTGCCATTTCTGTACTATGGAGGGGATGAAAACCAGACTGAAACTGTTCATACAGATTATTTTGAGATAAATGAGAGTGAGTTGAATAGCCACTATTTTTTCAAGAATTTTGGAAATGAAAAGTTGTTATTGTTGTCACCACACTGCAGAGAAATGAATAACCCATCTACTGATGTTTTATAAGTGCTATGAAGACCAAAAGAAGCCTTTGTTAAGGTCTTATTCTGTAAGAGCAAATGATTAACAGATGCATTTTTGCAGTACCTAAACTAAAGTGTTACCAGTGTTACATGAAATCTAAACCAACCTGGTGTAAGTTAGGTTTGTGTTTTTTTTTTTTGTGCACTCAAGTTCATACAACACAAAAATCTCAAATCCGCTTAATACGACTCAGTCCATTCAGAAGATATTTTCCCCACGTAGCAGCAGAAAAGAAAGACCTTTCTGTTTGTAAAAGTAAAATCTGTTATTACTTACGGGATAGCGGGGTTGGACTGTACTGGAACACAAGTATCGGTGTTATGTATTCAGAATACAAAAGTAAGTATTCATGATTCAGCTCACATGATTCAAGAATACAGTTGCCTTATTAAATTTAATACTGAATACTTTTAAACTATGTTACCTAAAAAAATCATCTATAGTTGGCTCTCCATATCCGTGGATGTAATCAACTGCACATTGAAAATATAAAAAAAAAAATTGCAGAAAGTTTTAAAAAGTAAAACTTTTTTTTTTTAGAGTATCACTACAGCCAGGAGACAGATGTCAAGTGGGAGGGGCTACAGTGTTGAGTAGGAGTGGCTTTATTGTCATACCATCCATACACAGTATTACAGCACACAGTGGCACAAAATGACGTTCCCCAGGATCTCGGTGCAACATATACACATATGAACACATATAGTATAACATAACATAAAAACAGGATACATGCAGGACAAGTAAGAAACTGTATTGATTAATTAAATAAATAATGAATCGATCAAATATTTTGAGGCAATTAATTATCGATTAATGATAACAGCACCTGACAGTAAGACCCAGTAGTAACAGATGTACGAGTTTGGTAAATCGTTCGGATCAACTACTAGAACCAGATCTGAGGGGAGGTGGACAGCACAGAGTTCAGATTACGGACAGCCCAGGGGTAGAAGCTGTTGCAGAACCTGGAAGAAGTGGTTTGAATGCTACGATACCTTCTGCCAGATGGAAGTAGGACCAAGAGACTGTGGGAAGGATGAGAGCGATCCTTCACAATGTCATAGGCTTTGCAAGTATAACACTTGATAAAAATGTCTTCCAAGGAGGGTAGTGAGGTCCCACTGATCTTTTCTGCTTTGTGCACTGTTGTAGGTCCTTGCGGTCAGAGCCACTGCAGTTTCCAAAACCAGAGAGAAGGGATTTGTGTAAATCTGCTTTCACAAGATAAGGTTTGCAATAACTTGCACCTCTCATTCCTATCTCCTAGGCTTAACTTTATTGTCCTATTTAATTGGAAATATCCAAGCTGGCCTTTGTAAAATTCAGTTTTTGTGTAATTAAAGATCTTAGTGAGGATCGTAGGCTGGCCATTCTTGGTCTAGTTCTATGTTTTGGGAACAAAGCTTAACTCTTCTTGCAGAGTATCCTGTTTAAATTGTACTGTATATTTAAATTGCATCTGCTCCCACTGCTGCCTTTCCAGGCTCCACCTGGTGAAAGCGTGCCATCCTACCACTTCTGCCAATCGCAGGCTCCACCCAGGGAGAGGATACTCCTAAGCATAACAATCACTCCTCCTCCCTGGTTGCGCAACAGGAGTGATCCCCATTACCCCTCCTGAGCACTGCCCACACCCTACTTCCTGTGACACCATTTCCATCCACCTGCTTCTCTCTCTAGGTAGCAGCTCACTTCTGTTCCTGCCTTTCTCCCTGTCTCACTAACCTCCGATCCTCTTTCATTTCATTTCATTTAATTTCTCTTCTCTTCTCTGGTCCTTTTTTCTCATGCCAGCTCATTCTTAAGACTCCATGGGCACAGTGTCCCAACCACGCACTACAGGAAGCCAATGGAACAATTGAGAAAGACTGCACCTTCATATGCAGGTGCGTCTTGCCATAATTACTTCACCAAGTCCCCGCAGCTGCGTGAGTGCACCCACCGAGAATGAAAGGGAATTAGTTATGGATAGTACATATATACAGTATATGTAGTTAAAGACTGAGGGTTCTAATACACTTAATTAGACAAGCATCTTCAGAATTTCACACTACCTTCTTTTGCTGTCTTCTTCTCCTTCCCAAATCAGGGGAGCTCTTACCACTCCTATCCTTTCAAATCCAAGCTCACCTGACTTCTTTTAATGCTAAACTGAGGAATACTTCTGGCACACCATACACATAGACTGGAAGTACTTTTGGATCAGGCAGAGTCCCTCATAAATAGGAATGCTCTACAGAACTGCCCACCAGAACTACAATTTCTAGGCAACCTCACAGGAACCCAAGCCAGTGCAACCAAAGAAAGATACTGAAATCTTGTGGCAGTGGGAGACACGGGCTCAGGTTTTCCATTATGTTGGTTTCCCTTCCAGGTAAGGTACCACTTTAGCATCCAAAATAGGGTTACCAAAGTCAGCCTAAACCTTATTACATTATTTATACTGTATATATATCATATATATATATATATATTGTATTTTATATGTACACATATCTGTCTACTCTATACCTTCCTAATACAGGCTACTCCATCAAATACAATAATTCCTTATCTTCTCCCTTTCTTTCCTTCTCTCCCTCCACTCCACCTCAGTGAACTTCGCCCTCATCCCCACCCCACGACTCTGACTCCCCATGTGAGGAGAAATGGTTTCCTTTATACCAGATCTGAGAGTACTTCCGGTGCTACCACATTGCATCCAATTAAGGGAACACTTGGTCATCCCAGTCTAACCCCAATTCAATTAGGCTTCAGGGATATCAATCTGTCCAGTTAGGAAGCATAATTGATAGTGAATCAACTGCGTCTGCTTTGATGCAAATGAAAGTGATAGCAGGTGCACTGGAGAGGCAACAGCAAGACACCCCCATAAAAGCAATGGTTTTGCAGGTGGTGGCTACAGACAATACTCTCTCCTTATCCTTCCTGACTGATTCTTCTCTAGTTTTTGCATTTTGCTAGTGTCCTTGTCACTACTGCTAGAATGAAAATACCGTTAACTGTAGCTGATTCAGGTCCAGCTCCTCCAGGAGGGCACATCCATATGTGCTGTCAAAAGAAGGTTTGCTGTGTCTCCCAGCACAGAGCACGGAGAAGATACCAAGAGACAGGCCATTACATGAGGAGAGCTGGACAAGGGCGTAGAAGGGCATCAGCCCAACAGCAAGAATGGTACAGGTATATGCTCCTTTGTGTGAGGAGGAACAGGAGGAGCACTGCCAGAGCCCTACAAAATGACCTCCAGCTGGCTACTGGTGTTCATGTTTCTGACAAAATGCGGCCTGATTGGCATTTGCCAGAGATTACCACAATGGGCAGCTCTGCCGTTTGTGCCCCGTTCTCTTCAAAATGAGTGCAGGTTCACACTGAGCACATGTGACAGATATGAAAGAGTATGGAGACACCATGGTGATTATTATGCAGAATGCAACATTATCCAGCATGTCAAGTTTGGTGGTGTGTCAATGATGGTCTGGGGAGGCATATCCTTGGAGGGCTGCATAGACCTCCACGTGCTAAGCAATGGTATCCTGACTGCTGTTAGGTAACAGGATGAAATCCTCAGAGCCATTGTCAATCCTTATGCTGATGAAGTGGTTCCCTGGGTTCCTCCTGGTGCAGGACAATGCCCGGCCTCATGTGGCCTGAGTGTTTAGGTAGTTTCTGGATGACGCATTGATGCCATTGACTGGCCTGCACGTTCCCCAGACCTGAATCCAATTGAGAACCTCTGGGATGTTATGTATTGGTGCATCCGACACCACCAAGTAGAGCCAATGATCCAGGTCTGAGAGGACATCCCCCATGACACCATCCACCATCTCATCAGGAGCATGTCCAGACATTGTTTGGAGTGCAAACAGGTATGTGGGTGCCATACACACTGCTGAGTCACTCCAGATGGAGTATCTCCATGACTGCTGAAGGCCTGTGCGTTGGAGCTGGGGAGTCCTCTACAGCGCATCTTCAACCTGAGCCTGGAACAGGGGAGAGTCCAGAGGCTTTAGAAAATATCTTGCATCAACCCAGTCCCACAGGTATCATGTCCTGGTGAGCTGAATGACTTCCAGCCTGTTGCTCTGACGTCACATGTGATGAAGACCATGGAGCGGCTGCTGCTTCACCACCTGCAGGCTACAGGTCCGCCACACCCTCGACCCTCTGCAGTTCGCATTCCAGGAGAAGGTGGGAGCAGAGGATGCCATCATCTATATGCTACATCGATCTCTCTCCCACTTGGACAAAGGCAGTGGTGCTGAAAGAATTATGTTTCTGGACTTCTCTAGCGCCTTCAACACCATCCAACCTCTGCTTCTTAGGGACAAGGTGACAGAGACGGGAGTAGATGCATACCTGGTGGCATGGATCGTGGACTATCTTACAGACAGAGCTCAGTATGTGCGTCTTGGGAACTGCAGGTCTGACATTGTGGTCAGCAGCACAGGAGCGCTGCAGGGGACTGTACTTTCTCCGGTCCTCTTCAGCCTATATACATCAGACTTCCAATACAACTCGGAGTCCTGACACATGCAAAAGTTCTCTGCATCAGGAGTGGGCAGAAGGAGGAGTATAGGAACCTAATCAAGGACTTTGTTAAATGGTGCGACTCAAACCACCTACACCTGAACACCAGCAAAACCAAGGAGCTGGTGGTGGATTTTAGGAGGACCAGGCCCCTCATGGACCCCGTGATCATCAGAGGTGACTGTGTGCAGATGGTACAGACCTATAAATACCTGGGATGTGCAGCTGGATGATAAATTGGACTGGACTGCCAATACTGACACTCTGTGCAAGAGAGGACAGAGCTGACTATACTTCCTTAGAAGGCTGGCGTCTTTCAACATCTGAAATAAGATGCTGCAGATGTTCTATCAGACGGTTGTGGCGAGCACCCTCTTCTACGCGGTGGTGTGCTGGGGATACAGCATAAAGAAGAAGAACGCCTCACATCTGGACAAACTGGTGAGGAAGGCACGCTCTATCGTAGGCATGGAGCTGGACAGTTTGACATCCGTGTCAGAGCGATGGGCGCTGAGCAGGCTCCTGTCAATCATGGAGAATCCACTGCATCCACTAAACAGTATCATCTCCAGACAGAGGAGCAGCTTCAGCGACAGACTGCTGTCACTGTCCTGCTCCACTGACAGACTGAGGAAATCGTTCCTCCCCCACACTATGCGACTCTTCAGTTCCACCCGGGGGGTAAACGGTAACATTATGCAAAGTTATTGTTATACCTGCATTTTTATCACTGTTTAATTTAATATAGTTTTTTATCAGTATGCTGCTGCTGTGATGAAATTCACGCAAGTGGATCAGCCTGTGACTTTGATTTTCAGTGTGATGTTGAATTCAGCCCTCAGTAGATTGGTGAATTTGGTTAACATTGACTATTGTTACATCATTTTGTTCTCAACAAATTATACAATATTACTCAGTAAAGATTTCCCTCTTGAATATTTCATTTATTGAGATCTGATGTGTGATTTAAGTGTTCCCTTGATTTTTTTGAGCAGTAAATATAGTAAGAATGGCTAAGAACAAAACAATGGACTGTTCTGAAATAGCCTTCTGTGAGCCCTGATTTGAATCCTATCAAGCATCTATGGAAAGAACTGAAGCATGCAGTGTGGAGAAGACCCCCGTCAAACCAGATGCACAGAGGCGGCCTTAGGGGTGCGCGAGGCCTAGGGCTGACCAACCCCACGCAGGGCCGGTTATGTCAAACTGGTGTGTGTGTGGACTGAATAAACTTGCGTGTGAATTTAGTAAAAATAATGTTAACATACACCAGATTTTCTCATTACAGTATTCAGCTAAATTTTTGCAAGATAACACGCAAACTTTATCAAAATATATCAATATAATCTTTTTAAAAAGTGCAATTCATAATTCATAACAATACTACAACAGTGCGAAATGCGCTGCGGTGTCATGTGGAAATTTGCAGAGCCTCTTCTAGAAAAGTACCAAATTGCAAGTGTACTCTGAGTCTCGATATGCAAGATGTCATAGTTATAACTCATATTGATGTCATGTCAGCTGGTTATCATTAGCAATACATGTTTTTGAGCATTAATATTCGGACATGTTTATGGCCTACAAATAAAAGGTGAGTTTCAGTGTTTCACCAGGAAGTGTGAAATTAACATAGAGGTATCGTCATGAAATCTCTTACCGGTTTCCAGATTCAGAGATGAAAATCCACTTTTCTTGCCACTTTTCTTTTCTTGGAAAAGTCGTTGATGAAATCTTCATAGTCTAATCTGGACCTGCAATGTCTTTTTCTATAGACAAAGCCTGTCTTGAGACATGGTTGATCTATACTGGAGAATATAGCTTGAGAAATCCGCTCGAATGGGACACATGGACATCAAAAGTGGGTACGGGGCCTGGGGTGGTCGCCCCAATTGCCACCCCCAAATGCCGCTCTTGCTGACACAGTTGGAGCAGTGGGCCAAAGTACCCGTGCACAGAAACAGAAGTCTCATGGAGAGCTCCAGGAATCACTTATTTGCAGCGATTGCCTCTAAACGTTGTGCATCAAAATATTTGGTTAAGGGTCCCATCATTTTTATCCATGCCATACTCATTTGTGTTATTATTTGAAAAAATTTGGTTGAATCAAAACTCTAAAACAAAGTTTTATTTTTTTTATAAATAAACAATGATGGATGCTAATTACTTTTGTCAGTTTCAAGTTATTTCAGAGATTCTTCTTTTTTCGTGGAGGGGTACCAACAAATTTCCAGATGTATAATATAACAGGTATGTACACTAGTTGTATATAAAAAGTAATGACTTATAAATGAATGAATGGTGGCCCATCTAAATGAATTAATTTACTCATGCTTGCTTAGTAAGGTACAAGGGTTTTTTTTTTTTGAACCAGCTATCATCAGCCCGTTGTTCACTGTGCTACATTACTAAAATGAATGACAGCCCTTCTCTCCAAGCCGCAAATAAGACAGCTGCTCATTGCTCTTCTTTCTCAGAATGACACATTTAATATTGATTTGCTGCCTTCTCCTTACAGGTCAGCTTCGCTAATACCGTTTACTTGACTCACACTCATTATTTTCCTAATTGACAGCCAATTAACACCTTCATCCCTCACAAGCAGAATTTGAGCACTACCCTTGAATTAAGGGTATTGATGTAAACATCCCATTTCAAAATGGAAAAACTGAGGAGAATCGGATTGATTTATAAACAAGTGTTGTTGTTATTGTAGCTCTAAGAATGGGACTGAGAGTCCATGTTGATTACCCTTGGAATGCTTGGCTGAGGGAGCTAAGCGGCTGCATGTGCTGAAGGATAGAAGCAAAACTAATCTTGGGTCTCTCTGGCATTTTACTTGCCAGGAAGATGCCATCATGCATTAACCACTAAAAGAGACTCGAGTTTTTACATTCAAACAGTGAGGTCAGGGGAATTACTGTAAAAGTTTTATGCCGTTTTGCTAGTAATATTAATGCAGGTAACATTCTTAAGCCTTATAAATTCAATTCACAGTTGTGGAGGACTCAAACCTGTGTGGCAGTATCAGCTGTAAGATAGCAGCTAGCCCTGGATAGCCCCATTCATGCACACGTTAACACAAGGGCAGCTTAGTGTCACCTATCAATCTAGCCACACATCTTGGGGATATGGAAAGAAAGCTGGAGTACCATCTAAATGGACAAAAGAGAGAAGAGAAACTCCATATGGAAAACAACAAGCCGTGCTAACTTCTGCACCTCCCAGTTCTACTCAAACTTATTTTTACTAGTTGGATCGGTAATTTGCTGTTGTAATGTCAGAGTAATACAGTCCAGGTTAAGAAATGAAACTGGACTACAGAGCAGAGTCCGACAACAAACGGAAAACAACAAAGCAAAACACTGCAGGGGCCTCCCTTTTATTTACAGGTGACTAGCACTTGTTACTTGTTTAGCCTGCACCTTCTAACTAATAAAAAGTAAAAAAAAAACTTTTTATTACACAAAAAAATCACAGATAAAATCATATATTCAGAAACTGGATGCATCAAAACCCCCAAAAATTTAAAAAATGTATCGTAATGATCATCATGAGGCAGTGCATCCCAAAAGCCATAGCAAAACCTGGGCTGTTCAGATTGCTGTGGAGTGTGGTGGGCAAGGAGGAGATACTCTCAGTTAAAGCAGCAACAGGGGTTGCTGGGGGTGGGAACTGAAAAGATAGTTCGGGATGGCAAAAGGAAGAAAGACTAGCTCAATGGTGTGTGTATTCATGGTGGTATTTTGGAAGACAGTTCTTTTTTGAGTCTGCTGGGTGGGACTGAGAGGCTGCGACACGTGAAGGTCCAATGGGCTGCCGTGCCTTTAAAACAGAAGGCTTCAGGAGGAATGCACCCCCAGAAAGAATAAAAGCGTAAAGCAAAGGTGTTCTCCCATGGCTGAGACAATGGAAGAATGGTAAGTAGTTGTTGTTTTTCTTTACTGTTCCATTGAAGACCATTAAAGCCCTTTTCACTGCTGCAGCCACTCATGTGTGCAGTTTATTTCCCTGGAAAGGGACATTACAATATGCACGTGTACATTACATTGCCACTGTGACACACTTGCACCACAGCTCT
Organism: Erpetoichthys calabaricus; assembly: GCF_900747795.2. Taxonomy (NCBI): domain Eukaryota; kingdom Metazoa; phylum Chordata; class Cladistia; order Polypteriformes; family Polypteridae; genus Erpetoichthys; species Erpetoichthys calabaricus. The sequence continues at coordinate 28,545,189 of NC_041397.2, forward strand.
GATTAGTTAACAAGCTTGGAAGACAAAGAGGTAGAGATGTTCTCACAGTTACAGTTATACATCAAAAAGTGCTTCTGGGGCTTGAACTTTACGGTGGAATTGTGGGTATCCTGTCTATTACTTAATAAAGTGGGAGAAACCATTTATGCTTTCAAAATGTAGTTGTCAATTTTATGCCTTTATTAGCTGAGTTACTCAGCATAGCCAGGGATATTTCATTACAACATTAGAACTTAATTTGTCTAAAATAAAATCAAGTCTAGTTTTGAAAGTCCCTAAAGTGCTACTGTCTACTGTGATCCAAAGGGGGAGCCAGAGAGCCCTAAGCCACAGACACAGCAATACACCACACATTAATATAATGAAATAAAGGATATTTATTCACTACAAAGCACATATCCAAAGCACATTTCCAGAATTCTTCCTCCTTTCTCCATCTGTTGAGTGTTGCCCGTTGCCTCCTGACTCTGACTCATTGATGTCGGACCCAGGAATGTTTCTGGCGCTATGCTGTGTCTCCCTGGAAGCACTTCAAGGCTGTAAAGAAAGTAGGCAGATTCTCCCCCAATAGTGCCTTCTATCGACACTCAGTTACAGGGCTGCACTTCTAGATTCCAACTCCCGAGCACCCCTGTGGGTGTCCCAACTAGGCTGGCTCATGAGGACCACTGCAAACCTGCCATATGGAGGATGGAAATGCTCCCCAGTTCTGGCTTCTGCTGGTCCGTCCATTATATTATACCAGCTGGGCACAAAGTTGTCTTTTCATCCAGCCGGCTAGTCCATTCATCGTTCTTCTCGAGCTTCCCGTCCAGGGAATAAATCATGCTCCTCCACAGCCAGGAGGTCTATTCTTATCCTACACTACCACACTACTTGGTAACTTATTCCATGTGTCTGTGGGTCTCTGAGTAAAAAAACTTTCTAATGTTTGGTGAAATTTATCCTTAATATTTCACAACTACGTCCCCAAGGTTTATGTCCCAGTTCCGCCCAGTGTGGAGTTTGCATGTCCTCCTCGTGTTTTTTGTGGGTTTAGTTGGACTGGTGATGCTAAATTGGCCCTAATGTGTGTGTGGAGTGAGCAGGTGAGTGTGTTCCCCTGAGATGGACTGACGCCCTGTCCAGGGGGTTGTCCCTGCCTTGAACCCCATGCTACATGGGATTGGCTTCAGCCCCCTCTGTGACCCTATTCAGGATTAATTAGGTTAGAAAATGACATAACATGACATGAGCTGGAGAGCTGATGATCCCTTAGTCATTGACACCTCATCATTAAAACTGATGGCTGATTAAGAAAACAGGCAACAATTAAAGCCTAAATGCACTAAATGTAGCTGTTTAAAACTAAAATGTCATTAAGGCTTCTAAATCATAAAAATCTCATTAAGTAAAATTAAGCCCAAGAAACATTTTGATTTAGAGGTAATTATACTGTACGGGTTCTAATTAAGAAATTGGTTAAAACAAAAACCTGCAGCCTCTGCGGCCCATCAGTTTGTAGTTGAGGAGCCCTGAGTTAATGTGTCAAAACCTCCACATTAGCCAGACATCAATTAATTTTTTAAAGCACAAGGCTAATCTCTCCTGTCGTACAACATAGATTGTGTTACTGGAAGCACATAATCTCAGATAAGAGCGAAGAACCAGGCCTGATTCTTAAAAATGACTCAGCAACCTCAAATTTGTATTGCTCTTTGGGTTGTTTAAAACCAAAGCAATGTTTACGGGTTTATTAGTGTACCAACTACAATTTTTAACTAAAGCTCATATGACACATACCTGAATAGAATGGGAGCACTTAGAGTCGGTCTAATTCAACAACTAACCTGCATTCTTATATGGGCGTAAGCCATAGTAAAGTCACATCAGGTATGCAAGGTTGCGTGAAAACAGCAAAACAAAACAATTCTAAAATAATAATAACCTTAAAACGTAACTTTAGATTTCACAAAGGAATCTTAAAGTTGGGACAAATCTGAAAAAAGAGAAAGATTTGAAAGATTTGCTCCACGTGAAATATGAGTTCATTTGAGCTCACTTTGCTTGCCAACCCCCCAGCCTGCGCTATGCGCCAGCCACTTTGCGTCTCTTCTGCACACATATGTGGATTTCACTTTCACCAAACAACAAATCTTTTCATTCTCGAGGATACACCTCTTCATTGGGAAGAAACACTACTTTTCCCTGATGGCAACATGAATTAGACGATCTTCAAGTCTCAGACTTAAAGTTTAAATCCGAACAATATCTACATACTTCTGTCATATCACCTATGTCCATATATTTGATCTCTTTTCGCTGTTCCGTTATTTCACCGAGTAATAATTTCTATTTGTTTGCGCTAATGTGATCTTTACTATCATTTTTTTGAGACTTCCGAATTTTCATACTTCCATTATCTCTAACCTGCTCTGCATATGTATCGCGCCAACGTTTTTGAACCTCTTTACAATGTTCTACTTTGTCATCTTCTACTCTTTGTCTTTTATTTCTGGTTAAATCTCTTGGCACAAAGTCTTGTCTCGCGGGACATGAAATTATCTCTCTGGAAAAGTCTTGTCTTGTCCCAGGATTTTTTTATATAATAGAGAGATATTACTCTTTTGTAGCTTTTTTAACCAGCTAATGTCTCCTTTGTGCACTGATGCATTCTCACAGCAGCAAATGTCACAAACCAGACAAAGTAATTTTCTCAAAAACCTGATTTGAAAGGTGTGTTTGTATGAAAGCTGTTTTAAAGAGTTTGTTTAAATTAAAATTTTGTGGATTATTATTCAATATTCACTAATTTATGTGCAAATGACAAAATCTTTGTCTATTTTAGCAATGGTCTGAAGTAGTATTTATTTTTCAGTTAATAGGCAGATGCTTTAAGTGAATAAATGTATTATGTATGCACATGATAAGATACAATGATAATTTTTTTATCAACCTTATGCTGAAATATATATTTATATGCAGTATTGAAAGGGTGCTGATCAACTGAGAATAAGTAACCAACCGAATGAGCTGGCATTCCTTTATGTAAATGCAGGAGCACCAAGTGCAGGGGAGCCTAGAACAATGGCAACCATGTCAGAGTCTCATAAAAATTCCAACTAGTGCAGCAACAGTACAAAACAATACAATACAACTTATGTTTGTATTGCACTCTTCACTGAGTCCTGGCGAATTGTGCTGTGAAAAAATTCACAAGTAAAATACAAGTACAGTAATCCCTCGCTATATCGCGCTTCGCCTTTCGCAGCTTCACTCTATTGCGGATATTATATGTAAGCACATTTAAATATATATCGCAGATTTTTTGCTGGTTCGCGGATTTCTGCGGACAATGGGTCTTTTAATTTCTGGTAAATGCTTCCTCAGTTGGTTTGCCCAGTTGATTTCATACAAGGGACGCTATTGGCAGATGGCTGAGAAGCTACCCAACTTACTTCTCTCTCTCTCTCTCTTGCGCTGACTTTCTCTGATCCTGATGTAGGGGGTGTGAGCAGGGGGGTTGTTCGCACACCTAGACGATACGGACGCTCGTCTAAAAATGCTGAAAGATTATCTTCCTGTTGCTACCTTCTGTGCAGCTGCTTCGTGAAGCGACATGCTGCACGGTGCTTCGCATACTTAAAAGCTCGAAGGGCACGTATTGATTTTTCACTGTTTGTTTTTCTCTGTCTCTCTCTCTCTCTTTCTCTGCTCCTGACGGAGTGGGTGTGAGCTGCCGCCTTCAACAGCTTTGTGCCGCGGTGCTTCGCATACTTAAAAGCCAAACAGCCCTATTGATTTGTTTGCTTTCCTCTCTCTCTCTCTCTCTTTCTCTCTCTCTCTCTCTGACGCGCACTCCTTTGAAGAGGAAGATATGTTTGCATTCTTTTAATTGTGAGATGGAACTGTCATCTCTGTCTTGTCATGGAGCACAGTTTAAACTTTTGAAAAAGAGACAAATGTTTGTTTGCAGTGTTTGAATAAAGCTCCTGTCTCTCTACAACCTCCCGTGTTTCTGCGCAAATCTGTGACCCAAGCATGACAATATAAAAATAACCATATAAACATATGGTTTCTACTTCGCGGATTTTCTTATTTCGCGGGTGCCTCTGGAACGCAACCCCCGCGATGGAGGAGGGATTACTGCATAGGTTATACTAATTACTAGTGTTGTTTTGTATTTCGCCAAAATGTTATTTGCAGAGAATTTGCTGCATTCACGTTCGCCCTTGTTCATCAAATTATTTACTGATAATTGGGCCGGTTAAGGAGAACTTTCTTCCCCAGTGCCCCAAAATACTTTGCAAGGTCAGCGCACCATCCACAGGAGCTATAACAGCCAGCGTTGGATGGGAATGGCCAACCCCGGGTATATAATGCTGATCATTTGCATTACAGACTCTCTGTTAGTTAGTTAGTGATAGAATAGATAAGTAAATAATGCATATTTTCCAATTTTTTATTTTATTTTTATGAAACATATACAGCATATATAATGAGTTATCTCTTCTTGTGCAGGTCGACCATTGAGTTCCACGTCAGTATAAGAGAAGGAGGCGTGTGCCCTATGCATGCATAATTAGCCATGTGGAGATAAAAAACAAACCTTGAAGGAGCCTGATGCAACCTCCAACACCCCAGCCTCCAAACACAGGAGACTCCATGAAATAAAAATATTAAAGAAAGATTTATTGCAATTTAGATGAAAAAGTGCAAAGCATTGCCACAGACCATTTGGAGGGCCTTTCAGTGTGAATTCAAAAAACAGAATGAGTCAGCAGCTTCCATCATGATACGCCACTTTGAATTTTCTGCCTATAAAAGACCTACATATTTTTTCTCACTTCCACTTTGATTTTAGCAGCTCAGGTTACCTTTTTGGCTACAATAATCAGTCCAGTATAGTTGGCATACATTTCCATAGCCTCCAGGAACACTTTAAAGATGATTGCACCATTATAATCCAGTCACATCTAGTTCAGTCTATCCTTCCCCACTGATTTCAATGCAGTTCACTGAGTTCGGCGATAATTCGTGAACACTTCTGTGATTTCTCTGAACATGAGATGAAACAAACACCATGGAGTTCGCTAATCACTACTGAATACTAAATGCAAAATCAGTACAAATAAAGATACAGACTTGTTAAAACACACAGAAAACAAAGAAAAAACTGATTAACCCCTTCACCGCGCTCTGCCGGATATATCCGGCACCGCTGTTTTAATGCTAACGCCATACTGCCGGAATTATCCGGCACATTTGCCTGTGGTTATATGAATGCCTGGCAAGTAGTATAACTGACGGTTTGGCGTGGGTATTATTACTACGTTGTATTTCAACAAGTCTGTGGTTGTTTTGGCCGGTCATGTGACGTGATTCGCATGTAACAGCTGTGAATATGGCGAAACGTAAACTGACTTCAAGTGAGGCTTTGCAGGCGATTTTGGACAGTTCTGATCATGATTGTAGCAGTTCTGAAGAAGATTTTAGTGACAGTGATGAGCAGCAACGTGCGCTGCATGATATTGTGAATGAAGACGCATCGGATGACGGCGCTGAGTGGGTGTATCCCCAGCATCTCAGCTGGGCTGCTGCCCGAGGTGAACTACCTTTTCTGCATTCGTTTGAGGGAACGTGTGGCTTTATTGTTGATGTAAACAATTACACTGCTGAGCAGTTTTATGAGCTGTTTGTGTCACCTGATTTGATTAGACATTTTGTTCATCAGACAAATCTGTATGCAGCACAGTTTATTGAGAAAAATCCCAATTTACCTCCACATTCCCGTGTTCGTGCTTGGTTTGACACTGATGAAAACGAAATGAAAAAATTCATTGGGATTTTGATGTTGATGGGAATAATCAGAAAACCAGATATTGAGATGTACTGGTCTACAGATCCTATGTATGCAACACCTATTTTTGCAGCTGTCATGACACGTAACCGATTCTCTTTGCTGCTGAAATTCTTTCATTTGAATGACAACAGAAATGAGCCAGATAAGAAAGATCCAAACCGCGACCGCTTGTTCAAGCTACGTCCTTTGATTGATCATTTATTTGAAGCATTTCAGTTGCCCTACATGCCAGGACCGTCAGTTGCAGTTGATGAAAGTTTATTGTCGTGGAAGGGCCGCTTACAGTTTCGACAGTATCTACCATTGAAAAGGGCACGGTTTGGTATCAAGATGTTTTGCTTAGCTGAGAATTCAGGTTACATTTATAGATTTCGTGTATACACTGGCAACTTGCACAACATTTAGTGGTCAATACTGCTTGAATAAATGTAAAAAATGTAAAAAAAATGTAAAAAAGTAAAAAAACAAAAATTGTTCAGATTTCGCCTGGCTTGGGGAATATTTAGGGAGTTGGCGGTTAAAGGGTTAAAATAAATGAAAACTGACAATATCTGTTGTAATGGATGGCATACACGGGGTGGCATCCTGGTCAGGGTTGAACAGGAACCCTTACCAGGTCAGGAGGACGTGTAATGGAAGGACTTTGGGGGATGTGGCATCACTGGGCTTTAGTACACATGTGGATACCCACAGGGCATGCTGGGAGCTGGAGTCCTGGACTAAAGCCCTGTTTGTGTTCCCTGTGGGTACTGCCATGGGGTGCTGCAGGTGTTTACAATCCAGACTTTGTGGGACTGCCGTCTCACCCTAAAGTGCTTCCAATGGACCATGTCTTACCACTGGAAGTACTCCTGGATCTGAGATAAAAGGAGCCATTGTGCTTCACCTCACGGAGTCTGAGTTGAGATGCAATGGGTGACACTCATCAGCAGGATGGAAGGAGGAAAAAAATATTTGGTTATACTCGTGTATTTTGGCTGATGCTTAATTTGAAAACTGATGGTTACAAATAAAAAACTTTTACTTAAACACAAAATTGTGTTGGGTTGCATTGTGTCTGTAGTTTGGGTCTTACTGGGACCCCCTTGGGGTTACACTGTCTGTTAATTAATTGTGGAATTTTGATAACATAGGAAATGAAAACTGTAAAAGAGAAAGTCAAAGACAAAGTGAGTCCCAGTCCTGGAGACCTCCGCCAATTAGTCGCCCACCTTTTCTTGTGCATTCTATAGTGGAATCTGTGCTGGCTGTCAGATCTGATGAGAGAAGATTTCAATTTGATAATTCCAATTCTCCTTTATCTGAGATGACTTTATTCAGGAAAGCAGCTTGGCAGTAGAGCCATGGGACCAAAATACCAAGAAGAAAAACAGAACAGAAGAGAGTTAGTGACAGTTTACAAATGAGAAATGTTCAAATGACTAGTACAGAAATGCAGTATGCACAGCTAATCAACAGCTCTAGTCAGGGTATTCTAGATTAAAGTCGTGAGTCTGGATTTAAAAGCTGCGACTGAAGGAGCATCTCTTATAATAGCAGGCAGATCATTTCACCAATAAAAGCTTGTCCTCCCCATTTTATGTTAATTATCCTTAGAATCATATGCCGACCAGCATGTTGAGATCTTAATGTGAGCTCTGGTTTGTAAGTATTGTTAAGTTCAGATAAGCAAGTAGAGCCTTGGCCACTTTATAGCTTTATACGTTAAAAGGAAAATTTTGAAATCAGCCCTAAGCTTAACTGGGAGCCAGCGTAAGGACTTGAGAAATAGAGTTACGTGTTCATATTTTGTGGTTCACGTATTAATTGTTGTACCAGCATTTTAAATTAACTGAAAATTGCACAAAGAATGATTCAAACAGCTATTGAATACTGCCTTGCAGTAGTCAGTCCTAGTAGAAGTAAATGCATGAATTCATTTCTCAGTAAGCCATCTTTCTAAGGACAGCGAGCTATCTAAAAGAGCGATGCAAAAAGCAAGAATCCATTAACACTCGATGCTGGTGAACATTGCAGCTGCACTACATTAGTGTCAGGATCAGGAACGAAAGAGCTGGCCTAAATTCTGATTCAGCAATGTCCTGAATGCCATGGAAACCAAAAATGACTTGTTGGGCTCTTCTGAGGAGTTGGTCGAGAGTTTCAAAGCCGAGATCTGGAATCTGAAATGCTGTTTGCAGCATCAAAGCAGGAAGGAAGATGGCTGAAAGATGGTTACATCTGCAGCTCCTCCACAGCTTCTCAAGGCATAGATCTGGACTTGGAACAGCATTGGCAGAATAATTTCAGTGAGGGAAAAAAGTCAACTGATGACTATACCTGCAGCTTCAAACAAGGAGATTTGCCAGCCCACATATAATGTATAGATCACTGCACAGAAATGTAGTGATAAGCACCTGTGCCACAAAACATAACAGCAGAGCACTCAACATTCCTGCTGTGCCATCAGACAACCAAACACCCAAGACCTCTGCTAATATTTCTTAGTCACTGGCCACACAACTGCAGTGGAAACAAAGACCACCTTGCCTTGGAAAGAAAAGAGTTTGAGCACCATTTCAAGAACTTGGAAGTGGTTGCTGGAGACAACAACTTTGAAGGGAGAGCTTTGTAACAATGCTGACAAGTTGCATCAGCCTAGAATGAGTCAACAATGGTATGAGCTGGCATTCCATCATTAAAATGTGCAGTCATAGTGACAGCTGCAGGTGAGCCGCTAAAAACAACAAGGCTGCAAAATCACATATGAATTCCAACTAGTGCAGCAGTAGCGAGTGGCCCTTTAAAGGATATTGAGCCCCCTAAAAGAGCGATGTAAAAAGAGAGAATCCATTAACACTTGGTTCTAGCGGCCACTGCAGTGGCACTATATTGGTGTCAGTAGTGAGATGAGGAGAAAACCTACCGTCCAATTCACTAAAGGGTTGAGTGCCCCAGTAACCGAAAATGGACTTGCTGGAGAGCCTTATAAGGGTGAGATCTGTCAACTAAAATGCTGTTTGCATCATCAGCAAAGGAGGGAAGACAATACTGGAATGATGGTACTATCACGCATTTTCTCTAATATTACTCTAAATTTACAATGTAAACCTGTTCTAAAAGGCTGGACAATACTCTATCTATATTTCCATATGAAATCTCTGCCATTTATTATTTTCCCAATGGAAGAATCTTGTTTTGCAATTTCATAATACTGTGACTGTACTTTCTAAAACATTTCCTCAGGGCAAAAATAGACCCGAGGATGAGAAATTGTGTGGAGATTTTAATAGGTTAAATTTGTGCTAATTATTTATTGGCATATTTAAATCTCCAACGGATGACATTTAATTGTAAGTGGCTCCTCTGATGTTAATGATGATTGCTTTTTCTAATGTTGCCTCATTGCTAGGATACAGGATTTAATTTCCAGAGGAGCTCATGGGAGTAGAGCTTCAGGGAATATTTGAAAATGTTAGTTAAGTGCAGTTGAAGGCTTGGAAATAAATGTTTTCCTGGTCTGGATATTGACTGGTTGCCTTGTTTCTTCCAGCACTGGCAAATGTAGTGTCAGACTTGCATAAGTCTGCATATAGTAGATCAATAAATACATCAGGGTGCTTTAATTTGACATCCATGTCATTAAAAATGCAGTGCAGCAAAGTAACTAGGACAACGATCTTTAAAGTAGTATGGCTGCAGGATTGTGTCCTGGCCACTGCCTTACCGTGTGACCTTGAAAGTTGTAAAAAAATAAAACAAAATATGTATTAATTAGTTTTACATTTTTGTTAATTATTTTGAAACTAGGAGTCATTGGCATTAGAGATAATTTAAAAGGAGATCTGAAGTTGATTAATCATCCAGGGGCAAAGAGTATATAAGAGGCAAATGCTCCTTATCAGAAGAGATCAGTGCAGTCAGGGGTCTCTTCTTACAACATTACTTTTTCTAATTTATATTATTGATATGGATTCTGGTATGATGAGTAAACCTGTGAAATTTGCAGATGACACAAAAACTGGAATGACAGCAGACTATGAGGAGATAGACTTAGACAAATTTGAGAACAGTTATGTTTGAGCTAGGGTTCGCCCCCGGCTTATGTTTAAATTCCTTTATTAAGTCTTTCATTTTTTTATAATTATCCATCCATCCATCCATTTTTTATAATTACTTATGCTAATATTGTTTTTTAGGTGTAGTCTTTAGTAATTATGTATTTTTGTCAATTTTGTTATTTGTTTGGTTTCTACGTGTGGATATGCATTCTGCCATTTCTCTTATATTTTGTGGGTGGATTCTCCAGGAGGCAGGGCCACCTGTCAGTCTCTATTGAGGGGCTGACCCAAACCTATAAAGGCTCATGGGAACTGCAGTCCCTTACAGTGCATTTTGTTGTGCTTCATACACAAAAATGTCATAAAGGTGGTGTGAGGCCCCCCAAATGGTCAGGAAAGTAAGCCAGAATCTCACCTTGTCTGCCTAGATGGGCCAAACTCTTCCTCCAATTCAGTCATCCTGACAGTCGTCAACTATTTTGTATTGTGTGCTTTAGGCAATGAGTGTTTAAATTCCTTTTTTATATTTTTTAATTAATTTTTTATTATTTAATTATTATTGTTAATACTGTTATTTATTTTTAATCTTTATATAATTACTTTTGTCAGTTTCATTAATTGTTTGGCTTGTTGGTGTGTGTGGATGTGTGTTATGCCGTGCTCTGTGTATTCTTGTGGGGGAATCTCTAAGAGGAGGGGCCACCTGTCAGTTTATGAAGTACTGCCCCCACCCTTGTAAAGGCTCATGGGAATTGCAGTCCCTCTGTGGTACATTTGTATGCACATGGCAGTTGTTGAGTGTTCCTGATTTGCTATTGTTCTGGCTCGACAGAAAACAGTAAAGTAATTTATTTTTTTGAGACAAACCAGAAGATGCATGCAAAAGGCAAAACAAAACATAAAATATAAAAAAAGTCTGAAACCCAGATGAGAGTCAAAAATCAAGATAAAAAATCAGATAAGAAGTCATAAACAGGCATGGTTAATTAGCAGAATGATGATAATGCAAAATGGCATCTGTAAGAGCCGATCTTAGAAAGTTATAACTTTGATTTAAACTCATATTAGAATTTGCTTAATTTGAATAGAATATGCATGCAGGTTAGGTGCATTGGCAATCCTAAATTGTCCCTAGTGTGTGCTTGGTGACTGTGTGTGTGTGCCCTGCCCGGGGTTTATTTCCTGCCTTGCGCCCTGTGTTGGCTGGGATTGGCTCCGGCAGACCCCTGGATAATGGGTGGGGGTGGATGGGTGAATAGAATATAAATTTCTTTCATAGTCATAGATAATGGTATATTTTTGAAATAAAACTTTTATTTATAAAGATTCTTTGTTTGCCCTTTTTCGACTCCTAGCCAATGGTTTACAGTTATCCCTTCTCTAGCTGGCCATTCTTGATACTATTTAGACATTGAAGAATATCTTCTTGGACTGTGATTTGGAAGCACATTTTGGGCGTAGGTTGAAGCCAGCCAGTCTTGATCGATCTGAGGCTACCTTTGTGAGCTCACCTTCTGGGCAGATCAGTGGAGATTCTGGCCTACATTCCTGGCCATCTTGGAGATCTCAGATCACCCTTTTACCATTTTGCGTGTAAAGCACAACAAGAACTGGGTGGACAATGAAGGTTAACATGGAAAAGTATAAAGTAGGAAAAGGAAGATTTATTCAGCATAGGATGGATGATGCTGTTGTAGAGGAAACAACCTCTGAAGAGGATTTACGGGTTTATGTTAATGCAACATTCTCATCATTAGGCCATGTACAGAACTAATTAAAAAGGCAAATTAAAGATTATGTTATAGCCTAAAACTGTTGAATATAAATCAAGGAATATCATGATTAGACTGCATAATGCCCTAGTGAGACCACCTCTGGAGTATTGTGTGCAGATTCAATCACCATGCTGCAAGAAAGACAGATCAGCAGCCGTGGAGAGCAACCAAGTGCATCCCAGAATTACAGGGCATGTCAGAGAGTTAAACCAGTTTAGCCTCGTGCAGGGAAGGCTGTCTGGGGGCTTAATGCAGGTCTTCAGAATTCTCAGCAGTGTGGATAAAGCTGATCCAGCAAATTTCTTTCAATTAAAAATTGAATCATGCACTAAAGAAGTCGTTCCCAGCCTTTTTACATTCACAAACCACTTTTCCAGCTACATATAAGATGTGGACCACCAGCTTATATGCAACAATGAAATATAAGCCCTTACTTGTTTTTATTTAATAAATGAATAACCCTATAATCAATAACACAAGTTGTTAATTAGCTACAGGATGACAAAAAAATTGTAAAGTAATAGTAATGAAAAATAAATTGTGCATACAATTTACAGCATTGGTTACACACATACTGATTACATATGTGATGGATAAAAGCGATATACTCAGACAGTTCAGTGGTTAGAATCACAAACTATTCAATGGGAGCCAGTATTTCGCTCACTGGATTTTCCATAAAAGTTAAAGACAGTTTTAAAGCTGGTTCTACTTGCAAACAGCTTTTTGTGTTTTATGTTTATAGCACTAAGATCAGAAAAAGCCATTTCACCCGGTGGGTTGAGTGAAAAGAAAGAAAGAAAGTACTTTAAGTTTAACTAATTCAAAAGTTTAAATAATGTAACCTGCTTACTCCTTTTACAAGGATGCATTATATAAATAGAAGTATCACACAAATACTTACGACTGAAACATTGCACGTTAACTAGTACAACTCAAACATAGTGATCAACTGAGTGATCACTGATAGGAGTGACACATCAGTGTTGCTGGGAGAGGAGAAATAAGCAAACTTATATTGTAAACCAGGGCTTCTTAAACTTTTTAGTCTGAGGACGCTGACGCACATGGGTTACTTGAGGATCCTCTTTAGGGCTCAGACCAAGCAGGTAATACCATTTTAGGACACTAGGGGGTACTGTTGCTAACTTTTCTGTCTTCTCCTGCTAGGTGAGCTCACATGACGTATACAAGGAAGACCCAACGCCCCTTTTGGTCCTGGCATTATAAATGTCAATCGATCTCGGAAAGAGGTGTCATTTCTTGGACCCGAGTCTATGAGGGCAGAGTTTCCAATTACTAATCTGGTTTTAGAATAAGCCGAATTAAACAGGCTGCCTTAAGAGGCGTCAAGTGGAAGCCAGAAATTGCATTTTTTTTATTTTTTCACGTTTATGTAGTGCCATTGCACACTTGTTTATTTAAGTTTACAAATTAAATGGGTTGGCCAGTTGACTCCTCAACTATTCCCTTGGATGTTGTCAAATTACTTGAGCAGTTACAACCAAAATAAAAAAATCATAACCACTCTGAAACGGCACAATGACAGCAGAGCCATACTTAAACAAATAACAATGGCAACATAATTTAAAACAATGAATGGTTTTCTTTTATTCAAGCACATTTCTCACATGAATTATTACTTAAAGAGAAAAGTGGAAAGCAAACATTGTTAATAAAACAATAAATATTCAAAACAGGGAATAGAACCTTGAGGTGTTTCACTGCCAGTGTAAATACTTAGCATTAAACTTTAGGGGTGGCGCGATGGTAGAGCTGCTGCCTCGCAGTTAGGAGACCTCAGGTTCGCTTCCTGGGCCCTCCCTGTGTGGAGTTTGCATGTTTTCCCCATGTCTGCGTGGGTTTCCTCCCACAGTCCAAAGACATGCAGGTTAGATGCATTGGCGATCCTAAATTGTCCCTAGTGTGGGGGTGTGTGTGCCCTGCGGTGGGCTGGCACCCTGCCTGGGATTTGTTCCAGCCTTGCACCCTGTACAATACAGTACAATGTTTTTTTGTATAGCCCAAAATCACACAAGAAGTGTGCTTTAACAGGCCCTGCCTCTTGACAGCCCCCCAGCCTTGACTCTCTAAGAAGACAAGGAAAAACTCCCAAAAAACCCTTGTAGGGAAAAAATGGAAGAAACCTTGGGAAAGGCAGTTCAAAGAGAGACCCCTTTCCAGGTAGGCTGGGTGTGCAGTGGGTGTCAAAAAGAAGGGGGTCAATACAATACAATACACAGAATAGAACAAATCCTCAATACCCCCCCCCCCCCCCCCATTTGGCCATTCCACAGCTGAAACATTGCTTGGCCAGCCAATCCGATGAAAGGACCAATCTACCAAACAATTCCTGTGATCCTCCATCAAGGATGACTTTACCTTAGGCAGGCAAAACAACTTGGCAGGTGCCACATTTGAGTACCGTGAGGAGAAACAGAAGAGGTGAGGGTTAGTATCAAATTATAACTATCATGTTACTTATGTCAGGCCCGGCCTTAGGCATAGGCGAAGTAGGCGACCACCTAGGGCCCCGACGTCTGGGGGGCCCCGGATCGACTCCTTGGTCTAATTTTCACGCATTTCACAGAGCTTCCAGGGGGGCTCTGCCCCCCTCAGGGGGCCCCTGGACCCCCCTTTCGCCTAGGGCCCCATAATACCTAAGACCGGGCCTGCTTATGTTTTAGTGCTAATGACTAACAACAGAGATACAGTCTGTACAGTTAATCAGCAGCTCTAGTCAGGATATGCTAAACTGAAGTAGTGAGTCTTCAGCCGGGATTTAAAAGCTGAGACCGAAGGGGCATCTCTTATAGTAGCAAGCAGACCATTCCACAGTTTAGGGGCCCTGTAACTAAAAGCTCGACCTCCCACTGTTATTTCATTAATCCTTGGAATCATATGCAGACTGGCATCTTGAAATCTTAATGTGCGCTCTGGTTTGTAAGTCATGATAAGTTCAGACAAGTAAGCCGGACCTTGATTATTTAATGCTTTATATGTTAAAAGAAGGATTTTGAAATCTGCCCTAAACATAACCGGGAGCCAGTGTAAGGATGTAAGAACTGGAGTTATGTGTTTGTATTTTCTTGTTCTTGTAATAATTCTTGCAGCAGCATTTTGGATTAACTGGAGGCTGTATAAAGAGCAGTTTGAACATCCAGTGAGCACCGCATTGCAGTAGTCAATCCTACTAGAAATAAATGCATGAATTAATTTCTCAGAATCTTCCTTATTTAGAAAACACCTTAATTTCCCAACATTTTTAAGATGGAAGAAACATGATTTGGACAACTTTGTAATACAGTAATCCCTCGCTATATCGCGCTTCGCCTTTCGCGGCTTCACTCCATCGCGGATTTTATATGTAAGCATATTTAAATATATATCGCGGAGTTTTCGCTGCTTCGCGGGTTTCTGCGGACAATGGGTCTTTTAATTTCTGGTACATGCTTCCTCAGTTGTTTTGCCCAGTTGATTTCATACAAGGGACGCTATTGGCAGATGGCTGAGAAGCTACCCAGCTTACTTTCTCTCTCTCTCTCTCTCTCTCTCTCTCTCTTGCGCTGACTTTCTGTGATCCTGACGTAGGGGGTGTGAGCAGGGGGGCTGTTCGCACACCTAGACGATACGGACGCTCGTCTAAAAATGCTGAAAGATTATCTTCAAGTTGCTATCTTTTGTGCAGCTGCTTCCTGAAACGACATGCTGCACTGTGCTTCGCATACTTAAAAGCTCGAAGGGCACGTATTGATTTTTGATTGTTTGTTTTTCTCTCTCTCTCTCTCTTTATCTGCTCCTGACGGAGGGGGTGTGAGCTGCCGCCTTCAACAGCTTTGTGCCGCGGTGCTTCGCATACTTAAAAGCCAAACAGAGAGAAATGCAAACAAATCAATAGGGCTATCTCTGTGACAGTCACTGCTCCTGACACGCACTCCTTTGAAGAGGTAGATATGTTTGCATTCTTTTAATTGTGAGACGGAACTGTCATCTCTGTCTTGTCATGGAGCACAGTTTAAACTTTTGAAAAAGAGACAAATGTTTGTTTGCAGTGTTTGAATAACGTTCCTGTCTCTCTGCAACCTCCTGTGTTTCTGCGCAAATCTGTGACCCAAGCATGACAATATAAAAATAACCATATAAATATATGGTTTCTACTTCGCGGATTTTCTTATTTCGCGGGTGCCTCTGGAACGCAACCCCCGCGATGGAGGAGGGATTACTGTATGCGCTTTAAATGACATGCTAGAGTCAAAGATAACTCCTGGGATTGGCTCCAGCAGACCCCCGTGACCCTGTGTTAGGATATAGCGGGTTGGATAATGGATGGATGGATGGATTAAACTTTACCAAATCAGAAAAATAAATTCTTTACAAGTTTTGCAGATGTCTTGATTTTTGAAAGGACATTATGAAAGGTAACTTAATTTAGTCACTTGATTCATGAAGCTGGATAATAAAAAAATGTGGTAAAAATAATTAATGATTCAATTTATTTATTTTGTCTTAAATAGCATTTTTTTTTAAATAACATTTTGGAGCTCCACCTTTAACAATACATTTTTAAATTTGTGTCACACATGTATCTGTGGATCTCCTCACTGGCTCTGTCAAGGTATGTAATGACCCACTGGACAAAGGGGGCGCTACTGCTAACATGATCTTCTCCTTCCACCCAGTGAGGGCACCAAACTGCACCCCTTCTGCTCCCGTCAGAAGAAAGCCACTGGATTCCTGGAAGGAAGTGTCATTTGCCAGAGGAACGTGCCACTAGATGAACCAGTGATGGCCAGAGAGAGCTCCGCCATCTTTTCTGTTCCTTTTCTTTGCCCAAATCCAGGGCAGTGTAACGCCATGATGGGTGTTTTTTTTTTGTTTATCTATTCTCATTAAAGTCTGTCTGTCATTCCTGCACGTGGCCACACTAGGTTTGTAAATAGTTCAACATTCCAGTTTTAGCTTAACAATTCAATAAACTACTAATATAATGACTACTAACAAATTTGTGGTCATTATTTGTATTCTTTACTGGTGACATGATAACTCTTGATAAATAATTCAGAAAACAGTCTAGTTTGAAATACTTAATCTCACCAATTGATATTGTGGTGACCTGTTGAGGGCTCTGCCTGTGTCACCTTTGTGATATTTTCTGGGGTTCTTCCAGTTCTGAAAGGGCCAACAAAACACGTCCTTTGCACTACCAGAAGATTGAGATTTATTAAAACGACTTTCACATAGAGCCAAGAAGCACCAAAAAATGTAATGCAAATCTTTGTGCACCTCTGTTAGAGGTTTAAGTTGTAACAGTGAATATGCAAGGAGACACCCACCAGTTTTTCATGGCCTCTGAAACTGAAACCTGGACGCACTCCTTCATGCAAAGAGCATGGGAATCTGGAACTACCGAGTCATGTTGCCAAAGTGGAGATATTGGGACAACTCAATGATTAATGATCTTTATGTATTGAACAGCCTCCTCTCAGTTGCCACACTTTTCATTTTCATGCATATTTTTCATTTGCAAGTCACTTTATATAAATGGCCAAATTCAGGGGTTAAAAAGCGTGGCTCACCTCAGTCAGTTGTGGTTGTAGGCAACTGAGCTCTGATTCTCTGCATGTCCACCAGAGATCTTCCCCCGTTACTCTGCTTTTAATGCACATCCCCAAGATATGCATGTCAGTATATACAGTACTAGCAGTCCCCCGCGGCTTCACCCGTGTAGAAATGAAACTGGACAGTGAGGAGGGCCCCACCTGACTCCCTACTTCTGATGTCACACGTCCTCCTCCCCTCAGCCCGCAGCCTCTATCTCGGATTAGCGCAAATATATTGCTGAAATTGATTGTCTTTCTTAATAGGAACATCAAGAAGCAACATTATGCTTCATTATTGTTATAATTGGTGTTTCTCTTTCTCTTGCCTTCCTGAAATCTTTGTGACAATGTGACAACCCCAATGTGTTTGGAGTTGGCATTCCGAAGAAATTCATTCCTGTCACTTATTCTGTTGTAGAAGATGTCCTGAAAAAGTTTTAACTTTTTCTCATTATGCTTCAACTCCATTTTGTTTTCCTGTGGGTGATGCCATTTTATGACATTTGAGTTGGCTGTTACCTTAACCACGTTTCCTAGAATTTACTCAACATCAACAGAACAGTACAGAGACTTCCATTTAATCTGAGGGTGGGATAAGACTATATTTTTGCAAACAAATAAATAAAGACTTTTTTCTTCTGACCTTTTTCCTTTGGTATTTGGCATGATGAAAGATAGAAAGAAGGAATGTGGCAGAAATGCTGATTATGTCAGAGCCTTTCCTGTACAGACCTCGTGGTTCAGAAACAGTTTCATCCCAAGAACAATAAACGTGCTCAATCAGTCCATTAAGTAGAACTGTTTGTACTTATAAGTACAATTACCTCACTTTAAACTTGCGATACAGTTATAATATTGCACAACCTGAGCCACTTTATAAAGTGCGTATTTACATATGATGACGATATCATTTTTAAGATGAAATGCAGCAAAATATGTTTATTGTATTAAATAGATAAAACTTTAACTTCATTTAAATAATCTATATTGTTAATAATTAAACATGTGAGGATACGGTGCCGCAGTGCTAGCAAGGAGCTGGCGCTCCGTTCATGGATTGTTCCTGCCTCGCGCTGTATTTTTGCTGGGGCTGGCGTGACACTGGAAGGATAGATGGATAGAGTAATTAAACATGTACTACAAAGATATTTCAATGTTCCTTAAAAGTTTTTGAAGAATCAGCGTTCTAAGCTTACAGATGGCTTAACGTCTATTACAGAGCTGATTGTGTGGCGATTGGTTACTTGGAGAAAGAAAAGAAAGGACAGGAATTGGAGGTTAGTACATTTGAAAGAGACAGTACTGCTGCAATAAAATATTTCATCGAAGGTCACGCGCGGTGCAGCAAGAATCTTGCATGAGGCAGGAACAATCTCTGGATTGGGCGCCCCTTCATCACTATCACTGCCCCACCATGTCCCCATGTTTAATACATGCTTTAATTCCTATCATCATGAAAATGATATGAAATATACATCTCAGTATTTAAATTATTCAGAGAGCTGTAATATCATGAATGTAATGGTTTGTGTTTCCTGTCGGAGGAAGAGAAAGCCCGTTTAAGAAGCATGTAGTGATTCACACACACAGAGCACATAGAAGAACAAATACAAAACAAAGCATTTAACGTGCTACTTTAGTTATGATGGAATTTGAGATACTAGTAAATTAAACGATTTTAAGATGAAGTTTATGATGTTCTACTTTAATGACAAAATAAAACTATGTGATTAAAGTGGAAATTTCGAGATTAAAGTTGATATTTCAAGCTTTTTTTACCACTGTGCGCCTATTTTTTTTTCTCTCTGGATCGGTTCGCAGCTGAGTGTGAAGCAGCTGGGATGGGAATCAGCACCTCCAAATCCGAGACCATGATCCTCAGCCGGAAAAGGGTGGAATGCCCTCTCAGGGTTGGGAGCGAGATCCTGCCTCAAGTGGAGGAGTTCAAGTATCTCGGGGTCTTGTTCACGAGTGAGGGAAGAATGGAGCGTGAGATCGACAGGCGGATCGGTGCGGCGTCCGCAGTGATGCGGGCTCTGCATCGGTCTGTCGTGGTGAAAAAGGAGCTGAGCCATAAGGCAAAGCTCTCAATTTACCAGTCGATCTATGTTCCTACCCTCACCTATGGTCATGAGCTATGGGTAGTGACTGAAAGAACGAGATCGCGAATACAAGCGGCTGAAATGAGTTTCCTCCACAGGGTGTCTGGGCTCTCCCTTAAAGATAGGGTGAGAAGCTCAGTCATCCGGGAGGGGCTCAGAGTAGAGCCGCTGCTCCTCCGCATCGAGAGGAGTCAGATGAGGTGGCTCAGGCATCTGATCAGGATGCCTCCTGGACGCCTCCCTGATGAGGTGTTCCGGGCATGTCTAACTGGGAGGAGGCACCGGGGAAGACCCAGGACATGCTGGAGGGACTGTGTCTCCCGGCTGGCCTGGGAACACCTTGGGATTCTCCTGGAAGAGCTAGAAGAAGTGGCCGGGGAGAGGGAAGTCTGGGCATCTCTGCTCAAGCTGCTGCCCCCGCGACCTGACCTCGGATAAGCGGAAGATGATGGATGGATGGATGAAGAACAAATAAGAAGCCTCTTAGATCAGTCACTATAATGGGGGTGTGATGGGTGGAGGTGCACAATTGTAAAAACTTGGAGTCTACCTGAATTAGCTGGACAGTACATGTATGCTATCTAAAAAGGCCCAAAGCAGGCTCTTCTTTCTAAGGCGTCTCATTTTCTTTAATATGTTTGAAAGGCTACTGGAGATATTCTACAAGTTTATTGTGACAACGCACTGTTCTGCACTGGGGTCTGCTGTAGGAGTAACACCAACTCATGGGATACCAGTCACTTGAATAAACTGATCAGAAAAATCAGATGCATGAAGCTAGTGGCATTCAACAGTACATGACTTCTAGCCGGAGGGGATTTCAAACGTGATGACTGCAGTTGATGATCTTGTGGCCTAAGCATGTCAGATTACACAACTAGAAATCTCAGGGGATGAAAGATTAGACAATTCTATGATGACTTTCCAGCACAGTTTCGCATTTCCAAAATATTGCAAGCTCGCCCCTTTTCTTGCTCAACCAAAAACATCCTTTGTGAGAGTGCTGGTGTTGTATGAATGCTTCACAAGTATGTTGGGTTCAGCCACAACCATAGCCCTTTAATTTCTGTTTTTCCATTTTCTTATAGTACTTAAAACTGAGACAATCAGACAGATGTTCCTGTCTTCTGTTTGTGAGGGCCAAAACACCCACATTCCTTATTTCTGTAGCTGCATTACACCTAAATGCATTATATTTCTGGATGAGCACTCTTTGGTTATCAGTTCTCAACCCTACGACTTAAGAAAAAGTCACACCAGGAGCTGTCACTCTGACCCTGTTTGCAGACAGGACTGAATGAATTGCTGGGTATGTCAGACCATACAACCAAAACTCCTTTACAGGAGTCACCCTGTACTCACAAGAGAAAAAGAGGTGAGAAGAGGATAATGGTAAAATAAGAGGCCATCAAAACTAATATTACTCATTCTCTACATGAAATGTAGTCTTAGTTATTGCTGTCTATTTTATACAGCCTCATTAATTATCTATCTATCTATCTATCTATCTATCTATCTATCTATCTATCTATCTATCTATCTATCTATCTATCTATCTATCTATCTATCTATCTATCTATCTATCTATCTATCTATCTATCTATCTATCTATCTATCTATCTATCTATCTATCTATCTATCTATCTATCTATCTATCTATCTATCTATGGGTTTTTTATTACAAAATACCTTGTATATACAAGCACAAACACAAGTTGTCTCTCCTTTAATTACCTGTCCTCTCTCCACCACATTGCCCTCTTCCAGTTGAGTGTTGCCTTCCTTCCTCCCAGCTCTGACTCACCTGGAAAAGACAGTGCTGTCCCTTTTATTGAGGAGTACTTCCAGTGCCAGGGCTGTTGCCTGTTGGAATTATTTCCAGGTCACATGGAAGTCCCTGCAGCACCCTCTTGCGGAACCCACGGACCCCAGCAGATCTGTGACTACAATTCCCGTCATTCCCTGCTGGTTCCTGAATTGGCACTGATATTGATGGCCACTTCTGACTGAGGGGAATTAACATCCTCCAGAAACAGTCCTTCCCTGCCCTTCACTTCTATCCTGGCCAGGGATGGTACTACACATATTTCCGGCCCGGGGCGCCTGTCCATTTACGTGGAGCTTCCGACCCAGGTAAGTAACCTTCCTTTCCTTTGTCTGGGATATTCATCCATCCCCCTGGGGAGTCTTGTTTGGGTACAGCACCTTTCTCTCTTTCAGCTGGGACACCTGTCTGTCCACTTGAGGCCTCCCGTCCAGGTAAGGAACCTTCCCTCCTCCTGTTCGGGATGTCTGTCCATGCTGTGTGGCACTTACTATAATGTCTTTTATATCTGAATTATATAATTTCTATCTATCTATCTATCTATCTATCTATCTATCTATCTATCTATCTATCTATCTATCTATCTATCTATCTATCTATCTATCTATCTATCTATCTATCTATCTATCTATCTATCTATCTATCTATCTATCTATCTATCTATCTCTCACAGTTCAACTTTTTCTGCTTTTCTTTTTAAAACTGTTATTATTTAAGCTGAAGTAAATTTTCAAACCTTAAAATATTCAGTCAGTCGTACAGCATATAATTTATATTGTACACTGTATATAATGGAATACCTTAATACTGAACTTCAGACTATGAAAACCTTCTCTAGAATCATGATTTATTGATTGACAGAAACATATTTATACAGCAGGCTTTTTCGTGAAGCCTGATAAAATTAAATAGTCAGCACATCAGACCCGGGTCAATAAAGCATTATGCTTGGAGATATGTTTATTAAGTATTTCACTAATTTCACTTATTTAGAGCTTACTACAAATACACTAGCATTATGAGAATACACATATTATACTTTGTATGTACCGTATATGCATATATGAGCACAGAAGAGATAAAAAATGAGAGAGAAACCGAAAGCTCTTCATTTCCTCCAGTTTGTGACACCTGAATATTCAGGCATTTTGTGGGGGATTGAGATCTATAAGGCTTCACATTTCATTTGACGGTTCTCTCAGCTACAGAAATGTTAATAACTTCCAGTTGCACAGGCATAAAATGAAAAGTCAGTCATCTCTGGCCACCTGGAAGCAATGCACTGTCTTCGAACAGATTAGCACCTGCTCTTCCACAAGAGTACACTTTCTGGCAGCTTGGCTTGCACTAATGTATGATTTTTATTGTCTAGAATTCCATGGGAGTGAAGGCTAAGCAACTTTCCTATAGACTGATTACACTTAGGGCATGGAATGACACCAGGAGTGTAAGCAAATGCATTTGGCACAGTGCAGGGTAAGTATTGTGTTGTATGAGATGCTGGTACTCTGGACTGTGTGAGCAATTCACTGTGAGCCAAAGGTGGGTGCACAGTGACATCTGGCTAATTAAACTTGTATGAATAAAAGTCATTTGATTTATAGTGTTCAGTGCAACACACAGCTTTAATTATAAAACTAAGGAAAAAATGCTGAAATAGTTTTATGATTAAGGATT
Organism: Erpetoichthys calabaricus; assembly: GCF_900747795.2. Taxonomy (NCBI): domain Eukaryota; kingdom Metazoa; phylum Chordata; class Cladistia; order Polypteriformes; family Polypteridae; genus Erpetoichthys; species Erpetoichthys calabaricus. Next base: position 28,568,050 of record NC_041397.2, read on the forward strand.
CAGTGAGAAACAGAACAATCGTTCATTAACTTGAACAACAGCGCTATTCAGTGCCTGTATAAAGTATTCACAACCCCCTTAGATGTTTTTACATTTTATTGTTATACAACATTAAATTACAGTGGATATAAAGGTCAGGGCCATGATTGCTTTGGATAAAAGCTGTTTTCAAGGTGGTTTGTCCTGGTTTTCATTGCTCTGTATCTCTTGCCTGATGGCAAAAGCTGGAAGAGGCAATGACCGGGATGTGATGAATCCTGTGAAATGTCTTTTGCTTTTTTGCAGCATCGGAAGGTGTAGATTTGTTCCAGAGTGGGGAGGGTACAACCAATTGTTCTCTCCGCTGTCCTGACGACCCTGTGGAGCGCTTTCCTTTCTGAGGAAGTGCAGCTGCCGTACCACACACACAGTCCGTACATGAGGACACTCTCAATGGAACAGTGATAAAAGGCAAGGAGCAGATTTTTGGGGAGATGGTTTTTTCTGAGGATTCTCAGAAAGTACAGTCTCTGTTGTGCCTACTTCAGCAGCTCCTTGGTGTTGGCGTCCTTCTTAAGCTTCTTTTTCTATTTCAAAACATTCCAATATATATCAATAAATAAATAATTTTTTAAGAAATTAAATTCAATCATAAACTCATTAATTTAGAATTCAAAACATCCACGTATCCAAAGGGAGACCCTACAAAGACCTAAGGCAGAAGGTGGCATGGCTCTACCTAACTTTCAGTTTTATTACTGGGTGGCAAATATACAAGCTATAAAAACTTGGACATTGACACAAATAGATGAACACACAGAGGCTTGGTCCACAATAGAAATAAAATCCTGCAGTTCTTCTTTATATTTCTTGCTTTGTACCCCAAGAAGTACAAGTCATCACCAATATACTAACAACCCAATTGTGCTTCACTCAATCAGAATATGGAACCAATCTAGGAAGTACTTTAAGGCAACAAAGCTTTTATCTGTGGAACCTCTGCATGGGAACCATCTTTTTCCACCCTCTGAAACGTACACTGTTTTTAATGTCTGGAAAACATTTGGGATTAAATTGCTGCAATTTGGCACTAATGCTATTTATTTACAGCAATCTGAGGTATTAAAGAGGAACTTCATCCCTCTATGCACCAAAGCTAAAAGAAAATGTCGGAATTTAGTTGTATCTGGCCAAGATTATATAGAGGGGATGTGATTTATAGCCGATTGCACTCCCTTCACTGCTGGCTAGAAACCTGGTGTGCAAATAAAAGCATAGTGTTTGTGAACAATTGGGATGATTTTTGGGAAAGGCCTGGATTTTTCAAAAGAGGTGGTCTTCATCCTAACTGGAGGGGATCTTATGTATTATCCCAAAATATGGCAGCAAAACTGCCTGGCTGACTGATTAGAGCACCATCCAGGCCGCAGTCATGTGATCTTAAATCACAGGCTGTTGTTTATCCCACCTGTTACTATCCTGAAGATGTTACCCATAATCTCTCTTGTGGGGCATCCAGTAAATTTAGTCTTAATGCAAACCTTAAATAACTTGATAACCATAAAATAAGGTGTATAATTAGACCAAGGGATACATCCAGTCCCTCCACCAGGGGCATCTGTAATAGAAATTTACTTCAAATTAAAAGAAAAAATATATCACCAGTTCAGAAAGAAGCATGCAGTTTTAAATGCTGCTTATTGAACATTCGCTCCCTTGGCAGTAAAGCTGTTTTGGTAAATGATATTATATTAAGTACAAAATCTGATCTGTGTCTTCTCACTGAAAGCTGGCTTAGTAAATGTGACATTGTTTCCCTAGCTGAGGTGTCACCAGATGGATACTCGTTCCTTCAAAAGTCTAGTGATTCTGGTCGAGGAGTAGGCCTTGGAATAATTCATTGTAACAAAATGCAAATCACGTCTAAAAATTTAGGTGACTTTACATCCTTTGAGGCATTTATTTTAAATATTAAAACAGATTCCAACACAATTATAGTGCTAGTCTACAGACCACCAGGGCCATATTCATTGTTCATGACTGAATTTAGCAACCTTTTATCTGATTTGGCTATAAATTATGATCACGTAGTACTGATGGGGGATTTTAATGTACACATTGATGTGGAAACTGACACTTTTTGTTGAATTCAGTAGGATTTTGTCAGATTTTCAAAGGTCCAACTCATAATCATAACCACACATTAGATTTAATTATAACTTACAAAGTTGAAATTCAAAATTTAATGATTACTCCATTAATATTACTCCATTAAATGAAGTTATTTCCGATCACTGCTTAATTACATTTGATTTAGTCCTGCCCTTGCCAACGCACTCACAGATTAAAACAAAGACAGTGCAACATCTAGATTGTAATTCTGCTTCAAAATTTATAGATACTTTGAGTAAGTTGAGTGTAATTGTGGAAAACCATTTAGATCAGTTAACATCAAATGTAAACGTAGAAAACAATTTAGATCAGCTAACATCACATTATAATATGACCTTGACAGATGCTCTGGACACAGTGGCTCCCTTAAAACAAAAGTGATCATAGCACATAGAAACTCTCCCTGGTTTAAAGAAAAAACTCGAGCTCTTAAATTAGAGTGTCGAAAACTGAAGCTCAGATGTAGAACAACAAAGCTACATGTCTTTCAAACTGAATGGACAGAGAGTGTTAAAAAATATAAAAAAGCTCTCTTTAAAGCTCGCTCAGAATACTATTCTACAATAATAGATAGCAATAATAAAAATCCTCGGGTACTGTTTAGAACAGTTGCTAAATTAACAAATGGGAATTCAGATCTACAGTGCAAAATACCAACAGATATTTGCAGTACAGACTTTATGAACTTCTTCAATGAGAAAATTAAAAATATAAGATCACAGATCTCAGCATCACAGTACAAACCACATACTAGCTTAGCAGACCCTGCCTCACATTGCATTCAGCACTTTAGTAACTTTAATCCTGTAACAGAGCAGGGAGTCTTAACTTTAATTTCTGAAATGAAACCCACTACTTGTTCCCTATATCCAGTGCCAACAAAACCAGTAAAAAGTGCAATGGATGTTCTTGCAGCGCCTATTCTAAACATTAACAATAGTTTGTTATTGCATGGCACAGTACCTGATGCACTAAAAGTGTCAGTCATTAAACCATTACTTAAAAAGACAGACCTAAACCCACACATACTAAATAACTATAGGCCTATTTCAAATGTACCCTTTCTGTCTAAAATACTAGAAAAAGTAGTCACCAATCAGCTTCAGTCACACCTTATGCATTACAATTTATTTGAGAAATTCTAGTCTAGCACTAGTCATAGTACAGAAACGGCACTAACACGGGTTGTAAACGACATTCTGATATCCTCTGATGAAGGAAACTCCACTGTAATTATGTTGATAGACTTAACACTAGAATTACCAAAGCCTACGAAAAAACTTGTAGATCTGTCCCACCTTAAATTGCTTTGCACCTCTCCATCAGCGTCTTATGTCCTGTAAATGTGTCGATAAGCAGCAAGCAGCCTACTATCACATCCCCCAACCATCGCACAGTTTTCTCAGCTCAAGTCTGTTTACCTGCACGTTAGTTGCTTAGAGTTGCATAGTGTGAGAAGTCAAGCAAAATTACACCTTTTATAAATACTATATTGTTATGTGGAACACATGCATTTCATGTTTATGTATACACATCGTTAAAACAGAAACGTTTTTCATGTTTTAGTAATAATTGACAAAATGTAGACAAGAAGCGTATAATGTGTGAAGCCTGAAGTCCAAATATCAAATAAACACTTTCACAAAAGGTACAAATATAACAGAACAAGTGCGCTTCTATTCAAGACTACAACTGCAGAAAAAGAACCCGCGTTAGGGTGCGACATTGACACGCATTTGCTACGACAGCTTCGGTGGCACAACGATATCAGCTGTTGACTGGTAATCAAAACTTCACGGGTTCGACCTCGAACAAGTCCATTTCGAGAAGTGAGCTGCTCTTATTCTTACTAACTTAGAATAAAAACATGCATTTGATTTCAATCTGTAACAGCTGGTGGAAATTTATGATACTTGTAAAGGTTAGCTTTGTTTTTTTTTAATTCAGTTTTATTCTCTTAGTCACATTCACAATCCCCCCCCCCCCCATCTGACACTGCTGTTCTCACATAAAGACGCGCTATAACAGAGGTGAACTCAGATCATGATGACAGTCTTCTTAGTGAGTCAAGGCTGGGAGGCTGTTAAGAGGCAGGGCCTGTTAAAGCCTATTGCGGCACTTCTTGTGTGATTTTGGGCTATACAAAAATAAATTGTATTGTATTGTATTAAATCACTTAGAGATCTGTACATAGACAACATCTTTGCATCCTACAAACAATTACACTCCCAATTTATCTTTCCAGCAACACATTTCTTTCACTACCTTCAAATTATAAACTTTGTTAAACAAAACCTGCCCAATTTCCCTAACCTCCCACCTCTCCTGTTTGTGTACCTCTCATCCAGGATGTCCAGTTTTCTTCCACAGTTCAGTCGTGTCTTATAACAGAATGGCGACTGGCCCAGTGCTTTATATGCCCGTGTGGTTGTGCAGTGTGATGTACCTCACATCCCTTCAACTCCTTGCAGCCCCAAGATGGAAAATGCACACTTAAAAAAAAAGATTGATTTTTATCTGGCTTTTACTAAATAGTTTTATATAATTTGTCATGAATGGGCGTAGGAGGACTCCTCCAAGGGTTGGGGAACGGTATGTAATAACCCGCCAAGATGAGAGGGGGGGCTACCGCTGACTTTGTCCTGTTTCTCTTCTTCCCTCACAGCTTTGAGAGACTGCCCAGTAAGGGCAGTTAGCCCCGCCCCTTCTGGGCGTTTCACCATAAAAGACATGCAGCTTAAAGAGAGAAGCCTTTTATTGGAAGACCCAAGTAAGCCGAACAACAGAGCATGAAATTAAACTCCAGAGAAGGAGGAACCCCGTACCAGAAAGCAGTGCATTTGCACATTTTTTCTTTTTCATTTGTTTTGTTGATTTCATTTGGCGACGAATAAAAGTCACCAAATTTTTGATTGATTCCTGTCTGTCCTTCCACCGCCCGACCACAAATTATAGATATGAACAATTTTGATAAGCAGTGCTGCCTCACAACAAGGAGAATGGCATTCACGTCTTGAGTGTTCCCTGCATGAAATTTGCATGTTAGAACAATCTAGATGAAATCAGGCCATTAAGCCTAACAAAGATTGCCAGTTCTATCCACTTAATTCTTCTAAAATATGATCAAGTTGAGTTTTGAAAGTCCCTAAAATCCTAACCCTAACTACTGGGTAGTTTATTCCAAGTGTCTATAGTTCTCTGTGTAAAGAAAAACTTACTATTGTTTGTGTGTAGTACTAGGGTGATGTTTGTGTGAAATTTACCCTTAACAAGTTTCCAATTGTGTCCCCGTGTTCTTGCTGAACTCATTTTAAAGTCACAGTCTCGATCCACTGTACTAATTCCATTTATAATTTTAAACACTTCAATCATGTCTCTTCTCAATCTCATTTTACTTCAACTGAAAAGGCTCAGCTCTTTTAATCTTTCCTTATAATTCATCCTCTGCAGTCCTGGAATCTGCCTAGTTGCTCTTCTCTGGAGTTTTTCCAATGCTGCTCGGTTCTTTATTGTGGCCTTAAGACTCTGTATTCTGGCCTAACTGGTTTGTTATACACCTTCCTTAGACTCATACTCCACACATCAGGGTACTATGTAACTGAAACATCAGCTATCTGTGCGAGTTTCCTCCATGTACTCTGTTTTCCTCCCACAGTCAAAAGATCTGCAGGCAAGATGAACTGCCATTGTTAAATTTGTCCATGTGATGTGTGATGGACTGGCACCTTGTCCAGGGATCATTCCTACCTTGTGCCAGATGTTTCCTGGGATAGGCTCCAGCTTCCCTGTTCTCCTGCTCAGAATCAGCTGGTTTGAATAATGGAAGTATGGCTCTAACATTCCTGTTAATCAAGTGTCAGGTTTTCTACACTTGGGTAAGATCAGACCTTACAGAAGCACACTGTAGCAGCAAAATTCCCCAAGACACAAGTTTCACTTTCTTCAACACATTACAAAAATCAACAGATATGGCCTGTGGGAAGATAAGACTAAAAATGGTGAAAGGTGTTTACTTCAAAGCTGAAATTACTCAAATTGTGTCATTTAAAGCTGGTTCTAGTTACCACTGGCATAAAAGAAAAAAGTCATATTTATTATTTTGTTGTAATTTTCAATGGGCACTTATTGCTGGCAGCTGGTCTCTCTGTCTGAAATCAGGCTTGTGTTTTATAAATGTCTTCTGCCTCTGTTAAATGAGGAGGCACAGATCTATGTTCTGGATTAGACTCCAAAATATTCTAACATAAAGGAGCCACCTTGTCATGCTAGATATGTATTGCTCATACCTTCTTACTGTACATAAAGTAGGTGACAATCTGGTGGCAGTCACTGTTTCCATTTATGCTTTGCTAATCTTGTCTCCCACCTCGCTCATTGTGTTGTTTCCTAATTGTTAGGGTTTGCTTCTAAGCTGAAGGCAAGTAGGATGATGATATTGTAGAACTGGAATTAAAACACAATGTTAAAGTATATGGGTGGGCAGCATAATGCCACAATGTTTAACAGTGCTGCCCACAGCTCCGAGGACCTGCTTTCATTTACTGGTTGGCATGCGGTGGTTTTTCCAATGTATTCTGTGATAAATAATTGAGGCTTGACACACAAAGAGGTTTGGGGCAACCTCCCATATACTGTACTTGGAAAATGGCTGCTAAAACGCAAAGGTTGTGAAAAAAATGGTATGGAGTCCAAAACAGAATTGAGGTTTGGTACAGACATGGTGGGTTTTAAAGATGAAAGGAGGAAGTGAAGTCCTCAGGGGTGGAACTGGAAGTGGCAGAATTTCCCGCATTTGGTCTGCAGGGAAAAAAGAGAAAGGGTCAGTGCACTCTGCCACCCCCTGGTCTGACCAGGAATTACCTTCTTTTGAGCCCTTTAGCTGCCTCCCATGCGCACGTGTGTCACAACTCCCACATATCTAAGGTATACACGATAGGTTGACTGACCAATTCATATAAGCCCAGGTGGCACAACTGTACCCGTGTAGGTAAATGTGTCCTGTGATATGTCATTTTGGGCTGTCAACCCGATGCTGCTGGGCGCTTTACTAGAAAACATAGGTTCTGAAAAATGATTAGGCAGACTGTGTTTTCTAAGAAGAAAACAATGGAACATTTATTACAAGATTTCTTTTAAATCAGTTCTCACAATGATATGACATATTGTCTGTTAGCATACTTGATACAATTCAAGGATCAGACCTACAGTTGGGTCAGAACCATCAGCGTATGTGGTGCAAGTCCATCAGGAGGCCCATTCACACCCTCATACAATCCAATTTAAATTCACCAATTAACATCACACACACTTGGGATGTGGGAGAAAAACCTCAATTATCTGGAGAAAAAACCATGCAGGTGTCTAGAGAATATGCAGTTTAAATGCACAGACAAAGGGACCATCATCTCGGCTGGGATGGAAAGTGAGTCTACCTGGGAGGGAGGCCAAAATGAAAGGACAACATGGAAAGGAGCTGCAAACCAGCCAAGATGGTTAGTGACCCTTATTCCAGTTGGGTTAGAAAGATACTGGACTGGGCAAACACACACAGATGTTGAAGGCAATTCATTCCCCATACAATAGATGGCAGTGTTTCTCCAGGCTGGTGCCAGTTAGAATTCTTGCAGGGTTGCCTGGGAGTTGGAATGCAGAAGAGCAGCCCTGTTGGAGTCCTTGTGTGCAGCAAGGAACGTCCCTCCACCCTATTTAAGGGAGGGCCTCCCCATGATTCCTTGCGGTTCATTGAATGTGCTAGGAGTGAAGAGTTATTGTGATTTTGCTGTGCTTATTATTGCTTTTCAGTTTTCTGGTATTTTAGAGCCCTGCTCAGTTTTTGACTTTGTTTTTTTTTAGATTTCGTACTGGGACTGTGATGATTAATATTTTTTGAACCTCTGTGTTTGACCTCAATTTCTGGATTCCGTATTGGGATTTTGGTCACTGTATTACGCCTTGGCTTTTCAGGTTTCTCCTGGGGATTGCATTTCCTTTGTGAAAATAAACCTTTTTATTTTATCAAGATTCGTCTTGGCCCTTTTTTGGCTCTAGTCGGGGGTATTTTGACAGTCTAGTGGGCAAACTTGGAAGTGTTTTGCCAGCTGTGCTTTCAGAACTCAAGCAGTTTCATGAAACTATGGGACTTCTAAAGCCAGTTGGCTGCACCAATGATGATTTATGTGTGTCATATGAAAGGGGCAGAATACTTATGAGCTCAATTGTTTTGTGTTTTGTTTTGGTAATTAATTGAGACTGCTTTATAGAGATTTGTTTTCACTTTGACACTTTAAACTCGGAATCCTTGTTTATGACCTGTTGGTGGGACCGAACAATGATGCAAAATTTTTAAAAACTGCATAAAATCATTAATTAACGCATTGCTATAATTATCATACATTGTTTGATTGTTAAAATTCCATATTGCATACTCAGATATTTCTTTTCCATGTCAAAGATGGCCAAATTGGTACATCACAGCAACCCCCTCCAATGGCTTTCTTGAACGTTCAGATTCAAATGTGTACACTTTGACTGACAGACTATCATCTACTAAATGAGAGGAATATTTCAGCTTTCAAATTACACCACAATGCGCTTTCTGTATTTCAGAATTGCTTTTGTAAAGATGTTTTTGAATTTTGCAATTATTAGCGTTGTAATTTGGATACACAGTATAATTTCTTTACCAACTATATATACTCTGACAGTTAGATCTTTTCAAAATGATGCAATGCTATTGGTTTTCAATAATGGATATGTATACTTTGAACAGTTATTTAAAACAGTAAAAGTGGTGGAAAAAAGAATTCTTGTTTTTTCGTACTGCGTCAGAATAGTATAAAAAGACATATTACGCATTAACAATTTTTTCTGGGTGCTCCTGACTCTTTTATAGTGTTTGGAAGCTTAGCCCATGTGAAGTTATTGGACAGACACAGGAAGAGGTTTGGGGGCAGCCACCCATATACTTAAATTAGGCTGCCAAAATTGAAAGGTTGGTTCCATAGAACAAGTCTCAACAAAAGAACAATCATGACAGGCAAAGACGACGGTTTTAAAGGAAGGGGTAGTGATGTCATCGGGCCCGGAACTGGCAATAGCATCCTCAGGCCTGGAACCGGAAGTGATGTCCTCGAGTCCAGGTGAAATTTCCCGTGGTTGGTCTGCCGATGAAAAAAAAAGGTAGGATTAGTGTATCCTGCCACCCCCTGGTCTGGCATGGAATTATCCCTTTGTGAGCCCTTCAACTGCCTCCCATGCACACGTGTGTGACACCCAATGTGCATGGACATAAGAATAACATTCAGAGTCTATTTTTTTGGTAAAAACGTTACTGAATTTTGCAACTTATTCTGCTGCAACATATGTGTACAAAAAAACTATATTGTTGCGGTGTAAAAATTCTGAAAGAGAAATGTCTGAGAAGAGAACATTTATATTGAGTGAAAGATGATAAAATTATAACCAGTTAAATCAAAGCAGAAGAAAAAATGAGGCTGAGTTTAAAGGTTTAGTCATTTTTGTGTTGATCGCTGTCTAAAGTCCAAATTAAATCCACTGTGGTTCAATGCTGCATAACAATAAACCATGAAAACTACCAAAGGGGTAAATACTTTTTATAGGCACTGTGAATCAATGGATGTTAAATAGACTGAGTTTATATTTGGATTACAGTCATAACCTGTAGGACTAGAAAATGTGTAAGCAGGTAATCAGAAGGACAGCTGCCTGATATGCTGTGTAATGGATGGCAGGCATGGGCTGGCGGGTTCAAGATTCCTTACCTGACCCACCTGGCCCACCAAATAGGCCTCTGTTGAAGCCAGGAGATGGACATAAATGTATATGCTTGCATCTCGGAAAGGATTTGATAAAGGATCCATAACTGGCCATGATGCCAGTGCAATGGAGGGACATGGAGAGCCAACTTATCTGGGTTATTTACTCCCCCGAAATGCTAGATGGCAGCGTTCCTGGGTTATGGCACCTCAATGGACACCCACAGGCCATGTGGTAACTGTAGTCCCACAGGGCAGCCCTGTTGGATTTTCTGAATACTGCCAGGGGGAACTGCAGTGGTTAATGGTCCAACTTCATGGGACTTCCGCTAACCTGGATGTGTTTCCAAGGGACAGTGTCATGGCACCAAAAGTACCCCTTGGTCCTCAATAAAGTAAGTAGCTCTGCTTCAACTGTGGGGGGGGGGGGGGGGGTGTGTGTGGGGGGGGGTCGGAGTCGGGAGAGGAGCTGGACGGCACTCATCTGGGAGAAGTGGAGGAATAAAAGAGAGAAAGAGAGAGGAGAACAGATTATTTGTGGCTACATGACATATAAGAAACCTTTTTATAAGGTATTGGGACTTGTGTTGTTCTGGTTGGGGTTGGGGTGCTGCAACACCCCCTACTGATCACAGGAGTTTCTAAATTAGTTGAATATGCAGGAGTAACTGTGTCGAATCTGCGATGAACTTAACAACAGTCCTATAGATAAATAAAATGGGCTGTCCCTCTGAGATACAGAACAAAAATAAATTTAAACAAAAAAAATCAGTGCTAGAATAAGCAACAACTGAAATACAGACAATCATCTTGAAAACACAGCCTGGGAATTGCTCTCTTCAATGGAAAGGTGAGGCTCTGGGGAGCTCCAAAATGGTTGTTGCTCTGGTCCCCTTGTGGGGACATTTGCTTTTTATACTGTTCAGGCTGGAAGTGTCTAATTGCCCACATTGGGCATCTTCTTCGCACTGTAAGGAAAACAAAAAAAAAGAAGACCATGAGTGACAGTGCCCCCTCTCGTCTCTGTGGAGTTTTCCATACCTCAGATGAGCCTGGAAGGTGATCCTCTGATGCACATGTGTAAGATTTGACTATTGCACTTTTCCTGACTTTCAATAGACTATTTAGAAAAGTTTGAGTGTAATGTTGAGAACAGAATAATCGATTTAAAATATGCACAAGTGAAATATTGAAAACTCCTAATTTGTCCAGTACTGTCAACAGGGTACATTTTTAATGTAAATATGCAATTATTAATGCTTTACTTAGGTGTCTCTCTTTACAGCAATAATGAAAAAGTCATTAAGGTACTGAAAAAGTATAGGCAGATCTGAGGACAGTTTAAACTGTGAGGTGTCGGCTGGTGTGAGTCTTTGCGAAGTTTGAAACAAGACATGTTTACAAGTTCAGACATTGTGCCAGGCAGTCCTATTCATGAGGGCCCCAGTTCATCTTAGAATCCATTTTACACAACACTCATAGGTCTAATTTATGAGGGGTGTTCAATAATTTATTTACCTGAGTAGGAAAGAAAGTAGCAAGCTTGTTGAGACAAGCCTGGGTATGTCGTGACACGTCTCAAGGTTACTTATACACAATTGTGGCTCAGTGCGAGTCTAACATTCCAAGAGACAGGATATCAGGAGAGTCCTCGTGTGAAATAAGTAAGAAAAAGCTAGATTTGGAACAATGTTCACTAAAAAAAATTCTCACAAAAGAAGAGAAAAGGCCAAACGCATGACTGCAGTTTATGGTGAGTCTCTCCCATCATCCTACAAAGTAGGAGCAAGCAGTTTAAGTAGGGTAGAGAGTCCATTGAAGAAGACTCTCACACTGGACAACCCGTGGAAGCAACTTCCACAGAAATTTTCAAGAAAGTTGAAGATTTAATTTTGTCAGACAGACAAATTAAGGTTTTCCCAAATAGCTGAAGAAATTAGCATCTCAGCAGGTACAGTTTGGAAAATAATTTATGAAAACTTGGGCATGTCAAAGGTCCGTACAAGATGGGTTCCAAGAAGGCTGACGCCATGTCAGAAGACCATGAGGCTCCAGTGCTGTCAGAACTTACAGATGCTCTGTGATGACTATGTGAATTTTTTTTCATTGTTTGGTGACTGAAGATGAGACTTGGGCCTATCACAGAGATCCTGAGTCCAAAAGGGAGTCAAAGTAGTGGAAACACAAATCATCCCCCACCCTAAAAACGTTCAAGACAGAAAAATCTGCAGGCAAAGTCATGGCAACTGTCTTCTGGGATATTAAAGGACTTTTGCTTCTGGAGTTAATCACACTCAAGACAACCAAAACTGGGGAGAGTTACACCAAAACAATGATTGTTTTGCAGGAGTCCATCAAGGAGAAAAGACAAGGAAAAGTCACAGCAGGCATGCTGCTTCTTTACGACAATGTGCCGGTTCACATGTCATGTCAATTACAGGCTGCCATCACAGAATGTGGGTTCCAGCAGCTGAACTACTCTACAGTCCTGACCTGGCTCCCTCAGATTATTTCCTGTTCTGAGTTTTGAAGAAATCGATCCGTGGACAGCGGTTTTCAAGTGATAAAGACATCAAGGCAGCTGTGGCATCCTGGTTTGAAGGTCAAACAGAAGTCATTACAGGAAAAGTAGATGAAGTGTATGGGGCTATATATTGAAACATAAAATATTTTTTTTGAAAACTCTTTTCTTTCCTACTAGGTAGATAAATTATTGAACGCCCCTTGTAGAAGGTCCATTTATCTTACAATGCAAGTCATTGGGGATACGGGAAACAAATTCATGCAGGCATTACAAGACTTTGGAAACTCCACACTAAGAATATGGGATATGAACCCAGGATGCTAGGATCCTTGAGGCAACAGTACTAACCATCCAAGGTTAGTAGATAGATAGATAGATAGATAGATACTTTATTAATCCCAATGGGAAATTCACATTCTTCAGCAGCAGCATACTGATACAATAAATAATATTAAATTAAAGAATGATAATAATACAGGTGAAAAAAACAGACAATAACTATGTATAATGTTAAATATTAACGTTTACCCCCCCTGGTGAAATTAAAGAGTCGCATAGTTTGGGGAAGGAACGATCTCCTCAATCTGTCTGTGGAGCAGGACAGTGACAGCAGTCTGTCGCTGAAGCTGCTCTTCTGTCTGGAGATGACATTATTTAGTGGATGCAGTGGATTCTCCATAATTGATAGGAGCCTGCTGAGCGCCCTTCGCTCTGCCACAGATGTTAAACTGTCCAGCTCCATGCCAACAATAGAGCCTGCCTTCCTCACCAGTTTGTCCAGGCGTGAGGCGTCTTTCCTCTTAATGCTGCCTCCCCAGCACACCACTGCGTAGAAGAGGGCACTCGCCACAACTGTTTGATAGAACATCTGCAGCATCTTATTGCAGATGTTGAAGGAAGCCAGCCTTCTAAGGAAGTATAACCGGCTTTGTCCTTTCTTGCACAGCGCATCAGTATTGGCAGTCCAGTCTAATTTATCATCCAGCTGCACTCCCAGATATTTATAGGTCTGCACCATCTGCACACAGTCACCTTTGATGATCACTGGGTCTATGAGGGGTCTGGGCCTCCTAAAATCCACCACCAGCTCCTTGGTTTTGCTGGTGTTCAGGTGTAGGTGGTTTGAGTCGGACCATTTAACAAAGTCATTGATTAGGTCCCTATACTCCTCCTCCAGCCCATTCCTGATACAGCCCACGATAGCAGTGTCATCAGCGAACTTTTGCACATGGCAGGACTCCGAGTTGTATTGGAAGTCCGATGTATATAGGCTGAACAGGACCGGAGAAAGTACAGTCCCTTGTGGCGCTCCTGTGTTACTGACCACAATGTCAGACGTGCAGTTCCCAAGACGCACATACTGAGGCCTGTCTTTAAGATAGTCCACGATCCATGCCACTAGGTATGAATCTAATCCCATCTCTGTCAGCTTGTCCCTAAGGAGCAGAGGTTGGATTGTGTTGAAGGCGCTAGAGAAGTCTAGAAACATAATTCTTACAGCACCACTGCCTCTGTCCAAGTGAGAGAGGGATCGGTGTAGCATATAGATGATGGCATCTTCCGCTCCCACCTTCTCCTGATATGCAAACTGCAGAGGGTCAAGGGCGTGTTGAACCTGTGGCCTAAGGTGGTGAAGCAGCAGCCTCTCCATGGTCTTTATCACATGTGATGTCAGAGCAACAGGCCGAAAGTCATTCAGCTCACTAGGACGTGATACCTTTGGGACTGGGGTGATACAAGATGTTTTCCAAAGCCTCGGGACTCTCCCCTGTTCCAGGCTCAGGTTGAAGATGCGCTGTAGAGGACCCCCCAGCTCCGATGCACAGACCTTCAGCAGTCGTGGCGATACTCCATCTGGACCCGCTGCTTTGCTGGCACGAAGTCTCCTCAGCTCTCTGCTCACTTGCGCTGTTGTTATTATGGGTGGGGATGTTTTTCCTATGCTGGTATCAGCAGAAGGATGTGTGGAGGGTGCAGTACTCCGAGGTGAGAGTGAGAGTGGGTTAGGGTGGTCAAACCTGTTAAAAAAGTTGTTCATTTGGTTTGCTCTCTTCACGTCTCTCTCAATGGTGGTACCCCGCTTCGAGCTGCAGCCAGTGATGATCTTCATCCCATCCCACACTTCTTTCATGCTGTTATTCTGCAACTTCTGCTCCAGCTTTCTCCTGTACTGCTCCTTCGCCGCCCTGAGTTGGACTCGGAGTTCCTTCTGCACGCGCTTGAGCTCATGCTGATCACCGTCTTTAAAAGCCCTTTTCTTCTGATTCAAAAGGCCCTTGATGTCACTTGTAATCCATGGCTTGTTGTTAGCATAGCAGCGTACTGTTCTTACTGGAACTACAATGTCCATACAGAAGTTGATGTAGTCAGTAGTGCAGTCAACAACTTCCTCAATGTTCTCATTATGAGATCCCTGCAGGATATCCCAGTCTGTAGTTCCAAAAAGTTCTCTCAGAGTATTCCCAGCCTCCGGAGTCCACTTCCTGAATGATCGTGTGGTTACAGGTAGGACTCTAACTTTTGGTTTATAGTGAGGCTGAAGCTGAACCAGGTTATGATCTCCTTTCCCAAGCGCAGGCAGCGGGGTGGCGCTGTATGCGTCTTTAACGTTTGCATACAGTAAATCAATAGTCTTATTTCCCCGGGTGTTACAGTGCACATACTGGGAGAATGCAGGTAATGTTTTGTCCAGCGTCACATGGTTAAAGTCTCCAGCGATTAGCACAAGCGCCTCAGGGTGCTGCGTTTGTAACTTAGCAACAGCGGAATGGATGATGTCACTCGCTGACTCCACGTCTGCCCGAGGAGGAATGTATACAATAACAACAATGACATGTCCAAACTCTCTGGGCAAATAGTAGGGACGTAAACTTACGGCCAACAGTTCGATATCCCTGCAGCAAGTGGAGATTTTGACGTTAACATGTCCAGAGTGACACCACCGTGTATTAACATAGAGAGCGAGTCCTCCTCCTTTGTGCTTCCCACAGCTACTTGCATCTCTGTCCGCTCTAACTGTGCTAAACCCGGGTAGCTCCACGTTGGCATCTGGGATGGTGTTATTTAGCCACGTTTCGCAGAAACACAACAAACTGCATTCTCTGTAGGTCCTTACATTTTTCACCAGCGCAGCCAGTTCGTCGATCTTATTTGAGATTGAGTTTACATTCCCCAGAATCACAGAAGGCACCGAAGGCTTGAAACGCCACTTTCTCGCAAGCCGCTTCTTTTTTAGCTTAGTGCCGGCTCTGCTGCCACGATACCGCCTTCTTACCTCGTCGGGTAAATATGGAACCACACCGGCACTGGCATTTGTTCTCAGCGCCCGAAGTTGAGTACTTGAATAGGCGAGTCTCGGCGTGTTAAAATCCATGCCCACGTTGTAAAAGTAAGTGTGTCCAGGGAAGGAATCCACATAAAATAAAGTGGTAGGAGTGATCAATAAATAAAAATAGAAAAATAAAAGTAGAAAAGTACACATACATATACAGTCATACACGGAGCTGCTGAAAAGGCTGCCACTCACGGCGGCGCCGGATGCAAATAATCAGCTGAGTAATCAGCTGAGGTCATCTATTGTAATGACAGTCCAAGAACTGAAGAATGTCTGGGGTGCCAACTTGGACTTCCCCGTTCACTTTCAGTTTTTAAACACGCGCATGGCATTAAAAGGAAAACAAAGCAGTCCCTACGTAAAGTGTGTGGCCAACATTAATCAGGCTCTTTCGTCTCTACAGTAATACGTGTGGCGCTCCTATGCTCAGGTTATCTCTTGCTCAAGTGACGCCTCCTTCCTGGCAGTTGCCCTTTTAAAGGCCCTGGACTGGAAGGGGCAGTGTCAGTTGCCCTCAATGGGTGGTTTGTCGGCACTGTGGAAGAAGAAAATGACAGCGCCCTCTTTCATACTGGGGTGGTATCACATACTGGGAAGAGCTTGGATGGTGAACCTCAGATGTGTATGTAAGACACAGCATATTAACAATAGAAAAAAATGAGACTAACCAAGGGTAAAACAATAATGGGTTTTCTTTAACTACCCAAACATATATTGGAAACCACAAATAAATAATCATAAATCTATTTAATGAGTATTTAAAGCATGCCAAAGTACTAAGAGAAGAAAAGTCTGGCCTGGCTTTATATTCTGTAATAATTAAGACACATTTTAACACCTGAAAATATTTTTAGAATCCAGTTATCATTAATAATAGCAGCAAGATTTGGCAAAAGTTATTAATAAAATATTTAGTATAAAAATTCAATTTTTTATTTGACACAGAGAAGCCTTAAATAAATTAAGCTGATTATATATTTAGCTGTAAGAAGAGTTGAGTTATAATGAGGTACATTATATAAAGGAGTGCTTTGTAAAATGCAGGATAATTGTATAGCAAAAATTAGAAGCAGTTAAGACTATTAAGTGATCTCCCTAGTGACTGGGGGAAATGACAAGAAATAATTTATTCAAGAAATGGCAGTACAATACTGTGTAAGCAAAAATTACAAACAGGCATTAGTTGGAAGGCTTATGCAGAGCTGACAAAAACATCTACAGTGAAAAGGAAATAACAAATACCAAAAGGGAGCATGTGCATGAGACAACTGCCAAGGACATGTTGGGTATTCTAGTAGTAAGGGGGCATTATGTTATGCCACAAATGCAGAGAGTCATATGCCAGAAGGAGCAGAAGAAGAACATAATCAAAAACTAGGAGAACAAGGGGAAGGCCAACCAAACAAAACCAGAAGACAAAATTCAAATTCAGAAAATTTTTAGAAAAGATTTAAATGAATGAAGAATAAGGACACTCAGAAAAGAGGACTAAAGGAATAAAGACACTCACGAAAGAGGACTAAAGGAATACAGACTCACAAAAGAGGACTTCCAGAACTGCTTCAGAAACTGGCAAGAATGATGGGATAAGTGTGTCTGAAACGAGGGGGAGTATTTTGAGCGGGATTAATGGCAATGTATCTTTTACTGTAATAAATCATTTTTATTTAAACATTCTCAGTATTTCTTGATCAGACCTCGCATATGCAGTGCGCATGGGAGGCAGCGTTAGGACTCTGGTGATGGTAATTACCTGCCAAACCAGGTGTTGATGCTGTGGACTAATGCCTTCTGTCTTCTTCCCTTCTTCACCGCTGACATCACTTCCGTTCCCCATCCTCCTGGACCTTCCCTTTCCTGCTGAGTCAGCACATAACCGGCCATCTTGCTTCAGTTCTATTCTGTGCTTCCATCTGAAAAAATGTAATCTGCAGCTTGTTGTGTGCTTTGTTGTTTTTCAACTCTTGCAGTTATATGGGGTTGCAAAAGTGATGCCCCAACTCTTTAACGTAGTTGTGTCTCCTCATTTGCAATATAGCTCTCTATATATAAAATCCAACGTCTGTCTGTCTGTCCGCTTTTCATGGGAGAACTACTTAACGGATTTAGATCGGGTTTTTTTCTATAATTTGCTTGAACATTCTGGTTGATTTTGAGATTTTTCTCATCGCACTATGTATCACAGTTCACTTGCGGTACCAAATTATTTATGCAAATCAGAGACACATGCAGTGGGCTGGGGGGAGATGGGAAGGGCCCTTCTCATTCACTCGGCAGCCTCGGGGCATTCCTTACCTCCACTTAGCTAGCGAATAAGAGAACTCAAAATGGCGGCACCCATGCAGGCTGCGGCTTACAGAGCTCCAGAGTCTGCGGTGTTTAGTGTTAATCTTTGTTCGTCTTTGTCAACTAGTATAAATAAAAAAGTAGATTTAAGTGATAGTAGTACACAGACATACATTTACGAGCGGCAAATCCTGCTCAATTTCCGAAAGAAACTGCGCTGAAATATCCAGTGAGGTGACAGATGCTCTACAGCCTTTGCTTTCTTCAGCAGCCTGAGGAACTGAACTGGCAAAAACACAAGCACAGCGATCGGAATCAGAAATGAGGGAAATGCGGCGGTGTTTTAGAACAAGGATAAAAACTAACCCAACCAGACCTGCGATACTGTCCATTCTGCTTGTGAACGCCCGATCGCTGGACAACAAGCTGGATTATACAAAGCTGCACCGGGCCAAGCAGTGGGAAATGAGAGACTGTTGCATCTTTATTTTCACTGAGAAATGGCTCCAGGAAAACACTGCAGACTTGGCCATCCAGCTAGACGGACTGACCATCTTCTGAGCGGACAGAGACGCCTCTTTGTCCGGTAAGACCCGTGGGGTAGGGAACTGTGTGTTTATGTGAACAGAGAGTGGTGTATGAACGCTGCCTTAGTTGCGCGACACTGCTCCCTGCTGATAGAGGTTTTATCGGTAAGGTGTCGGCCTTTCTACCTGCCGAGGGAATACAGTTGTATGCTGGTGGTTGCCGTCTACCTCCCACCTAGCGCAAATGCTAACTCTACGAGATCATCAGCAAACTGCAAACGATGCACCCCGAGGCATTTTTCATTATTGCTGGAAACTTCAATCATGCCAACTTGAAGTCAGTTCTCCCAAAATTCTTCCAGAATGTGAACTTTGCTACTAGAGGGGGAAGCTGTCTGGACAATGTTTGCACAAGTGCTCCTGACGCCTACAAGGCCCTACCCCGCCCCCACCTTGGCTGTTCAGACCATATCAGCATTTTTATGGTTCCTGCATACAAGTCCCTGCTGAAGCGCACTAAACCAGCCTGCAAGAACATCAGAGTGTGGCAGGTTGGTGATGTTTCAGCTCTCCAAGACTGCTTCGAATTGACAGATTGGGACATTTTCAGGGAGGCTGCTATGGATGGTGACTCCATCAGTCTGGAGGAGTACACAGACTCTGTGACTGGCTACATCTCCAAATGCTTAGAGGATGTTACTGTTACCAAGGATGTTACCTCAAGAGCCAACCAAAAGCCCTGGGTGATGAGAGAAGTGCACAAGTTGCTCAAGGTCAGAAATGCAGCCTTCAGATCTGGAGACAAGGCCGCCCTCAGGGTGACCAGAGCCAATCTGTCTCACGCTATAAGGAGAGCTAAGTGGGCATACGCACAGAGGATTAACAAACACTTCAGCAGCACCAGAGGCACACATCGTATGTGGCAGGGCGTTCAGACAATTACAAACTACAAGCCCAACCCACACAGCAGCGATGATGATGCCTCCTTTCCGGATGAGCTGAACAACTTCTTCGCATGGTTTGAGGCGCAGAACAAAGAGCCTGCGGGAAAAGCAACACCTCCCTCCACTGACCAGGCACTCTGTCTCTCCATAACAGACGTGAGGAGGACTCTATCCAGAGTCAATCCACGCAGGGCTGCAGGACCTGACAACATACCTGGTTGTGTGCTCAAAGAATGTGCCA
Source organism: Erpetoichthys calabaricus (assembly GCF_900747795.2). NCBI lineage: Eukaryota > Metazoa > Chordata > Cladistia > Polypteriformes > Polypteridae > Erpetoichthys > Erpetoichthys calabaricus. Next base: position 28,587,832 of record NC_041397.2, read on the forward strand.
GTCAACTGGCTGGTGTCCTCACAGACATCTTCAACACATCTCTGAGCTAGTCATCAGTCCCAGAATGCTTCAAGTCAACCACCATCATACCAGTGCCGAAGAAGTCATCAGTGACATGCCTGAATGACTACTGACCAGTTGCACTCATGCCAATCATAATGAAGTGCTTCGAAAGGTTAGTCATGTCACACATAAAGACTAATCTCCCTGCCTCCCTTGACCCTCTTCAGTATGCATATCGCTCAAACAGGTCAACTGAGGATGCCATATGCTCTGCCCTTTACCTCTCCCTGACACATCTGGATAAAAAAGACACATATGTCAGGATGTTATTCATAGACTTTAGCTCTGCCTTCAACACAATCATCCCTCCAAAGCTGGTTGTAAAACTGAGCAGGTTGGGCCTGAACACCACCCTCTGCAATTGGATCCTGGACTTCTTGACAGAGAGGCCCCAGTCAGTTTGGATGGGCTGCACCACTTCCAGCATCATCACACTGAGCACTGGAGCACCGCAGGGCTGTGTGCTTAGTCCACTGCTGTTCACCCTGCTGACTCACGACTGCACAGCCACGCACAACACCAACCGCATCATCAAGTTTGCGGATGATACGACGGTGCTGAGACTGATAAGCAGGGATGATGAAACAGCATACAGAGATGAGGTGGAACGGCTGTCTGCATGGTGTGAAGACAACAATCTATCTCTCAATGTTGACAAGACAAAAGACATAATCGTGGAATCCAGAAAATCACATCCTGCCCACATCCCACTCAGCATCAACAGTTTAGATGTGGAGACTGTTAGTAGTACCAAGTTCCTCGGTGTGCACATAACTGAGGAACTTACGTGGACACATAACACCTCATCACTAATCAAGAAAGCCCAGCAGAGACTACACTTCCTGAGGCGGCTGAAGCGAGCAAGTCTTCCCCCTTTCATCCTCACCATGTTCTACAGAGGCACCATTGAGAGTATTCTTACCAGCTGCATCACTGTCTGGTATGGCAACTGCAACATATCTGACCACAAGCGCCAGCAAAGAATACTAAAGACAGCAGAGAACATTATTGGGGTGCCTCTCCCTTCACTACAGGACATATTTTACAAATGCAGTGTCCGCAAGGCCTGCTGCATTGTACAGGACCCCTTGTACCCCTCACATGAACTTTTCACACTTCTACCATCCAAGAGAAGATACTGCAGCATCAAAGCCAGATCTGCCAGGCTGCAGGAGAGTTTTTAACCACAAGCCGTTAGACTCCTTAACACCATGCTTCCCCCTGGGATCTTCCACACTGCCTCAACCACCTCTAAAAACAGAACTTTTATACATGTGAGCCACTGTCCTGCAAAGACGAGTGTGCATGTAGAAAAGAACTAAAAATCTCATACTGACCTTTAAGGATTTTGACACTCTTAATATCCTTCTGCTGTGAAACATTCTGACCTGTCATTGTTTACACATGTCTTAAACAACTATTATCATACACTGATGATTTCTGTATTATCTATATCTATTATTTATTATTTATTTTTTTGTCTGACTCGTATTTTGATGTGTACAGCTTGTATTTGCCTAGGAGGCATTTATTTTCTGTCTCCTGCAGGACAGTATGTTGCCCACTACTTTGTATACTTTGAATATGTGAAGCATAACAGGTTGCACATTTTGTTCCCACCATAATCAAAATAAACATCCAATAACTATTTGCTCTCATTTTCATTTTCTATGGGAGTAACCCCACAGGGTGATCAATCATGAGTCACTGAAGGGTGAAATATTATTTGATATCTGAACAAACTTCCATTTGCTTGTAATCATTCAAATAGTAATGATGTTATAGAATATAAGGCTGTTTAAAGGATTGTAGCAGAACAGTCTACAAGCATGACGAGTAACTAAGTTTGGAGCACGTATTTTTCATTTTATTTTCTGCTCTAAAAAATAAATTCCTTTTGATTGTTGCGTTCTGGCAAGTATATCTGAAACAACAATTTTATCCCCAAAAAAACATAAAATGCAGTATTTTGCAGTTGATTTCGGAGGGCCACTTGGTATGCCTTTCAAATTCAGACCACATTTAAGTTCTGTTTGTTCTTTCTGATGCCATGTGTGTTTTCCTCAGCTGTGTTGCCATGACAATTGTGAATGAAGATTTCCCAGAGAAACGAGAAAGGACTTGAATAAAGTTTACTTGTTCATAAAGAAAGCATAATAAATTAGAGATTATTACACAATCATTATCAAAAAGCATATTGTTCTTACCACAACAGTAATTACTGCGGCCTCAAGGATCCAACATCTGGCCACTGTCTGTGTAGAATTTGCATGTTCTTACCAACTTGAATGTTTCCCTGCATGCTCCAGTTTCCTTACCAGATCCCAAATACACATGTGACAGGCTGATTGGTGATCTCAAATTAGTTGAGGATGAAGGTGGGATGAGTGCATGTGTCAGCCCAGTGATGCGCTAGAAGAGCACTCCACGACTGAATATGACCATATTTCACCAATCCTTCGGTCCCTTCATTGGCTCCCTGTTCAACTCCATATTGAATACAAACTCTGTTTGCTCAGTCATCAGTATATTCATGGAAGTGCTCCACAATATCTTAAGGAACTACTTATATTACAATCTATTACAAGAAACCTCTGTTTTGCAAATACCTACAGCCTTCGCCCCCCTGTGACCAAACTTCGTTCAATGGGTGACCGAGCCTTTGCAGCTGCTGCTCCATGGCTCTGGAATGCCCTACCAGAGAACCTGAGAACACAGCAGACTGTGGGCTTTTTTAAAAAACAGTTGAAGACTTTTTATTTAGGAAAGCATATTAACAAGAATGCCACTATTTATTGTTATTTTATCTCTGTTTCTATCTTGCTTTGTCTTTGTTAAATATTTTTTTGTAGCACTTTGAGATTTACTACTAATGTAAAATGCCTTATAAATAAAATGAATTATTATTATTGTTATTATTATTATTATTATTATTAATAAAATGTTTTACAAAATCAATAGTTACAAGTTATATGGAAGAATACATAAAACAGCAGAGATGAGAAACAGCATGTCCAGCACTGTAACAGATGCTATGGTCAAATGCACAATTATGGAGCACAAAAATGGCAGCTGGGCTTTTAAATACACGATTTGTGGCAAAGTTTTTTAGTCCTATAGTGAGATACAGAAAGCGGTTTGCCCTTTGATATGTCCACACAAAAAAATGCTATGGTATGTATTGGCACCACGTTGAATAAAAACCATCATTTGTATGTTTTAACTGCGTACTGTCAGACGAGGAAACATAATGAGGTGAAACTGGATGGTATTAGCTGGCATTTATAAATTAAAAAGATGCACCAATGCCTCAGAGGAAGTGTTAGTAGCTGTAAGCAGAAGCATTTTGCTGATAAAATAAATGAAGTACTTATTGCAAAATTCCAGGGAGTTAATGTACACATGCACTTTGAAGCTTTTTTTTTGTAACAGATAACAGGGAGTCTTCTTATAGCATAAAATAGGAAAAACGCAGGAAAATGATATAATAGTGTTTGATTAACACAAGGAAAAATGTTCATACATGCATAACGTGTAAAAGTATGGTATGGTAACTGCCAGTCATGTAAGTTCAAGACGCATCCAAAGGCAGGCTTAACCAGTAGATAATCAAGAATTATGAATTCATCTTGCATGTAGTGAGGCTTACAAAAGGACATAAGAAATCTGACAAACAAGTCAGACCATTCTTTTCTAATCTCATTATTGCGTTGTAATAGATATTCAGACAGCTAAACTCCTCCCTTTATCAATTTAACGACTCGGAGACTGGCTTGACACAAGATGTACAAATCTCCAGTATATTAACAAAGAGCAGGAGTGAAACTACAGGTAAAGAAACATAATATTCAGCACGCAAATAACAGTTTGGTAACAGCTTTAAACTATAAGTAGCAGTACAGAATGGTAACATTTTACACATATAAACCGGCTATGCTACCATAGGCTTAAACAGGCGGGATGAACTTTGCTTCATGTATTTGTGGCAGATACATTACTTATATCGTGAATGCCCCACTGTAAGGTGGCTCAGAATGGACAAATATCACAAAGTAGGCATATCTGAACATAACAACAGTTTACAAAATTGATATGATTAATAATTAAGCATTTTGCCCATCTTAACAAACATGACACATTCAGTCCATCAAGCCCATTTGTTTAGCTAATGGCTAATCTATCCCAATATCACATTCAGATACTTCTTTAAGATTGTCAAGGTTTCTCCTTCAGCATGGCTTGGCAGTTTGCTCCAGATTCCCACAACTCTTTGCATAAAGAAGTGCTTCCTGGCTTCAGTCCTAAATGCACATCCCTTAATTTCCACTGATGTCCTCAAGTCCGTAAGTCAAAAGAATGTTGATCGATCTGTTTTATCGGTGCCTCTGAGAATTTTGAAGACCTGGGGCCTCATGTATAAACGATGCGTACGCACAGAAATGTTGCGTACTCCCGTTTCCACGCTCAAATCGCGATGTATAAAACCTAAACTTGGTGTAAAGCCATGCACATTTCCACGGTACCTCATATCTTGGCGTACACAATTTCTCCGCTCGGTTTTGCAGACTGGTGGCACCCAGCGTCAAAGCAGTGCTACTGTTCCTGTGTGGTCACCCTTTCTTTCTTAGCTCCACATTCCTGACGCGGCTTTATAAATACACTGAAACTAACTGCATATTGTTTATTAGTGTAATGCATCTGATTGTAATTAACCTGCAGCAATATAATGTCCAGGGAATAGCCAAAGTATTCCAAATACCATAACTGCTTTAGCGTTGTTACTCTCACTGCATCTTCTTCTTCTTTCAGCTGCTCCCATTAAGGGTTGCCACAGCAGATCATCTTTTTCCATATTACTCTCACTGCACCACTCAGAGTATTTATATCACTGTATCTGAGTGGGGAATCACAGCAGTAGCTGATCGGAAAAAGAAATATCGGTATACAGCATGAAGCAGATGCTGCCTGAGCCACAGCAAAATGATTTAGAGACTTCCCAGTACGGACTTCGCGGTTTAGAAAAGGTTTCATCCCAAGAACTATAAACGCACTCAATCAGTCCATCAAGTGCTCCTTGTAGAACTGTTTACTTATAAGTACAATTACCTCACTGTAAACTTGCACTACAGTTATAATATTGCACAACCTGTGCCACTTTATAAAGCGCGTATTTACATATGATGACGGTATTCATTTTTAAGATGAAATGCAGCAAAATATGTTGATTATATTATACAGATAAAACTTTAACTTCATTTAAATAATCTGTATTGTTAATAATTAAACATGTGAGGACACGGTGCCGCAGCGCTAGCTAGTTCAGGGATTGTTCCTGCATTGCGTTGTATTCTTGCGCTGACGCGACACTGGAAAGATAGACGGATAGAATAATTAAACACGTACTACGAAGATATTTCAATGTTGCTTAAAAGTTCTGAAGAATCGGCGTTCTAAGCTTACAAATGGCTTCACGTCTATTACATAGCTGATTGTGTGGCGATTGGGTATTTGGAGAAAGAAAAGTAAGGACAGGAATTGGAGGTTAGTACGTTTGAAAGAGACAGTACTGCTGTGATAAATTATTTCATTGAAGGTCGCGCATGGCGCAGCAAGCCTCTTGCATGAAATATGAACAAGCACTGCGCCACCGTGTTCCCATGTTTAATAACATGCTTTCATTCCTATCATCATGAAAAAGATATCACGTATACATCTCAGTATTTTAATTATTCAGAGAGCTGTAATATCACGAATGTAATGGATTATGTGTCCTGTTGGAGAAAGAGAAAGCCCGTTTAAGAAGCAGATAGTGATTCACACACAGAGCACAAAGAAGATCAAATACAGAACAAAGCATTTAACGTCCTACTTTAGTTACAATGGGATTTGAGAAACTAGTAAATTAAAAGACATATGACACTCAGACGGTGGGCTACGACTTGCCTTTTCATGGCGACTTTGATATGTGATTTCTTTTTTATTTTGGGCACTGTGCGACTTTGTGAACTTGAGCTTTTGAGTTTCTCCGACACTCTGTCACTCGATCAACTTCCTTTTGTTGATTATACCACTGTTTAAACCAACAAATTGTACGTTTTTCCTTTGCCTCCACTTGGTATTCGCTGAAATTCTTATATTTTCCCCAGTGCTTTTCCCATTGTCTTTTCTCAGAAGGCTATTTATATTGATTTACATATTCAAAGAGGCGTAATTCTGGGAGGAGTTGGGGTGGAACAGAAGGCGCATGCACGTGCGTTACTTTTCACGCTGATCGGGATTTATGTAGTGGAAGAACGTGAAAGTTTGCGTACGTACAGATTCCTGCATTTGGATTTTTCTGTGCATATGCACATTCCCGCTTTTGTGCTTACGCCATGTTATAGTGTGAGTTATACGCACGGCGTTATACATGAGGCCCCTGGATTAGGTCTCTCCACTTGGGACAAAAACAGGTTTAATTCTGTAAGCCTGTCAGAGATCAACATGTCCTTAAGTCTTGGAAAGCACTTGGGTGATCTCTTCTGCACAATGTCAAGTGCTGCTATGTCTTTTTTTTTTGTAGAATGGTGATCAGAATTGCATGTAATTCTCTAGATATGATCTCACTAGTGCGTTATTTTGGCTTCTAACAGTGCACACCATTAGAGTTTAGATAATTTGTGGAGTCTGCTTAGTCCTCCCTGTGCCCATGTGAATCTTCCTAAACACACGCATGTTAGTTTTTACACTGAATCAATCATGTCGTGTATGACTGACTGCGGAGATGGTGAGCTACGAGTATATCTCATCTAGGACCAACTCCTGCCTTGTCCTAAATTGACTCTGACTCCTTGAAATTCTGTAGTGGATAAACCACGTTCAAAAATGGAAAAATCAATGTGTTTTAGGAATGATTTCAAAACTTAAGATGGGTAATACTGAGGCATGACCTGAGCTGAGAACTGAATGCTAGATGGACCCTTGAGATGAGTGGCACAGGTGCTAACTGCTATGTTTGCTGTGCCACCAAGAAGAGTATTTTGCATGTATTTTGTAAAAAACCCTAAATCTTATTACATGTGGGGGTGACCTTTTTAGTTAAGCTCATTTGTAATGTCTTATGGGAAGGTGTTGTTCTGAATTTTACCAGGGAAGAATTTAAAAGATAAGTCCGGTAATTTTCAAGTTGGAATTACTTCTTCAAAACCATTGTGTGTATTACTTTGCCAAATGCTCCAATGTGAAGAATTTTTTTATAAATCAAAAAAAAAAATATTTAGCCTGTTCTTACAGGTGAAAGGTCAGGGTCCCAACATGACGACAAAAGCTTTAAAACTCACCGAATGCATCCATTTTTCAAGCACAGAGTATTATCAAGCATTGATCCACATCTTGAGGTTGTAAAACACTATAATAAGACCACAGAACAGAAAGTTGGCATTCATTCTGGGAACAACTGTCATCCAAGGCACTTGTCATTGATCCAAGATGTTATATTTTCAACTATTTGCTTTGCTGCCACCTTAAAGTCATTGCAAAAGGCTTATGAAATGTCGATTTCCTTTGACTCCCTTATTCTTCTAATGTTTTACAGCATATTAAGGAAGTTTTTGTAGTAATACCCCAGAGTTAGACATATTTTTAATGTAATGTCAATGTATGCTTATTAAATTCACCTCCACTTGTGATTCCGGTACAATAGATTCTACAATAATATAAAAAAATGAAATGCAGTATAAACCCAATGTACATAGGTATGTACAATTTGTGATTTAGTCCAAATTCCAGCTGTACCAGGTCAACCACATTCTAAAAGATAATTCCAAATAACAACTGTTTCAGCATTTCAAGGTACCTGAAAACAGGTCCTTTATACGTGAAAACAGTGGCGTTTCTGTATTAAGGGCCCATGAGGCACAACCCCATTAACTATTTATTTAACTCTTTCCGTGAGGGTGTCAACTTATGTCGACAGTTTGGGTTGAGGTGGCTATTGATATTAGTCGACATCCAGGATAGAGTGCGTTTATAAGCTGTAAACATCAACAAAACCCACTGTTACGTTATACTTCGACACTCTTTGTTGGCAGTATGTCACTTGCAGAATGTGTTACACTGGTGCTGCCTTTTCAGGTGTCTGTTACTGCATACTGTGACTGCTGCTGCTAGCCATGGACAGCTGACAGTGGCCAGTTCTGTGAAGACAGCTGATGGTAGCTAGCTGCGCAAACACAGCTGCTCGTGGCCACTACCAGTTACCTTTGCACAATGAAAGGGGTCACAATATGAAGCAACAAACACCTGAAACAGTGGCACCAGTGTAACACATTCTGCAAGCAGAGAAATGTGGCAATGCCTGCCATTGGCTGCTCCTAATCTTATCATACCTTGCAGGGCATGTCAATTCACATAGTGTAGAGGCTCATGGGACATAAAACACAGACAGACATTTGCCATAAATAAATATTTTACATTGATTTATGTGTGAAACCATTGCTCTTATTTTTGGAAATAATATTCAGCCTTGACCAAAGCGGGAAAAAAAAAATATCCCTCAAAGAGTAAAAGCTGATCATTATTTATTAAAACAAATTCATAACAACTCAGTAATTTGCCTTCTTAGGCAGTCTTTCTCCAATCATCTATCATATGCTGTCTAGACCCGGGCCTAGAGGGATACCCAGCCTAAGGGGTCAGGGACTTGTAGACAATGGTGACCTCAGGGCCCTATAAGATTCACCCCACAACTCCAGATCTCTGGTCCTATCACCTGGTTGATGATGTAAAGCAGATCATTGATATTGGTCTATCAGACCATTTTCTTTTACTATTTAATATAGAAATATTGATAGAAAACATTCATGAGAAGCATATTGTTAAAAAACACTTCTTTGATTCATTAGCAGCTTTAAAACTTACAAACATTCTAAGCAACCAGTCCGTTTATAGTGCTAACTACAATAGCAAAGATAATGAAAATAGTAAGGTGGAAAAATTTAATACTAAAGTGAGAGCTGCTGCTGACATAGTTGCACCTGAAAAGACAGTTAAAAAATCTAGCATTGTTATACCATGGAAGACCTAAAGAGTGTCTGATCTAAAGAGAACATGCTGTAGAGCTGAGCATAAATGGAGAAAAACTAAACTAACTATCCACTATGAGATATTGAAGGTTAAAATAACAGAATACAATAATACAGTCCGTCTTGAGAGGCGCTGCTATTTCTCTAAGATTATAAATAACAATGCTAGTAATCCCAGAGTCTTATTCTCTACGATTGATCGTCTGCTAAACCCAGGTAACTCAAAGGAATGCCTCCAAATCACTTCCAGTGAAACTTGTCATGCTATTGCTGTATTTTTCAATTAAAAAATTAATGATATTAGAAATAATATAGTATATCTTCCCAACACTGCAGATCCTCTTAAGCCCCAGTACTCCATTATAAACAAATTAAACTCTTTCACCAGAATAGATTTACCTGATTTACATAAAATAATTTCTCAACTGAGACCCTCCACCTGCGTCCTTGACCCAATACCAACAAGTTTTTTCAAAGAAGTATCGGGCGTGCTAATTGATAATATTCTTGACATAGTAAACTCGTCATTAGATATGGGGGTCTTCCTAGACTGTCTTAAGACTGCTGTAGTTAAACCCCTACTCAAGAAAAATAATCTTGACCCCTCTGTTTTTGAAAATTTTAGACCCATTTCTAACCTGCCTTTCTTAAGTAAAATTCTGGAGAAGGCAGTCATTATGCAGCTAAATGAGCACCTCAATAAACATGCTATTCTTGATAAGTTTCAGTCAGGTTTCAGAACAAATCACAGCACAGAAACTGCACTCGTTAAAGTAGTAAATGACTTGCGGGTAAATGCAGACAGAGGCCATTTATCTGTTCTCATCCTCTTAGATCTGAGTGCCGCATTTGACACCATTGATCACAACATTCTTAGAACTCGCCTTAGTCAATGGGTGGGCCTCTCTGGCAGTGTCTTAAATTGGTTTGAATCCTACCTGGCAGGTAGAAAATTCTTTGTTAGTTATGGTAATTACAACTCAAAGATACATGATATTCTATATGGTGTTCCACAAGACTCTATCCTGGGTCCGCTGCTCTTCTCAATCTACATGCTTCCGTTAGGTCAGATTATCTCAGGGCACAACGTGAGCTACCACAGCTATGCTGATGACATGCAGCTGTATTTATCAATAGCACCTGATGACCCCGATTCTCTTGTTTCACTAACACAATGTCTTACTTGTGTTTCTAAATGGATGAATAGTAATTTTCTCAACCTACAGTAAATAAAGAGAAAACAGAAATTTTAGTGATTGGCAATAATGGATATAATGAGGTTATTAGAAATAAACTTGATGCATTAGGATTAAAAGTCAAGACGGAGGTAAAAAATTTAGGGATAACTGTTGACTGTGACCTGAATTTTAAATAGCATATTAATCAGATCACTAGGACAACATTTTTTCACTTAAGAAATATAGCAAAAGTTAGACCTCTTGTATCATTGAAAGATGCTGAGAAATTAATTCATGCTTTTGTTTTCAATCGACTAGATTATTGTAACGCACTCTTCTCAGGACTACCCAAAAAAGACATAAATCGTTTGCAACTAGTGCAGAACGCAGCTGCTAGAATCCTAACTAGGAAAAGAAAATCTGAGCACATTTCTCCAGTTTTGATGTCACTACTCTGGTTACCTGTGTCATTCAAAATTGCTGCTTACGGTTTACAAAGCTTTAAATAATCTCGCTCCATCTTACATATCGGGATGTCTGACATCTTATATTCCAAATCGTAACCTTAGATCCTTAAATTAGTGTCTGCTTAGAATTCCAAGAGCTAAACTTAAAAGAAGCGGTGAGGCGGCCTTCTGCTGTTATGCACCTAAAATCTGGAATAGCCTGCCCAATAGGAATTCGCCAGGTTAATACAGTAGAGCACTTTAAAAAACTGCTAAAAACACATTATTTTAACATGGCTTTCTCATAACTTATTTTAGTTTAATCCTGATGCCCTGTATATTCACTTAATTATCATAACTATTCATGGTGGCTCCAAAATCCGTACTAATCCCTACTCTCTCTTCTGTTTCTTTTTCCCCAAGTTTTCTGTGGTGGCGACCAGCGCCACCACCACCTAATCAAAGCACCATGATGTTCCTACATTGATGGATTAAAAGTCAGAAGTCTACATGATCATCATCATCAAGTCCTTCCATGAGATCCCTAAATACAAACAGGACTGATCATTTATGTTAGGTAGAATGCCCAGAGGGGGCTGGGCGGTCTCATGGTCTGGAACCCCTGCAGATTTTATTTTTTTTCTCTAGCCTCTGGAGTTTATTTTTTTCTGTCCTCCCTGGTCATCGGACCTTGCTCTTATTCTATGTTAATTAATGTTGTCTTATTTTAATTCTTACTTTGTCTTTTTTTCTCTCTTTTCTTCATTATGTAAAGCACTTTGAGCTACATTATTTGTATGAAAATGTGCTATATAAATAAATGTTGTTGTTGTTGTTGTTGGTGTCGAGTCTTTAACAAGTCTGGTGACCCATTGCAGGCCATTGACTCACAGAGATGTTTAACACCCATAAACCCGCTTAGCTCCTCAATGAAACCACTTAGGTGACCCCCCCCCAACCTGAACCTGTGAGACCAGAAAGATATGTAGATAAAATTAATATTAAAAGCATTAAATGTATTTATTAAAGCACTAGAATAAAATATAAAATTAGAAGATTAAATGCAAAAATACATAACTGAAGAATTATATTAATTTAGCAGTGATGATACAGATTCAGTCCTTCCTCTCTGTCTTCAAGACTCGTTCTGTTTATATTAAAAATATTTTGTGCCATAGTGCCCCGATCCTCCCAATTATTGGTTTAATTTTTGTCCCATCATAGACTTAGTGTATAACTTCCCTTCAGTCTGTTACTCCAAAATGTAAAGATTCAGACATCAGCTTTCTGTTCTACATTGGTCAGAGGCCTAAAGATAAAAACAACTGTTCAAAAGTTCAATTCCCTATGTCTTAGTTTACAAGGGGGTGTGCTCTTTAACTGACACTGAAACCTCCCATGATCAGAAAATGACTCCATTTTTAAATTTCCCAAATTGACAGTTTTATCATTACATGACAGTCTTAGTATTTGTTTATCTGAGTCTCTCCAGCCCATCTCTTCTTTTTTATCCAGATGTGTCAGGGAGAGGTGAAGGGCAGAGCATATGGCATCCTCAGTTGACCTGTTTGAGCGGTATTCATACTGAAGAAGGTCAACGGAGGGAGGGAGCATTAGTCTTTATGTGTGACATGATTAACCTTTCAAAGCACTTCATGATGATTGGCGTGAGTGCAACTGGTCGGTAGTCTTTCAAACATGTCACTGATGACTTCTTCTGCACTGGTATGATGGTGGGCGACTTGAAGCATGCTGGGACTGACGACTGGCTCAGAGAGAGTGTTGCAGATGTATGTGAAGATGTATAATGGATAGTGGAAGCTGTAAGAGATTTGGCCAACAAACTAAGGAATATAAAGGCTGTACTATGTGATACTGACCACAAATTAAATGAACTGGTTAAAAAATAAATGCTGCATTTGATTACCTGTTTTTACTTTCTGTTAATTACATTCAAACAAAGTTGTAACACTGTCTGATTTGGCTGATCATTTGGTGGTTCAGGGTCAGGTTCATCATACCGCATCTCTTTAGGTACGTAGCAAGCAACGATCGTGTGCTACATTATGCAGCATGCTTGCACAATGCGACACACTTTCGGTGGACTGTAGAGCAGCACATTAATAGATTGGAAATGATTTCTAATTACATAAGCACATCAATTCTCTGAAGGTGCATTTACAGTGTAGAGATGGTTCCGAGTGCCACAACAGATTGATTCTCTGCTCTTTACATGGCTCTTTGAGGTGACTCGCTCTCCTTAAAAGGACTGATTGCCTTTTGCCGCACCAGTTGGAAAAAGCACCTGTTTTTATAGGCTCTCCTGCTATAGATGATGCAATGCCAACTCATTCTTTGGTGATTCATCTCTGGCTGATGTAACTTGTCTAGCGCTATTGCAATAGCAGTGTGCAAGCACCTGACTGCTCCCATTGCATTTGGAAAACCAGACATTGTTTGCCTGTTCAACCACATATATCTGGATGACAAGTGGATAATACCATTCTATACAGCTGGCATGGTACAACTCAGTGATGTTTGTGAACTACACGATCGCTCAGCAAGTTAATGTTGAAAAGCTAAAATCCCAAGGGTGGATAGAACTTGCAAAAAAGCAGGTAGAGCACAATTCCTCAAAGTCTGCCTTTGTGAAGACGGTGCCAGTTCACACACAGCTGAATGTTGACCTAGAAGCCAGTCGACATTATCTCTAAATACACACTCTCTTCTAATTCTTTCCTTTCTAACAACACTAAATCAGCTGTGGTAGTTGGAATAGTTTGGCCATTCCGTGCACCATTATATTGTTACAGAATGATTACAATCGGGGCGGCACGGTGGCGCAGTGGGTAGCGCTGCTGCCTCGCAGTTGGGAGATCTGGGGACCTGGGTTCGATTCCCGGGTCCTCCCTGCGTGGAGTTTGCATGTTCTCCCCGTGTCTGCGTGGGTTTCCTCCGGGCACTCCGGTTTCCTCCCACAGTCCAAAGACATGCAGGTTAGGTGGATTGGCGATTCTAAATTGGCCCTAGTGTGTGCTTGGTGTTTGTGTGTGTCCTGCGGTGGGTTGGCACCCTGCCCAGGATTGTTTCCTGCCTTGTGCCCTGTGTTGGCTGGGATTGGCTCCAGCAGACCCCCGTGACCCTGTGTTCGGATTCAGCGGGTTGGAAAATGGATGGATGGATGGATGATTACAATCAAGTGTCTTAAATTTGTAAACGATATGCAATTAATTTCGGTGTATTTGATAAAGCCTGCGTCATGGATGGGAATATGAAAAAGAAGGGAAATGACACAGAAACTGTAGCACTGTTTTGTTGCTGGGTGCTGCCAGTTTGCAAAACTGAGCAGAAAAGTACATAAGTATGGTGTGAGGCTGCTGTGAAAATGTGCATGGCTTTACGGCAAGTTTAGTTTTTATACATTGTGATGTGAATATGGAAACAAGTGTACGCACTGTTTATACATGAGGCCCCTGGTGTGGAAAGAACAACTATGAAATGTATTTTACGTTTTATTCATATGATACAATTTTAAAAACAGCTCGTAACCTATGATGAACAATTTGCTTTCTCTGTTCAGGCTTTAGAAATAAACTGAATTACTGTCAACAGTATGCATTGCTGTGTGACCTACGTTGGCTTGTTTAACATTTCTACAACTAAAACACTTTTGTTGAAACATCAGTACAAGTCATTTGGCAGGTAAAATCTCATAAGTATTAGGTCCTTCTTTCTCAAGTACTATTAAATTCTAATATAAGCCATCAATCTATTGTAAATGCTAATAATAAAAAAAAAATCCTGAGGTGTAGAATTTATGTTGACGAAATGTTTAAAGAATGAAATGGGTTTAATCCCCAACCGACTTGCAATACTCACTTTTTATTTAAAAAGTAATTGACATCCTGCATGTAGATTGCCTATTTAACATTACTTTGTAACCCAACTACATAGAAAGTACATTTTCTTTTTTTTTCTGCTTGAATGACTTTAATGAGCCACATAATTAATGAACAATTTCATAATACTTACTAGACCCATTATTTATTAAAGACTTCAGTTTTTGGAAGTGTCCATAATTTCAAAATAATTGCATTTCCCCACACAGAGGGATCATTTAAAATTCACTGAAATACAATATGAATCAAAAGTAATTTCTTTGCTTACTCATGTTAGACGTTTTGACTAACATTTATTCATCAGAAGTTTTAAGTTGTAAATGAGCTTTCAAAAGGCAAAAGAGAAAAGTCGATCACGGAAATAGCAATTTAATATATTTGCCTGCATGAGTACGACTAGGTTTCTTGGCCTGTGGCCTTTTGACAGAAGCTCCTGGGTATAATAAGAATATTGTAGGTCTGCTAAATGTATTTTTCATCAAACAGACAAAAACATGATTAAAATGTTTAATTGAAATGCAAGTGCATTAATAAAAACATACTGTATAGTAACTTCAATTTTTTCTTGCGGTCGTTGAATGCTTAAGCCATAGATTGAAGGACTGAAGATGGCTGGAGAAGAACAAACTAGCAGGCTGCTATCCGTTTTACAATTATAATAGTTTTGATGAAAGGTTCTTAGTAACTAAGATTAGAATAGCTAGTCTCGTGTTGCTCTGTCTAGGTTAAAGCTCTATACGTGTGATGATCAATTTTTGTAACCTTGTCTTATACCACTTCTGTCAAAACGGTCCCCAGGCTGATGTTACTGATGCATGATCTCTTTTGTACATCAAGTTGGATAAAAACATCTGCTAAATGAATAAATATAAATGCAAATGTACATTGTTTAAGGGAAATTAGCAGAATTTGGAGAGTAACCAGTGGGGGGGTAACACCAAGCCCCAAATCCCAGACACCAACACACCAAACACAGTCCCGGGTTCAAATAAATGCTTCTGTTTATCAACACAGTATTTTTAAACATGGACAAGATCTGCTTTTATAACCACCAATTATATAATCTCTCTTTCCCTCCTTCCAGTCCTCCAGGTTAGTGTTGCCTTCTACCTCCCGACTCTGACTAAACTGGATGGCTTTCTTTAATGTTAGACCCGGGAGTACTTCTGGTGCCATAACACTGAATGGCAGAAGCACTTCCAGGTCAGGCAGAAGTCCCACAAAACAGAGAGTTCTCCTCCCTGCAGTGCCCTCTGGTGGCACCCAAGGACCGCAATAGGGTTGTCCCTCAAGACTATGAGTCCTATGAATCTCAACAGGTGTCCATATTGGGTCCATCTATTGTACTGGGGGAGGAATTTGTTTTGGTTAGACAGCTTCTGCTTGTCCATTCACTATGGCCTCCTGGCCAGGAAAGGCACCAACAACCAACCTGGCCGGGATACCTGTCCATCCACCTTGGCACCTACAGGAGAAATAAACATGAGAGACAGGAAAATGTTTTATTTACCATGTACAAAACAAGAAAAGTATCAGGTTGATTTTATGAAATCCTGATGTTGCTTTGATGTTTTAGTAAGTAGACAGTATCTGAACAAAAATCCACAATGAAGTATCTGCACAAAAATATACAAATATGTAGCACTAATTCTAATAATACTATATAACTATACTATATACTATATAAGGGAGCAAGTGATTTCAGAAAATTACACTTCAGAAGTTTGCTTTCTTTCTTCCTTACCTTTTCAGTAATGTCAAAGTCATTCCTATCAAAGTCCGCCAGAGCAGACTGGACATGCTAAGGAGACTTAAGTCTTTAAAAGTGTGCAGCAAGCTGATGGAAAGTAGGGAGTGTGGTGTTCTGGAGAAGCAACTTGAGCTCAAAAGAGGTACAATGCCTGGACAAAGTTATCAGTAAAGCCTGCTCCATCACAGGGCTAATCCTGGACACACTGGAAGCTGTTGTAAAAAAGAGAATAATGGCAAGATTGGATTCAATCAGGAAAAATCCCCTCCATCCTCTCTCTTGAAGCCCTTTTAGCAACAGGCTTATTCCACAACGGTGCGCTATGAAGCACCTCTGGGGGTCTTTTCTGCCCAGTACTATTAGGCAATTCAACACTTCCTCTTGATGTACTCTTTGAGCTCATTTTGAAACATCTGTACAATATTTATTTATTGATTGATTGGATGATTGATTGATTGATTGGTTGGTTGATCGATTGATTAACGATATTATTTGTCCTGTCAGTCTTCATCCTTATTTTTATATTTCTGCTGCTACATGCATCTGCATTTCCCCATGGAATTAATAAAGTCAATCTAATCTAATCTAATCTAATCTAATCTAATCTAATCTAATCTAATCTAATCTAATCTGATTGTTTTTGTTAATTCTGAATTATTAATTTTCATGTTTTTTGTGTTATTTCTAATGGATTTATTTACTATTTCTATCTTGCCTTTAAATGTGCTGCCTTTTTCTGTGCTTTGTGGGTCGGGTCCCAGGAGGTGGGACCACCCTGACATTATTGCTGCTGGGTCCTCCTTCTGGCCAGAAAGAGAAACACAGCAGTAGAGCATTGAGTTACGATTAAAGTTCTCTGTGAGTATTGATTTTTCATTTGGATTTTCTGGTTGATTGGATTTATATTGCTTCTATGTTGGGATTCTGCCTTTGGATTGTGTATTGAGACCTGTTTCCATTCAGTTGACTCGTTGGCAAATCCCTTTTGCCCTTTTTTGTTCTTGTTTTTCTCAGATGTGATTCCTTTTGCTATTCTTTAAGCAAGCTCTCAGTTTACAAAGATTCAACACTGCCCTTTTGTTTACGAGGCAGAGTTTTAAAGGTTTCTCGCCCTTGTTGGGTACATTGAGACATTGGTAATAGTTTGAAGTTTAAAAGCAAGCTCCCCATTGTTAGGCTTTCTGAAATTTCAACAACAGGCAGAATGCACTGCAATCCATATATCTCAATAAAAAATGAACTGTCCTGACAAATTTCCAAGGAGAAAAAGTATGCTAAATTTGAACTAGTGGTAAATATGATTAATGGTTTTCAGAATTTCAGTCATTTGTCCAAATGCTGAACAGGGTCTTAGAAACATCACGAGATTGTTAATCTGAAACATCACAAAATTGTTCATTGGGATATATCCTACACTGAAATAAGAAGATCTTCACCAGCACCTTGGTAAGATGTTGAAAAGCTCCCTCTGATATTGGCAGGATAAAAGATTCCCATGGGTCAAATAAACTTTTCTTTTAAGCAGCTATGCATGCAAGCTTGAAGAAACTCACCATCATCACTTGATGATTGGTAGAATGCCTAGAGGGGGCTGGGTGGTCTCATGGCCTCGGACCCCCTGCAGATTTTGTTTTTTCTTTTCTCCAGCCCTCTGGAGTTTTTTTTTTTTGTCATCCTGGCCATCAGACCTTACTTTATTCTTTGTTATTTAGTATTGCCTAATCTTATTTTTATATTTTTCTTTTTCTTTCTTCATTTTGTAAAGCACTTTGTGCTACATCATTTGTATGAAAACGTGCTATATAAATAAATGTTGTTGTTGTATGTTGATATTGTTTTACGTCTTTTCCTGGACATCACCATCCTGAGACTCTTTTTTTGCTCAGATGTGACATTGGGTTGCTAGGGAGCTTATTTCAGAAGTCACACATTATGACATATTAGTGCAATGGGTTAATGATGCATCTCTAACCGAATCTGCGGATTAACTAAACAAAAAAGCCTTTGTGCATGCATGTGTGTACAGTAGTGTTATTTAGATCAATGTTTCTCAACTACTGGGTCATAACCCACGTTTGGGTTACAGGTTGCTGTTGGTAGATCGCAAGTAGCTGTCATGACATAGTTTGGCAATATGATTGACAAGATTGCAAGATATTTTACCTCGTACTTGTTTCATCATGGGGTTAGCTCTTCTATTCGCACTCATTTCACCGATGGCCTGTCCCACTCTTCTAATCATGCTTGTTTCACAGACAGCCCCCCTCTCCACTCTTCTAATCATGCTTGTTTCTTAAAGGGCAATGCCTCCACGCCACACTCTTCAAAAGCTGTTTTTTAAGTTTTCAATGAACTTGAAAAGTTAAAACTAGATAATGACTGAGAAACACTCATTTAGATTTTCGAGTTTCAGACTTTTACTAGTTAGTGTAGGGCTGTATCAGTGGGCATCAGCAAAAGAAAAAAGTTAAAAGTTATTTCTATGCTGAAAAGGAAAGGAGGTAAAAGACACAGCATTTCAGCTGTATAGCCTTCATCAACTTTTGTTTTCCTTTATAGTTTGGCGAGTGGCTGAGGGTGGTACCCAGCCGGAACGCCCAGGAGGACCGGAGGAGGGTTAACGCCTTCTCCAGACCACGAGGGGGTGACCACCCTGGTGGCTTTGGGGACCACAGGAACAGAGCTTAGAAGCTCAACCCTATAGGGGCCCGTGGTCACCGCCAGGGGGCACCCCAATGCCTGAGGAGCCCTGGGTGTGGTGGAAGTGCTGAGGGGAAGAAGACCAGGGACACCTGGAGTGCCTCCAGGTGCTCAGTCTGTACTTCCGCCACATCAGGAAGGGGCGGCGGAGGCTCATAAGGATGCACCTGGAGTATGTTTGAGTGTGTATAAAAGGGGCCGCCTCAACAACAACAACAACAACAACATTTATTTATATAGCACATTTTCATACAAAATGTAGCTCAAAGTGCTTTACATAATGAAGAAAAGAAAAATAAAAGACAAAATACAAAATTAAAATAAGATAACATTAGTTAACATAGAAAAGGAGTAAGGTCCGATGGCCAGGGTGGACAGAAAAAACAAAAAAAAACTCCAGATGGCTGGAGAAAAAAATAAAATCTATAGGGGTTCCAGGCCACGAGACCGCCCAGTCCCCCCTGGGCATTCTACCTAACATAAATGAAAATAGTCCTCTTTGTAGTTAGGGTTCTCACGGAGTCACTTGATGCTGATGGTCATACAGACTTCTGGCTTTTAATCCATCCATCATTGTTGGAACATCATGGAGCTTTGGGTAGATGGTGGTGGCACAAGCTGCATTCGATGGCTGGAGTCGGGTGGAAGTGGACAGAGTCTTGGAGGAGAGGAGTGGAGGCGGACCTGAAGAGGCAGAGGCCTGGACTTTGGGGTGATTGGTGCTGCGACACTGGGGTGTTTGTGCACTTGTAAATAGTAGTTCGGTAAATAAGCGTTTGTGGTGCTTTAAAAACTATGTCTACCTGTCTGTGTCCGGCCTGTTTCCCACAATAGTTATATTTAGTCATAAATATGACTAGTTTCTTATATCTGTTAAGGAAAGACACAAAACTAGGAATTCCACAGAATTTCAATTTGAAATTTATGACTTCATTCATGAATTTACCCCAAAAAAGACCATCTGCACTTGGTTGAATTCATAGTAATTGTTGGAATTGAAATAGATGACTTCATTCGTGAATTCACCCCAACTCTGGTAGGTGAACTAAAGTGAAGAGTTGGTGAACTTCCCTGATCATAAATGCATAATTTTGTATTCCATTGCCAGCCTTGTTGCTATTACAGAACAATCAAAGGTTGTGGCACAGGTTATCACCATTGCAAAACTGCAAAAAGGTTGGTGTCATGCACTTCTTGGTTGTCCAAGATTCTAGATTGCAACAAACACATAACATTTTTGTGGTGTTTAATAGTGATTTAGTGAACTGGGGGCATTTTAATTTACAGTTTCTTTAACTTCATTTTACATTCTGTATTTGATGTTGTTTATTGAGAATTTTTGACTTTTGGTTTTGACCTTTCGGGATTGTCCTCTGACAACAAGTTTTGTGTAGTTCATATAATGCCTTCTTAAATGTCTTTTCTACTTATTTTAACCAAGCTGATTGCCTTTTTTGTGAGTTGTGAGTAGAATTGAAAGTGTTTAGTAAACATTCATTTGTAAGGAGGAAGTGAATAGTAGCACAACCTTTTTATCCATCCCGTCATAACTTGAAGGTCACAGCGTCCAAAGACATGTCTCTAACGATGAGTGATGGCAGAGCCCAAAATGGCGGAGATCGTAAGAATACAAAATGGTAGTTGAAACGGTCAAAAATAATAGTTAACAATTAAAAAGATTCAATTCAAAATCTGCCACCCTTCAAAAGAGGCATATAAAAGTAACTAAAGCATAATGGTTTTCTAATTCAATTTGACCCTGATGCTTGCTAGTTTTGAGCTTCAGGTTTTGTCTTTATTTTGATCCTGATCTGTCGTCTTGGCCCTTTTTGATTTTTGTTGCTATTTCCAAGTTCGATCTCATGGCTTTGTCCCCTGCTTCATTTGACCAGGTCTCTGTTTCATCTCCTGATTAAGTTAATTTCTCACAATAATCCTTGGACTCATTCCAATTCCAACAGACAGAACCATTAAGCAATAATAAGCCAACTGGCTCAGGTTTATGTCTGTGAGGTAGCACAGGCAGGCAGTGGTTTGGGTTGGAACTGACAGCGTGCTGAAAATTTACTATTTTTTTCTGTCTATTTTTTTTTCTATCCCAAAAGAGTACAAAGGATATTTGTAACACCGAAATTAAAAAAAAAAAACTTCCAGTTATAAAGTAAATCGCTTGTAAAACTTTCAAACTTGCACATTACTTGCAACTTACAAGGCACGGTAGAGTAAGACTGATGACACTTTAATCAAATTTACTGTAATACTGTTGCAGGCAAAGATCACATAGGCAGAGCTATAATTGTTTTATCAGATTGCCTGATAAAAGTTTGAGTTTCTGTTCATTGCAATGAGAATAAATATATTTTAGAGGAAAAGGTAATCCAGTTTATTTCTGAAGGTGCTTTTGTATTAGGAGATAAATAAAGGTTAATAGATTTAGAGGTTTCCCCCGTCCACCAACCCATTAAGCCAAGGAGTTTTGCTTTGGAGTTTTATGTTCTGTTGTAAATTGGGTTCAGATCGTAATCTTAGAGCAGTGCCCCTGAAATTGCCTCTGGGAAGACTAATCTCACATCAATTCCACTTGAACAGAGATTTATATTATCATTCTGAGAGTGATTTATCTGTACATGTGAATAATCCGATTGCATCACTGACACACATACGATGGGGTGTGAGAATGCATTGTATAAAGTACCATTCCCTGTTGTTTGTTGTGTATTAACATTTTCTTTTCCATTTATTTGTTACTCAGGTGTTGTTTCAGTCAAGTGATTCCTTACGTTTAGGAAATAAATTCTCCATGTAGACAGAATACTAAGATGGTGTGATTATTTCAGATTGCAAATGAAATGTTTCTGATCCAGCATTCAGTGAATCTGTCAGTAGGTTGAGGTGGTCTAGGGGTGACCTTCATGGTGACCCATATATTATAATCATTAATAGGGAGTAGCAGACTTTGTCAGTGAGGGAAAGTAAGGTTGGATCCCAGCTTCAACCTTAACTAAGTATTTAGGAGCCAAGGGACACCAAGCCACCCACAAATATTAATGAAGAAATTCAAGTCATTGTTTTCCAAATCTGTACTCTAGCTGTTTAAACTGAATTATGAGGATGCAGAAAAAATGAGTAAGCATTGGTATGATAAATCTCTTCTCTTATTATCCTGACACGTTAGCCTACATCAGCCACTGTGACCTTATTAAGGCAACAACGATATTATACAAGCTTTGATAAATAACCAAATGTGTTGTAATCCACAGGGGGTGCCCCTCAGCTCCAAAACACACACATAGTAACACCTAAAGATATTTATTTTCCGTCCACACTTTTCCAATAAGATCAATTCTACAATTACAATTGAGATCAATTTCTTCTCTCCTTCCTTCCTCCAAGAGTGTTGCTCGCTGCCTCCTTACTCTTACTCCCTGATCTAAGGCAGAGGGCTCCTTTTTAAGCTAGGCCCAGGACTGCTTCCAGTGTCACCACACTGCATGCTGGGGGCACTTTGGAAAACAATATTGTCCCCCTCCCACCGGTAGCACCCTTTGGCGGCACCCAAGTACTCTAACAGGGCTATACTTCTGCACTCCAATTTCCATTCAACCCTGTGGGTGTCCTAATTGAGATCTGCCTCAAAGGAAACTGCCACCTTCCATGTGGGGGTATAAACTTCTCCCAGAATTCACATTCACTGAGTCTATTCATTATAGTCCAATCCCAACTGGGACAAAGATTATAGGGCATTCCAGCCAGGTTGTGGCTCCAGTCTTGTGGACCTTCCATTGAAGTGTCCAGGTCAGGCAAGAACTCAGCCTCCATCCTGGTCAAGATGCCCATCTGTCCTCCGTGGCATTTACAGTGTTTATTTAGACTACAATAACTCTGAATAAAGGACAAAAGATTTGTATCCTGTGATTCAGTATATTACAAGGAACAACAATTAAACTCATTGAGGACAGAGTGCAAAACCAAAGTCACATAAGTTTCTGATGTTCACCTATCAGAATAACAATATAGAAAAGTTTAGTGCACCTAAGTTTTTGTTTTTCATATAGGACCAAATGCAATACACTGAATTTGAGAGCTAACAAGATAAACAAGGAAAACGTAAAGGGAAAGGCAAAACTCCTCTTTGTCCTGCAGCTGTATATCAAGAAAGAGCAACATGAAACTTGGCACTGAAATTGAGACCATTGTGTATTACATTGGATCAATAAGGTAAAAGTCAACATTATTTGTCACTGCAGCGTCAAACGTGCAGGCTGTTTTCAGACCACAACACATTTTAATTTGAATATTGTAGTCTTCACAGGCACTCTCTCAGTTATCTGGAAGACCGATGTCTCCTTTCAGCAGAGTTCTTTATTTTATCCTTTCCCAGTGCACATCCTTGACAGGTCTACGGAACAGTCTATAGAATTTTCTGAACCACATCCCAGTCAGGATGCCAATCTCATGACAATGTACTCTTCAAGGTTGTTGTCTTCAACACTGTGTATTTGAAAACAACAAACACATTTCATTTTTTAATGTAGCTTCCAGTTAATTCAAAATGCTGCTGAAAGAATCATTACAAGAACTAGAAAGTACAACCACATCACTTCAGGCCTCAAGTCCTGACACTGGTGCCAAGTGATTTCATAATCCTCCTTTTAATCTACAATGCCTTAAATGGCCAGGACCCTACTTACTTATCTCAACTTATTGATACTTACAAACCAGAGCACACATTAAGATCTCAAGAAGCAGGCCTAATTAAAATTTCAATGATTAATAAGATAACTTGAAGCTTTTTCTTTAACATCTTTTAAAGCACTTTGAGTTACATGTTTTGTATAAAAATGTGCTATAGAAAGAAATGTTGTTGCTGACAATGCCAAAAATGAAGAGTTTTTAACCTTCCAGCAATTAACTGATGGGTTGCGTGAAGCAGACATAACATAGCATATTATACAATGCCATAATCAAACTCTCTTAATGCAATTCAAAGTCATGGAACCATGAGTTTACTCAGCAGTACTAGGCATAAGACAGAAAAGAGCCATACTGATAGTTTCAGTCCATCACAGGGCCTGATTCAGACTTGCATTGAGTAAATCAAATTATTATTGCCATTAGAATTGTATTTGCCTACTGCCTATTTCACTATATTTTTTTAAAAACCTAGCGTTAGATAACCCAGATGCTGAAAGAATAAATAACACGATATATTGACATTGTGGCTGAAAACAGCTTCCTAAACCTGACAGAGACAGATACAGGCACCTGTTCAGAAACACACAAAGGTTTTTATTTGTGGGAAAGTCTTCCCTAAATGTTTCCCACTGCAGCAACGCAAATGCAATAAAGTGCAAAGCACATATAACTTTGTCTTCTGCCTCTCTCTGCCTCCACTCCTCCTCATTAGTGTTGCCTTCTCCCTGCCAAGTTTGGCTCCTGGAACACTAGCAGCTGATTCCTTTTATGTTACACTGGGGAGTATTTCCAGAGTCCTGTAAGCGTGGTCCAGAAGCACTTCTGGGTGTGGTGAGAGCCCAACAAAGTAAGGCTGAGCCACCAAACTCCAATTCCCAGAGTGCCCTGTGGGAATCCGTGGTGGTGTAACCACCCAGGGGACTGCCCTCTAGTGATCCAGGGGCAATAATACCCTGAGAAGACTTTCTCCCTGGTCCTTCCATTACAGAGGTGTACTGGGACCCGACAAGCTGCCACAGTATGTAATTCATTACTTATTAAGGACAATTATGAAATTGTCTCTCCTTAAACAATGATTTTGGCTAAGGTTGCCAGATGCCCTTCCAGTCACTAACACTCTCTGTTTATCAAAATTGGGTTGGTTTGCATTCTTGGTGGCTAGAGTAAAGACAATTATGAAATACCCCATGGTATATGTGAAAAAGTAATTGCCCCTCTTGGACCTAATAAGTACTTGTTTTACATTTAGCATTTAACATTTAACTGCAACCGGACATTTTCTGTCATTTTGGGTGAGACTTTCTCAGTGAGGAAGAGAAATATTGGCTAACTGTTGTTCCTTCAACTCAGTTATAGTATGTTTTAAAAGTTTTGTGTATAAACTGCTTTTTCAAGTGTTAACACAACATGTCAAATGGATTTGAGTGTCGACGTTGCATTGGTTATTCCAAAACTCCAAATTATTTTTGTTGTCTTTCTTTAACCCAGCTGCATTTCAGGTTCTGCTCATGCACAGACAGTTTTATACTCTCCTGAAAAATAATTTAGTGCAGAATCCTTGACTTCTTCAATGACGACAATTCACCCTTGTCTCGATGATCTAAGTATCATCAAACTACACCATAGGAGTGGGGTTCTTACCATGGAATGCAGTTCTAGCTTTTCTCAGACCAAACATGTTACTTTTATCTGTGCCTAAAACATCATTCTAGACCTTTTGTGGATTATCAAGTGCAATTTAACAAACTTTAAGCAAGCCCATTTTCAGACCCGTGGGTCAATGTACCACTTAAAATGGTGTTTCCCAGTCAGCAGTCTCTTAAAACAAGAATGATATTCTTCAGGGTCATATAAGTGACCTTAGATGATTGAAAAGTTCAGATCTTAAGCTGAAAGGTTTGGAACAGTCAAGGAATAGGCCTAGAATGTCAGAAGATCAGGATCGCCTAACAGGAGATAGATCTGAATCAACAAACCACACGTCCATGATTGTGAATGCAACCTAAGTTAAGGAAATTCTATTAAAATTAAAATAAGAAAATACCAAGTTGACAGTAAGGCCAAATAGGAAAACATTACTAAGTCTGCAAATGAAACAAAATCCCCATATGTGCGGATAATGATAATTCAACATCTGGAACTCAATTAACAGCAAAATAACTGATTAAGAGCACTTAACGGAAATGAAGATGGCAGTTGAAATTCAAGAGTTAAAGAGCATGAGAGTGAAATGGAATTGCAACCACAAAGGTTCTGTAATTAACACTGAATAACAGAGAAAAAGCTCAAGAGATGGAGAGTGCAGAAACCCTTTAGGTCATTACTGACAAGCAAAACATTGAAGCCAAAAATAATACTGAATTAAACATTCCCAAAATAAGGAATTAATTCAAAATGACAAACTATTAATGTGTTTATTTAATAAATTATTTATAGGTGCAGGATTCCTACAGGCACATACAGGCAACCTTCGGGATACCAGCGCAGATCCTTAGCCTCAGAGCCACCACTCAAACCATAGTAAGAGACGTGACCAAGAACAAGGTGGTCACACTGACTGAGCTCCAGAGAACCTGAGTGAAGATGGGAGAAACTTCTAGAAGGAGAACCATCATTGTAACACTTGGGCTTTTTGACAGATTGGCCCGACAGAAGCCTTTCCTCAGTTAAAGACATGTGGAGGACTACTTGAAATTTGCACATGGGCACATAAAGGACTCTCAGACTGTGAGAAACAAGATCCTCAGGTCTGATAAAACCAAGATTGCCATCATGTCGGAAAGAAACCAGACACCACTCATCACCTGTGCTATTCCATTCCAAAGGTGAACTGATAGCAGTGTCGTTAGCGAACTTTTCCATGTGGCAAGACTCCGAGTTGTATTGGAAGTCCGATGTATATAGGCTGAACAGGACAGTCCCCTGCAGCGCTCCTGTGTTGCTGACCACAATGTCAGACCTGCATTTCCTAAGACACACATATTGAGGTCTGTCTGTAAGATAGTCCACAATCCATGCCACCAGGTATGAATCTACTCCAATCTCTGTCAGCTTGTCCCTAAGGAGCAGAGGTTCTATGGTGCTGAAGGTGCTAGAGAAGTCCAGAAACATAATTCTTACAGCACCACTGCCTCTGTCCAAGTGGGAGATCGTTGTTGTCACACTTGGGTCACAGAATTGCACAGAAAACAGAGGAGGTAGAAGAGACTGGAACTTTATTCAAACACTGCAAACAAACATTTGTCTCTTTAAAATGTTTTAAACGTGCTCCTTGACAGGATAGAGTTGACACTTCCATTTCTCAATTAAAAGTAAGCACAGGTATCTTCTTCTTCGAAGGAGTATGTGTCAGGAGCAGGAAAAGTCTGAGAGAGAGAAGGAGAAGCAAAACAATCAATTCCAAACTGACAGAAACCCGTACAAGCTTTTTAAGTAAGCGGAGTACCGCGCGAGAGGTATATTACGCAACAGAGCCGTCAGAAAGGTAAGGAGGAATATGAAGGTAGTCTGTCAACGTTTTTCAGGGGTTTTCCCAGCAACGTCTGTATTCTCTGGAGGTGCGATCAGCTCCGCAGCTCACAGTGTAGCATGTAGATGATGGCATCCTCTGCTCCCACCTTCTCCTGGTATGCAAACTGCAGAGGGTCGAGGGCGTGGCAGACCTGTGGCCTCAGGTGGTGAAGCTCCATGGTCTTCATCACATGTGACGTCAGAGCGACAGGCCGGAAGTCATTCAGCTCACTAGGATGTGTGGGTGTGTGAAGCTTGTTGTGTCCTACCCAAGAAGACCCCAGACTGTAATCGCTGCCAAATTGTCTTCAACTAAGTACTAAGTAAAGGGGCATAATAATTCTGTAAATGTGAGATTATAGTTTTTTATTTCTTAAGAAATTTCCAAAAAATTCTAAAATATTTAAAATATAATATCTAAAGTATTGAGTCTTGCATGATGTGGGAAAATAGTAACTTACATAATTTTAGCACAAGGCTGCAACACAGGAAAATGTGAAAATGTTCAAAAGTCTGAATACTTTCTGAATCCACAGTATTCTGCTGAGTGTGGAAAATGAAACCATTATCTACATACTGGAGGTCAGAGATTATCATCTTGGTGTGCAGGTTGGAGAGCTTCTCGTTAAATGAGCAGTCAACATCATTGCTGCAGAGAAACTGGGATAATATGTTGTGACCAACTGACATGCCAGAAGGTCATTGGACAGCAGGAAATACCACAATTAAAACTATAAATAATATTCTGTGCACCACATTCTGAAATCCACATGATATCCAAAAACTGTGAGGATACAGGGCTATCTACTGAGCCATCATGATGGACAGTTCAGATATAATTACCAAAAAAAATTAAAGAAATGTTTGACTAATAATATGTGATAGGTAAATATTCTTTTAATGTGAATTTCCCATTGGGATTAATAAAGTATCTATCTATCTATCTATCTATCTATCTATCTATCTATCTATCTATCTATCTATCTATCTATCTATCTATCTATCTATCTATCTATCTATCTATCTATCTATCTATCTATCTATCTATCTATCTAATGCCCTGATTGGTGAATCTTATATTGGTAGGATTCTGTTGTTCCAGGAAAACATGCACTTTCAACCAATTAGATTTGAACACCTTGATGTGTAGAGTACAAGTCACAGGAGGTTCTGCTCAACCTTTATAATGCACTGGTGAGGCCTCATCTGGAGTACTGTGTGCAGTTTTGCTCTCCAGGCTACAAAAAGGACATAGCAGCGCTAGAAAAGGTCCAGAGATGAGCAGCTAGGCTGATTCCAGGGCTCATGAGGAAAGAGAGGAGCCTTTTTAGTTTAAGCTAAAGAAGATTAAGAAGAGACATGGATGAAGTGTTTAAAATTATGAAGGGAATTAGTCCAGTGGATCAAGAAGGTGCCTTTAAAAGGACACAGTTCGAAACTTGTTAAGGGTAAATTTTGCACAAACATTAGGAGGTTTTTCTTTACACAGAGAACCACAGACACTTGGAATAAGAGACCAAGTAGTGCATTAGGCAGTAGGACTTTAGGGACTTTCAAAACTCAACTTGATGTTATTTTAAAAGAATTAAGTGGATCAGACTGTCGAGCTTTGTTGGGCTGAAATGGCTTTTCTCGTCAAGATTGTTCTAATAGTCTAATAAAATGAAAAAATCCCTCCTTTATGCTGTCAGATGCTAATTATAAAGTTGGTTGTGAATGACAATCCTAGAAGATGAGCCATTTTTTCTTAGAGAATAATTCATAAGAATCTGTACCTTAAAAACAGTTTTTGAAAAACTATCTATCTAAGACAGGCTGAAATCAAAGTAATCAATGTAGACCTTAGCATTAGCATTTGCAATGGGCTGTCTGTTTGAATGTATTTTGTAATGCATATAGTAACAAAATGCATTGCACTTGTCATTCCAGCAGAAGGTGTCTCAGAAACTTTTACAGTAACAAAATGCATTACTACAAATGTTTCTAATGTGCCATCTGTTGGAATGATAAATGCAACGTGTAGGTCTCTTTTGTATGCAATTGGATATGGGATTCATAAAAGCAGTGCTAATATTTAGTGGAATTGCAAATAAAATGCATTTTATTGCAACAAATGTTTGTGATGTGCCATCTCTTGGAATGATAAATGCAATGCATAGGTCTCTTTTATATCATTTGGTATGGGAATCATAAAAGCAGTATTAATATTTAGTGGAATTGCAAATGAAATGCATTTTATTGCAACAAATGTTTGTGATGTGCCATCTCTTGGAATGATAAATGCAATGCATAGGTCTCTTTTATATGCCATTTGGTATGGGATTCATAAAAGCAGTATTAATATTTAGTGGAATTGCAAATGAAATGCATTTTATTACAATAAATGTTTCTGATGCACCATCTGTTGGAATGACAGACATAGTAACTAGACGGACACATAGGTACACAGACACTTATTATTTTTTTAAGGGGGACTCTTGTTCACAATAAAGAGCATAAGGATTAATAAGACTAATTTCATCCACTGTGGTTTGAGAAAAACAAACAACAGACTTTTTCTGTCAACTTTCTATATAAAAATGCAGGTACTAATAGAAATTTAAAGTCATACTAAAGATAGCTCAAGAGCCGCCTTGTGCTACTTTGCAAACAGCCTTTAGAAATGATATTATTTCAAAAATATAAGTAATAAAGTACTTTGTACATATTAACAAACAGTCACTTTTGTTTTCATATTTCTGAGCATATTAAAATTGAATGATTGTTTATATTAAATTTCTTCACACAATGGAATATGTGTTTTTCATTTTATTATCTGTGTTTTCTAAGATAAGAAAGGCTTTCATTTTAATTGCAAATTTGAATAAGCAATATCTGGTATGTGTAATTTAAAAGACACAGCTCTGGAGACAGAACAGGATGGAGTTACATTTGCTTAATAAGGCCATTTATTTATCTAGTGAGAAGACGCTAAAGGACGAGTAACTAGGCATTCAATTGCATTCTGCATGGGAAGAAATTGTCTAATGAAGCGAATCTTTTACTTTTGTATTTTTTGTTTTTTCTCCTCAATAAATTATTTCCTCCAGAATGATGCATACATTTGATTTAACGAAAGATCTGATTTTTAAAAAACTAATGAAAAGACTTAGAATTTTCATTCGCATAATAAGATATGTGAATAACAAAATTCATATTCAAATACACCATTAAATATGTATGTTATTGTAAGTGCACTCGTAGTGAGAAGAGGGTGCCCAATAGGGAAGGGTGGCAGAGGACAGGGACAGAAGCCTTCAAACCACCGAAGGAGGCAAAGAGAAAAGAATATTACACAAAAGAGCAATGGCGATGCACACCGTCACGCTGGTGAGAATTAGCTGTGCACAATGCATTTCTGTTTTGTTAGTCATCAGTACAGAAATATAATTAATACAACATTTATAAACCGTTACTAAAACTCCTCTGTTCTTTTACTCTTCTCTGTATCTTGATGTCGCACTTGGTGCCACTGTTCTACTACCAGGCTGCTCTTCTGCGTGTGGTAAAGTAATTTTGAATAAAGGAGCACTGGGATCATTGGATGGAAATATTCTCCCGTCAGATTGGACGGCCAGCATAGACTCCACTACTGAAGACCAAGGAGCTGGTAGGCGGCCAGTTGCTCGAGGTCTCCAGGACTTTGACTTTGTTTCTGACTTTCTCTTTTACAATTTTGAGCTCCTTTGTTCTCTGTTGGCCATGGTTAATCAATTAATTAATGGCTATACATTGTTGATTTCCATTTATCTTTGACTAGTTTCTACCTTGTTCTCCGTTGACATATCTGTATTTTTGTGTCTACCAGTTCTGTATTTACTGGCTAGTATAATCTATACTTGTGTTTTGACTGGAGGTTATTCACAGAACTCTGCACCTACAGTACACTCAGTGAAGACTGTTATACAAAAAAATGTTGTTGTTGTTGTTGATGGTTCCAGATCAAGAGAAACAGGACCATGTTCACCTTTAAAAAGTAAAGAGTGAGCCCTACCACATTGCCAAAGGAATACTCCACTCAAAAGTGATATCTTTTTATATATTACTTACCCCATTTTGTTTGTAGTGGAGCCCAAGTATTAAATTTGTGTTTGTGGAGAATGGACATTACAGACTTACTTTAGTGTGGGAACCAATGGTGGCCAATGCCAGGCAGCAGCAAACAATATAAAACATCCATGAAAAAAATGTCATGTTGTTTGTGTTGCTTAATACACATGTCAAGTTATCCATTTGTATGCTCGGAATGTGCAAAACACATGTATTTTTTGCTAAAATGTTATTAAACTAGGGGGCTTTGCCCCTGCTCATTTCACTCGTCCCCAGGGTGCGCTACATGCCAGCCACTTCATGTCTCTGCTGCTCACGTTGTGAAGGGGGGGGCTGAAAACACGCTAAGGAGATGCGGTAGGATCAGCTGCTGGCTTGCTGCTGCTGCAGCCGAGCTGCATGTTCTGCTTGTCATGCTGTGCGTTTATCATTTAAAAGCCTGTATAGCAGCTGTCCTTTTGTCTCACTGGCTTGTCTCGCGGGACGTTAAAGTGTGTAGCAGATATGCCCTTTGTCCACCTCTCGGACCCTCAGGTACCACTACAAACACGAAGTAAAAGTATAACAAGTATTTATTTTGTTATCACGTGCACAAAGCACTCTACACATCACACTACTCATATAAATCACAATACTAACACAATACTCTTTCCTCCTTGCCCAGACACTTCGCCCTCCTACCTCCCAGCTCAACTCCATGTCTGGGCTTACCCATGAGTCCTTTATACCCCCTGAGCCGGAAGTGGTTCCTGCCCAACAGTCCACAGTTCCTTATTCCTTCCGGTCAGGGTAAACAGTCCTTTTCTTCACCCCGGGAGCACGTTGTTTCTTCCCGTCACGTGACCATGACGTACTCCTGGGTTATAGGGCACATACGAGCCTACGAGCCCCCCTACAGCGACGCCTGGTGGCCCCCAAGGTATCCACCAGGGCTGCGTATAAAAACTACATAGTCCATGAGGCCCTGCTGGAACTCGGGGGACGTTCACGCTGTTGGGAGAGCTCCTCCTGGCGGCCTGGGGGTGAGAGCTGGAACCGAAAGCCGACAATCCACCACAAGTGTCTCCTAGAAAATCCGTATTGTCTCCTTCCAAGATTTTTTTTTATAATAGAGAGATAAGATACTCCGGTAAATGAAAGTAGTTAACCAACAGGAAGCCCTCCAGTCTGTCACATGTTTTAATTGAAAACAGAACTGTTGAATGAGAGGGACATGTGTGGCCTAATATGCAGGAGGAACACAAAAGAACACACCAGGAAACTCCATAAAAGGGGGATTGAAAAACAAAAGTTGGGGGATAGAGGCAAGAAAATATCCAGTAGCATCAGTCATTAATAATGGAAAGAGTATGGCACAGCTGTAGGTCTGACTAGAGAAGGCCTTCCACAACAACTGAGTGATCATGCAACAAGAAGATCAGTGAAGGAGGCCACCACAAGACCTGTGGAAACACGGAAGGAGTTACAAACTACAGTGGATGAAATTGTGCAGACAACAACTGTTGCCTGGGTGCTTCACCAGTTGCAGCTTAATGGGAGAGTGGCAAAGAGACAGCCACTGGGGTAAGTTAAATAAGGCTTTTTATTATTATAAATATCTAAACAAAATTAGAATCATCTATCTGTAATTATAACCATAGTTTACTTGAAAATTTGCAAAAGTCTTCAGTTAAAGTACCACTTCCAGTTGCCGGAAGTGGCCCAAACGTTGCTACGATTCCTTATTTTTGAAATAAAGCAGATGTACAAAATCACATTGACCTAATTCAAAGTGTTTTCGAGTTATCGTGTTTACACACAGTCACACAGAAAGACATATTTTCAAAAATGGTATTTTCAGACTCAGGAAGGTCATCATTCATCAATTCATCAAAATCTCGAGGTCGAATTTTTTCATGATACCTATACTTTCTCTATACTATGTATACGAGAAAGTAACCAGAAAAAAAGCAAGTGGAGAGGAAGTTAGAAAAATGGAAAAAAATCTTTGGAAGACAGAGGATTGAACATAAGTAGGAAGAAGAAAGAATATATTAGGTTTATGATGATCAGAATTCAGAAATTAGCTTGCAGGGAGAGTTACTGAAAAGAGTGGATACATTTAAATATCTACAACTAGTGGTAGGCCAAGATGGAGAAATTAGATGCAGAGATAACCCATGGAGTGCAGTGTGGATGGAAGGTATCAGAAGTATTGTGTGGTCAAGGAATTAAGGAAAAGACCAGCAATGATGTATGGAGCTGAGACATGGGCAGTAAAGCTAGCACAGTAGAAGAAGTTGGATGTGGCAGAAATAAGAATGTTGAGAAGGATGTGTGAAGTTACAAAAAAGGACGGAGCACAGGACATTAGACTGAAGATATATGGGCATGTGATGAGAAGAGACAATGATAATGTGGGCTAAAGAGTGATGGGAATGGAAGAACAGGGGGAGAGAAAGCAAGGGAGGCCAAAACAAAGGTGGATGGATGGGTAAAGTAAAAGAAGATCTGAAGAAAAAGGGCTTGACTGGCAAGGAGAACTGAGCTATATGGAGAAGGTTGATCAAACACATCGACCCCACATAGTAGTGGGAAGAAGAAGAAGAAGAAGAAGAAGGGAAATGAAACTCTTTCTCAGTCTTTTCATTCTGCCAGATCTTGACCATTGAAACTGGCTGTAAAAAGGGTGAGAGGCATTGTTCATGATGCAGGCTACCTTGGTGGTGCATGGTTTTGTATATAGGTCCTGTAAGGATAGTAGAGATATCCCCATGATGCTCCCAGCTGAGCACACAAATCTCTGCAGCACAGTGTCATACTTTTTTGAGCCTTTTCCATACAGATAGAAGGATTTGAAACTTTGAATTTTTTCAGTTGTCTGAGATGATAAACACGATGCCTTGTCTTTCTCATGTGTGGACCATGTTAATTCACTGCTGATGTTGATATTTTTCACATATTCATTAACAGTCTGCCATAGTTGAGCATTTGCTTTGAATAATAGGTATGCTACTGTTTAAAATCATGCTGTGGGACTGCTGTTAGCAGAAAGCAAGATCAAGATGATGCCTGGCTTTGCTGCATTTGATTTATTTTAATGTGAGGCCCCTGACTGGGTGGTATAACATTGCGGGAGTCTTGGTTTATAGACTTTTGGGAACTCCTGATTTATATGACAGTGAGTATATTTCACTATTAAAAGACAGAAAGACATGACTGTTCCTCTTTAATTGCTGACTCCAAATTATTTTGGTAATAGATAGACTGCCATACTTTCTAGAATTTTGCTGCCAAGAAGAAAAATAAATAAAGGAAATGGTTGGATGGATGGAACATTTTGGATAGAATGAAAGAAAGGGCTTTTGTTTTGCCCAGATAAGTACAAATAATAGTTGACAAGAAGAAAACAATGACAACGCCATAATTAAAGGATGGAGTACTCAAGTCAAATATTGAATCAATACATTTAGCATGCCAGGTTTCTTTTGAAACAGGTTCATTAATTTTTTGTAGACTGTAAGATTTCATATTTACCTCCCCTAAATTACCACATAACACCCTTTTGTTCTGTTGAGCCCATGATCAGGGTGTAGCCCATTAGGGAAACAGAGCACTCCATCATATTTGAAATGAATGAAAGCAAAATGTCTTTCCCTGTGTCAACCTAAATAGGCGTTATTGATTTAGCCACCGCATCACAATAATACTTACAGACTTTGATAAATTGATTGTAGGGACTGCTTTCATAGGAGCAGTAAAAGCATGTAAGCTGATTTATATCTGCAGTATTTAACTGACACAGTGTACAAGTGACAAATGTTGCGATTCCATTGTACTCAAATACAAAGACACTAGGCAATATACATTTTATTCTCATTTTTGCAAGGACAAGGCTACCACGTTAATCTCATCTCAAACATATCATAATATAGGGGGATAATTTTGAGTATGATTGCAATAATGTGTCCTGTATACAGAAAACAAACGGAGCAAAATAAAAGTAGCCTGGGCTCATCTGAACCGAATGCCTCTTACAGTTAAGACAACAGAGCCTCCAGTCTTTGTGTCCTTTATGAACAGTCAAAAGGTCCTTTTTGTTACAGCTTTACAAACCCTAAAGGACTTAACTTTGTTATAGAAAAAAATGTTGATGCAGTGTTATCCAATAGTGCAACTGTTTTCTTTGTTTTTCTCTGAGGGTTGCTTTGTCTCCCACCAATAAACATGGAAAATTGTTTTGTAGCCACTCTCTGCACTGCCACTGAAACAAATATTCTGTGGATCTCTCATCTTGAAGGTAGCTTTGAAAAATGAAAGGATTTTGATATGTTGCACAGAAATTTGCAATCTGTTAAATGTTTTATAAATTTCATAAGAACATACCTGCTGGTATAACTTTAGTTTTTGACTCCTACATGAAATAGTATAATTTAGCTTTGTCAGTATCATAAAGCATAGAAATCTACCCCCTATAACCAACATACTGTATGCCAGCGTTTCTCAGCCTTTAAGTATTTGTGACCTGAGTTTTCATAACAGTTTTAATTGTGCGCCCCCCTAACGTTTTTTTGAAACCCTAATAAAATGTATTCCTATAGTTTTTGCTGCTGATACACCGCTACAAGTTTAAAATTTTCCTACGAATAGTGAAATTATGCCACATATGGCAACATTCACGCCCCCTTTTTTGTTACTTTGCGCCCCCTAGGGGGACGCGCCCCACAGTTTGTGAACCGCTGCTGTATGCACTTACAAATTTGGCACATATTTCTAACTAGTGTGTGGCAAGACGGCACAGCTCCAAAGTCCTAGGCGTGAATCCTGTCCCAGGTGTTTGCATGTTCTCCTTATTTATGGATACATGTAAACTGGTTATGTTTGCAGAAGATACCAATCTAGGTGGATTGGCAGATAATATGAAATCCATTGAATCATTACAGAGAGACTTGGATAGCATACAGGCTTGGGCAGATTTGTAGCAGATGAAATTTAATGTCAGTAAATGTAAAATATTACACATAGGAAGTAAAAATGCTAGGTGTGAATACAAAATAGGAGGTCTGAAAATCAAAAGTACACCTTATGAGAAGGATTTAGGAGTCGTAGTGGACTTGTCACTATCAACTGCCAGTGTCCAGAAGCCATTAAAGAAAGCTAACAGAAAGTCAGGTTATGTAGAGCCCTGATGTGTGGAGTACAAGTCCAAGGAGGTTATGCTCAAGCTTTATAACACACTTGTGAGCCATCATCTAGAGTACTGTTATAGAAAAATAAAATATGTATTAGCACAAATAGATATTAATTTAGTAAGAACTATTGTAAGCATTAAAGCGTAGTGTGAATTAGATATGTTAAGTTAATAGTTAAATAAAGGCATTTGCCATATTTCTTTTTTATACAGGAAATATTGGTGGCCAAGAAAGGCCCGTGAGAAGCCAGCTGGAGTAAGGAGTCAGAATAGACAGCAAAGGCATTGTTACGAGTGAGGTCAAGATGAAAAGAAATGATGATATAAACTGTGACTTTCGGCTTGTTAAGGGCTTAGCTCAGTTTGGCCTAATTGGGTCGAGTCTGCGTGATTGTTTATTGCAATAAAACTAATTACTCTGTTTGCCTATCCTTCGACTCCTAGAGACTTCCTTCAAAGTGAGAATCTTTGGCGTATTTTACGCTTCCACACTGTGTGCAGTTTTGGTCTCCAGGCTACAAAAAGGACATAGCAGCACTAGAAAAGGTCAAGAGAAGAGTGACTAGGATGATTCCAGGGCTACAGGGGATGAATTATGAGGAAACATTAAAAGAGCTGAGCCTAAACAGTTTAAGCAAAAGAAAATTAAGGGGAGACATGATTGAAGTGTTTAAAATTATGAAGGGAATTAGTCCAGTGGATTGAGACTGTTATTTTAAAATGAATTCACAGTTGGAAATGTGTTTACGGGTAAATTTCGTACAGACATTAGGAAGTTTTTCTTCACACAGAGAACTACAGACACTTGGAATAAGCTACCAAGTAGCTTGGTAAACAGTAAGACTTTAGTAACTTTCAAAACTCGACTTGATGTTAGAAGAATTCAGAGGAGAGGAATAGCAGGCTTGTTTGGGCTGAATGGCCTGTTCTCCTCTAGATTGTTCAAATGTTCTAATGGATGGGTTTTTCTGCAGGTGTTCAAGTTTTCTTGCCATGTCCTGTTGATTCCGTGGCTCTAAACTAGTGAATATGCCCTGTGAGGTACTCTCTCAGTTTAGGTGGGTTTCTACCTTGCAACATCTTCTCCATCATGAAATAGATTAACCATTTTTGATGATGGATGAATGGATGCATAACATGGTCTTCCTCATTGGAATATTCCTATTTTTTCCAAAATTTGGATGAGAACAGGCCATTCAGCCCAAGCTCACCAATCTTATCCACTTAATTCCTCCAAAACAACATCAACTAGAATTTTGAAGGTCCCTGGACTCCAGCTGCCTATCACCCTGCTTGTTCATTTATTCCAAGTGTCTACGGTTCTCTGTATGAAGGAAAACCTCCTAATGTTTATGTAAAATTTACCCTTAACAAGTTTCAAGCGGTGTCTCCAAATTCTTGTTGAACTCATTTTAAAGTAACAGCCGCAATCCACTGTACTAATTTATTTTATAATTAAAAACAAATTAAATCATGTTTCCTCTAAATCTCCATTTGCTTAAACTGAGTAAGTTCAACTCCTTTAATCTTTCTTCATAACTCATTCCCTGCAGTCCCAGAATCAGCCTAGTTGCTCTTCTCTGCACGTTTTCTAACACTGCTGCCTTTTTTGTAGCCTGGAGACCAAAACTACACGCAGTATTCTAGACAAGGCCTCACTGATAGTGATGAGTCCACTAAGACTAAATCCTTCTCATAAGCAGTACTTGTAATTTTCAGACCTCCCCTTGAGTATTCAAATCTAACATTTTTCCTTACTATTTGTAATATATTTACTAACATTAAATTTCATCTGCCACAGGTCTTCCCAAATCTGTGTGCTGTCCAAGTCCCTCTGTAATGATTCAATGGATTCTAAAATATCTGCCACTACACCTAGTTTTGTATCATTTGCAAACTTAACCAGCTTGTTATTTATATTCCTTTCCAAATAACTTATGTATTGTTATAAAATAAAAAGACACATCATACAAGGTTGTTCATCTTGGTGAGTCCCATATATTGAAAACTGGCAGAGAAAACAAACAAAGAGTGATTTCTTATTTAGATGGTAGTTTTCTCCAGACTGGCCCAAGATGGCATTGATGCATGTTTTAAATGGGAAGACCTGGAAGTGGAGGGCCCAGGACGATGTTGAAGATGGAAGGACTCTCAATCATCCATTCTGCAGATGGAAGAAGAGAAAAGGAATTAGACAACAGTGTCATCCTCTGGTTCAGAGTGTAACAATCTTGATGTCCCAAAAACACGCACTATTTGAAATCCTGAACACACAATACTGTGAACAAACCACAAGGCTCAGTCCTTTGTGCTTCTCTTCGGCCGCCTCCACTCCCCTCTCACAAGCTCCATCTTCTCCCTCCCGACTCAAATGGAGTGAGGCGGCCCCATTTATGCCACACCCGGATGTGCTCCAGGTGCTCCCTGATGATCTTCCAGCAGCACTTCCTGGTGTGGCGGAAGTGCTGCCCTTGCACCCAGAAGCACTCTGGGCATATCTGGTACCTGTTCCGGCAGCACTTCCCGGTGTGGCGGAAGTACTGTTGTCTTTGGCTCAGGAACCATCCAGGCATACCCTGGTAGTGACCACAAACCCCCACAGAGCTGAGCTTCCCAGCTCCGTGTTCCTGATGGAATCCAGGGGGGCTGCCCTCTTATGTCCAGGGGGAGGTATTGCCCCTCTCCTGGTCTTTCTGGGTTCCAGGTGTCCCGGTGGGGCAAGATCTCTGGCCATCTGCCACAAGATTTTTATGCACCAGTCTGTTTGTAATCTTTTTGTTGCTTTCTCATAGAATTCCAGCATATTAATAGCATATGCTCTCACCCACCTGAACCAGTGCTGATTGTTTTTGCAGGCAGCAAAATGAATTCGGAAAGATCTGGACAACCTTCAGAACTGGGTGAACACCTGGAAAATGCAGTTTGCAAAGTGCAAAGTGCTACACATGTGCAAAAAGAACATGTTATAAATACAAGATGGGAAATACTGAGCTACAGGAAGCAACCTCTGAAAAGGATTTTGGGGTTTATGTTATAACATTTTCACTGACTAATGAATGCACAAAAGCAATTAAAAATGCAAATAAAAGGTTAGGTGATATCATAAGAACTGTTGAATTTAAGTCAAAGGACCTTAGGCTCAAACTACATAATGCGATAGTAAGACCACATCTGGAGTGCTGTGTGCAGTTCTGGTCACCATAGTACATGAAAGACACAGCAGCAGTTGAAGCTGTGCAGAGGAGAGCAACCAGGGGCATCCCAGAACTTAAGGACACGTTCTACTCCATCATACTCCGAGAATTAAACCTGTTCAGTCTTGAGCAAAGAAGACCGTGTTGCAACCTAATCCAGGTATTTAAAATTCTCAAAGGCAGTTTGAAATTAGATCCATCAGCATTCCTTCGGGTAAATGGTGAATCACATACTCCAGGACACGAAGGGTGAATCCTGTACTTGAAGACATCAGTGGCAATTAAAGGGAAGTGCATTTAAGACTCAAACCAGGAAGTCGTGAGACTCTGGAACAAACTATCAAAACATGGAGTAGAAGCAGAAACCTAGACAACTTTTAAGAGGAATCTGGATGAGATATTAGGACAGCTTAGCTATTAGCTAAACAAAAAAGCTTGACTTAGTGAATGGTCTCCTCTCGTTTGTCACATTTCTTATTTTCTTGGTACAACACCCTAGTACTACTTATTTTCTTATGCAAATTCAAGTTCTTCACTTTATCCGAATGGCCAAAATCAATTAGGTCACTTTTGTTTTCATGAAGTTGAAGAAAGCTCTCTGCTGTCCAGGCTTTGATTTGATTAAAACACTCAGCAAAGGACTCGATTTGTCAAGTATTTTCAGAGATCAGAGACAGATAAATCTGAATAAGATCTGCATAGTAGTAATACATAATATTGTGCTTCTTCAATATATTTGTCAATTGAAGCATATAAAGAGAGAACAAGACAGACGTCCGGGGAACTCCACATGCCAATGGAGCATATGAAGAAAAGCAATCGCCAATTTTAGCAGAAAAAGACCTCCATTTGAGATATGATGTAAACCACTTCAAGGTTGTTACCTGAATGCCAACCATAAGTAGATAAAATGAACAACTGTATCAAAAGATGAGCTCAAGCCCAGATGAAGTAAAACACCACAGTTCCCAGCAAGGAATAAATCATTTATTACCTTTATGAAGGGCTGATTTTATACTGTGGTGAACCCTAAAAGCTGACTGAAATTTAATTATCATCAAGATAAATGCAGAGTTGCTGATCCGCCACCTTCTGTAGGACTTGACACCTGAACACCAGCAAAACCAAGGAGCTGGTGGTGGATTTTAGGAGGCCCAGACCCCTCATAGACCCAGTGATCATCAAAGGTGACTGTGTGCAGATGGTGCAGACATATAAATATCTGGGAGTGCAGCTGGATGATAAATTAGACTGGACTGCCAATACTGATGCGCTGTGCAAGAAAGGACAAAGCCGGTTATACTTCCTTAGAAGGCTGGCTTCCTTCAACATCTGCAATAAGATGCTGCAGATGTTCTATCAAACAGTTGTGTCGAGCGCCCTCTTCTACGCAGTGGTGTGCTGGGGAGGCAGCATTAAGAGGAAAGACACCTCACGCCTGGACAAACTGGTGAGGAAGGCAGGCTCTATTGTTGGCATGGAGCTGGACAGTTTAACATCTGTGGCAGAGCGAAGGGCGCTCAGCAGGCTCCTATCAATTATGGAGAATCCACTGCATCCACTAAATAATGTCATCTCCAGACAGAAGAGCAGCTTCAGCGACAGACTGCTGTCACTGTCCTGCTCCACAGACAGATTGAGGAGATCGTTCCTCCCCCAAACTATGCGACTCTTTAATTCCACCCGGGGGGGGGGGGGGGTAAACGTTAATATTTAACATTATACATAGTTATTGTCTGTTTTTTCACCTGTATTATTATCATTCTTTAATTTAATATTATTTATTGTATCAGTATGCTGCTGCTGAAGAATGTGAATTTCCCATTGGGATTAATAAAGTATCTATCTATCTATCTATCTATCTATCTATCTATCTATCTATCTATCTATCTATCTATCTATCTATCTATCTATCTATCTATCTATCTATCTATCTATCTATCTATCTATCTATCTATCTATCTATCTATCTATCTATCTATCTTTGGCTAAGAAGGGCACTTTAGTAAAAGGCCTATTATCACTTAAGACGGAAGGATACAGGTGCAATTTATTAAGCAGTAGTTCAACCACAGCATGTTTACAATGTGAGGGTACAACTCTACCACCTAAGCTACTATTATTTATACAAAGAATCACAGGAGCAATCGTGTCCCACAAGGACCTCATAAGATATCCAAGGATGACTTTCCAACTTCCCATGGTGAGCTTATAATTTCATATGCAAAACCACTTCGGTCAAATCTACAAGTGTCCCAGGTACAAACCTAGCATAATGTAATATATATTTCACTTCACTCAAAAATGGGGTATGTGAAAAGACCTACAATAATTCCAGTAATCTTCTCAGTTAGAGAAGTTAAAATATCTGTCACAAGTAAAATGTACAATAGAAAATTTATAGTATTAAATAGAGCTGTTGGACTTTGTGAGTTTTAAGCAATAATGTGATCTAGCAAGCTTGCTAGATTCTTGAAATTCAGACAGGTTGTTCTTGAAGAATTCGTACAAGATTTGCAGTCTATCTTTCTTCCCTCTCTGTTCTGCACTCCTGCAGCTTCTTCAGAGTGGCCGAGTCCCATCATTCATCCATGGACATGACTTAGACCTTTGCCTTCTGACTTTAATTGGAGCACAGGAGAATGTAATGGAAAAAAAGAAAACTATATCTACAGTGCTGCGGTGGGCTGGCGCTCTGCCCAGGGTTTGTTTCCTGCCTTGTGCCCTGTGTTGGCTGGGATTGGCTCCAGCAGACCCAATAAACCAATAATTGGGGTTTTATTTTCTCTAAATAAAAAAAATTGCAATTAATTACAGTAAATCCTACAATGGAGTAATTTACTTTTGTCTTTTAACTTTGCATTTTTATTTGTGCATTTAAAAGCTTGATCAGTTTGTAAGACATGATTTATAAAAACTTGTATTCTCTCTAACTAACCCTCAACACCTTATAGTGTAATATATCACTTGGGCCTCTGAAGCACAGCCAGAGAATACGTCCATTCAGAGCCGCACTGAGGTCAATAAAGTGGCAGGGAGAGTCCCAGGGTGACAGTGACACAAGGAAAGAGAAAGAGAGGAGACATCACTTTGGCAGTACACCAGTCCCTCGTCATCTCATTTCTCAGAGAACACAAAGAATGTTGCACTCAGCAAGCAAACTTTAATTCAATTGTCATTTTGTTATATTTTTAATAAAAGTAGCCATCCTGAGAGGCTTTCATTTTAATATCATTTTCAAGATAGGTGACTTCTACTTCTATAAAACTGTTCCTGTTTCTTCAACCATTTGCAAACTTTGTATTCACTGACACTCCTAGCCAAACTGGGGCCCTAAGCGGAATCTTCTTGGGTATGAATTTACTACATTAGTATTTCTTATAACATCTTTAATTTAAACAATAAATCAATAAATAATAAACAAAGAAGCACACATCACAAACTTAACTGTAACTTTCAACATCAAATACAAATACTTTTTTTTTAAATAATCAGAACTTGAAAGTGAATGTCAGGGGCTCTTCAGTCTGTTTGTTGCATATCACCACAGCATACATC
The DNA here is from genome assembly GCF_900747795.2 of Erpetoichthys calabaricus. Classification (NCBI taxonomy): domain Eukaryota; kingdom Metazoa; phylum Chordata; class Cladistia; order Polypteriformes; family Polypteridae; genus Erpetoichthys; species Erpetoichthys calabaricus. Next base: position 28,631,146 of record NC_041397.2, read on the forward strand.
CACATTTTCTGCAGGCAAAGTCATCTATAAGGTCAATACATAACAGCTTCTGTGCCAGGTCTGAGCTGATTCTGATGATCGCCAAGCTGCTTAAATGTTTTTATACCGTGGATGACCCAAAATGACCTTGCAAAACAAGATTTTAGAAATGTTTCCATATTTGTTAACAATAAAACAAAACTGAAATATCCAATTGGCTCAGGTATCCTTACCCTTTACTGAGTAAACCTTGTTGAAGCACCTTTGGCAGGGATTCCAGCTTGGAATTTTCTTGGGTCTGATGCGACAAGCTTGGCACACCCAGATTTGAGGATTCTCTGCCATTCTTCTTTGCAGATCTCCTCAAGCTCTGTAAGATTGGATGGAGACCATCAGTGGACATCTATTTTCAGGTCTCCCCAGAGATGTTTGACTGGGTTTAAGTCTAGGATCTGGCTGGACCACTCAGGGACATTCACAGAGTTGTTCCTAAGTCAGCTCTGTGTGGTCTTTACTTTGTGCTTATGGTCATTGTCCTCTTGGATGGTGATCATTTGGTCGAGTCTGGGATTCAGAGTGCTTTGGCGCAGGTTTTCATTAAGGATATCTCTGTATTTTTCTCCATTCACCTTTTCCGTATCCCTTACTTGTCTCCCTGACCCTTGCCACTGAAAAACAACTGCACAGCGTGATGCTTTTACCACTATACTTCATTGTTGGAATAGTATTTTGCAGGTGATAAGCAGTGTCTGGTCTCCAGAAGTGTCACTTAGAATTGAGATCTCGCTTAGAACTGAGAGAAAACAGTTCACTCTTGGTGTCATCAGTCCAGAGAATCTTGTTTCTCATAGTCTGAGAGTCCTTTAGGTGCCTTTTTGTAAATTCAAGCAGGTTTTCATACGTTGTCTGCACTCTCTACCATAAAGCCCAGATTAGTGAAGTGTTGCATTGGTGGTTCACTTTCTGGAAGTTTCTGCCATTTCCATACAGGTTTTCTGGCGCTCAACCAGAGTGATAATCGGGTTCTTGGTCACCTGGCTCTTCTCCCACAATTGATCATTTTGGCTGGGCAGCCAGCACTATGAAGAGTCTTGGTTGCGAAAAACCATATTCCATTTAAGAATTATGGAAGCCGCTAAGCTCTTGGGAACTTTCAAAGTTTTAGTCATTTTTTTGTAGCCTTTTCTAGATCTGCGACTTGACACAATCCTGACTCTAAGCTTTGCAGGAAATTCCTTCAAACTCATGACTTGGTTTTTGCTCTGATGCATAGTGTCAACTGTGGAATCTTCTATAGACAGGTGTCTGCTTTGCCCAATCAAGTCTAATGAAGTGAACTGACCACAGGTGAAACATGCTGTAGAAACATCTAAATGATGATCAATAGAATTGGAGGCAAAGGTGTTATAGGAAAGGTTCTGAATACCCATGTCAACTTGATATTCAGGGATTTTTATCTTTGAAAAAAAACTGCAAACATTTCTAAAATTCTGTTTTAGGAATTCTTCCCATGGGCTCACCACCTATGAGAGGGGCCAAGGAGGTCGGGTGCAGTGTAAGTTGGGTGGTGGCTGAAGGTGGGGATCTTGGCGGTCTGATCCTCGGCTACAGAAACTGGCTCTTGGGACGTGGAATGTCACCTCTCTGAAGGTGAAGGAGCCTGAGCTAGTGCGCGAGGTCGAGAGGTTCCGGCTAGATATAGTCGGGCTCACCTTGACGCACAGCTTGTACTCTGGAACCAATCTCCTTGAGAGGGGCTGGACTCTCTACCACTCTGGAGTTGCCCCCGGTGAGAGGCGCCGAGCGGGTGTGGGCATACTTATTGCCCCCCGACTTGAAGCCTGTACATTGGGGTTTACCCCGGTGGATGAGAGGGTAGCCTCCCTCCGCCTTCGGGTGGGGGGACGGGTCCTAACTGTTATTTGTGCGTATGCGCTGAACAGCAGTTCGGAGTACCCACCCTTTTTGGAGTCCCTGGAGGAGGTGCTAGAAGGCATACCTTCTGGAGACTCCCTCGTTCTGCTGGGAGACTTCAATGCTCACGTGGGCAATGACAGTGAGACCTGGAAAGGCGTGATTGGGAGGAATGGTCCCCCCGATCTGAACTTGAGCGGTGTTTTGTTATTGGACTTCTGTGCTCGTCACAGATTGTCCATAACGAACACCATTTTCAAGCATAAGGGTGTTCATATGTGCACTTGGCACCAGGACACCCTAGGCCTCAGTTTGATGATCGACTTTGTGGTCGTGTCGTTGGACCTGCAGCCACATGTCTTGGACACTCGGGTGAAGAGAGGGACGGAGCTGTCAGCTGATCACCACCTGGTAGTGAGTGGGCTTCGATGGTGGGGGAGGATGCCGGTTATGAGGGTCTGCTGGGAACGTCTGGCAGAGTCCCCTGTCAGAAGTAGTTTCAACTCCCACCTCCGGCAGAACTTCGACCACATCCAGGTCGGTGGGGGACATTGAGTGCGAATGGGCCATGTTCCATGCCTCTATTGTTGAGGCGGCTGACGGGAGCTGTGGCCGTAAGGTGGTCGGTGCCTGTCGTGGCAGCAATCCATGGTGGACACCGGCGATGAAAGATGCCGTCAAGCTGAAGAAGGAGTCCTACTGGTCCCTTTTGTCCTGTGGGACTCTGGAGGCAGCTGATAGGTACCGGCAGGCCAAGCGGAATGCGGCTTTGGTGGTTGCTGAGGCAAAAACTCGGGCATGGGAGGAGTTTGAGGAGGCCATGGAGAACGACTTTCGGACGGATTTGAGGAGATTCTGGTCCACCATCCGGTGTCTCAGGAGGGGGAAGCAGTGCAGTGTCAACACTGTATATGGTGGGGGTGGTGCGCTGCTGACCTCGACTTGGGACGTTGTGGGTCGGTGGGGGGAGACCTCCTCAATCCCACTAACATGCCTTCCAATGAGGAAGCAGAGCCTGGGGACTCGGAGGTGGGCTCCCCCACCTCTGGGACTGAGGTCACCGAGGTGGTCAAAAAACTCTTTGGTGGCAGGGCCACAGGGGGTGGATGAGATATGCCTGGAGTTCCTCAAGGCTCTGGATGTTGTAGGACTGTCCTGGTTGACACGCCTCTGCAACGTCGCATGGACATCAGGGACAGTGACTTTGGATTGGCAGACTGGGGTGGTGGTCCCCCTCTTTAAGAAGGGGGACCAGAGGGTGTGTTCCAACTACAGAGGGATCACACTCCTCAACCTCCCTGGAAAAGTCTATTCAGGGGTCCTGGAGAGGAGGGTCCTTCGGATAGTTGAACCTTGGATTCAGGAGGGACAGTGTGGTTTTCATTCTGGTCGTGGAACAGTGGACCAGCTCTACACCCTTAACAGGGTCTTGGAGGGTGCATGGGAGTTTGCCCAACCAGTCTACATGTGTTTTGTGGACTTGGAAAAAGCGTTCAACCGTGTCCCTCGGGGAATCCTGTGGGGGGTACTCCGAGAGTATGGGGTAACGGACTCCCTGATAAGCGCTGTTCGGTCCCTGTACGATCGTTGTCAGAGCTTGGTCTGCATTGCCGGCAGAAAGTCAAACCCATTTCCAGTGAGAGTTGGAATCCGCCAGGGCTACCCTTTGTCACCGATTCTGTTCATAACTTTTATGGAAAGAATTTCCAGGAGCAGCCAGAGTGTTGAGGGGGTCCAGTTTGGTGGACTCAGGATTGGGTCACTGCTGTTTGCAGATGATGTTGTCCTGTTTGCTTCATCAGGCCGTGATCTTTAGCTCTCTCTGGATCGGTTCACAGCTGAGTGTGAAGCGGCTGGGATAGGAATCAGCACCTCCAAATCCGAGACCATGGTTCTCAGCCGAAATAGGGTGGAATGCCCTTTCAGGGTTGGGAGTGAGATCCTGCCCCAAGTGGAGGAGTTGAAGTATCTCGGGATCTTGTTCACGAGTGTAGGAAGAATAGAGCGGGAGATCGACAGGCGGATCGGTGTGGCGTCCACAGTGATGCGGGCTCTGCATCTGTCTGTCGTGGTGAAAAAGGAGCCAAGCCGCAAGGCAAAGCTCTCAATTTACCAGTCAATCTACGTTCCTACCCTCAACTATGGTCATGAGCTATGGGTAGTGACCGAAAGAACAAGATCGCGAATACAAGTGGCTGAAATGAGTTTCCTCCGCAGGGTGTCTGGGCTCTCCCTTAAAGATAGGGTGAGAAGCTCAGTCATCCGGGAGGGGCTCAGAGTAGAGCCGCTGCTCCTCCGCATTGAGAGGAGTCAGATGAGGTGGCTCGGGCATGTCTAACTGGGAGGAGGCCCCGGGGAAGACTCAGGACACGCTGGAGGGACTATGTCTCTCGGCTGGCCTGGGAACACTTTGGGATTCTCCCGGAAGAGCTAGAAGAAGTGGCCGGGGAGAGGGAAGTCTGGGCATCTCTGCTCAAGCTGTTGCCCCCGCGACCCGATCTCGGATAAGCGGAAGAGGATGGATGGATAGAATTCTGTAATGGATTTTAGAACAAGGCTACAACATAGCAAAATATGAAAAAAAGATTCTGAATACTTTCTGCGGGCAATGCGGCATAGTGGTTAAAGCTTTGTACTTCAAACCCTGAGTGTGAAGATCCTATTGCTGACACTGTGTGTCCGTAAGCAAGTCACTTCACCTGCCTGTGTCCCGCTTGGAAAAACAAAAGAAATATAACCATTTGTGTCTCAAGTTACCTTGGATAAAGGTGTCAGCCAAGAAAGTAAATGTAAGCACTATAAATTTCAACCATTAGTCTCTTTAAGTGAATTAATTTTAGGTGTTGTGATAAAAAATTAGGCAGTAAACTGAAAACAGTTTGGGGATGGCCACCCCATGTAATGAAAAATCAGTAAAAGAAAAGAAACATGTCTTTACAGAAGTGGAGTTCACAACTGAACTGACTAACAGCTTGAGACTGTGCTATAAATATAGTGGATAGGAGAAAGAGGTGGAGTCAGGGTGGCTGGAACAGGAACTGATGAGGCAGGAAGGTGGATTGTGGGTACCGGAAATGATGTCATCAGAGTTTGCCGGAAGTGACGTCAACAGTGGGCGGACTGGTAGTGATGTCATTGAGAGGCAGGGCCTTCAGCTAAACTGCATGAGAGCAAAAGGAGAGAGGATCAGGTGAGAGCACCAACCCCATGTCTGGCTGATGAATAACACTATTTGAGCCTGTATACTGTCCCCCATGTGCAGGTGTGTGACAGTGTATACATAGTAAATCTCATGTAATATATAACATTAGTTATTTTTAGTGCTCACAGTGCAAGTCTCCATATTAACATAAAACTATACATGACTCCTGAGAAAACTCTAAAAACTTAAGAAGTCAAAGGACAAATTAAAAATTGCCTAACCAACTACTCATAACAAAGTGCAAGACCCAAAAAAAAGTAAGAATTGCACAAGAGCGGTCACCAGTCCACTCAGATTCCCAGAAATAGCACTTCTCAAGATATCTAAAATACCAGATACAGTATGCTTGGCCCGGTGCTGTTAGGATGTTAATGAACAGTGTAAGACAGAACAACAACAACAACAATGACAACATTTATTTCTATAGCACATTTTCATACAAACAATGTAGATCAAATTTCTTTATAAGATGAAATAAAAAGAAAATTAATATAAATATAAATAAATAAGATTAGGCAATAATATTATACAGTACAGTACAGTAACACAGACAGCTGTAAAGTGTTGGGACACCTGTTGGCAAACCCCATATAATATAAACAATTTGGATTTGTAGATTCCACATGGGCTGGACGGGCATCCCGGCCAAGAGAAGGAGCAGACCTGGGAGGAAGGACCGGAAAGCGTGGACAGACAGCCCATTAAAAAGAGAAAATATCGCTGGGGGTTTTTTATTCCTCAGCACGCTATAGATAGCAGCAGCCCTGGTTATCGGTGCCCAGTGAGAAGTCAGCAGGGCATGCTGGGAAATGTAGTCTGGCAGGGCAGCCCTGATGGGGTCACGGGGTACTGCAAGAGAATGCTGCAGGGAGACAAGCTCCCTACTGTGATGGACTTCCATGTGACCCGGAAGTACTTTGATCGGGCAGTACTTCGATCCTGGGTCTGTAATAAAAGGGACCGCACTCCCTTATCCAGGCGAATCAGAGCTGGGAGGTAGAGAGGCAACACTTGACTGGAGGAGGGAAGAGCGGTGGTGAGAACATTATTGTGAGGAGAAAAAAAAATGTGTTTTTTGTGTTTATTGTGATATATTTGAGAGGAGTTGGTTAATAAATCAACCTTTATTTGAACCCGGAACTGTGCTAGTGTGTTCACGGTGGGGTTTGGGCTTGCTGAGGCCCGGGTTTCCTTCACAGTTATAAAAGAAAGAAATGAAAAATATCACTGCAGATGCGAGTCTTAAAAATAGACTGTTTCAAGATGGCGCCACTTCCAGACTTCAGGCAGGAAGAGGTGGGTCCAGGCAGGTGGACAGTGGAAGTGACGTCAAAGGTGGTAAAGCCGGCTATCATCCGCTCTGCAGGGGGAGGAAGAGATAAGGTATTAGTTAACAGCGCCCACTTGTATATCCATTAGAAGTCTCATCAAGACTGAAGATGAAGTAAATCATTGCATTTCTTATGAACACCCCGAATTAGGACAACTTATGCTAATTCATTTGACTGGGTTGTATTTTGATATTATGTTGTTTACTCATTTACTCTTTCACAATAAGACCGTAACAAAGGCTTCTTTTGGTCTTCATAACACTTATCAAACATTAGTAGATAAGTCATTCATCTCAACTCTCAGCATGGAAAAATTACTTATGAATATGAAGGCGACCTCGTACTGAAATATGCAGTATCAAGAAATATGTCTCCTTTAAGCCACTTTAACCATTCTAAATAACATGGTGCAGAGGAATAACAACTTTACTGATGCTCACTAATGTAATTTTAGAGTAACCATGCCGGCCTGTAGTCAGCAATCAACCATCACCCTCTGATGAGAGTTATGCAACTAGATAGATAGATAGATAGATAGATAGATAGTATCTATCTATCTATCTATCTATCTATCTATCTATCTATCTATCTATCTATCTATCTATCTATCTATCTATCTATCTATCTATCTATCTATCTATCTATCTATCTATCTATCTATCTATCTATCTATCTATCTATCTATCTATCTATCTATCTATCTATCTATCTATCTAGTTGCATAACTCTCATCAGAGGGTGATGGTTGATTGCTGACTTTCAAGGTGTGTATTTGGAATGCATGCTGTGCTATTGTGTTCACTTATGAAAAATTTGAGATCACTAGTTTTTTTCCAACATCTCCTGATTCACCAGTACAAGGAAACCTCAACATATTACTGTGATTTGCACGAAAGAAGAGCAACATGCAGTGATTTGTTTTTTGTGGTGTGCCTGCTGCCGATATTTATCGAAGACATGGGGCACAGTATAGGGAAAGTGTTTTGTCGCGAAGATGTGTGTATGAATGGATAGAGAAGTTCAAGGTAGGTCGCCATAGTGTCAGCCATGAAGAAGGAGCCGGACACCCATCCACATCCACGACTGATGACAACAATATGGTGTTCATCTAATCATACAAGACATCAAACTTTTTTTATGTTGTGTTTCTTAAATAAAAAGGTTAAAAAAGGTCAGACCTGAAGATCTAGAAACTCTGTTAATTATGTAAGTTATTAAAATCTGGGTTCAGTATGGCTCCTTGAGGGACAACCACGGTGGATATTCTCCACTCAATTGCTGTTTCCTCACTATCATCAAATTTTCATCTATCAGCAGACATTGCCCTCCATCCCTAATGATTCATATTTAAGTAGCCCTTTGGGTCAGTGTATTGATCAGCCAGTGCTGAATTTATGTGAAGTAAACTTTTCAGAAAGAAGGCAAAGAAAAAAAAATAGACACAACCCAGCATGCTGTAAATCCGCACCAAAACACACAGTATGTGGATTTTTTATTTATTTTGTAGAGAAAAGCCAAGCAAAATGACACCTTTTATTGGCTAACTAGAAAGATTACAATATGCAAGCTTTCGAGGCGGAAAAGTGACCATATATATTAACAGTAAAAATGATATTCTTAAGTAAAATGTAAGACACTGATTCATAATTAGGCAAGAGACATTTGTTACATCTGCTGTATTTCCTGTGCTTCAAGAGTCTTCTGGGTTTAAATCTTAAACAAGAACTGCTCCATCTGCCTTAATTTACAAGAACTAATGGTCAATACATTCTCTGATGCATTCTGATGCAGCACCATCTGCTACGAACTCTAACAGCAAATTCAAATTCTGTCTGTGTCTACAAATAGATGAAATTCTGAATGCAGCAAAGGCTGCCAGATTCCCCCCAGAAAACTAAAAGATAAAACAACCTCAATAAATATTGCTTGCACTTCACATAATTCTTAAAAAATCTGGAGAAGAGGGATAAGCAGCTTTTTCTTGAACCAGAATAGCAGGTGTCAGTTTGCGGCACCACAACTCATGTGGGTCAAGGCTTGTTTTTACTTGGGATTATGTGGCTGCTTGAACAAACAAACTGACACAATGTGTGAAATTCAGGGTCTCGATGAGAAAGTCACCACAGCATTCAACTTGCACCAAACATCAAGCTCGGCCTTATTGCTGTCTCTGTGACCTGAAATAAGCCCCTTAGCTTATGTGAAATGAATATTCAAGAATCACTACTGAGTTAAGTAGGAGAAATCAACCTGACGTCTAAAACTTTGGTTTAGTATTGAAATTTAGTCACTTTATTAAAAAACAGAGTAGGAGCTCTTACTCTTACTCCTACTCGTTCAATGCTTGCATGTACTGGGTGTTGGGCAAGGTCGTGGGGTCCAGCAGCTGTGGGGCATCTGTAGGTGAAGAAAGATTCACCTGACAATGCTGTGACGATGCTGTGATCTTCGTGGAGTCAATGGAGGCTCTGATCAGGCCTACATTGAGTGTCTGGGCTTGCAAGTGTCCTGGATAAAAACCAAGATCAAGGCCTTTAATGAACTTTTGGGCACAGCGATCAGCAGTGTGTCTGTTTGCGGAGAGAGTGTTGACCTTGTCAAGAGGTTTACTTACCTTGGCACTGACATTCATGTATCTGGTGACTCTTCCTATGAAGTCAGTAGACGGATTGGGAGAGCATGGGGAGTCATAAGATCACTGGAAAGGGGTGTGTGGTGCTCCCAATATCTATGCAAAAGGACAAAGGACCAAGTCTTTAGAGTCTCCTTGGACTGGAATCCTTGGGTACCATTGGTTTGACTTTGTGTCAAATGAGCGGTTGCTCATGGAGTCCTGAATGAGGCACATTGCCTGCATTGTGAAGGAGCGTCAGTTATGGCACTATGGCCATGTGGCGCGTTTCCGAGGGTGATCCAGCTCATAAGATCCTCATTGGTGGGGATGCAAGTGGCTGGACCAGGCCATGGGGTCGCCCATGTAACACCTGGCTGTGGCAGATAGAGGGTCTTTTCCGGAGGGTGGGAGTGGACTGCGTGTCTGCCTGGGGGGTTGCCAACCAGGATCCAGAGTTGTTTCATCATGTAGTGGGTGAGGCAACGCACTGTACCAGTGCATGCTCCCCAACTTAACTTGACCTGACTTATTAAAAAAGAGTTTTGAGAATTGTGACGAGACATATCAACAATAGATGGACTCCTGGTTTGGCCGTTCTGTAGTACATGTTGTACATTCTCCCCATAGCTGTGTGAGTCTTCTCTGTATATTTTGGTTTCCACACACATTCCATGCTAGGTTACTTCCAGCCACTTATTAACTAGAGTTATCCCAGCAGCATTTGAAGTAAAACAGAAGGCAGTCCCGGATTGTGTGTCAATCCATTATTGATATTTCCATCCCCATGCTAAAATCAACTTTTCTCCACATTCTCAACACTGTAGAATCAGAATCTGAAGTTAGTTTGATAGCAGATTTTTGACCCCACCACAAACCATCCATTTACACGGAGGTAAAGAGACCTGCTGCATTTGTAGCATTGTAGGGATGAGGGTCTTAGCCCAATTTGTGAGTGACGCACACTGATAAAAACTTGAGTGGGGTTTCGTGCAAGTTGCTGTTAAGTAAGGCAGCATCAAGCATGACTCAAACGTACCAAAGGAAATCTCTCAGTCCCAAAAAAGGTTTGTTTTAAAAACGTTTACTGAAAATTCAGACCAAACAGTCCACACAAGAATAGTGAACTGTTGTTATACACGTAGAATAAAAGGCAAAACAAAAGGAATAATGCTACTTCTTGTTAAACTTCAATTGTTTCTATACTTTAGAATGAGTTATTTCTCTTTGAAATCACATTCAGTACGTTCTAATTCTATGGCGTTGCACATACAACTGAGCACGTTAAGGCACAATATGAAACTGTATGCCTTCCATGCCATCCTTATGGGAAGTCAGGGCACTAACTGAGACTAATCTATGGTCAGAGGGACACGAAATAGTTAGAATATAGCAATTCAATTCAGCTAGTGGGGGTTATAAGGACCACCCAAATGCTATGCACTAATTTATAGGCAAATATTTAATATACTGTAACTAACTAAGAAAATACTTCTATCAACTTAACATGACCTAAACAACTGGCAAATGGCTCTTACAATATGAATGTTGTGACCACAAGGGGCTGCCATTGAGCCCTAAACCTCAGACATGATATCACTCAACACAGTCCCAGGTTCAAATAAAGGAGTTTTATTTCACTAAATGAATCACAAAACATGCACAAACAACCAAACCACAATTATAAAGCCAATGAATCTTCATTCTCTCCTCCCGCTCCTCTTGTTAAGTGTCACTCACTGCCTCCCAAGTTTGACTTTTCTAGATGAGTAGGTGGGCTCCTTTTAAGCTGGATCTGGGAATGCATCTGGTGCCATAGTGAGTCCACTTGGAAGCACTTCTGTTTCAAGTGGAAACCAGGGAGGTCCTCCCCTGACAATGCCTTCTAACAGTACCCCAACAAGACTGCTCTCCTGGACTTCATCTCTAATGTATCCCTGCAGGTGCCCAAACTGGCAATTCTCTTGAGGAGCATTGCCACCTGTCGTATAGGGGATGGAACTTCTCCTGGCCTATGGCATCCTCTGGTTCATCCTTTATATACCTCCAGCCAGGCAAGAAATCAATTTCCCGTTCAGCAGACATATCTGTCTGTTCTTTATGGTGCTTACACTGTTTAATAAACCATTTACCGTTAAGCCGATAGCCACCAACAATCAGGGGCTTAATAGCTGCATAGGAGCCTGGTGTGAGTTAGTGTGAGCCTATGGATGAGAGTGCTGTGAGATGAACTCAGATCATGTCCTTACTTAGCTTTTGCTTTGGTCCAAGTTATTTTGGGAAAGGCTACAGCGTTCCATGGCCAAGTAATGGATCCAAAAACGTGTTCTAAATGTGAAAGAATGGAAAAAGATATATTTGAATGATTCAAAATGGAAAAGTTTTCTAAATTTATCAGAACAATTGTTAAGGTTATGTAAATTTTCTGTGTGCTTTTCTATGTGGCACAGTAGTTAAGACTTTGGACTTCAAACCCTAAGGTTATGGATTGAAATCCTACCTGTGACCCTGAGCAAGTCAAGATTCAAGAGTTTTATTTGTCACACACAGTTATACAGGTACAACGTGCAGGGAAATGAAAAGCTGGTTCACTTCAAGATTGTGCAAAACAAAAACAAACACACAGTAGAATAAATAATAAAATTCAAAAAAGATAAAAAATTAAATAAAATTAACTATGAGTAACTACATTAATTTAAATTAAGTTAAACTAGATTAAGTTGAACTCTGAAAAACTGAAACAGTAAAAACAGCAAAAAGTATAAAGTGGTTGTGCAGTAGTTAAAGTGAGTTTTAGTTCGAATATTTGCTGGCATATTAGAGTTTAGGATTCTGATGGCCTAAGGGTGAGTCCTTCATTTTTGCCATTAGATTGTACAGCCGCTTGCCTGAGTTGAGTCTGTTGCTGGGGTGGGTTGAATTCATAATTATTCTAATTGCCCTTGTCCTACAGCACTTAGTCCTGCAGAGAAGGCAGTGCCAACCTTAAGATGCGCTCTACCAAACACACCACTCTCTGCAGGGCTTTGCAATTTCAGACTAAGCAATTCCCAAACCATGATGTGCAGCTCTGTGTTAGGGTGCACTATATGGTGCCAGTGTAAAACGTTTTCAAAATAATTGGTGAAACCTTGAATTTTCTCAGCTGCCTCAGGTGATGAAGGTCTTGCCTTCCTGACCTGAGTTTGTGTGTGCTGGGCCAAGGACTATGTCAGGTCCTTGGCGATGTACACCCCCAGGTACTTCCAGGTACCGTCTTATCTGGAACTCCATTTATACTGATGGGACTGTAGATCTGCTGCTGCTTCTGCATGAAGTCCATCACTAGATCCCCGGTCTTCCTGACACTCAGTGAGAGGTTATGAATGCGGCACCTCACTGCCAGGTTCTTCACCTCGTCCAGATAGGCCTCTTCGTTACTGTTGGAAATGAGGCCTCAAACTCAACAATGGGTGTTAGAGCTGTGCTTGGCCCAGTACACAGCCTTGTGGAATTCCTATGTTGACAATGATAGTGCTGGAGAAGCAGGTGCCTGCACTCATCACCTGAAGCCTGCCCGTTAGAAAATCCAGCAGCCAGTCAAAGAGGGGGTTGTTCAGACCTAGGAGGTCAATAAGTGGGGGACAAGGATGTTAAAGGCTGAGTTGTAGTCTATAAACAACAGTCTGACATAATTTCTCTTGTTGCTGTCTATGTGAGACAAAGAGGTGTGTAGAATATGTGAGATGGTGTCATCTGTACACCTGTTTGTATGATATGCAAACTGGAGTGGATCAAAGTCCCTTGGAAGGAAAGAGCAGAAGAAGTCTTTGATTATCCCCTCGAAGCACTTCATAACAAGAGACATGAGTGCTACAGGGCGGTAATCATTAAGGCATGTGAGTTTGTTGTTCTTTGGTATCGGTGCAATAAAAGACTTTTTAAAACAGGTAGGATCCACAGACTGGGCTAAACAGAATGCCCCTGGGGATTCCATCCAGATCTGGTGCTTTCCGGCAGTTCACATACCACAGAGCAAGGTTATTATAGTTTTGCTTTTTTACATTAGTTTTTATTTATATATTATTTCTGATCTTACTTGTAGAGAAAAGCCAAGCAAAATGACACCATTTATTGGCTAACTAAAAAGATTACAATATGCAAGCTTTCGAGGCAACTCAGGCCCCTTCTTCAGGCAAGATCTTACTTGGAAATTCAGTTTAGGCTTAGTTTTCCTTCATTGTGTATTTTTAGTATTTATTTAGTTTTTATTTCACAAAGACATTTCTATTTTATTTATATGAGGGTGAGTCAAAAATGATCTGCACTCTGGTTATATTAAAACTTCTGTTGGCAGCATTGTCTTTCCGTACGAGGTCCTTGTCTAGTCAGTCACTGCTGTTCAGGTGTGAATGTTTTGCATCAGATCATTTGTACCTGCAGTGCGAGAAACAATGGCTACCCCACTTGTGATTTACACAAAAGAGGAGCAACTTGCAGTGATTCATTTTTTGTGGTGTGAGGGTGGATCTGATGCCGATATTTATCGAAGACTTTGTGCACAGTATGGAGAAAGTGTTTTGTCACAAGGAAGTGTGTATGAATGGATAGAAAAGTTCAAGGTAGGTTGCACAAGTGTCAGCCATGAAGAAGGACTGATGACAACTTTGAGCATGCACGTGAAATGATTCTGTTGAATAGACAAGTAACAGTAGATGATGTGGCAAAATATTTGCAAATCAGCCATGACTCTGCCTATGCAATAATCCATGACATACTTGGGTTTTGAAAGAAGCCCTACAAGGACAAAGATTCACAGCTCAGCCTAAAACACTTTTTAATAATAAAACGAACCATATGCCGTGGCACAACGTAAAGGGGCTTCGCCGCTGACGTCTGAGGTTTGATCCCCGCGAGGGGTGCATTGGAGTGTGTACGCCTGATGAGCCCAAATATGGGCGAAACACGTGTCACGTACTCTTTGCATTATTTGACAATAAAATATATATATCCTGCTCCAAGACAATGTGCTTACAATCAATGCCATCAATATTGCATTCAAAAATTTCCTATACTGGGCTGTGTTATTTTCTACCAGCCATATTGATCTCTGATTCCATCTGAGGCACATACAATTTATAGACAGAATTTTGCCACCTGCTGGCCTGAAAAGATATCAAAAAGCAGAAAATAGATTCTACTGTGTTCTGACAGGGGGGCTTAGATGTATTGAGGGAAGCAAAAAAGCAAGCATGTAGTGTCAAGGTTAGGGGTAGTGAGACTTGAGTAAGAGCACATAATAGGAGTATGGACAGCCACAAAATGACAGAAACAGCATCTGAGATTAGGAGCAATATATACGTTTTCTAAACTCACTTATCCAGAGCAGGATCTCAAGAAACAGCTCAACAGCTTTGGATGTATGGCAGGAAAAATCCCTGGACAGGGTGCCAGCCTGTTGCAATAATATTTTATATATGCAATATGTATGACATGGCTGATGTTAGGAACAAAAAGAGTATGATATTTCAACTGTCTATTCTGAGACAGAGAAAGATGATTAAGAGTGGGAGACAAATATTTTAAAACCTAATTCTTCCACCAGATTATTTTCACAATATCATGTATTTTGAGCTGTGAATGTGAAACTAAAAAAAGTTAAATTATTAAATAGAGAATAAATACACTAACACATTATTAGGTTTAGTTTGACTGTCTTCGCCCACCTACCTGTAGTTCAGTAGAGACAATGCCAACTCAAGAATTTCACAAGGCTTGTATTGCTTCCTTGTTAAATGACCTTTTTAAAGCAAAAGGGAATGGTCAGCAATAATATGCTGATCTTGTATGTTAACTGTTGGTCTCTCAATCAGTACCGTTCTATTATTAAAAAGGATTTCTGCTGTGTGAATTGGCAGGTGAATTATTATCAACAAAACTAAGACACCTGAAAAATAAACTGAAACATTACTCATTTGTGATTTTTCTGTCCATACTGTAAAGATTTTGTTGACCAGCACATTCTAACTTCAGGCATTTGAATTATATCATGACATGCAAGAAGTGCAAAGAAATACTACAGTTCATCATAATGGACATCAGACTCATACAGCCTGGAATTTTGCTTAGTGTGTGCTTCTCTATTAATTGCTGTGAACATACTGTATCTTGGGCTCAGTCAGAAATAGAATAGACTGAAATTCTGTAAGCGATTATCAGTATCTAATACTTCTCTCCTGAGCCATGGAAATCCAGTGAACAGCAGCTTTGAAAGTTTGCTGAGCACATTCAAAGCAAAATCATCATCTTGGTATGCTTCACTAACACTTAGATGAGAATTTATCATTCTGTATTATCAGACAGTAAATCACTTTCTTTGTTACACGATTTATGTGCCTGTATTCAGCTTGTTCTGTCACTGCCCTCTGTCACCAGTCACCATTTACTAGATGAATATATGTGGATGGCTCATAGTGGATGACTTTCTGTTTTACAGTTAAAAGTTACAAGGGTTAGAGACTAATGGCGGGAATGTTTATTCAAAAAACAAATATAAAATTCTTATTCATATATTTTGATTAATTTATGGACCCCTTCCAGCCCAGATCAGCCATTGTGTACAGTTACGTCCATAAATATTTGGACAGAGACAACTTTTTTCTAATTTTGGTTCTGTACATTACCACAATGAATTTTAAATGAAACAACTCAAATGCAGTTGAAGTGCAGACTTTCAGCTTTAATTCAGTGGGGGAACAAAACGATTGCATAATAATGTGAGGCAACTAAAGCATTTTTTAACACAATCCCTTCATTTCAGGGGCTCAAAAGTAATTGGACAAATTAAATAACTGGAAATAAAATGTTCATTTCTAATATTTGGTTGAAAACCCTTTGCTGACAATGAGAGCCTGAAGTCTTGAACTCCTGGACATCACCAGATGCTGGGTTTCCTCCTTTTTAATGCTCTGCCAGGCCTTTACTGCAGCAGCTTTCAGTTGCTGTTTGTTTGTTTGTGGGCCTTTCTGTCTTCAACAAGTGAAATGCATGCTCAATTGGGTTATGATCAGGTGACGGACTTGGCCATTCAAGAATTTTCCACTTGTTTGCTTTAATAAACTCCTGGGATGCTTTGGCTGTATGTTTTGGGTCATTGTCCATCTGTATCATGAAACACCGCCCAATCAATTTGATTGCATTTAGCTGGATTTGAGCAGACAGTATGTCTCTGAACACCTCAGAATTCATTCGTCTGCTTCTGTCCTGTGTCACATCATCAATAAACACTAGTGTCCCAGTGCCACTGGCAGCCATGCACGCCCAAGCCATCACACTGCCTCCACCGTGTTTTACAGATGATGTGGTATGCTTTGGATAATGAGCTGTTCCACGCCTTCTCCATACTTTTTTCTTGCCATCATTCTGGTAGAGGTTGATCTTGGTTTCATATGTCCAAAGAATGTTTTTCCAGAACTGTGCTGGCTTTTTCAGATGTTCTTTAGCAAAGTCCAATCTAGTCTTTCTATTCTTGAGGCTTATGAGTGGCTTGCACCTTGCAGTGCACCCTCTGTATTTACTTTCATGCAGTCTTCTCTTTATGGTAGACTTGGATATTGATACGCCTACCCCCTGGAGAGTGTTGTTCACTTGGTTGGCTGTTGTGAAGGGGCTTCTCTTCACCATAGAAATGATTCTGCGATCATCCACCACTGTTGTCTTCTGTGGACGTCCAGGTATTTTTGCGTTGCTGAGATCACCAGTGCTTGCTTTCTTTCTCAAGATGTACCAAACTGTAGATTTTGCCACTCGTAATATTGTAGCAATTTCTCAGATGGGTTTTTTCTGTTTTCACAGCTTAAGGATGGCTTCTTTCACCTGCATGGAGAGCTTCTTTGACCGTATGTTGTCTGTTCACAGCAAAATCTTCCACATGTAAGCACCACACCTCAAATCAACTCCAGGCCTTTTATCTGCTTAATTGATAATGACATAAGCATGGACTTGCCCACACCTGCCCATGAAATAGCTGTAGAGTCAATTGTCCAATTACTTTTGAGCCCCTGAAATGAAGGGATTGTGTTAAAAAAATGCTTTAGTTGCCTCACATTTTTATGCAATCGTTTTGTTCACCCCACTGAATTAAAGCTGAAAGTCTGCACTTCAAGTGCATCTGAGTTGTTTCATTTAAAATTAATTGTGGTAATTTACAGAACCAAAATTAGAAAAAAGTTGTCACTGTCCAAATATTTATGGACCTAACTGTAAGTCCAGTTGTTAACAAAAACTAGAAATATTTTTAGTAAATTATTATTTTATTTCAGTTAGTCTTTTCAGCTACTTTAATAGTTTCATTTCATTTCGGTTTTGTTAATTAATTTATTTCAATTTACAAAAATATTTTTTTATTAATAGTTTGAATTTTGATTTTAGTTTTTGTTAACTATAATAACCTTGCCTCAAAGCACAAAGAACATCACACTTTGAAACAGAGGTAACAACTCTGCTAAGTTGAGCGGTCCTAGTATAATTCCCTATGGCTGGCAAGTTAATGCTATCTCAGTTCATGTCAAACCGCGCATAGAACGCGTTCATATCATCAACCAGAGAAGAATCAACACACACAGTGGGTTTTCTTCTAGCGTCTGTAATGGCCCGTAGTTCCTGCTACATTTGTCTGCTGCCCCCCAGATGAAAGTTAGACCCCACTTTATCCTTATCGTCCCTTTACCTTCTTCACAGCCCTCCTTGGAAGAATACCAGGCTGCCTTGTACTCAACTATAGTCTCCTGTCCACAATCCCGCATTGTAAGCTGCGGTGCGCACATTCATCACATCCCAACTGGCTTTGTCAACCTATGGCTTCTGATTGGGGAAACACTGGATTGTTTTTGTTGGGACGATGGACTCCGCAGCATAGCAACAAAGCTGACAGTTATATCTGCAAACTTCTTGTTGTCGTTAGAGCTCGACCAGAACAAGTCCCAGTCCACGTCATCCAGCTCGTCTTGTAGGATGGCTTCTGATTGGGCAAACCAGCATGTGATCCCTCTTGTCAACGGACCCAATCTCATGATATGTTGTTTATACTTCAGTAGAAGGAGAATGGCACCTTGGTCCGACCTCCCAAACGCTGGTTGTAGCCTAACTTCAACTGAGTGTAACAGTGATCCAGTGTGTTTCCCCCTCTGGTTGGGCATGTGACGTGCTGGTGAAAGCTTGGCATGACTCGTCAACTGAGGTTAGCTTTGTTAAAGTCCCCTTCCACAATAAACACTGAGCCTGGGTGCTTGTTTTGATGTTCACTAAACATACTGTGAAGTTTAGACAAGAACATCAACTTCCAAGGAGTGAATATTACTTATAGGCACTGTATAACTGTGCTGTGTGATGGACTGATATCACATCCATACCTGGTTCTTGCCTTAAACTTAGTTATCCTACAGCTCTCCATGGCCACGCAACAGAAATAAAAGTCTGAGAAAGTGATAGAATAGAAAAAAATATAGTTGAATGAGTCAGAAATGTAAAATTTTCCTAAGGTTATCAAAACAATTGTTAGGTTTTCGTAACTCTGAAACATTTTCACAAGCAACATCGTGGTTTAGATGTTTAAGGGTAAGAATAGTGAAAAATGTATTTTATACTATGTATAATGAGAATAGAGGGTGGCACGGTGGCGCAGTAGTAGCACTACTGCCTCGCAGTAAGGAGACCCGGGTTCGCTTCAAGGGTCTTCCCTGCGTGGAGTTTGCATGTTCTCCACGTGTCTGCGTGGGTTTCCTCCTGGTGCTCCGGTTTCCTCCCACAGTCCAAAGACATACAGGTTAGGTGCATTGGCGATCCTAAATTGTCCCTAGTGTGTGCTTGGTGTGTGTGTGTGTCCTGCGGTGGGCTGGCACCCTGCCCGGGATTGGTTCCTGCCTTGCGCCCTGTGTTGGCTGGGATTGGCTCCAGCAGACCCCCGTGACCCTGTGTTTGAATTCAGCAGGTTGGAAAATGGATGGATAATGAGAAGACAACAAAAATTTTTTTGGTAATCATCAGAGACCACAACACACTTCTCTAAATCAATTTTTCAAGCTGATTTCAGATCCACTTTCAGTCTTTTTCAGTCACGTCAATTTATGTTTTACTAAGACATAAGCACCAATGAAGTAAATGTTTCAATATCTTCAGTGTGACATCAAATAGGCATACCCTGTGGTACAGACATACTGAACGGTTTCAGTCAGCTACAACTGTTTCTTCTAAAATGCTTAGAGTAGGATTTTCTTGTGTACACTGTTTTTGGATTGTTGCGGTTCAGTATCCAGCAGTATTCAGTCATCATACTCTCATTCCAGAAACCTTGGCAGCAACATTTCATTAACTGAATGTCCTGGTGCAAACATTCTCCTTACTCGTCACTCATCATATCAAGATTTTCTCAAAAGTACTCTAGATGTGAGTGCAAGATGTGTGCTTTCAATGAAATGTAAGAGCCCAGTTCCTGGTATAAATCAAGAATATTCTGAACTCTTTCCTTGTATGCAGGAGACTATGGCTACCTTGAAAGATTTCATAGAGCCACTTTAATGCTTCCCAAGCTTCTAGCTTGGCAGCTGTGAGATTGCTTAAAACCACCATCCTGCAAAACAGACTTGATCTGAGGACCTATACTGTATACCATTTTTGCAATGCTTATGTTTGGAAACTTCTCAACAAGACACTAAAAACCCAGTGGTTTCAATTTACCCATAGCCTTTACAAGGTTCTTCATCAAGTCTAACCATTTATGGAGAGAGGCCTGATTGCAGAATCTTTTGTGCTTAGTTTTAGCTGAAATTCTGTTTGTTTTTTCTATTTGTATTTATGCGGCAAAAGTAGAAATTTTTGAGATGGTCTCACTGTTCCCTCCACATCATTAGGATTGCAAATGGCATTGCTGCCTTCTGCTCATTTATCCAGTCACATAGTCCGTTGGAACAACTGGTACAGATGATTTATCCTGGTCACCAGCTGGACAGCTGAAGTACAGTTTGCAAATCTTCCTAATATCTGCGTTAATTGGACAGTGTGATTTCATCATGAATGAACTACACACATAACAGAAACTGAAACTGCCTGGATGATTAATGCAATTAATTTTAGGCAAGATAACAACTTAAATCAATCACAGTTAAGGCCATCTGTAACATAAAACTACAGACAACTGTCATTAAATCTTGTAATACGCTTATGCTAATTATAACAAATATCATGCAATATATAAATAACTTCAACACAAAATATAGATGTGCTAGAGAAAAACTAAACACAGACTTGAAATCAGCATGAAAAACACTACAAAACCCACATAAAATTATCTCTGATGAAAATAACCTATTGACCTATGATTTATCCCACTTCCTGAATGGTTTGAGAATTTGTTGCATTACAACACATTTATAATGGATTTTTTTGAGTTGTCTAAGAATGATATGAATGATAAAACATATGTAACATTTTTATGGGCAGTGGTCATCTATATATATATAAAATCCCCATGTGCGTCCAGGTGTCCGTGTGTGGGTGTCTTCTGATGAAGTGCGCATGCGCGGGGCACGGTGAGTGCGCGATATTACTGTCAGAGAAAATTAGAGGCATTTTACGGAAATACAAACCAGTATTACTGCGAGAGGAAATTAAAGGTACACAATACAGTGACGCATATTACAGCCACATACAAGCCAGTATTACTGTCAGAGGAGATTAAAGGCATATTACCGATGCGCACGCCTGTATTACTGCCAGAGAAAATTAAAGGTATATTATGGACGTACAAGCCAGCGGACGTACAAGACGGTATCCTTCAATAAGGGCGCGCCAAGCTCAATTGAGGTTGCCCTTTTGAAGCTCGCCTTTTTGTGCGCGCCCTTATTGAATAGAGCCATACAAGACAGTATTACTGTCACAGAAAATTAAAGACACACAATACACGGCGGCAGCCCACGAAGAACGGTCAGCTCAGCAAGTAAACATAAACAAAAGAAAGGCTGAAAGAAAGAAAAATACGACCAACAAAAAGAATGAGGTCAAATTCCCTTGCCATTTAATATAGACTGTTCCTACTAATGTTTATGCACTACTGTTCTAGCGTCCGTTATTGTAACGGGCTAAATGACTAGTTTTATTATAAAAGATAACTTATTAAAAGCCAAAAACACCTAGAACTGTTATCAACTTCACATTTACTATGGTGAAAAAGCACAGCCTGAACACACCGTGTTGCAGTTAATTATTTAAGCATTTAACCAGTGTTTGTGAGATTAAGTCCACCTGCCTGTGTCAGATCACCTTGTTGGTCACTACACATGAGAGTGATTGTAATTTGGTGGTTAATGGAAAACATTTCTACCTAAAGTGTCAGTTATCAAATCATTACTTAAAAAAGTCAGAGCTAGACCCACATACACTTAATAATTATAGACCCATTTCATATTTACTCTTTCTCTGTAAAATACTTGAGAAACTAGATGCCCCTCACCTTCAGTCTCACCTTATGCAGCACAATTTATTTGAGAAATTCTAGTTGTCACACACGCACTCTTAGGAGGCAGTCAACAAACCCAGAGGTGAGTGTTAATATCGCGAGACAAGGGGTTAATTTATGTTACTAACGCCTCTCTCTCTCATCAGACCAAAAGAAGAAAATTAAAAATACCTTTCATACTTTCGGGTTCCAAAGATGGCGTTCAACCATAACTTCCACCTCTGACTCCTCAAGACCACGTCACTTTCCGCGCCTCACCATGACATCACTTCTGGCATCCTTGCCATTACATCACTTCCGGTGCCTTTCTGATGACATCACTTCCGGCTTCCACAGATGGTGTCACTTCCAACGAACAGCAAATGACGTCATATCCGGCCAACTCATTTCCATCCACCATTTTTGCTGTATATGAACGCCATTGTTCTGGGGGGTATTTTTCGTACGTGGATCAGTCGTTTAGCCGAATGTAATTGTTGACGATTTGGCCTGATCCTGGATCTGTCAGTTTTTCGAAACTCTTGCTGGAAGTGTTGTCATAGCAACACATCCTAATCCTCAAACCTGCTTGGAGCAGGTTTGTTCGACGTAAACAAGGATTAGCTCACACACGTAATCAGTGTCTGTGCGTGGAATTCATTCAGTCATGGCTTCGCTGTTCATGAATGAGCGACCAATTGATATTGGCGCACAAATTATAAGACAAGAATTTCATATAGAGAGAGGTTTGCGCGATCGGCAAGATCCTTTATTGCTCCTGGAGGAAATTCTTTTTGAAAGATACCACTTTAGCCGAGGGGGAATATTGTACCTCAAAGATTTATTAGCACCTTATATTCGAAGTCAAACTAGGCGAAGTCGGGCTCTCACAACCACACAGACAGTATGCATTGCTTTGAGATATTTTACAAGCGGCACTTTTTAATATACTGTAGGCGATGCGGAAAATCTATCTAAAAGTGCAGTTTGCCAGGCAATTCGTAAAGTCTGTATGGCTCTGAAATATTTCCTTCGGGTTTTCATAGTGTTTCCTGGACACCTGTGTGTGCAGACAATAAAAGAGGTGTTTCATGCCATTGCAGGTAGGTAATATACAGGCTAAAACGCCCACAGTTCCATGAAGAATCTCAATCAGCCTAACATTCTCATTACCAGGATTTCCAAATGTGATTGGGGCACATGGGACTGATCAGAGTGGAGTTTGATCAAACATTATTTGGAAAATGTACCTCTCCTCCTGATGAATAATCAGACACAGTGTCTTCATCAAATATTTGACCTTCTTCAATATTTTGTTGGTCAGACACAGGTTCAAGGGATAGGACATTCCCTGCAACTGACCCAACAAAAAAGAGGGCTATATGGAACATACCTATGGCACACATGGAGGACAAATATCTGCAATGACCATCCTTTACCTGAAATGAAGTGACCACTGCATCCTGCTACTGGTTCTGAGGAGGAGCTTCCCCCTGGAATGCCCTCAGAAACAGGGCGATGGCCATTTTGCTGGAGAGCCAACTCTTCTGCAGGGGTTAGGTGTGGAACGCGTGGACCTCCACCTGTTTTTTTGCTTGTCTGCCTTCTTATTAGCTTTAGAATTATTGTTTTTTATATTATATACTAGCAAAATACCCACGCTTCGCAGTGGAGAAGTAGTGTGTTAAAGAGGTTATGTAAACATACAGTATATATACATATACATATATACATATATATACATATCTACATATACATATATATACATACATATACACATCCACATATACATATATATACATATACAAATTTACATATCTACATATATATATACATATGTACATATATATACACATAAATATATACATATCTACATATATATATACACATATATATATACATATGCACATATATATATATATATATATATATATACTAGCAAAATACCCGCGCTTCGCAGCGGAGAAGTAGTGTGTTAAAGAGGTTATGAAAAAAAAAGGAAACATTTTAAAAATAACGTAACATGATTGTCAATGTAATTGTGTTGTCATTGTTATGAGTGTTGCTGTGTTTTATATATATAAATACACACACACACATATAAACATATATATACATATACATATACACATATATATACATATCTACATATATATCCATCCATCCATCCATCCATTGTCTCCCGCTTATCCGAGGTCGGGTCGCGGGAGCAGCAGCTTGAGCAGAGATGCCCAGACTTCCCTCTCCCTGGCCACTTCTTCTAGCTCTTCCGGGAGAATCCCAAGGCGTTCCCAGGCCAGTCGAGAGACATAGTCCCTCCAGCGTGTCCTGGGTCTTCCCCGGGGCCTCCTCCCGGTTGGACGTGCCCGGAACACCTCACCAGGGAGGCGTCCAGGAGGCATCCTGATCAGATGCCCGAGCCACCTCATCTGACTCCTCTCGATGCGGAGGAGCAGCGGCTCTACTCTGAGCCCCTCCCGGATGACTGAGCTTCTCACCCTATCTTTAAGGGAAAGCCCAGACACCCTGCGGAGGAAACTCATTTCAGCCGCTTGTATTCGTGATCTCGTTCTTTCAGTCACTACCCATAGCTCATGACCATAGGTGAGGGTAGGAACATAGATCGACTGGTAAATTGAGAGCTTCGCCTTGCGGCTCAGCTCCTTTTTCACCATGACAGACCGATGCAATGCCCGCATTACTGCGGATGCCGCACCGATCCGCCTGTCGATCTCACGCTCCATTCTTCCCTCACTCGTGAACAAGACCCCGAGATACTTGAATTCCTCCTCTTGGGGCAGGATCTCGCTACCAACCCGAGAGGGCACTCCACCCTTTTCCGGCTGAGGACCATGGTCTCGGATTTGGAGGTGCTGATTCTCATCCCAGCTGCTTCACACTCGGCTGCGAACCGATCCAGAGAGAGCTGAAGATCACGGCCTGATGAAGCAAACAGGACAACATCATCTGCAAAAAGCAGTGACCCAATCCTGAGCCCACCAAACCGGACCCCCTCAACACCCTGGCTGCACCTAGAAATTCTGTCCATAAAAGTTATGAACAGAATCGGTGACAAAGGGCAGCCCTGGCGGAGTCCAACTCTCACTGGAAACGGGTTCGACTTACTGCCGGCAATGCGGACCAAGCTCTGGCACCGATCGTACAGGGACTGAACAGCCCTTATCAGGGGGGCCGGTACCCCATACTCTCGGAGTACCCCCCACAGGATTCCCCGAGGGACACGGTCGAATGCCTTTTCTAAGTCCACAAAACACATGTAGACTGGTTGGGCAAACTCCCATGCACCCTCCAGGACCCTGCTAAGGGTATAGAGCTGGTCCACTGTTCCGCGACCAGGACGAAAACCACACTGTTCCTCCTGAATCCGAGGCTCGACTATCCGACGGACCCTCCTCTCCAGGACCCCTGAATAGACTTTTCCAGGGAGGCTGAGGAGTGTGATCCCTCTGTAGTTGGAACACACCCTCCGATCCCCCTTCTTAAAGAGGGGGACCACCACCCCGGTCTGCCAATCCAGAGGCACTGTCCCTGATGTCCACGCGATGTTGCAGAGGCGTGTCAGCCAAGACAGTCCTACAACATCCAGAGCCTTGAGGAACTCCGGGCGTATCTCATCCACCCCCGGGGCCCTGCCACCAAGGAGTTTTTTGACCACCTCGGTGACCTCAGTCCCAGAGATGGGGGAGCCCACCTCTGAGTCCCCAGGCTCTGCTTCCTCATTGGAAGGCATGTTAATGGGATTGAGGAGGTCTTCGAAGTATTCCCCCCACCGACCCACAACGTCCCGAGTCGAGGTCAGCAGCGCACCATCCCCACCATATACAGTGTTGACACTGCACTGCTTCCCCCTTCCTGAGACGCCGGATGGTGGACCAGAATCTCCTCGAAGCCGTCCGAAAGTCATTCTCCATGGCCTCCCCAAACTCCTCCCACGCCCGAGTTTTTGCCTCAGCAACCACCAAAGCCGCATTCCGCTTGGCCTGCCGGTACCTATCAGCTGCCTCCGGGGTCCCACAGGACAAAAGGGTCCTGTAGGACTCCTTCTTCAGCTTGACGGCATCCTTCACCGCCGGTGTCCACCCGCGGGTTCGGGGATTGCCGCCACGACAGGCACCGACCACCTTACGGCCACAGCTCCGGTCAGCTGCCTCAACAATAGAGGCACGGAACATGGCCCATTCGGACTCAATGTCCCCCCACCTCCCTCGGGATGTGGTCGAAGTTCTGCCGGAGGTGGGAGTTGAAGCTACTTCTGACAGGGGGCTCTGCCAGACGTTCCCAGCAGACCCTCACAACACGTTTGGGCCTACCACGCCTGACCGGCATCCTCCCCCACCATCGAAGCCAACTCACCACCAGGTGGTGATCAGTTGACAGCTCCGCCCCTCTCTTCACCCGAGTGTCCAAGACATGTGGCCGCAAGTCCGACGACACGACCACAAAGTCGATCATCGAACTGAGGCCTAGGGTGTCCTGGTGCCAAGTGCACATATGAACACCCCTATGCTTGAACATGGTGTTCGTTATGGACAATCCGTGACGAGCACAGAAGTCCAATAACAAAACACCGCTCGGGTTCAGATCAGGGGGGGCCATTCCTCCCAATCACGCCCTTCCAGGTCTCACTGTCATTGCCCACGTGAGCATTGAAGTCTCCCAGCAGAACGAGGGAGTCCCCAGAAGGTATGCCCTCTAGCACCCCCTCCAGGGACTCCAAAAAGGGTGGGTACTCCGAACTGCTGTTCGGTGCATACGCACAAACAACAGTTAGGACCCGTCCCCCCACCCGAAGGCGAAGGGAGGCTACCCTCTCATCCACCGGGGTAAACCCCAATGTACAGGCTCCAAGTTGGGGGGCAATAAGTATACCCACACCTGCTCGGCGCCTCTCACCGGGGGCAACTCCAGAGTGGTAGAGAGTCCAGCCCCTCTCAAGGAGATTGGTTCCAGAGTCCAAGCTGTGCGTCGAGGTGAGTCCGACTATATCTAGCCGGAACCTCTCAACTTCGCGCACTAGCTCAGGCTCCTTCCCCTTCAGAGAGGTGACATTCCACGTCCCAAGAGCCAGTTTCTGTAGCCGAGGATCGGACCGCCAAGGTCCCCCGACTTCGTCCACCACCCAACTCACACTGCACCCGACCTCCTTTGCCCCTCCCATAGGTGGTGTGCCCATGGGAAGATATCTACATATATATATACATATATCTACATATATATAAATATATATATATACATATACACATCCACATATCAACATATATATATACACATATATACACACACACACGCTTTATGGGTGATGATTGTTTTACTGTTTTTATCTTTATTTTATTTTATTGTAGAATCAACTCCTATCTGCGCACAGCAGGGCAGCCGTGGGCGGATGCGTATGGTGTATTCACTCCATGTTATCGTGCATTGCGCTGTCAGTGGTATTTTGATAAAAGAATTTGAACAACATATAAGAAGCGTATAAATTATTAAACAGTAAAACATTAACATTTAAGAAGTAAAGTTACATGAAGTACTACTGCAGTGCCTTCGGGTATACCTCATTTTTTGTTTGCCCATTACATGCTTAAATGTATACATTTTTTGGTGCACCTACCCGAGAACACGCGACATATAACCGAGCGTGGGAGAAGCATGGATTTTAAACACGCGTTGAGTTCATCTGCCGGTCTCCCTCGTAGAATAACTGGTAATGTTTGACTAAAATCTACAGCGAGTAAAACGACATTACCTCCTATTTTTTTTTTTACGATCTCTGAGATCTTGCTTTTTTCGGTTCAAGGCTTCATAAGCTGTTTTATGTTGTATGGTGTACTTATCCCAAACCATCATCTTTGAATGCTGCAAGACTTTCGCCTTGTATGTAGATTGGGGTAATTACATTCATTGCATTCCTAGTCTGAATCACAATCTGATTGTATGGGTGGTTACCTGGCACTGTAGGGTTGCCACCCGTCCTTTAAAATACGGAATCGTGCCGCGTTTGAGAAAGAAATTGCGCGTCCCGTTTTGAATCAATACTGGAAGGGATTTATCCCGTATTTTTTTTATCATTTTTTTTTTAAAGCAGCGTCTCATGCAAATCATCCCACACGCATTTTATGAAGATGCCTCCTTTCCTACTTTGGATTGGGTAATACTTGATGTCATCGTTAGTTTGATTGGTGTTTTTAACTGTCCAGTGAGGAGGGTGTGTCTTTTAAGTACAGTCTGCAAAGTGTTGGCACTGAGATGTGGCGTCAGCGCCATAGTTGAAGCCCCTAACGTTGCGGTCAGCAAGTCGGCTAACATCCGCCATGTGCCGTCTTTCAGTTGTGAGAAGCAGATCATAGAATGGTTGAAACTGTTGCCCCCTAACGTTGCGCCACGGCGTGTGGTTCGTTTATACCTCGTGTCTTGTCATTAAAACTTTTATCTCGCGAATATGTTATTGCAATCCGCAGCGGGAGCGTTTCTATAAACTTAATTTAAACTTACGTTTTACACCGTGCTTTGTTTCCCTTATGAACATGCTTGTATGCTTCACTCGCTCCTTTCTCAATTGTTTAATTAATTTTTTGCTCTTCGCTGTTTGCGGCTGTTCCTCCATTTCCCCCTACTTCGTTCTTTTATCTCGCGAATATGTTATTGCAATCCTTAACGGGAGCGTTTCAATAAACTGATTGAAAATAGTTTTGCATTTACCTTTTTAGTAAAAGGCGAGCTTTTAAGCCTGAGAAATCACCCCGTAAATGCACACGTTTAATTGGACATGTGTTAATATGTATGGTTACACAGTATTAAAAGACAGTGAACAACGTCAGTTACCTTTCTTCCCGCGTTTGATAAAAGGTGAGCTTTTAGATAGATAGATAGATAGATAGATAGATAGAAGCCTGAGAAATCACCTCGTAAATGCACACGTTTAATTGCACATGTGTTAATATGTATGCTTACACAGTATTAAAAGACAGTCAAAAATTAACGTCATTTACCTTCGTTCCCGCGTGTGACTCGTGCTGTAAATGTCTTCCTTGTTTTTAGTTCACGTGATTACGTAGGAGGCGTGATGACGCGATACGTAACTCCGCCTCCTCCATTACAGTGTATGGACAAAAAATATGTTCCAGTTATGACCATTACGCTTTGAATTTCGAAATGAAACCTGCCTAACTTTTGTAAGTAAGCTGTAAGGAATGAGCCTGCCAAATTTCAGCCTTCCACCTACACGGGAAGTTGGAGAATTAGTGATGAGTGAGTCAGTGAGTCAGTCAGTCAGTCAGTGAGGGCTTTGCCTTTTATTATTATAGATATATATATATATATATATATATATATATATATATATATATATATATATATATATATATATATATTCACGGCATTCATAGTCTGAATCACAATCTGATTGTATGGGTGGTTACCTACCAGGTAACGCTTGTGGTTGGCCAGCAAGTCAGCTAACATCTGCCACGGTGCCCTCAGTTGTGAGAAGCAGATCACAGAATGGTTGAAAATAGTTTACTGTCAAATAATGCAAAGAGTATGTGATACGTGTTTCGCCCTAATTCTGGGCTCATCAGGCGTACACACTCACTGCATATAGCCAAATTCCCGCGCTTCGCAGCGGTGAAGTATTGCTTTTAAATTTTAATTAAGAAGAAAAGAAAACCTTTTTAAATTGAGAGAAAATATACCAATAACAATTTGTTAAGGATCTGTTTTTTTGTGAAGCTGCCTTTACACAGCCTGTCCGCTGTTTTATAAACGAATGCCATATAAGGCCGTCCTTTCTCCTTGCTTAGCGGTTCTGTATTGTTTTATTGTTCGTTTATTACGATTGTTATAGTTATTGTGTAGGTATTTGAGACTCACTTTTCTGTTCAGGTACCCATTTCCTTTATGTAATCCGTGGATTCTCCGCTATTTTTTGTTCGTTTATTACAATTATAGTTATTTATTGATTCCCTTCTTTAGCTGACTGCCTGCTCATATAAGGCGCTCTGCTGTATTTTTGTGAAGCAGTCTTTACACAGCTTCTCTGCTGTTTTATAAACGAACGCCATATAAGGCCATCCTTTTTCCTTGCTTCGTTAAGGAAGCAGCCTTTTTATTTAATCCACGGGTTCTCTGCTGTTTTATTGTTCGTTTATTACGATTGTTATAGTTCTCTTTGTATACCACGTTGTCAGTTCAGCACTCCGGTTGTAATATGACCAAGTCGTGCAAGCTTACTGTTGAGAATGCAACGTATAGTTGTACAGGAGTTGCTCGCTTCTTATTGTTTCGCTGCCTTCTCAATTGTGTAATGAGTGATCACATGTGCTGCGTTCAGTCATGGTATTGCAAACGGCAGCGGGAGCGTTTCTATAAACTTAATTTAAACTTACTGTTTACACCGTGCGTTGTTTCCGCAGTAGCTGCACTTATGAATATGCTTGTATGCGTCACTCGCTCACTTCTTATTGTTTCACTGCCTTCTCAATTGTGTAATGAATGTTTTCTTCAGTGCTCTTTGGGGCTCTTCCTTGTTTTCTACGTACTGCGTTCACAGTCAGTTCACGTGATTACGTGGGAGGCGTGATGACGCGATACGCAACTCCGCCTCCCACGGCCAGCGAGCTGCAGTCCATTACAGTATATGGACGAAAAAGAGGTTCCAGTTATGACCGTTACGCTTTGAATTTCGAAATGAAACCTGCCTAACTTTTGTAAGTAAGCTGTAAGGAATGAGCCTGCCAAATTTCAGCCTTCCACCTACACGGGAAGTTGGAGAATTAGTGATGAGTCAGTCAGTCAGTCAGTGAGTCAGTGAGGGCTTTGCCTTTTATTAGTATAGATGATTATGTGAACAATTCTTTAAATAGTTATATACCAATATTTACCAGTTTGAAGTATATTCTTGTACTTCACTTTCACCTGTTCCCATGTTCTCCTTGTGCTCACATTTGATCTGGAATTATGACATATTAAATAATAATTAATCTGACACATAGGAAATTAAACGCTGCATTCAGTAAGTACAATGCACACTACTTAGTGTTTAATTTGTCGGCCACTTTTTGCCAGCCGTCTTTTCTGGTCTGGGCTGCTTTTGCAGTGTTACCCCTTGTGCATATTAAATCTTGAAATTCTTCATGTCCTTCGAATAAAAGGTCCTGCTCCGCTTGTGTGAAAAAAAAATGCACCCGTTCTTTCGTCATTTTGTTACAGCCTATCAAAGACTTGCTGATCATGTTTTCTAGACTCAATATATATGGGCTTTTCAATCAACGCATTCATCTCTCTATCTATCTATCTCGGATGATTGGATCCAGCTAGACTAATCTACTACACGGCTGTGTTTGAAAAACCGACCTATCCCGGATGAGTGTCACTGACATTAACTTATCCAAGATAAGGCACCTGATCTCAGATGATTTAAGCAACATACGAAAAATACCCCCCTGTTCTATTGTTGTTGAATGACTGTAAAAAATTTAACTACATTTTTCTGATTTCTTGCATTCTTGTCCATTGGACATTATACGGGGATGGTCCCCAACTCTTTTTTTTTTTTTGTGGTTTTGGAGTATTATTTTTCCACACAGTCTGGCTTCCCCACTGGTCATAGTATAAAAACAGCACTAAACCCATATTATAAACAACATTATAATATCCTCTGATGAAGAAAACTACAAAGTAATTATGTTTTTAGATTTAAGCGTATGACACCATTGACCATTTTATTTTATTACACAGGCTGGAAAAATTACAATGGAATCACAGAGCCTGTTCTTGCCTGGTTTAGTTCTTATTTATCAAATCGATTCCAGTATGTACTTAAATGTGCTGACAGTGCTATATCATTATAGTCAAAAGTTAAATATGGTGTCCTGCAGGCTCAGCACTGAGGCATTTACTGTTTTCACTTTACATACATACTATCATTAGAAAACATTCATTTTCACTTATATGCAGATGACAATTACTCCTTTCTTTTAGACCAAATGACGTTTCTTTGATGCTTAATTAATTGTGTCATCGGGTTAAAGTAGTGGATGAATGAGAAATAATTATCTGTGAATACAGAAAAAATATAAATGTTAGTTATTGGAGGGAATGATGCTAATCGCAACAACATTCTGTCAGTCTTTAAATAATTTGAAATCACCATTAGTTTTACTGAATCAGCACAGAATTTTGGTGTTATCTTTGACGCTAGCATGTCATTTAAATGCACACTATAAAGCTATCCAAATTGTGTTTTTTACTTATTACAAATTCTGGATTTTTTTTCTAAGTACGCAGCATACTGTGAAAATAATTCATGCATTTGTTTTTAGTAGGATTGACTACTGCAATGCGTTATTCACTGGCTGTTCAAATCATTCTTCATGCATCTTTGAGTTAATTCAAAATACTGCTGCAAGAATTATTAGAAGAACCATAAAATATGAACACATAACTCCAGTTCTCAAGTCCTTACACTGGCACCCAGTTAAGTTTAAGGCTGATTTCACATAGAAACTCACATATAATTTATATTCTAATATATAAAGCTTTAAATGGCTAAGGCCCTGCTTACTTATCTGATCTCATCCTTACTTACAAATTAATGTGCACATTGTGAATTCAAGATGCCAGCCTGCTTGTGATTCCAAGGATCAATGAAGTAGTAGTGGGAGGTTGAGTTTTTAGTTTATAGGACCCTCAAGCTGATGGAATGGTTTTCTGTCATTTTTGGCTTCAGTTTCGTTTCACTTTATATCTCCTTTTTTTGTTTTGTTTTGTTTTACGTGCATCACCCAGTTTTTGTGTAAAAGTTTATCTGCCATTTAGCTGACAGAACAGTTTTCCTGCTTTTGGAAAAGTCATCTGATATGTTGGGAGCATTATAATCATTGCATGGAAAGATTCATTCATCAGATTGGATGGCCAGCTCAGGCTTCTCTACAGAATGAACAGCAGGATGTAGGCGGCCAGGGTCTTCCGGATTGTGACTGTGTTTGACTCTTTGTTTGTCTTTCTCTTTTACAATTTTTATTTCCTCCATTGTCAACTGGTCATAGTTCATCAATTAATTAAAGGACAGATATTGTTGGTTTTCATTGATGTTAAATAGCTTCTGCTATTTTCTGTGTTTGTTATCAAATATGTATCTTTATATGTACTAATTCTGTATTTGGTAATTAGTATAATCTATACTTGCATTTTACCTGAGAGTTTCTTCACAGATCTCTGCGTCTGAATTCAGTGAAGAGCGCAATACAAAAAATAGTTGTATTGTATTGTATTGTATTGTGGGCGGCACGGTGGCGCAGTGGGTAGCGCTGCTGCCTCGCAGTTGGGAGATCTGGGGACCTGGGTTCGCTTCCCGGGTCCTCCCTGCGTGGAGTTTGCATGTTCTCCCCGTGTGCGTGGGTTTCCTCCGGGCGCTCCGGTTTCCTCCCACAGTCCAAAGACATGCAGGTTAGGTGGATTGGCGATTCTAAATTGGCCCTAGTGTGTGCTTGGTGTGTGGGTGTGTTTGTGTGTGTCCTGCGGTGGGTTGGCACCCTGCCCAGGATTGTTTCCTGTCTTGTGCCCTGTGTTGGCTGGGATTGGCTCCAGCAGACCCCTGTGTTCGGATTCAGCGGGTTGGAAAATGGATGTATTGTATTGTATTGCATTGAAACATTACATTGCTAAAACAGTAAATAGTCCTGCTGCATCCTGTTGTTTGGGGTTGCAAGGCACAGCTTTTAAATAAAATCAAAAAGACCTTCTTGCCTTTCACTCCTTTATTCTTGTGTCTTTTATGCTTTGCTGTCTAACTCTGAATCCTCATATCTGTTCTTCTCCATCCACTCTCTTACACCTCCTCCTCCTTCCTTTCTTCTTCTTTGTTCTTGTCAAATCCTATTCCCACCAACTTCTTCTTCTTCTCTCTCTGTCTCCTAGGTGTGCACCTCCTGCCCCTCTATGCATCTCCCTAACAAACAGCTGGCAGCTAGCATCCTTAAGTTTAATTACACAATGTCAAACTGAAGACAAAAGAGCTGCCCAAATAGATGAGAAAAGGAGCTATCAATAGACAAAACCGGTGAGATAAATAAATAAAATTTCAAAGACACAGAGAATCCCAAGGAGCTTTGTTTAGTTCAATTATCGGCAAACAGAGGACACATAAAACTACCCAGAATCTTCAAAGACTGAGTCATCTCCCAAAATTCTGCTACCAGGCATAAAGAGAAGAGATTAAAATCCAAAAACCGTTCTTAAGGATTTTCAGCGGTGTCACAACAAAGATCTGAGAAAGTCAGTTAATAATTGGTCAGACACTCCAGGAAACTGGGCTGTATGGTAGACTGGTGAGGAGGAAGCCATACTTAATAAAAGCTCATGTCAATTCCCACCTTGAATTTACAAAAGTACAGTGGAGTAGGAAAGCATTCAGACCATTTCACTTTTTTTACCTTTATTGTGTTGTAGATTTAAATAGGTAAATTTGTCATTTTTGCTCATTAAGTTACACTTAATAACCCATAATGACAAAGTGAAAAAAAGTGTTTTCAGAAAGGTTTGAAAATTTCTTAATTGTTCTGTGGGTCAGCTCCTCACTACCAGTTGCATCCAGGAGCCTCTTAAACCAGTTACTGTTGATAATGTACCAGAGGAATGAGCCAGCAATTGAGACACTCACTAAAAGCAGGGGGTGGGGGAACAAGTGCCTTTATTAAAGCCAGCAATATAAAAATAGTGCACAAAAAGTGCAGTGCTCTTTTGAAGAAATAAAATAATCGCTAAAAAACAGGTGACAATCTGTGAGATTAATGAAATTAGTGAAATCAAAATTAAAAATGAGAGTAAGCCAACAATCATCAGGTCCTTCATACTCTATCAGACGTAGCCCAGCACAACAACCTCTTCATTCCCTCACCTTACCCATTGCTCAATCAGCTGGCAGAGACACAAGCAACCGCGGGTCATCACTTTCCAAACCCGTTTTTATCTGCCTTGAGAGGCTTCGGCCAGACCACTCGGGGTCGGTTGTCCTCACGTCTTTCCAATTGCTCCCCTGGCATACCTCAGATCTCTGGAGTAGGATGCCATCTCGATCGCACCACTCCTCACCAATATTCAGTGGAGACAATCCATCCCTAGAGCACCCGATGCTTCACTCCTTCTCAGAGCTCACACCCATGTCCTTCACTGCACTGGCCTGCTGTCTCATCCTTCCTCTTCCTCCGATGCTCTGCTCATGAATCTGTTCTTTCATTTATTTCTTTATTTTCTTTCCTTTTTCCTTTCCAATTCTCCTTTTTTCTTGTGCTGGCTTTCCCTTATATGCCCCCGTGGGCGCAGTGCCTCAGTCGCACAGTGCAGAAAGCCAATGAAGCAATTGAGGCAGATCGCAGTGTCATGTGCAGGTGTGTCTCGTCCCAGTTACCTCACCAACCTCCAGCAGCTGTGTGAGCCCCCATGGAGATCGAACTGGCCAGTCAGTTATTTATTTATTTTATATTTAAAAATGGGTCATTAAAATGATAAGCAGCAGACCTCACAAGTCTCTAATTC
Source organism: Erpetoichthys calabaricus (assembly GCF_900747795.2). Classification (NCBI taxonomy): domain Eukaryota; kingdom Metazoa; phylum Chordata; class Cladistia; order Polypteriformes; family Polypteridae; genus Erpetoichthys; species Erpetoichthys calabaricus. Next base: position 28,666,203 of record NC_041397.2, read on the forward strand.
ATGAAAGTATGCTGTCCCTTGTTGTGGACAGATCCATCCTGTTTGCTTTCATTCTCCTTGAGATGTTTATAGAACTTGAATGGAGTCCACCTGTGGCAAATTGAACCGATTCAACATCATTTATAAAGGGACACACCTGTGTATATAAGGTCTCACAATTCATAGTACATGTCAGGACAGAAACGAAACAATGGAGTCCATAGAGCTTTCTGTAGACGGCCACAATCAAAATGTGGCGAG